>NC_047593.1:6100430-6753258 GCF_011004845.1 Esox lucius
AACATGCAACAATGACCGAAAAGAAACACTGGGGCAGGAGGAACTAAATAGGGACACAACTAGGGAGCAAACAAGGCACGGTTGAAACCAATAAGGACAAGCACAGGTTGCGGGTAAGAACACAAACAAAAACCAAACATGACGGGCTACAATCAAAACCAAAGCCGAACAGAACCTCACACAATGGTTAAATTAACCCCTCTCTGACATCCTTTTCGGCAGAAAACCACACCAGTTTAAGGAAAGTCTCTGCTCCAAATATCAGAGATATTCCAAGTATTATAAGGAAGGAACACAACAGTAGGCTGCTTAGTTTCATAGTGGTGGAATAAAACAGTAAGACATTTGTTAAAAATGGCTTCATTTATTGTTGTTCTAAAGCATTTTATAGAATTACATGAAAATAAAAATGATCAGCATTCGTGTGTTTTCTTTTAGCTTCCATGTCATAGTAAAATAAATTTGGGGCTTGTCTGACTTTTTAATAATACAGTTTGATATGCATATCACTTCACTACATTGGCTAGCAGATTGAGTTGTACTTAAATAACACAATGGTTCTTTGGCCAATTCTATGATAAATCAATCATTACTAATCATAACTACATTATGATTGAAAGTACTCATCTACGATAATATATGCTAATGCTATTGCTAATTGATAAGGTACTTCAGGCATAACCACAACCTTATTGGGGGATTTTGTTATGTTATGACATTTTAAGAGGTCTCTCGCATACCCAGTAAGTTGTAATTGAGCATGGCTCATCTTTCCATGATCGTAAAATTTGCCAGAAATTATCATTAATCTTTTTGAAGACTCCACAGTTCTCATTCCATTTGGCGTTGTTTGGTTCTCCAAGTCTCCAGAACCTAAAGTCAGAACCAGAAACTTAATGATATTAATGACAAGAAACTACAAAAGATTTTTGTCAAATATTCCTCACGTTTGGGTTGGTGTAGTTTCATCCACCCATTTCCAGGTCCCCTCCTTCTCTGTGTCAGTCAAACCAATCCAAAAATGGTTTCCCAGTTGGTTTAGAAACACCTGGAAAGAGCATGATTTTTAGTTTATTATGTCTGCCTGTCTCCTTCTCCACTTTATTCCTACTTCTCTGCTCTCTTACCTGTTCTTCTCTGCTGTTTATAATCACCAGGTCTGCTCCTCTATTCATACAGTCTGCTCTGCTTTCCTTCCACGTTTTACTCTCAAGTGAAAGGTAATAACAACTTAATTGAAATCTTCTCCATCCAGAACAGCATCCTTCAGAAACATGTGGATCCATATAGTCACAAATACAGAGAAATAAATGTTCAACATGCACAGTCCTTTGACATTATTTGAAAATCACAGTTGTTATGATAGGATAGATACTCACCCAGTTCTTCTTCTATCTTTTTCTCCAGCTCAGAAATTCTCCTTTGTGACTGATATTTTTCACTGGTGCAGCTATTCTGTATATGGTCTCTCTCTCTAGTCAAGGCGATACAATTTCTCTGTAATTGGTCTCTCTCTCTGATAATGGCAAAGTAATTACTTTTCAACTCATCTCTATCTTTGGTCATAGAAATAACATTACTTTGTAACTGGTCTCTTTCTTTAATCATGCCGTTATAACTGGTTTGTAGCTTATCTTTCCCTCTCTTCAATTGGTCTTTCTCTTGAGTCAGGTTTCCACAACTTCTAAGAGTTGTTTCTTTCTCTGTGGTGTCGTTGGTTGTTAGAAGAACAAGTCGACTGTAGTCTCCATCTGTGATGAAGGAGAGAGCTGTTATCTGTCTGTCTCTTACTTTAATAAAACCTGTGCCAGTTGAATACTCACAATGTACAGACAGGCTTATGACTGTAGCCAGTAGGAGAACACACAGCAGTCCCAGAGAAACAGTAACCAGTCTGGAAGGCTGAGAGTTCTTATTCCCAGTCTTCAGTCCTGCAGGTGTGAACAAAGAAGTGGTTAAATTCACCTGACCTTTTCATATCTATTATTTTCTACCTCAGCAGCTCTTAAATGAAGAGGAACTAATGTTATGCATTTTCTTAGGGCTTCTTTACATAAAACATTCAAATTACATGGTAGTAAAGGTTTTTATTGTTTTGGTTTTTAGTAATGTGTTTTTTAAAGAAACAACATAACATCAGAAACACTTTTTTACATCACTTTGTTTTACATTCATTTTGTACGATTAAAGCGTTTGTGTCAGTCATGATAACTCTTAAAATAAGAATCGTAGACACACTTACTTGTTCCAACCTGTGGATTGTGGTGTAAAAACACATCAACTGTAGTCAGATCATTACAGTCTTTCACACTGACATCCTCTATGTTGTTATAGATGTCCTCTTCTATGTCCATATCTCAGTAATTTACTGTCTAAAATGTATTTTCCTCTGTCCCTTTCTGCTGTCTTTCTTGCTGTCACTGATTATCTGGAGGTAGCTTCAGCCCAAATGACAATGAGGATGAAAGGATCAGGTGTAAATGTATGTTTCTGTGAGTGTAGGTTTTTGGTTTGTGTGGGTGAGTTCCCTATTTGAAGATAGAATCGCAACCACATAAAATATATTATTTAGGTAAAATATACACTATGCAAATGGGAATTTATTGTTTTTTATTCTAAATCATCACAAACATTGTGGTTGAATCAGAGTTATGAAATTTGAATTCTTATTGACCTTTATCACTGGCTATGAAACAAGTAAATCCCATAAGTTCCATCGATTCTCTGTTGATTTCAGCTTTTTGAATTTGTGGAATTAAAGGCGTGGCAAAATTAGAAGCAAGACAACAGATACAGATACTCCTGTCCAGTGTTTCTGTTACAAGGAGCAGGTAAACCCAAATACAGACTCAGAGAGGGATAAGGAACTAAGGTATTTATTGGACGGCAGGGGAGCAGTGGCTGGTTAAGCAGGTCTGTAGTGGAATCAGAGGATGCAGTAGAGCAGGGGTCCAGGGCAGGGAAGCAGGGAAACGGGGGAGATGAGGGACTGGAGACAGGGACCGGAGGCAGAGCAGACAGATATGTAGTGGAGAGTAAGATAGCGTCAGGCTTGGGGAAACTGGCACAACAGGAGATCAAGATTATATTTAGTCATATATAATATACACTCACCTAAAGGATTATTAGGAACACCATACTAATACTGTGTTTGACCCCCTTTCGCCTTCAGAACTGCCTTCATTCTACGTGGCATTGATTCAACAAGGTGCTGAAAGCATTCTTTAGAAATGTTGGCCCATATTCATAGGATAGCATCTTGCAGTTGATGGAGATTTGTGGGATGCACATCCAGGGCACGAAGCTCCCATTCCACCACATCCCAAAGATGCTCTATTGGGTTGAGATCTGGTGACTGTGGGGGCCATTTCAGTACAGTGAACTCATTGTCATGTTCAAGAAACCAATTTGAAATGATTCGAGCTTTGTGACATGGTGCATTATCCTGCTGGAAGTAGCCATCAGAGGATGGGTACATGGTGGTCATAAAGGGATGGACATGGTCAGAAACAATGCTCAAGTAGGCCGTGGCATTTAAACGATGCCCAATTGGCACTAAGGGGCCAAAGTGTGCCAACATCCCCCACACCATTACACCACCACCACCAGCCTGCACAGTGGTAACAAGGCATGATGGATCCATGTTCTCATTCTGTTTACGCCAAATTCTGACTCTACCATCTGAATGTCTCAACAGTAATCAAGACTCATCAGACCAGGCAACATTCTTCCAGTCTTCAACTGTCCAATTTTGCTGAGCTCGTGCAAATTGTAGCCTCTTTTTCCTATTTGTAGTGGAGATGAGTGGTACCCGGTGGGGTCTTCTGCTGTTGTAGCCCATCCACCTCAACGTTGTGCCTGTTGTGGCTTCACAAATGCTTTGCTGCATACCTCGGTTGTAACGAGTGTTTATTTCAGTCAAAGTTGCACTTCTATCAGCTTGAATCAGTTGACCCATTCTCCTCTGACCTCTAGCATCAACAAGGCATTTTCGCCCACAGGACTGCCGCATACTGGATGTTTTTCCTTTTTCACACCATTCTTTGTAAACCCTAGAAATGGTTGTACGTGAAAATCCCAGTAACTGAGCAGATTGTGAAATACTCAGACCAGCCCATCTGGCACCAACAACCATGCCACGCTCAAAATTGCTTAAATCACCTTTCTTTCCCATTCTGACATTCAGTTTGGAGTTCAGGAGATTGTCTTGACCAGGACCACACCCCTAAATGCATTGAAGCAACTGCCATGTGATTGGTTGATTAGTTAATTGCATTAATGAGAGATTGAACTGGTGTTCCTAATAATCCTTTAGGTGAGTGTATAACAACATGTCATATAAACATCTTGAAATGCAGACTGACTGGGCAGATGCTACGACCTGGCAGCATGGAAATGGCAGTGCTGTGTATTTGTAAAGGTCTTGATTTTTTAACAGGTTGCAGCTGGTGGATCTGCTCTGCCTCCTTCACACCTGTCTCCACTCACACAATCACCATAGAGAGGGAAAGAGCACTGGGAGAATGGTGGCAGATTATGGGAGAGACAGGATGAGAAGTAGAGGGCATGGCAGGGGGAGTAGATGTAACAACAGGATTTGAGAACTGTTGGCATTATCCTTGTTTTTTAAGTGGGTGTCAGACTTGACCCTTAGGCTCAATCAATTATGGAGGACCAAAGGAATCAAAATGATCCCCAATATAATTGGCATGTTTATGTTGGTTGGTTTACAATTTAAATGCAAATAGGTCCACTGTGACTGTTAATCATGTTTTTTTGTATTTTGTCCAAAATCCATTCCACTTGTGTTTCATAAAAAATAAGTAATCTCTTAAAATCCATGTCATACTTTACTCAGAATGCTTCCTCCCATGGATAAGGTGATTTTTTTTTTGCAGCACAACATTTTGCTGTTAGGAGTGTGAGGTAAATGTCGTCTGGGTAGCTTTATAACTCTCTATAAGCAATGTCAAGACCATCCCACCACAAGTCCAGGCCTTCCCACTGCATAAACCTTGTGTCCCAGATGTCTACATCAGCGTCATCTGTGGTCAGATATGATTTTCTGGATTTTGGTTTTATATTCCGTCTCTCACAGTTGAAGAGTACCAAGATCTCGCGATACATGGCCCCATTCATTCTTTCCTTTACACAGATCAGTCGTCCTGGTCCCTTTGCAGAAAAACAGGCCCAAAGCATGATGTTTCCACCCCCATGCTTCACAGTAGGTATGGTGTTCTTTGGATGCAACTCAGCATTCTTTCTCCTCCAAAACACGATGAGTGGAGTTTTTACCAAAAAGTTCTATTTTGGTTTCATCTGACCATATGACATTCTCCCAATCCTCTTCTGGACCATCCAAATGCTCTCTAGCAAACCTCAGACGGGCCTGGACATGTACTGGCTTAAGCAGGGGGACAAGTCTGGCACTGCAGCATTTGAGTCCCTGGCCGCGTAGTGTTTTACTGATGGTAGCCTTTGGTCCCAGCTCTCTGCAGGTCATTCACTAGGTCCCCCCATGTGGTTCTGGGATTTTTGCTCACCATTCTTGTGATCATTTTGACCCCACGGGGTGAGATCTTGCGTGGAGCCCCGGATCGAGGGAGATTATCAGTGGTCTTGTATGTCTTCCATTTTCTTATAATTGCTCCCACAGTTGATTTCTTCACACCAAGCCGCTTACCTATTGCAGATTCAGTCTTCCCAGCCTGGTGCAGGTCTACAATTTTGTTTCTGGTTTCCTTAGACAGCTCTTTGGTCTTGGCCATATTGGAGTTTGGAGTGTGACTGTTTGAGGTTGTGGACAGGTGTCTTTCATACTGATAACAAGTTCAAACAGGTGCCATTGATTTGCCCACAGTTTTCTTTACCTTTACTGGTGCAACACGATCCATGACATTCAATATTTTGGCATTCAAATGATCCAGGAGTACATCAACTGACTCAGCACTTATTGTTGGAGAGATAGCTATGGCTTCAATAAATTGAGCATTGTTACTCTCATGAATGTATACCTTTTCTTAACAGAAACCAAGTTCACTGGAACATCCGGGGTGATCAGTGATTCAAAAAAGACAAAGAAATGATTAGACCCAGCCAAGTCTTTAACCATGACAGAGGAAATATCGAGACCTTTAGAGATCTAGAATGTGCCCTTGAGTGTGTGTACGCTCTATCACATGTTGAGTGTGATCAAAAGTGTCAAGTAGGTCAAAAAGTTACTTGGCATTATTGTCTTTACTATTATCTATGTGGATGTTAAAATCCTGTGTAATAATAAACAAGTTATAATCAACTGATATAACAGAGAGTATTTCAGCAAAATCATCAACAAAATTTGCAGAATATCGTGGAGGTCTGTAAATGGATAAAAAAAAAAATTGGGGGGTACCCTTCAATGTAAAACAGAGGTATTCAAAATAAATAAAATTACCAAGTGTATTTTCTTTGCACTGGAATGTATCTTTAAATAGGGCAGCCACTCCTTCTCCTTTCCTACCATTTCGACATGTATTCATATAGCCACATTTTTCAGGTGCTGTCTCTTTAAGAACAGTAGCACAACAATATTCTGTTAGCCACATTTCAGTGAGAAACATCAAATCTAGGTTGTAGGATATTATAATGTAATTTTGTTGGTGAGAGATCTTATATTAAATAAAGCCAGCTTAATAGATGTAATAGGGGTTCCTGGACTAGTCAGTTGACATGTTACAGTTAACAGATTAGATTACTTTATAAGTTGCATGCACTCGATTCCTTCGATTTTTTATCAACACGGGAATAGAGATACTGGGTCCTAGCTTGTACTCAAAACAGTCGGCATTGCTATTTTCACAATATCAGATGCCAATGAGGTTCTACAGGTCAGTAGGCTGATGTCATAATGAAGTTCTAGAAATGACCATTCCAAGTCCAAGAAGTAGTTTTATATTGGATTGAGATAGATGTCGTTAAGTGTTTTTAACTTTTAATTGTTTAATTTCAATTGATTTGTACTCCCAAAACCTGCCACCAAACACTATAGCCTGTGATGAAGAAAATTTCATATTGGGATTTGGACCACACCAGCCACACCCATCGCATAGTGCTGGTTGCCCCCATGTTGTCGTGTTCACAGGAAGCACATTTTTAATTCCCATTCAGATGGATGCTGAGGAACTGGTACAATCTCACTAGACTGTTCACAACTTTGAGGTCATGCTTATAGGCCACCTGGTTGATTTAAAAACCATGCTCAGACATAAATGTGTTAAACATGTTACAAGGTGAATGAAATGCAGACAGTGGGGTAGGCTTCATGGGGAGATGGTCTGTCAGGGGATCCAGAGATTGCTTGCTTTGGATAAACTGGCAGAGGACAAATTCCATAGGTTGGACAATGTCCAGTGCTATGTAAGTTACTCATTCTTGTGTTCAGTGGTGTTGATAGATACAAAGCCTTATGCATGTGTATACGAATAAACAGGTTGTTTGATATAGTTAATGAACAACACTGAGTGACAATAGGTGAGGGTAGGAAGGAAAATTGACCGGTATATCGAGAGCTTTGCCTTCCGGCTCAGCTCTCTTTTCATGAGTACATGACTCACAGCCACATGGTTCAACCTGTTCTGGGTCATCTCAGCCAGGACTTTAGCCTTCTCAAAGCACTGAAGTTTCTTTCCACCTGTGCTGCAGGAAGCTGGAGCTACTAGCAAAAGTCTCAACGGGATCTCCACTTGCTTGAACAGACTCCTGACCTCAGGCACCATTGGCATCAGTAGGTCCACCACATCCCCACAACTGCTGTACTGGTGGTTTGACTTGAACATCGCCAACCACACCTGTAAAAAGGGGAGAAGTGGCATGAATCTCAGGAATAAGGTTTTTATATAATATTATGCTTTTTTCTACTGAACAGAAGTGTGTCACCATAACAATATAAGTACTATACAAGTACAGTTTAGCTGATCACGGACTGAATTGCTGTTGTGCAGACGGTCCATCTAGTTGGACACAATGGCTTTAGGGATGTAGAGTGTGCAGCATTAGAGATTGAAACGTGACTGAAAATGTATTTAAACTTGACAGACTAGCCAAGTTGATCTGGTTGGCGCTAAACTTTCTTACTTTAAATGAAAGTAAGACAGAGATTCTTATGCGTGGACGAGGTAACTTGCTGGGTGATCCTCTTGGTACCCTAGGCCCTCTAACCGTTTGTTAAGAATCTGGGTTTTATCTTTGATAGCTCCTTCAAACTTGATAAGCAAATTAGTCTAGTAGTGAAATCTGGCTTCTTTCAGCTAAGACTTTTGGCAAAGGTTAAGGTCTATCTTGCTCCGAGGGATTTTGAGAAAGTTATTCATGCATTTATTACGTCTCGACTGGATTACTGTAATTTCTTGTACCTGGGGGTAGATCAGAAAACCACAAGTCAGCTCCAGTTAATACAAAAGGTTGCCGCTTGACTTTTAACCGGTATAAGAAAACGGGAGCACATAACACCAATTCTGGCCTCCTTCCATTGCATTCCTGTTCATTTCAGGATTGATTTTAAGATTTTAACGCTTGTCTTTAAGGTTTTAAATGGATTGGCCCCTTTATATCTGTCTGTACTTTTACATTGTCATTCTCTAGCCCGAGCACTGAGGTCAGCTAACCAGTTACTTCTAGTTGTCCCAAAAACCAGGCTAGAGGGGATCGAACTTTCGTAGTGCATGGGCCCATCCTCTGGAATAGCCTACCACTGCATATTTAAAATGCCCAGAATATACACAGTTTTAAGTCATTGCTAAAGACGCACCTTTTTACACTTGCTTTTAATCTTAGTTGAGTTGGCATTAAATGGCATTTCGTCTGTGTCTTGTTATGTGGATCTATGTCATTCTTTTCCTGTAAATGTCATATATTTTGTGTACTTTGATATTTAGTCCTGTACTGCACTTTGGTCAATGACAGTTGTTTTAAATGTGCTTCATAAATAGCTGATGGATGTAAAAGTTGTTCTCCACTAAAAAAAGTGCCTCTAGTTAGGTCCAGGACATGTTTTGTCTGTTTTGCTGGAAAATCTAGAAAAAGAAGAAAGAAAAGCTAGCTGATGGATGCAAATAATTTAGTTCCCTAACAAAAAGACCCATTAAACTATAACAGTTACATAACTATAACAGTACAGTTACATAACTATAACAGTTAAATAACTATACATAGTTAATTTATATACTCCTAATCTGTAAGACTGTTTTCGTGTTCTATTCAAGAAACGTACGTTAATGAGTTTCTTATATGGACTGTCACATGGATTTGAGACACAAACACCTAAAGTGTATTCCATGATCAGTGTCCACCTTGAATATATGAATACACAATGTTGACTTTCTTAACCAATATTGTATAGGCTCTTAAAGCCCAAATTTTCTTCTGAATTTTCTGACACAGTATTAGACATACTATTAGACAAATAATTCTCTGAGCATCGAGTTCCTGTCTAATCACGATGAATTAATGTTTTAAACACGTTAAGGAGAACATTGTTAATCTTCTATCCCATGTTTCAGGTCAGTGCATTTCAGGTAGAGCAGACAAATACTAATCATGGCACTGATCATCTTTGTGGATTAGAGATGAGTGTTTTTGTATGTAAAATCCAGCTCAGATGAAATGTTAAGGCTTTGCCTGACAAATAGTTTGTCTGAAGGTCTGATTAAAAAAAAAAATACTATCTGGGGCAAAGACAGGTCATAGACCCAATATATACACCCCCCCACCCACATTACTTCTATTAATTTTTAACTAGCAGGGACTAAAGCTATCGGAGGTTTGTTATGGCTATTTAATGAAAACTAAACCACGGATTACAGCTTTTGTCAAAACACAGACTAGACTTACGGTGAGTAACCATCTAAGAACAATTATGAGCTAGGGTGCTATTGTTTCTATAAGCTTTTCACAGTTATATTCCGTGGATGCTGCAAAGGAATGATGATTTAATGGTGTCAGGTCCTGGCTGGGGGCCTCTAAGCCTCTAAGCTCAAATTGTGGGCAGCTGCGCAACGCGGATAATAAAGACAGACAGCTAGCTGGCTAACAAATATATGCTATGTTTGAAAGATGTTTGTAGAGCATATTGGTAAAGAAAATTTACTGTAAAAAATAATCATGTCATGATGGATTTCAATGGGAGTTTCAATGGGAGTTTTATTTCAAGGGTGAACAGTAAATTCCGTTCATGTAAATGTAGCTGACTTTTCACAAGTTTCTATTTGAGCTGCAGTCCAATCTGATCTGTTTTGAGAGCCACAGGTCGTCGACACTGCTCTAACAGGTCTGACTGACCAAGGTCCATTAGTTATGCTCTTTCATTTTAACAATACCTATTGTAGAAAATAATTGATTATTTTTCAACATCCTATCAACAGGTTTATTTTCTTTGAGCCTGCATTGATCATGAAATACATTACAGGAGTATTGTTGCTCTTGGCAACGATAACTGCCAAAGTCAACAGTGGAAAGGTGGGTACCCCAGATTTAATACATTACTTGAGCTCTATATACAGTCACCCAAAGCTGTATGTAGGCATTGCTATTATGAACTCGCTACCAACACAAATGGAATAGTAAATTGCTTCTTTTTTTTCAAACCAATGGATTATGATCTGGAAAAAATACAAATGTATATATATATACACTGTTTATTTTAACCCTATTTAGCAATCCTTCACTGACAAAATTTAAACTCTACAGCTTTACTCAGCAGTGCTATACTGATTTCTAATTCTGGTTAGCCTCCCTTAGCAGTGTCAACAATGATTTCTAATGCTGGTTAGCCTTCCTTATCAGTGTCAACAATGGTTTCTAATGCTGGTTAGCCTCCTTTAGCAGTGTCAATGATTTCTAATGTTGTATATTCGTCTCAGCAGTGCCAGTGCAAGTGTGACGAAGAGAGGCTGGACAGAGAACCAAGCTCTGTAGACGACCGCTACGCTACGTGCCGGGAGGAGATGATGGGGAACATCACCAATGGCGATCTGTTGTCTAGGGAACTCCAGGCCGACCCCTCCTTCGCTGATGCCTGGCTGGAGGCTGGAAGCTGCAATAGGACCGTGGCAAACCTCACCAAATTGCACATTACAGCGCTGAGCGTTTACACAAACGAAAACCGCACCTTCCCTGAGATGTTCGACACAGACACCCGATCATTTGGCCCTGACGTCAATGTCTACCGCCGGTACTTCCCGTACAAGTCCCTCCACTTCCTGCTGACTGATGCTCTGCGGCTCCTGAGGGCGGGGAACGAAGCGGAGTCTGACCAGGAGGGAACAGGCTGCCTGCTGGTGTACACTAGGAGTAGACGCAGCGGCGACATGCAAGGGGAGGTGGGAGATCCGGTGCGTATCGGGCATTTCATCCTGGCGTCCACGCGGCGCTACAGTGCCAGCTTTGACCTGACCATCCGGACCTGTCACGGCACCATACTGCCCCAGTTCACTTCACTCCACTGCCGCTCCTATTCGGGCCTTAACGTGCTGGTACCGCCCTACGAGTTGTTCAGGGTGGCAGCAGTGAAGAAAGGATATCGCAAATGGGAAAATGACATGGCAAGGGAGTTCTACCTGGAGTCCATTGGCACTTTGAACACACTCAACTGTGCTATGACCTCTGTCATGTAAGTTCCAAATCAGTACAAACCACTAAGCGAATAAAGTCTGTTTGCTTGAATTACCAATTCATTGATTTATTTACGTCTTTCAGTATTTCAGTCACAGTTCTTACCAGACTAAGAATCATATGCAGTGATTAGAATCATCCCTCCCTCTGTCTCTCCATATAAAGCTCCCTAACAATTTAAACACAGTGAAAGATTTCCACATTTAGTGAAAGTTAGTGAAAATACACTCTGAATATGGGAAACACAATAATACATGCAAATGTTTTAGGAAAATGTTACCAAAACAAACCAATTGTCCCTATAACACAGCCATACTAAACTGTAGACAGTAATTCTACAGGCTACAAATGGTGTTGTCTAAAGAAATGCTTGGAAAAGTGTTTATGTTTGAACTCCTTGCAATTCGTTCCATGTGGCAGTACTCTGTAAGGAAGTCTCTCTAGTAGACACATACAGTGGGGATGATATTTCTATTCCATCTGCCAGTGTCTGTCTCCCAATACGGTCTGCATCCTCCAAAAGCCCCACATGCTCATCCGGCGTGTCCAACTCAACCGTTCCTTCTCCCTGAACACCTCCCGCTCCAGTTCCCCCCCTGCCCAAAGCATGTATGCTAGCTCCCAGCACTGGTCGGGCTCCAACAGAAACCCCCAGCGGGACACTGAGGACAGGTAACGGCGGACCTCTCTGCCCAGCGAGGCTTCCCTCAGCTCCCGCAGACCGAGGAGGAGTGTCAGTGTGGTCTGGGGGTAAGTCTCATCCTTAATCTCCTGCTTTATGAGCTCTACAGTGGCCTCTGCAGCTCGTTTGAAGCCTGTCACTTTTGAACTTCTCCTAGGGCACGCTAGGTCTAAGACGGTCTGATTGGGCGTCGATGAGAGACCAAGGAGAAAGCAAAGGAAGAGGTCGTACTTTCCATGCGTGTTCCGCAAAACCATGTCCACGGAGCATTTGTGGAGGTCGGAAAGTGTTGCTCTCCTAAAAGTCCCTTTTAAACAATCAAGTAGTGTATCTGGTTTGAGTAGCAGGTTTCTCCTTTTGTTCGTGCAGGAAGAAAACACATGCAGAGCAGCAAGGTAGTCTTGAACTCCTGTGTAAGCGAAGCTGTACATTTTCTCTGGGTAGGTCTCACACCCTGTAATAAGTGGCCGACACAACCCCTGGAATGCAGAACTTTCTGCGATGTCAACTCCGCATTCTTTCAAATTGCTTCCGCTGAATATGAGGCTTCCTTTCTCCAGTTGTAGAAAAGCCAGCTTCCCCAGTTTACGAACATCCTCTCTGATAGTTTCTGAGCGTTCACCATTTTCGTCTTTTCCCCCTAAACCAATTAGAATTAGCAAAAAATGAGTGTAAAGTTACGTTTGAGTATCCATCTCGAGACTCTCTCCATCCTCTGTGCTTTCCATAATGGCCGCCAACATCTCACAACACAAAGGCGTCTGGCACAGGACGCAGAGGTTCCTCGTTGACTCGGGCAGTAGCTTTGCACACCTGACCCTCGTCGGCCTCTGCTTGAAGAACATCCTCTTCTTCTCACTTGCAGTGGGCATGTCTGAAGGCGGCCTAACCAGGTGTACGGCACTGTGCCTGTCATCGTGCCATTGGATGTCCCCCTCAGTGATGAGACGGTCCACATAGGCCTGTGTAAGGGGGAGCTTCTGCCTCTCCTGTCCTGATGGAGTTCTGTCACACAATGACACATACCTCTCTCTTAGCTCTAAATGCTATTTTATAGATTATAATGAATGGATAGTTTGTTAGGGCAAATACAGAAAGGTGATGCCGTAGGTGATCCAGTTGCCAAAGCCACTGCCTGGGTCTACATGTTATGCTGAAGCATGGGATCAAATCCAGCCCACAGATCTTTCCAGAAAAACTCTATTTTTCTCCACTATAGGTCAATAAAGATTACTTAAAATAATATATACAGTGCCAGTGAAGTGTCAAAGTCACTTTAAAAATAATTCCTGCAACAACATTATCAAATAAAATCTGTAGCATTTATTTGACGTTTTTTATGTGAGTGTATGCCTACAAGATAGAAACATTCTGAAGGGGAAAAAAACCTAATGAATTCAGGTGTAATCTTGGTATGCACAGTGGGATTAGCAACAGACTGAAGTGTCAAAGTTAGGCAGACACCTCTGTAATTCATGAGAAGATCCTTACTGCCGCTTATCGGAGATACGGCTGTATGTTCTCCATCGGTGTGTGGCAGAGTCGCCCCCTGTTGGTCAGAACACTCCATCGCATTTTGAGCCATGCTGCTGTGACAATCTGTGGGGTGTGACTGGGGAACAGTTGTATCAACTTGTAGGGGGGTTCTCCATTTTAAAGGAGGGATTGTCACAGCACATGCCACAACTTGACTTTGCACCTGGCTCAGTTAGAGAGACAGGATTAAAACCCAATTTTTAACATACAAATGAAACTGCCGCCTATACAGCAGAAAGAAACCTGCTGTCTCCAACCCCCTAATGTTCTAGTTAGGACAATAGAATGTAAATTACTGTAACCTTGTTAAGATTTCACATCTGTATGCATGAACCTGTTGATCTGTGACCGAAAATAACCCCAAAGGGGAAGAGTTTAGAGTATGCCCTTCTTTCATTGGACAGCGAAAACAAAGAGATTTGTCCAACATGTCACCATGCCATCGAAGAGCCAATAACGATAGGTTTTACTCACGAGAGTGAAAAGTAACCGCCCCTGTGGCGGGAGAAACAAAACCAATGGTTAATCTTCATTCGGCGCGAATATTTGCGGAAGCTTGAGGGTTAAAACACGTATTTGACCGCTGCAGTGTAATTCATGTATTCTGACTTATTATTTCCTATTAATAAATCTTTGTATTAAATTTTCATTCAGACCGAAGCCTCGTCCTTCTTCAGAGATTCTGATACACATAAATTCTTAACAGTTGTCTTGCATGAACCGCATGTTTGAGATCTCCCCAGAGTGGCTCAATAATATTAAGAACAGGAGACACTGATGGCCACTCCAGAACCTTCAACTTTTTCTACTGTAACCACTGGAGGGTCAACTTGGCCTTGTGCTTAGGTTCATTGTCGTGCTGGAAAGTCAAAGAGCGTCCCATGCGCAGCTTTGGTGCAAAACGATGCACATTTTCTGCCAGTATTTTCTTGTTGACTCCTCTCCAAACACAGCGCTTATGGTTGTGACCATAAATCTCTATTTTGGTCTCGTCACTCCAAATTACAGTGTGCCAGAAGCTGTGAGACGTGTCAAGGTGTTGTCGGGCATATTGTAAGCAGGCTTTTTTGTGGCAACTTGGCCATGCAGCAAATCTTTGTTCAAGTATCATCATATTGTGCTCCTTGAAACAACCACATCATCTTTTCCAGAGCCGCCTGTATTTCTCCTCAAAGTTCAAAAGGTTTATTTGTCATTTGCAATAACAAGTTACGGCAATGAAAGGCTTGGTTTTCCTACTTCCGCCAGTGCAGTTAAAAGTTAAAAAGTTAAAGTAATTATAATAAAAAAAAATAAGATAACACAATCAATCAGTAATAACAATATACAAAACACACATCAATAATAATAACTATACAACTATACAACCGTAGTGCAATGTAAAAGTGACAGGTGTGCATGATATTAGTGGCAGAAGTGCATGATATAAAGTGACAGGTGTGCATGGACCGAGTTGAGCAGCCTTGCAGCCTGTGGAAAGAAGCTGTCCCGTAGCCTGTTTGTTTTGGACTGAATACTCCTGTACCTTCTGCCTGACGGCAGCATGGTAAACAGTCCGTGGCATGGGTGGCTGGGATCTGTAATGATCTGTTTGCTCCTCCTCCTACACCTCTCTATGTAGAGATCTTGCAGGGATGGCAGGTCAGACCTTGTGATGCTCTCTGCTGTTTTAATCACCCTCTGAAATGCTTTGCAGTCGAGGGCTGTGCAGCTGCCATACCAGGTGGTGACACAGCCGGTCAGGATACTCTTGATAGTGCGTCTGTAGAAGTTGGTGAGTATAGCTAACAAACGCATTTAATATTTATACACAGACACTAATTGCAAATTAAAAAGCCACAGGTGTGGGAAATGAACCTTTAATTTCCATTTTAACCCTTGTGTGTCACCTTATGTGTCTGTAACAAGGCCAAACATTAAAGGGTATGTCAACTTTTGATCAGGGCCATTTGGGTGATTTCTGTTATTATTATGATTTAAATAGGAGCCAAACAACTATGTTAAAATAAATGGCTTCATATGATGACTATCCTTATATAAATGACTGTTTTTTTTCCATGATCGGTCATATTTTCCAAATCAATGCCAAAATCTCACAATTTCTGCCAGGGCTAGGCAAACTTATGAGCACAACTGTATATATAGAAGGAATATATATACATATACATATACATATCAGCCATAACATTATGACCACCTGCCTAATATTGTGTAGGTCCCCTTTTGCTACCAAAACATCCCTGACCCGTTGAGGCATGGACTCCACTATACCTCTGAACGTGTGCTGTGGTATCTGGAACCAAGACGTTAGCAGCAGATCCTGTAAGTTGCAAGGTGGGGCCTCCATGGATCAGACTTGTTTCTCCAGCGTACCCCAAAGATGTGCGATTGGATTGAGATCTGGGGAATTGGGAGGCCAAGTCAACACCTTGAACTCGTTGTTGTGTTCCCCAAACCATTCCTGAACAATTTTTGCTTTGTGGCAGGGCGCATTATCCTGCTGAAAGAGGCCAATGCCATCAGGGAATACCGTTGCCATGAAACGCTGCACATGGTCTGCAACAATGCTCAGGTAGGTGGTACGTGTCAAAGTAACATCCACATGAATGGCAGGACCCAAGGTTTCCCAGCAGAACATTGCCCAAAGCATCACAAGTCCGTCGGCTTGCCTTCTTCCCATAGTGCATTCTGGTGCCGTATGTTCTAAAGGTAAGCAATGCACAGGCACCCGGCCATCCACCTGATGTAAAAAAAAAAACGTGATTCATCAGACCAGACCACTTCTTCCATTGCTCTGTGTTCCAGTTCTGATGCTCACGTGCCAAAAACATCTAAAAAAAAACAGCTCTGTTCTGGAACAGCGTTCTTTGGACAGATTAAACTATGATCAACCTGTACCAGAATGATGGGAAGAAAAGAGTATAGAGAAGGCTTGGAACGGCTCATGATCCGAAGCATACCACATCATCTGCAAAAACAGCTGGATGAATTCTGAAGTGTATAGGGATATATTGTCTGACCAGATTCAGCCAAAACCAGCTAAGTAGATTGGATGGCGCTTCACTTTACAGATGGACAATGAGATAGACATTTATCCAAAACATACTGCAAAAGCAACCCATGAGTTTTTTAAGGCAAATAAGTAAGATATTCTGAAATGGCAGAGTCAATCACCTGATCTCAACCCAATCAAGCATGCATTTCGCTTGCTGAAGACAACTTAAGGCAGAAAGACCTATGAACAAACAACAACTGGAGACCGCTGCAGAAAAGGCATGGCAAAGCATCACAAAGGAGGAAACCCAGTGTTTGGTGATGTCCATGCATTCCAGACTTCAAGCAGCCATTGCCTGCAAAGGATTCTCAACAAAGTATTAAAAATGACAATTTTATTTATGATTGTGTTAATTTGTCCAATTACATTTGAGCCCCTGAAATAAGGGGACTGTGTATGAAAATGGTAGCAATTCCTAAATGTTTCATACAATATTTTTGTTCAACTCCTTAAATTAAAGCTGAAAGTCTGAACTTCAATTGCATCTCGGTTGTTTCATATCAAAACCATTGTGGCGGTGTACAGAGCCAGAATTATGAAAATAGTGTGTCCAAATATTTCCAGACCTAACTTTACTTCATACAAATAATTGGGTGTTTTGCTGGATAATAAAATATCCTTTAAAACCCACATTACTGACTTGGTAAAAAACATTGAAGATCCGGATTTTGTTTCTTTACAGAAATAAAGCATGCTTGTCATCTCAACAGAAAGGAAGCAGTTCGGCTACATTTATGCCTGTGCTAGACTATGGTTACATACTATATGAAAGCTTCAGCTTCCGTTTTGAAAAGTCTTGACTCCGTCTATCATGCGGCTCTGTTTTATTACTGATGCAGGCTTTTGTACACAACGTTGTCTTTTACATATTACTGAGGGTTGGGACTCCTTGTCTTCCAGAAGAGCCAGACATTGGATGTTTTTTTGTTTATAAAACCATCCTACAAAATCTTTCTTATTTCCTTTCCTTGAAAATGTATTACAGAAATTAACTCATATCACACTTGCTCTCAAGAGTGGTTACTACTCGAGGTACCTGGGGCTCAGTATAAGATTCAACTTTGTTTACCTTCAATGCCCCACAATCCTGGAGTGTCCATAGCACAGTTTAAATGTTGTTTGACTGCACACTTTCCAGTGATTTGTACTTGCTATGTTTAATAGTTTTAGATTTAAATGTTTTATGCTTGACACGTTTCAAAAATGTATTTTATATTTATTTGTTTTATTATTATTGTAATACATGGAACCACTGTAAAAGAGACCAAGATCTCAGTTGGGTTTCCCTGAATAAATAAAATAAATAAATATATTTGTTTAAATATTTAAGAATGTGCATGGCTGAGGGACACAGAGTGTACAATACCAGAATATCAAATCAGAATCTCTTCACCAGTCTGGCTGATAGAGTCAGTGATATCAGTGATACATCAAACATTCATATAATTGATGCAATCCCTTTATTGTTTTAAAATTGATTGCTAAAGTAAATTTCAATAAGTTACAGTAAAACCACAATAACCAAATGTTGCATTTACCAACATTGGCTATTGGACTTCTCAATCTCAGTCTGGAAAAAAATATTTTTAAAACAAAAAGGAGAAGAACATTGAATCATAGCATCCCTACTTTAGGCACACAACATCCAATCCATATCTGAAGCTAGAGGATCAGCACTTTTTGATGACATCTTAAATTAATCAAACTTAACTGAGCAGAATATTAGTGCAGTGAAGGTGGAGTGGATTAAGCACGAATTAGAGCATAAAGTGTTTGTTTTTTTTATCCTGAAGGCCTAGCTAGATTTTGTTTACCCAGAGACCACCAAAGAAGAACTCACACTGGATATTATAGATATTACGAATGAAAGGAAAACCAACAATGTTGGGTGCTGGGCCACCACGAGCTGCAAGAACAGAATCTACGCCTTGGCATATATTCTATAAGTGTCTGGAACTCTTGAGGGAAAGAACACCACTTTTCCAAATGATATTCCCTCATTTGGTGTTTTGATGATGGTGGTTGAGTGCGCTGTCTAAAACCTTGGTCTAAAATCTCCTGTAAGTGCTGAAATGTGTTGAGATCTGTTGGCAGCGAAGGCCATAGCATGTGATTTACATAATTCTAAAACTCCTCAAACAACTCAATGGCCCTCCAGGAAGGTCGCTCCCATCCCCTTCAGGATAGAAATGCTTCACCATAGGATAAAGGTGGTCCCTCAGAATCCCTTTGTAATGAATTGCGGTGACCCTTCCCTCTAAGGGGTCCAGTGGATCCAAGCCATGCCAACAAAATGCCTCCTCCAAAATACGTTTTTTTTTATTTGTTTAACACTTCTTAGTGTAGAAGTTCAGACAGAATAACTGAGTGGTCATTAGTCAGCGATGTATCAGCTGTCACCAGATATCACTCCTAACAAAATCACCAGGGCTGCAGAGGCGGCAGGGGGTCATTGTCCCACCCCTCCAGTGGTGGCAGTCCTGCCTTGGGATCCTGCGAGCCCTCCCGCCCCACCCTACAAAACGTTTGGGGCTGACTCCACGGGGAGTCGCAGTCGTAATTGCCGTTGTCACCGCTGGAGTTGCCACTGGGCTGGCCAGACCTCCAGCAGGTGACGGTAGGGGTTCCCCTCCTCCTCGGTGTCACTATCTGGCCAACCGAGGAGTTCCCCTACCGTCCATCTCTGCTGCGTCCCTGGGTGGTGGATTACTCTGTCACATTCAAGGAGGCAGGACACAGGCGCAGATTGGTAGCAAGATATCTTTTTAATAGTGGCTTGCAGAAATAACAAAGGAGAGCTCTGACTGCGACTGAACACAAGGCATAAACAATAATCCGCACAGTGGTGTGGAAAAACTAAACTAATATCGGGTCCCCAATTCGAGGCAACGATGTACAGCTGCCTCTACTTGGCAGTTTGAATGAAGACTTTTTAAGATGCGAAAATCCATTTAATGATTTAAGCATCCACAAATTAGATTTTTTTTTTTCATATGATTGAATTTAGTTTTTTCATACCATACAAATACAAATATATTTTGGTAACCTTATGTTAAGCTTATATTTTTATTTTCAAAAAATATTTCAGTTATGTTTTTCTTTTCTTACGGTCAATCATTTTGAGCTCAATTTGGCTCCATACAGGTCTCTTTTATACCTCAGTCATGTATCCCCATATAAAAACACACAGTAAAAAACTATCACAATTAACAATAAAAAGTTAATTCATCAGACATTCAAAATATCACAGATCAATAAATTATCTAAAGCAATTATGAGCAATTCATTTGATTAAAGCATTATTAATCACACTGTTATGCTGTGTGCAATGAATGGCATGTTTGTCGCCAATATGTTTTGGAAAGATTTGTATTGAAGTGCAGTAACTACAGTTGGTCATATTTTTCATGCAATAATCCAATGACAAATGCAGTGTATGCCAGTCAAACTGCAAAATGATTGCAGCTAAAAGACAAGAAAGCGGTTTGGTCTGGGACTTGTGACATACTGCAGGTCATACAGTCTGACTGCCATCCTGCTTATACTGTCTTGTTGACAAAATGTCAGAGCCTCAGAGACTCCCTGTTGCAGCTTGGGCACCTGTGAGTTCGAACAAGGTAGAAGTCCGGAGAGTGCTTTGCTCACGGCGTCTAAGGTTTATGGTCTGGACTTCTTGGTTGAGCAAGCAATGTGACAAGAACCAGAACACAAATCAGATGTGTTTTCAGGTGACATATCTATGAAGCAGGGCCTTAGTTAGGAATTGGATGTCACCACATGGATAAAAGAAAACAGGGTAGACATTTTTAGTTTGTACACCTTCCATAATTACTGGTACCCTTGGAAAATTTCATAATTTACCCGCTTAACCATACGTGAAAAAAAATCTTGAAATGTAACCTTTTGTATAAGCAAAACTGTTTAAAAAACTCAATCAATTGAAATTTTGACTGGAATTTTTTTGTATAGACATGAAAGTAGAGGCTTCAAATTGGCAAGACTGAAGAGTGAAAATCTTGTGGGTTTGCAGTAAAACAATATTGTCAAACATATATTACACTCTTGCTGTGCTCTCACAGACCCATTGATATTTATTACACTCTTGTTGTGCTCTCACAGACCCATTGATATTTATTACACTCTTGCTGTGCTCTCACAGACCCATTGATTAGTCAATGAGCAAATCATGTCACTCCATGACTCAATGAATGGCCTATTGGGAGAATGAACAAAACTTTTAAACTGTGCACAATCTTGATCCCCGAGAAAATCATTTGGCTGTCCTTGTTCCCAGAACCTAAAACCAAGGAGTTAAAAAAGATATATCAAGTGTTCAGCATTTAGTACAGAGAACTTAAAGTACAGAAAGTATCAAATTGGGGTACTTCTCTATTTCACTGACGTTATGGTTGGACTTGTTCCATCCACCCATTTCCAGGCCACTTCCTGCTCTGAGTCAGTCAGACCAATCCAGAACTTCAGATTGTCACCCAAACCATTAAGAAACAACTGGAATAAAACATTTGGTTAGTTAATTGTTTCTGTGTATGTGCGCATGTGTGTGTGTGCGCGCGCGTGTGTGTGTGTGTGTGTGCTCGCCTTCACTCATATCTCACCTGTTCCTCTTTGCTATCTATGATCACCAGGTCTGATTCTTCCCTTATGCAATTTTCTCTGCTCTCACTCCAATTTTTCTTTTCAGAAGAAAGGTAATAACATCTAGACTTTAATCTCCTCCAACCAACAGGACAGCATCCTGCAGAAGCAATGCATACAGTGAAGTCGGGCAGTGTGGCCTGGTGGTTAGAGTATCTGAACAGCAACCACTAGCAGGTTAGACTGAATCCCCGAGCTGACAATGTGAAAAAGTTTGGTCCCTGAGCAAGGAAATAAAACCTAATTTCTCCCAGATTGTTTCTGATAACGTGAATGTGTTTCTCAGTCATACATACCTGGTAAAAAAAATTCAGGTGTTCTTAAGGTGTTCAGTATATTGTATCATAATCATTAAGGGTGTGGCGATACATTTAGCTCACGAGAGAGACTATGCACGACATTGGGTTCACGAGAACGAGACAATATTTTAACACTATTTTTAAGAAATCTTCAATTACGAAATATGACTGGAAAAATAATATTTTATTCGACTGAAAGTCACAAAATGCAAAACACTGCATGTGCATTTTGAAATGTTTTATTAACTAATCATCTTGTAATGAATGTCACTTCGGTTCTACTTTTTTAAGTATGTATTTATATTACCGGTATATTTGTCACAAGATTGGCTGCACTGCGCTACACTGACCACGCATAGAACCACCGCAGGTAATTTGGGTTCATTTGCATTAAACGGCTTTCTCCATACATGCAGTCACTCTTATCTCACACGAATGGCGATTAGCTGCCAAATGTTCCATGAGAACAACACCCATCCTTTGCGCGTTATAGCGTTGGTGTTGTTTTAGATGTTTTAACCGAATACTTTTCGCATAGTGAAATATTCTCCAATGCAAATCCTTCCTGGATACCCAAAATGCAGCACCCAATAAATTTTTTAGTGGCGGGGACATCTTCTATGCTAATTTCACCCTAACACTCAATCATGCTGATTGATTTCGATTCGATGAGAAATATCGTCACGTTAATTTCGCCACATTTCTAGTAATTATTTTTTCACATCAATTAAAATGTAGAGATATCCCCTTAACAGACTTAACATACTCACCCAGTTCTTGTGATATCTTTAATTCCAGTTGTGCTATTTTCTTTTGTATATGATATTTCTCATCAGCCATAGTGTTGTAATGGGTTTGTAGCTGGGCCATGTCTCCAGTCAAAGAGTTGAAACGGGTCTGTATCAAGTCTTTTTCTTTATTCGTGAAGTTTAAAATAGTCTTCAGCTGGTCTCTCTCTCCAGTCATGTTGATGTAATTACTTTGTGACTGGTCTCTTTCTTTAATCAACCTGGTATAATTGGTCTGTAGCTTCCTTATCTCTCTCATCAGCACTTCTTTCTCTTTAGTCATGTTTTCATAACTACTGAGAATGTCTTCCATTTGAGTGGTTTGGTTGTCTGTTAGCAGAGAAAGAGTTTTTGAAAGCTCATTGTTGCCATTGTTATCTGTAACAGAATACAGTGCAGGTATAATTATAATAACGTTTACACACACACACATTCAATTAAAACACTTCATTACATTCCACAAATCATATAAATGGATGGGTGGAGTATGGCATGTAAGCACATAGTCAATGCTAAAAAATATGTCATGTGGGGAAGTGGGAGCCATTTGGTAATCATTTGAAAGTCGTTAACTTTCCTAATTAAGCTTTGGGGGTAGAAGCTGTGCACCATGCAGTCTGTCAATGACTTGACCCACTAGTACCAACTGGCAGATATTGGATACTCACAGCTCATAGAGATGCCTAGGACTGCAGTCAGTAGGAGAACACACAGCAGTCCCAGGGAAACTGTAGCCAGTCTATAATGCTGAGTGTCCTGATATCTGTGATTCAGTCCTGCAGGTGTTGAGACAAAAACCATTACCCAGTTGCTTTTTCCAGATAAACAGAAGGTTTTTTTTATTCCAAGAGGAATTGAAAATGTGGTTATCAACCACAGAGAGAAAAATGGCATCTGTAACAGAAGCTGTCTTTTTCCACTTTAATCACACTTCCATTTGTTTAATTTTAAAACTACTTTTTTAAACTATATTTTTCTGGCAGGTTTAGGTTCTTTTCTGATAGAGACAATGGGGGAAAATAGGGGAGAGACTTTCTGCTGAAACAGCAGGTGGCCACAGCAGCACATCTTCCCCAGAGACAGTGGCCCAACATCCTGCATCACCTGAAGCCACATAAAAGGACATTTAAACTTAAGAGAACTTCACGATTTTTTACAATTTTTTGGGTAGCAGTATTTAATAAGGAAACATATGTGAAGTATATATAAAGTGGTTATAATTTCCAGATATTAGTCAGTGCTTGTGAGATAGTGAGCCAATATTTACCACCAGTTATTATTATTCATTTACAAATATACTTGAACAAATGCACATAGTGATTACAAGATGTATCATCCTGAAACCTAATTTACAACTGTTGCGCAATTTACTATATATATATTTTTCACTTTGCATAGATGCTCTCTCCAAAAACAGAAAATGTGTGTTTAATGGACTGTCACCTTCTACAACACCCTGGTTTGACACAAGCTGGCTTTTCTCCCTTTTGGGCATCATGTTGATGCCAGCCTTCTTGGGTTGGGGACTGTGTTATCCCACGGTACAGGTGGCT
Organism: Esox lucius; assembly: GCF_011004845.1. Taxonomy (NCBI): domain Eukaryota; kingdom Metazoa; phylum Chordata; class Actinopteri; order Esociformes; family Esocidae; genus Esox; species Esox lucius. The sequence continues at coordinate 6,124,646 of NC_047593.1, forward strand.
GGGAGAGGTCTTCACGTACTGCAGCGGTGGAGTGATTATTAAAAAGAGCTGCTGGGCGGTGACCACTGGCGTAGCTAATGGGGGGTGCAGGGGGTGTGGCTGAACCAGGGTGGGGAGCTCGTGCTTGGCCTGTATAAGATTTGATTTTGCGTCCCAGTCAGACGTCGGCTCTGATGATTTTCTACGCCAGTGTTGGCTTTGCATGCGTATATAGCGCATCATATTTTTGCGTCCCGGGGGGATGGGGGGCGCTGGATTTGTTTGTAACCCGGCCCGGCTTCAAAAAGCTACGCCAGTGGTGGTGACACAGGAATTTATCTCACTTTGGTTATTTCTAAAACTTACATTTAACCAATATTAACTGTGAAACCACTGAAAATAAGGTTCTGATGTATACAGTATATAATTTCACCTATATACACGTTCTTCTAATAAGCATTTGTAAATGGTTAATAACTAGGGGTGGGTACTGGTAACCATTTTAGCAAGCATTGACTACCTATACTTTTTTGACCAATTCACTATATATGCATTTAAAAAAATAAATATAACCACTTTATAAAACCTTTACAAATGTCACTTATTTCAAAGTGTTATCTATGCTTGTAATAAGTGACAATATAAATATTGATGCGTTAATTATTTTATCATTTGGTTATTTGCTTTGGCTAAGGCATTAAAAATGAAAAGAATGCAATGTCCAAACACAGTGACATTAAGGTTTTATACTAACCCTAACCTGATTTACAAATATAATTTTTTGGAGAAACACAATATTTATTTATTTCTGTATGTAAGCAAATTCTTAAATGAATAACAGCAAAGCTTGCAATTAACTACATTAAAGGGGCATTGTGTAGAATCCTGCATCTAAACAACAACACCACTAGTCAAATGTTTTGTTGTTTTTTATTCTGATTCCCTTACAGAACAAGTCTGATATATTTTTGCTTGTTTTTATGCTAGTACTAGTACAGTAAGAATCTTACATATTACACCTTAAAATAAATATAAATGCATTTAATTTGACAGACCTAAATAGAAAACACCCATTCACCTTCAGCAATCCTGTATGTTATTATTAGCAATATGTAATTTCCTAAATAGATGATCAATCATTTTAGGACACATACAGATCTGTACTGTACTTACTTATTATAGCCAGTGGATTCTGTCGAAAGGTCTCATAACCTGCAGCCGAATCATTACAGCCATTTACACAAAACTCCTGTACTTGGGCATAGACGTCCTCTTCATTCTCCATAATGATTAAAATAACAGTCTCTGCCTCCTTTCTGTTGTGCTGATGCCCCTTATCTTTAATCAAAATTGCAATGAGGTGAAACAGGTGTGAATATATTTACTGTGACCGAAAGACTGAGGTTCCTGTTCTTGAATATTCATCTATAAATAGATGTTTTGTTTGAAAACACTATTGGTCGGTTTCATACAATAGACGGTAGGATTATATCAGAACCTGCATATGTAACAGCTTTTCTTCCTCTCCTGTCTGACCGCCCCACCTGGCCAATGGACAAGAGGCCACTGAACACACCACCAGCAGTCACCCATGGAGCTTCTTCATCCCACCAAAGACGTGGTCCTGATGAAGCAAGGGAAAGAACTACTTAAAGGCCTTACAGTGATGTATAATTGAAATGCTACCAGCTTGTACTATTAAGAAGCAAGTCATTTAAATATGTCTAAAATAATCCAAAATGCATGGTACTCATGAAGCTAGCATGAGCAAACCATAAATCTCCAGTTTAATATGGAAACTATTCTATTAGGGTTGTGTATACACCAATGTTACGCACGCCTCCCAGAGGAGAGAGCGCAACACCCCGCTACACGTAAAACACCCTATGACTTGACAGAATGGGTATGGGGTCGTGGGTGCGAGAATGGATGACAGCGACAGGATTACCGTTTTCAGGACTATTTAATGAACGTAACGGTAATTCAGGGAAAAGGGGCTGGACGGAACCAAAGCAAAGAACATAAAAGTAAACCCAAACCCTCTAAACCTACCTTACCTGTCAAACCAAGAACTTACCTAACTAGCACCTCTTGCGCCGGTGCTCTAACCAAAATACAGGGGGTGGTCCGCCCAGGTCTGACCTAGTGGTTTTAGACAGAGTAAAGCTATGGGAGGTGTATGCCCCAGGGCCTCTTGCCTAAAGCACAATGGCTTTCCCCTTCCCCCTGGAAACAAATGGAAAAGATTTAAACACAAACAAATGCCACAACACACAATGCACATAAAGTTTGAACACAGACACTTGCCACAACACTTAATCACAAACGGTCTTTCTACCTTACAGATAGCAACCACAGATCAAAAGCAACAGCATGTGTGTCACCCTCTCTGAGACACTAGAACTGTGGCTTATAAGCAGGCTAAACCAGCTGTACCCACTGACGAGCTGGCATAGGGGCTATCCAATCAGCCCAAATCCGACCAATCAGCTGCAACCGGCGATCAGGAAGCCAATTAGCCTGCAACCACCACACAGAACACAAAGGGACAAAACCACATACGAACACAGAGCAAAAGAAAGCACTGGGGACGTAACACCAATCAGAATAGAGCACTAGGCGGACCTTGAAAGCTCAGCGTCCAGCACTTCAAAGACAACAATTTTCAGTGTTATAGTCAAGAGTTTGTGTCAATAATATATTAATTGACTGCTTTATCTGAAAAGCAGGAAGCACATACCTATAATGTAGAGCAACTCTAAGCTATATTGCAAATTCAAACAGTACTTCAGAATAATACATGCCAAAAGAGCAGACATGAAGAAATAACACTACATAAATTAATCTTTCACTTTTAAACATGTAGTATGGATATTCTGTTTACCTGCCAGCACTTTAACTTGTATGAGACACATTGTTGTGTTGTATTATTTATTTTAAATGGAATTCAGTTTCTCCAATGGACAGATGCCATAACAATGTGTCATACCCAAGAATTTGGGAATTAGAAAGAGTGGTTCTAGTTAGCCGATAGTGATGTACAAACGTACAAATATTGAGGCAGCATTCTAATGCTTAGGTTTATTGAAAATACAAATTCAATAAATCAAGGTTTGGCACATTGCACTCCATACACATTAAATGTGTGAATATTGGACATGGCCCAAAAATTGTAAAAATGTAACAAAAAAAATCAAAAATGTAACTAATCTAAATGATTATTATTAACTATTAAATATTGCAATGGTAGTCATATTAATTCTTAAAATTATAGGAAAGTCTCTGTTCCAAATATCGTGTCATCATAGACTAAATTAAATATTGATATTACTAATTCTAATAACTGGTCCCACAGCTAATTTTGTTTTTACTCAACTTTTGCTGTCCAAATATTTAATAAAAAGTTGCCCAAAGCCCCCATTAAAAATTTTGTTTTTTCAACTTGACACACTTCTACTCAACTAGAAATCTTGAGTTTTGGGTTTCTTAACAAAAACATGCTGGGGAGTTAGATACTAAATAATGTTGAGGCCAGTAACCAAATCTTCAAATATTTCAGATTAAAAATAAACAGATGTGTGGCAAATTAATGGAAAAACCTGAATAAATGACTGGAGGAACATAACGAGTGCAGTTGCTGTCATGCAGGTGTACTGCATGATACAATTAAGCAATAAACATCCCATCATGCTCTGTTGTATGTGTAAAAATTCTGAGCAAGCCCAGTTGACCTTGATTTTGGATTGAGATGACAGGAGGAAAAGGTCAAAGTGTTAAACAGTGCACTCCACAGAGTGGTGTTCCATCCCTGCAGTAAAGATCCAGAGACTCCAAATCTATCCCAAGGTGCATTGAAGCGGTTCTGGTGGCCCAATACTTTACTGAGACACTTTATTTTGGTATTTCTTTTAACTTGTCACCCATCTGTATTTCTTCAGTAAATTCAATGCTTCAAACCTAAGAAAGTACACAAATGACAACACACTGAAAATGTCAATCTGTAATACCACATGTTTGAAAGCATCTTCATGGCAAGGCTAAACTGGCATATTTACTTCATCCATCCTCATCCATCATGGATTAGCAAAAATGGTTTAGCCACAATTTTTTTAAATAAAACCTTCAAACTAAGGCCTTGTGAAAAATACTGGTTATTATTATGAATAATAAATGTACTATAATAGCTTTGCATATAATTTTAACATAAAATGTCTTAAACATCCTGTATGAATATAACTTATTTTTTCCACTCAGTTAAAATACACTTAAAATCCTACAATTCATCTGAAAGACAAGGCACCCAATATTTTTTTTTATGTAAAGCTCCAGTATACAGTTGCCTTCTTCAGAATGTATACAGAATTATAATTAATAATAATAATATTCTGAATAATATTACAAACCTAATTTATCCAATTCAACATGTACAAGTATATCCTTCATTATAAATAACCCCTGACCTCTACCACAATAATGTGGTATACAGCTATCCTGATTTATAGGACATGCCTAGTCTATGTAATGAGAAAATATTGTTATGCCTGGAGTTATTCAACTGCACGCCCAGGCCCATTTTGGTCATAAAAGTAAGTTTGGAGTATAGAAAAATAGTGCTTCTTTTTATTTTTATTTTAAATGTTGAAAGATTTCATGAAATAAATCCACAAATATGTATCTGTGTATGTTTTGGAAGTGAAACTGAATAAAAGGGTCACAATATGTAGTTCAGTCTCCAATATCACCAACCAGTAGCGAATGGCCAATGAATGTCATAATGAAGTTCTAGAAGGGACCACTTTAAGTCCAAGCTGACAGAAGTAGTTTTATTTTGGATTGAGATATTTGGGTTTTTTACATTTTAATTGTTTAATTTCAATTGATTTCTACTTAAACTGTACAGCCTGTGATTAAGAACAATTCATATTGGGATTTGGCCAACACCAGCCATACCCATGGCATAGTGCTGGTTGCCCCCATTCAGAATCCAGCTGATCAGGTAGAAGAGTGTCCAGAAGAAGGCAGGTCCCTGTACAGCCTCTCCCTGACAGAATCAGAAGTTGGTCAATCAAACTCCTGTAACCTTCTGGTGAGTAGATTTCCCGTCCTCTGTCTTTGTGTAGACCTCCAAGAACATTCAATCTGAATGGATTGCTGAACAAATGTCTCTCTCTCGTTAACAGTCTCTTGGTGACAACAGATCTCTTGGCTGGGACTCTGATGATGACCTTTTTGATAACCTCTCTGCTGAAGATGTAATGGTACTTCCTGATGAACCTGTGGTAGGTCTCTAGGCCTTAAGGTTTGCTGTGTATGATTGTGAATGTGTCTTTGTTGTCTTTTCGTATGTGATCAATAGGCATTCCCACAAGGACAAGTTATATAATAGATAATACCGTACATACATATAATACCTCACAAGACAATATACCTCTGATGGGGATTATGTTTGTTGGTGTCTGAAATGTAATTTTTATTTCTATGTGGTGCTGGGTTCATGAAGCACATTTTTAATTCCCATTAGATGTTCTAAACTTTCAAGTCATGCTTGTAGACACCCAGGTTGATTTATTAAAAAAATATGCTCAGATGTGTTAAATGCGTAAGAGGTGAATGAAATGCAGACAGTGGGGTATAGAATAATTAACACAGGTGTTTTTCACTCTTTCTACAAAATGGAAACATTAAAATATATTGCAACAAAAAAGCCCAGACATGTTGCAAGCCCTGCTGTAACCTTACGGTAGCAGAGAATGACCGATTATTTTAGAGGGCTGGAGGAGAACGAGAAGGCAAATCAGGCTCATGGAGAGATGTTCTGTCTGGTCAAGGGCATCCAGGGAATGCATGCTTTGGATAGAATGGCTGAGGACAAATTCCATAGGCTGGACAGTGTCCGGTGTTATGTAAGTTACTCAGTCTTGTTGTCATTGGTTGTACAGTTGAAGTAGTTAATGAATTAGGCCTACACTGATTGACGAGCAAAGCAAAGCCAATCTATTAATCAACCAATTAGACAGTTCTGTACAGTACATGGGTTTCATTTGTTTGTGTTCTCCTTCCTACAGAGAATGCTGGCATAAGGACAGTGGAGGACTGTGACATACTGAAGCAGAACATGATCCCTTCCCTTCATAGACTGGGCCGCAGGGCAGTATTCCAACATGATAAACACACCTCCAAGACGACCACTGCCTTGCTAAAGAAGCTGAGGGTAAAGGTGGTGGACTGGCCAGGCATGTCTCCAGACCTAAACCCTATTGAGCATCTGTGGGGCATCCTCAAACAGAAGGTGGAGGAGCACAAGGTCACTAACATACACCAGGTCCGTGATGTCGTCATGGAGGAGTGGAAGAGGAATCCATTTGCAACATATGAAGCTCTGGTGAACTCCATGCCCAAGAGGGTTAAGGCAGTGCTGGAAAATAATGGTGCCCACACAAAATATTGACACTTTGGGCCCAATTTGGACATTTTCACTTAGGGGTGTATTCACTTTTGTTGCCAGCGGTTTGGACATGAATGGCTGTGTGTTGTGTTATTTCGAGTGGACAGCAAATGTACACTCTTATACAAGCTGTACACTTACTACTTTACATTGTAGCAAAGTGTCATTTCTTCAGTGTTGTCACATGAAAAGATATTTACAGAAATGTGAGGGGTGAGATATATATATATACAAAGTTGTGCTCAAAAGTTTGCATACCCTTGGAAAATAGGTAATATATGTACATTTTATCAAGAAAACATGAGTGAGCAGGCAAAACACATTGCTTTTCTTTCTTATGGGATTCATATTCTACTGTAGGTTATAAAAGAATGGCACAATCATAAAACAAAACATGGCAACAAAGAAAAAAATTCAATGACCCCTGTTCAAATGTCTTCATACCCTTAGTTCTTAATACTATTCATTGCTCTCTTTAGCATCAATCTCAGTTTTCAGTCTTTTGTAATAGTTGTCTATGAGGCCCCAAATTCTTGCAGGTGGTATAGCTGCCCATTCGTCAAAATGCCTTGAGGTCATGCAAAGTCTTTGGTCGTCTTCCCCGTTCATGTACGCAGAAGTATAGTATGGGTCTGATTTATCAACGGAAGCATGCTTATGTGTTGCATATGCCAGTTTGACAAATCCCAATAATTTTGTGCGCATGCAAATTGTAAGATTTCCACATACACCAGGATTTAGTTAGAAACATACGCAAGATTGATACATGAGGCCCCAGGGCTGTTAAGTGAAGGCATACCAAAATGTTGAGGCAGCAGTTAAATACAAGGAAATAAAAAATCTGTGCAGCATTTTGAGAAACTGCTCAGACAAAAGAACAGTTTAATTTAAGCAAAGGTTTTATTTAGCTGTTTTTTATAAATGTCTGTTAATGCTTTTATGTTGTGTCCTGTTTTTGCGTGATGTCTATAGAAATGGATTGCAATGTTGTTTCTATTTCATGAGGGATGTTTTGTGTAGACCACAGAAAGAGTATTTTTGTACTGTGGATTCTATTTAGCCTAAAAAGTAATGATAAAAAAAGGGAAACATTTGGCTATATTATGTAAGTACCAATTGCTCAATGATGTGACTTGTGGAAATGTTTTCTTTACAGGAAATCATTATCATTCCTCAAAGAATGGCTGTGTATGACCAAACTGACCTCAATTGACTGTAAGAAAATAAAACAAATAAATTCAAGTGTGGAAAAAGTGAATGCTAAAATCATTAAATGGATTTTCGCGTTCCGATCTTAAAATGTGTTTGTTCCAACAAGTTTTTTCCACATTCGCTTTTTACGACTACAAACTTTCAACAATATCTGTGTCTGTGACCTTGGCAACAGTGACGTTGATGTAACCTGTGAATAAGCGTTTATTATTCTGTTTAAATGTACACACTTAGCCTAGGTTATACACTTCTTAAACATCTCTCAGCTCTATTGGTTGCATTGGGAAAGCAGTGCATGGAAAGGCTATGCTTTTCACCTTAATGGTGTGATTCATGGCAAATCGGATGCCAGAATTCAATGCCCAGATTAAGCCACGCCTCCACGCCAATAGAGGCTCAAGACTTGGTTTTGAGAAAACATGATTCAAACGAAGGTGGGAAGAAATTGTAATTGTAAGCCAAGACATTTTAAGATCAGATGCGAAAATCCATTTAATGATTTTAGCATACACTTTTTCCATGCTTGAATCTTCAATCAGAGCTAAGAGAGAGGTATGTGTCATTATGTGACAGAACTCCATCAGGACAGGAGAGGCAGAAGCTCCCACTTACACAGGCCTATGTGGACCGTCTCATCACTGAGGGGGACGTCCAATGGCACGATGACAGGCACGCTGCCGTACACCTGGTTAGGCCGCCTTCAGACATGCCCACTGCAAGTGAGGAAGTGACGATCAAGCTTGACGACATCTTCACGCAATCTCTCACTCCTGATCTACCTCAAGTTAAAACCGTCCTGACGAAGGGACCTGCGGTCTCAGGACTTGCGTTCAGAAGGTCATTTTGAACTGGGCAGAGGGCAGAGCCAATCAGGATGTCGACTTCGTATTTGTCTTTCCCTTCTGTGAACTGAACTGGCTGAGAGACCAGAGCCTCAGTCTGAGTGGTCTCATACGGCACTTCCACCCATCCGTGATGTCAGAGAGCGAGACCCTCAGCCTGGACCTGAACCAGTCCAAGGTGTTTTTCATCTTGGACGGTTTGGACCAATTCCACCTCCCTATGGACTTCGAAAACATGTTGGCAGAGTCTGACATCTATAAGTAAATGCCTTTGCCTGTTCTGCTGGCGAATCTCATCTGGTGTCAACTGCTTCTTCCATCCACCTACGTCTGGGTGACCTCCAGGCCGGCTGCCGCCACTCTCATCCCTTTCAACGTCCTCCCCCAACACCTACACTTGACAGAGATCTGGGGATTCGACGACTTCCACAATAGGATGTTCTTCAAGCACAGGTTCGCCGACGAGGGTCAGTTGTGCAAAGCTATTGCCCAAGTCATGAAAGCTGTTGCCTTGAGGTCAACAAGGAACCTCTGCGTCCTGTGCCAGACACCTTTGTGTTCCAAGATGTCGGCAGCCATTATGGAAGTCACGGAGGAGGGAGTGAGTGTAGAGATGGATACACAAATGCAACTTGGCACAGATTTTTTGATAATTCAAATTTAGGGGGAAAAGAGGAACATGGTGAAAGCTCAGAAATTATCAGAGAGGATGTTCGTCAACTGGGGAAGCTGGCTTTTCTGCAGCTGGAGAAAGGAAGACTCATATTTTGTGGAAGCAATCTGAAGGAATGCGGAGTTGACATCGCAGAAAGTTCTGCATTCCAGGGATTGTGTAGGCCACTTATTACGGGGTGTGAGACGTACCCAGAGAAAATGTACTGCTTCGCTTACACAGGAGTTCAAGACTACCTTGCAGCTCTGCATGTGTTTTCAACCTACACAAAAAAAGAGAAACCTGCTACTCAACCCAGATACCCTATTTGCTTGGTTAAAAAGGACTTAAAGGAGAGTGGTTCTTTCCAAACTCAACCTTCTGCCAGGGGCGAGAGTTCTGAATAGTCAATTTCCAGGGTGACAGGGATCGGGCCCCAGTCTTTGCCGGTCACGTCCGCATCTTAGAGGTGTGTAGGTCTTGTAGAGACAGCTAATTGCAGCTAAATCTCTGCAGAGCGGATGATGCGCTACCAGAAGTCAGGATGGAATATTTGATGCCAGTGTAAAAGTGCACCATCATAGTATTTGGCAGGTTGAACTTTTTCAGCTGCTGCAGGAAGTACATCCTCTGCTGAGTATTGCCCAGAAAGCGAAAGGACTCCATAGAGTTGACTGGGGACCCACTCAGGGTGATTGCAGGAGGTCAGCTGGGCTTCACCTGAAGTCCACCATCAACTCCACTGTCTTTAGGGCGTTGTTCTGACTGCACCAGGACACCAGATGGTCATAATTCCACCTGTAGGCCGACTCATCTCCATTAGAAAGCTGATCTGCACAGAGCTTTAGGGTGGATGGGGAGACACCATCAAGCCCTGCTGCTTTGTGGGGGTTCTGTCTCTTGAATAGTCTGTTAACGTCCCCCTCCAGGATTGAAAGTTCCATTGTATTGGCAGAGGTGGGGTTGATTGGGATGGGTGATTGTGAATGGTCCCCGATGGTGGTCGGTTGGCATTGATGGCTGGACACACAGGTATGTTGTCAGAACTGCCCTTCTGTCTTTCAAATCTGCAGTAGAACTCATTCAGGTTGTTGGCAAGTCGCAGGTCATTAATGGAGTAGGGGATTTAGGCTTGTAGTTGGTAATCTTGTTGACTGAAAACTGTTGTTTTAATTTCTCTCCATACAGGCAATTGGCTTCCATCCCTGCCTTACCAAAGCTGTAGTTAACGTCTCTGCACCTGTCACGTTCCTCACTGTCCTCACAGAAGCGGATGTATGATGTCATCAGTTCGGACGTTTTGCGTTGCAAAATATGAAATACAACCCGAATATTTGAAATATAGTTGTTGCAAAATAATTTACCTTCTTTGTTTAGGCAAAACTAAATTATTTCCGGAGTCAAAATAGGCTAAACAAATCATTAGATGAACCCACTTTGTGTGAAATAATAACTATTCAATGTGACCAACATACTACGTTTTCTTAGTTGAGTATTGAATTTCAACCACAGCTTTACTAAAGAATAACCAGAGACCAAGTCTTGACTGTCTTGCAAACAGATGGGCACAACATGTATTTTCACTTCATGTAGTTAGCTGGAAATGGTAGAGGTAGGAGAACGGGCTTAATGTGTCCTTAGTAGTGTAACAACTATAGCGGATATAAAAAGTCTACACATCCCTGTTAAAATGCCAGGTTCTTGTGATGTAAAAGAATGAGACAAAGATAAATCATGTCAGAACTTTTTTCACCTTTAATGTGACCTATTACATGAACAATTCAATTGAAAAACAAACTGAAATCTCACAATAACCTGGTTGCAAAGTGCGAACACCCTTAAACTAATACTTTGTTGAATCACCTTTTGATTTTATTACAGCATTCAGTCTTTTTGGGTAGGAGTCTATTAGCATGGCACATCTTGATGTGGTGATTTTTGCCCACTCTTCCTTGCAAAAGCGCTCCAAATCTGTCAGATTTGCTAGGACATCTCTTATGCACAGCCCTCTTCAGATCACCCCACAGATGTTCAATTGGATTCAGGTCAAGATTCTGGCTGGGCCATTCCAAAACATGAATCTTCTTCTGGTGAAGCCATGCTTTTGTGGATTTGGATGTGTGCTTTGTGTCGTTGTCGTGCTGAAAGGTGAATTTCCCCTTCATCTTCAGCTTTCTAACAGGTTTCTGAAGGTTTTGTGCCAAATTGCCTGGTATTTGGAACTGTTCATAGTTCCCTCCACCCTGACTAAGGCCACGGTTCCAGCTAAGAAAAACAGCCCTAAAGCATGATGCTGCCACCACCATGCTTCACTGGTGTTCTTTGGGTGATGTGCAGTGTTGTTTTTGTGCCAAACTTACCTTTTGGAATTATGGCCAAAAAGTTCAACCTTGGTTTCATCAGACCATAACACATTTTGGCACGTGCTTTTGGGGGACTTGATGTTTGTTTTTGCAAACTTCAGCCGGGCTTGGATGTTTTTCTTTGTAAGAAAAAGCTTCCGTCTTGCCACCCTACCTCATAGCCCATTCATATGGAGAATATGGGAGATTGTTGTCACATGTACCACACAGCCAGTACTTACCAGAAATTCCTGCAGTTCCTTTAAAGTTGCTGTAGGCCTCTTGGAAGCCTCACTGACCAGTTTTCTTCTTGTCTTTTCATCAATTTTGGAGGGACTTCCCTTTCTTTATGTCTCTGTTGTGCCATATTTTTTCCACTTGATGATGACTGTCTTCACGGTGTATGAAGACAGGTATATCTAATGCTTTGGAAATTATTTTATACCCTTCTCCTAACTGATATAGTTCCAAAAAGAGATCCCTGTGATGCTTTGGAAGCTCTATGCAGACCATGGCTTTTGCTCTAAGATGCAACTAAGAAAATGTCAAGAAAATCCTACAAGAACAGCTGAACTTTATTTCCGATTAATCAGAGTAGCTTTAAATGATGGTAGGTGTGTAATGACTTCCATTTAATATGAGTTTGAATGTGATTGGTTAATTCTGAACACAGCCACATCCCCAGATATGAGAGGGTATGCACACCTATGCAGCCAGGTTATTGTAAGGTTTTTATTTTACATTGTTCCCCCTCAAAGATTTCAGTTTGTTTTTCAATTGAATTGTTAAAAATACAATCTATAAAAAGGATACACATCATCATGGCAAGCACAAGGTTTGTGCCGTTTGTAGCAGCTAGAACTGTTCACATACAATTCAATTACACGCATCGCACCAAAACGAACACATCAGTTTCTAACAGTAAAAAAGGTAGCTACATGCTGTTAAAAAAGGTTTCCTAATCAGCTTGAAAAAATAAATGGAGACTAATGAGATTGAGCAGGTTCAGGAGACAATACACACACAGAGAGACAGAGCCAGTGGTCGCGTCTCCTGAACACCATGACAAAGAAAATCCCTGGCTGCATCTCAAACAACACTTCAACTTCAAGCAAAGAAGAGGAGACAGTGTCATTATGGAATGTAAGCCCTGCTTACCAAAGATGGTGGATGTATCTGCCTACAAAAACTACGTTAAATTTGAGGAAATGTAATTGTATGAAAATGTATGTTATAAATATGTTATTGCCATGAATAGTGTTTGATTTGTAGGCTATGCGATGTAGCTAAGTGTTGCGACTAGCCAGTTGCATACAATCTGTAGGATAATGCTAACGTTAGCTAGCTCATCCGGTTGCTAGCAGGCTAGAAACTAAGGCAGCATTCATCTGATGAAGATAATTTCTTCTCATCGCTGACAAGCAACGGTCAGAAGGTACAGGGCTGTATAAGCATCTTGCTAGTCCATCACACAAAATGGGTTTTACTTTTACATTCCTTCCGTACATAAAGTTGTACTCAACACAGGCCTGCCTGGCCTGTGAGCGTCTTTTTAGCTGTGCTGGACTACTCTTCACTTTGACTTAAAAAATCAGCTCCTATTGAAAAACTCAACGAGAAGTGAAGTGAGTAGAAGTGATAAGTGTTTGATAAGTAGTTCCACAAAAAATATGCTTTCTGAACATTTCTTTGAATATTTGTACGTGAAGTTGAAAATGTCATATTTAAATCAGCTGTGCTGGATCTTGTTGGTTATTTTCAGATGTTTTATGGAACATTTAGCCCGTCAAGCATTACATGTAAATAATATTAAATATACAGTAGTAGTATATTGAAATGTACATTTATTGATATTCATTTGTTTGTGAAGCTTGCATTCAATTGCCACACACCTTTCACATGAACTTCCATTCTTGTACAAGAATACAAATAACCATAAAAATTGAATTGCTAATTATTTTACAAGTAACTTACTTGCACTTTTACCCTGAGTGTTAAATGGTGTTTTTTACACCTGTACTTTTAGTTCTACTTATAATTTCATTAAAGTAACAATACTGTGACAGATGAAGAAGTAGCAAAGTTGAGTATTGCAACGTGTAAATAACTGTGGGGGTGGAAATGTGTTAGTTTCTGTTTATAGTGGGTGACCACTGCTGGAGGATGTTGGAGTTCTTGAATGCACCCCGACCATCTTGTTATGAGACTTAAGCATCCAACGTCAATAATTCCATACTTCTAATGAAACAGCTGCTTGTTATGTACATAGATGGTGTTAACTGACAAGACAAGCAATCAGCAGCTCTAAAATACAAGCAGGGGATGCAACTAAACAGAAAATCTTTTTTGGTATAGAAGTAGCAGAGCAAACCAAATAGTGTATAGAATTACAAAATGTAGTTTAATTTGTTTTAACATATAAATTGGAACAATAGACCCATGAAAAGAGGAATCATTCCTACTGGTATAACACGAGGCAGGGCAAGAGATATTGAAATGGCCCATATAAGTGGATGTCATTGCGGTTCTCGTGACACAAACAACAGGAACCAATAAAGATAATGTCAACAATTAACAGAAAAAATGACATACTGCAATGGTTAAAGGGAGATTTTTCCCTCCACTAGCTCTTCTGGACTTCTCCCTTTCCTTAATTTTTTTCTGGAACATTCTCTTTATGACATATACAGCTCTCCAGAATGTGGGTTAGCATGCCGGCCTGTAAGTAAACTTCTTGTTTCCACTCTCTATCGTGCAGTTTAGACATTACCACTTAAGATATCCATGCGATGTAACTGGATGTGATCATAAACTGATTTCACTTCAAGGTCCTCATTACATGGACCCAGTTCCTAGGGAGAAAGAGAGATGAAAATAACATTTTTATCAACAGGTAATTTGTGCCAAAGAAGGAAAACAAGACACTTCAGAAATAGCTTTATCCAAGCCAATGGCATAGCTAGAAGCATTTCTAAAACCAGAGGGAGGATGCGTGAAGCCAAGCTCCACATACAGGTGCTGGTCATGAAATTAGAATATCATCAAAAAGTTGATTTATTTCAGTAATTCCATTCTAAAAGTGAAACTTGTATATTATATTCATTCATTACACACAGACTGATATATTTCAAATGTTTATTTATTTTAATTGTGATGATTATAACTGACAACTAATGAAAATCCCAAATTCAGTATCTATGAAAATTTGAATATTACTTAAGACCAATACCAAAAAAATATTTTTAGAAATATGAACATGAAAGGTATGAGCATGTATAGCACTCAATACTTAGTTGGGGCTCCTTTCGCCTGAATAACTGCAGCAATGCGGCGTGGCATGGAGTCGATCAGTCTGTGGCACTGCTCAGGTGTTATGAGAGCCCAGGATGCTCTGATAGTGGCCTTCAGCTCTTCTGCATTGTTGGGTCTGGCATATCGCATCTTCCTCTTCCCAATACCCCATAGATTTTCTATAGGGTTAAGGTCAGGCGAGTTTGCTGGCCAATTAAGAACAAGGATACCATGGTCCTTAAACCAGGTACTGGTAGCTTTGGCACTGTGTGCAGGTGCCAAGTCCTGTTGAAAAATGAAATCTGCAGCAGTTGGTCAGCAGCAGGAAGCATTAAGTGCTCTAAAACTCCATGGTAGACGGCTGCGTTGACCTGGGACCTCAAAAAACACAGTGGACCAACACCAGCAGATGACATAGCACCCCAAACCATCACTGACTGTGGAAACTTTACACTGGACTTCAAGCAACTTGGATTCTGTGCCTCTCCATTCTTCCTCCAGACTCTGGGACCTTGATTTCCAAAGGAAATGCAAAATTTACTTTCATCAGAGAACTTAACTCAGCAGCAGTCCAGTCCTTTTTGTCTTTAGCCCAGGCGAGACGCTTCTGACGCTGTCTTGTTCAAGAGTGACTTGACACAAGGAATGCGACAGCTGAAACCCATGTCTTGCATACGTCTGTGCGTGGTGGTTCTTGAAGCACTGACTCCAGCTGCAGTCCACTCTTTGTGAATCTCCCCCACATTTTTTAATGGGTTTTGATTCACAATCCTCTCCAGGGTGCGGTTATCCCTATTGTTTATACACTTTTTTCTACCACATCTTTTCCTTCCCTTCGCCTCTCTATTAATGTGCTTGGACACAGAGCTCTGTGAACAGCCAGCCTCTTGAGCAATGACCTTTTGTGTCTTGCCCTCCTTGAGCAAGGTGTCAATGGTGGTCTTTTGGACAGCTGTCAAGTCAGCAGTCTTCCCCATGATTGTGTAGCCTACAGAACTAGACTGAGAGACCATTTAAAGGCCTTTGCAGGTGTTTTGAGTTGATTAGCAGATTAGATTGTGGCACCAGGTGTCTTCAATATTGAACCTTTTCACAATATTCAAATTTTCTGAGATACTGAATTTGGGGTTTTCATTAGTTGTCAGTTATAATCACAATTAAAAGAAATAAACATTTGAAATATATCAGTCTGTGTGGAATGAATGTATACATTATACAAGTTTCACTTTTTGAATGGAATTACTGAAATAAATAATTTTTTTGATGATATTCTAATTTTATGACCAGCACCTGTATCTCTGGGATCTGAGCCGAAGCCTTGTTTTTGGCAATAGTACAGAGCACTCACAGTGTTCTGTATAGATTTTCCCCAACTTCTGCGTTCAAACAAGGCTACAACGACAACCAACCTAACTATAGTTAATGTGTAATCATCAAAATAGGGGTCTTTAACTGGGGAACCTTTCAATAGGACCAATAGTAATTGAGAAAAATCTGAAAAACTGGACCCTCCAACGCTGTACGTCATTCTGTGAGATAGTTACGTAACAACATTTTATATTATGTTAATCATATTTAAAATTGTTTTTCTCACGCAACATCTTCCGACAATCGCACCGAAGCCTTTCCTTTACCTCCATTACTTTCTTAAATCTTGTAGCGAGTGAAACTGCCAATGCCTTCACAATGATTTAGTTGGAAAAAGTAGAAATTCAACTTAATTTGCGTATTCAAATCATGTTTGTTCAAATCATCATTCAAAAAAAGAAATTATTGACGTACACAAGGTTGACTGTATGGAACATTGTGAGTGCACTATAGCTAATTGGAGTCTACAGGTCACAGGCATACTTTCCTGCTCACTCAACCACCTGCACAACAACACACCAGTGTGTCTATAGGAAGGC
This sequence comes from Esox lucius, assembly GCF_011004845.1. NCBI lineage: Eukaryota > Metazoa > Chordata > Actinopteri > Esociformes > Esocidae > Esox > Esox lucius. Next base: position 6,141,316 of record NC_047593.1, read on the forward strand.
TTGCCTTCATATAAAGGTACTTCAGTTCCAGGATATATGTCTGTTTTGTTGTCTTTCTGTCTGTTAGCCTAAAGTTTATTACCAACCTGATTATGTTTTGGTTTACTGTGAGTTACTTCCGCGTACATATGAACAGCTTGCTCTCTTTCAGATGAATCTATGAAGACAAATGAGGTCAATATAAAACATGGGTATCAATGTATTCTCACTGATTAAAGGACTGAGTACCCTTGTTCAAATTAGAAAAGGAATGTAGGGGGATCTGGTATTTGCCTAGGGGGCATCATTGACTGGCATCAGCAGATGAAATGGTTACTCTTTATCTGCGCATCTGTATAACTCATCAGGGCATCTATTCTCTGTCCAGATATAGTAGGAGCTCTTTAGAGTTCAATATGTTACCCATGTGGGGGGAGGACAGCTTGCCCCTTGTGTGAAGCCTAGGTAGTAATAGAACAAAGGGAATGTGTTTTATCGACATAGGACAGCTGGGCAGCATCTTACCACACCCCCTTTAACTGTAATAAATACTGTTGAATGACCTGTATTGAGTTAGAGACTCCTCTGACCATTTTTTTTTTTTTTTTACAAAACACAGATCTTACACCTCTAGAACATCAATACTTGCCTTGTACGTCTCTATTTCTTCCTTTCTTAAGATAGATTGCAAGCCCAAGCACTCCCGAAGCAACCAGAACACACATTACAGCTCCAATAAGAGACCCACGGACCCTCTCAATATCATTATCTATATTGAAGAGAGAGAACATTGTTTGAATGTGTTCATTTCGTAAAATAAACTAAACCATCCTAAAATATTCTTTATACAATAGATATTTTAACACAGTTCCAGACACTACAATGGATGCCTGACTGACTGGGCCGATGCAATACAGCACAGCATGGATGGGCTTAGCTGGGCTCAGTAGTGTGAGAGGGATTGTTATTCCATATATTCCAGACTTTTAGGAAAGGGTATTTCATAGATGCCACATACCTGTCACTTTTGTCTCTGTACAGGTTGTTGGAACATGAAACGTCACATGCACCTTGGTAACAGGGTTGGCAGCCTCACATATGTATGAAGTCCTGTTCAGTATGTCCACCAGAGGGAGAGAGAGCTTGATGGAAAGTTCAGGACTGCTGGTCTTGTTGATTATCTCCTCTCCACTGTACCAGGAAAGGGTCACATCTCTGTCATTCTTTACAGAACACTCCACTGAACAGGTCTCATTATCTGCTGTTGTCAACATGGGCCTGGAAACAGGATCTGTAGCATATTCGTTTTGGTTAGAAACAAAATGAAATCACAGATGATCCTATACTACATTCAGTACATGCCATTGTGTTATCATAACGTTTAAGTTAATATATATACAGTACCAGTCATAAGTTTGGACACACCTACCAAACCTTTGACTGGTACTGTATTCAAAATACAAAATGTTAATATCATAATAGGATAAGTCTAGCACTAACTGCCTGAGATAAAGATAAAGACTTTTGCAAGCACCCTATTGTTTGGAGTCACTTAGAAATGTCCTTGTAAATTGCTCCATTCATTTTTCTTTCAATACATAAAAATTATGCCCAAAAACAGTCAAACTATTCTGTTCTATTTCCTGAATAAACAATCATTTTAATGTTGGCCTAAATGCAAAGCACTATATTTGGCGATAACCCAAAGCGTACATTTACCCAGAGAACACCATCCCTACTGTGAAACATGGTGGTGTCAGCATCAAGTTATGTGGGATTCTTTTTGTCGGAAACTGTCCATTAGTCAGGAGAAAAAGAAAAATGAGGAATGTACAGAAAGTCCTTGAGGACAATCTGCTGCCCTCAAAACAACTGAGTTGTTTTGAGGGCAGTGAACAGGGGACTTTCTCATTTATGATATTTCAGTTTTCTATTTTTAATATATAATTCATCAAAACAATTAATTAAATCCCCTTAAAAGTCTGCAGTATAGTGTGTTGACCAGTGGGGGGAAATAAATGAATTGTTTTTATAGGCAATGTATTTATGAAAATACTCTTTAAATAAAAAGGACATTTTGCCATTAAAATTCTAAATGTTCCAGTATAGACAAATGTTAGCCTATACAATCAATGAAATACAGCGAGGGATTTTTTTTTTGGATCCCCTGCTGATTTTGTACATTTGCTCACTAACAAAGAAATTATCAGTCTATATTTTTAATGGTAGGTTTAATGAAGAGTGAGAGACAGAATAACAACAAAAAAATCCAGGAAAACACATGTCAAAAATGTTATAAATTGATTTGCATTTTAATTTGTGAAATAAGTATTTGACCCCTCTGCAAAACATGACTTAGTACTTGGTACTTGGCTCCTATACAATATATATTTTTTTTAGGCGCCACATAAGAATTAACTTTTTTTTACTTACTTCATCATCCTGTCATGTGTGTGTCTGCCTTCCTTTTACAAAGTCAGCATTTTAACCCACTTTGGGGATGTCCTAAGAACTGAAAGTGGGAACTGAATGTCTTTTCCAACTTGAGAACTATACAGTCACTAAGAATGGTTCTTTACTTTACATTTATGCAGAAACCCAGTGTTTGACACATGGTTCAGGATCAAACTGCTGATCCTGATCAAGTCTTCCAAGTTTGACACATGAAGTGAATTGCATACTTTTGATTTCATCCTGTTTTGACCTGAAAAGCCACGTTCGCACTGAGCAGCCAAAATTGGTATGACAAGCAATATCTCAACTAGATGTAAAACATTCTGTAAATCTGAGCATTAGGGCTCTCTTGTCAGTAGGACTTCCCACAAATTGCAATAGGATTTACCTGAAAACTGTCCTTTTACAAGAGTTTTCAGCAATCTCCATTCTGCCTGTACAGCACTGATGTTACATCCATTTTTCAGCAAGATGCATTGAAACCATTTCAGCAGCTTGTCAGTTCCATTTTCTCCATAATTGTGGACATCGTTTGGCCAGGAAACATTACCAAAAACAGAGAAGCAAGTTTGTGTGATGGAGAAATTCCTCTAACTTTCCATTCCTCACTGCTTTGTCCCTCATTCACTCGATTGTACAAACACAGGTGTCAATTGATACTATAAGCGATTTCTCCTGAAGCACAAGACTCAACGTTGAGATTTCTCCAAACAGGTCATGGAGAAAGTGACAAAACCCCACAAAAGACACATTTTTGATTTCTTGTGAAATGTGTTTTGCGTGTTTTTGGGTGATGCGGCAAGGTCCTGCATGTGGAGGTGCACCGCTGTGTATTGACCCTGACCTGTAGTGTGATCAGATCAAGAAAAACAGAATGGGCCTGGTAAATGTGAAGCAACCAGCGCTGGGTCTTCACTGCAGAAGGTGTTCGTTTGGGGCAGCTCCACACCGATGGCTTTCAACTCACGCTTGCTTTTGGGGCTTTCCATACATGTAGTAAGTCATATACATTTTCCACCATTGGAGGAGACTTCTGAACACCCAACATGGCTAGTTCCAGTCTGTGTGGCATACAGTGAAAGGAAAGAATGTGTTCACCTATTTCTCTCCTTAGGATGGCACCTACTCCACCTGAGGCACCCATGTAAACACTGGCCCTATCTGCTCCAAAGGCTGTCGTTTTCTACTGCCACCAATCCTGATTAGTTTGTTTAGCATCACCGAACAAGCATTTTATTTTATCTAATACTTCATGCACATGGCAGTGTTCAAGCTTTGATTGAGATTTGAAAATGTCCGATATTTTTCATTTTGACATGCTTTCTCTGCTTTTTCTGGCTCTTGAACTCCAACTCAGTGAAAGTTTTTTTTTTTATTCACTCAAACTTGGAGACCGACGCCTTGCAACTTGGCCACCATGCCCTCTTCTTCACTCAAACTTTCAAACAAAGCGTCTCATTTTATTACGTCAACACAATAAATGTGGTGATAGGGTACTCCTCTCAGAACACGCAAGTAAAAAGAGATTTACATGCACATTTTTAAATAATAATGTGTAAATGTATATTGTAGCCAGTGGCGATATGAGCAAAAATATCAGTCGCAAATAAATATTTTTGATGGCAAATGCAACCATTTTAGGCGCAGTCTGGAGCCCTGCTGGCTAGGCCACTCCAGGACCTTAATGTGCTTCTTCTTGAGCCACTCCTTGGCCGTGTGTTTTGGGTCATTGTCATGCTGGAATACCCATCAATTCAATGCCCTGGCTGAGGGAATCCAAGATTTATTGGTAAATGGCCCCGTCCATCGTCACATCAATGCAGTGAAGTTGTCCTGTCCCCTTAGCAGAAAAACACTCCCAAAGCATAATGTTTCCCCCTCCATGTTTGATGGTGGTGATGGTGTTTTTGGGGTCATAGGCAGCATTCCTCCTCCTCCAAACACGGCCAGTCGAGTTGATGCCAAAGAGCTCGATTTTGGTCACATCTGACCACAACACTTTCACCCAGTGTTCCTCTGAATCATTCAGATGTTCATTGGCAAACTTCAGACAGGCCTGTACATGTGCTTTCTTGAGCAGGGGGACCTTGCAGGCACTGCATGATTTCATTCCTTCACGGCGTAGTGTGTTACCAATTGTTTTCTTGGTGACTATGGTCCCAGCTGCCTTGAGATCATTGACAAGATCCTCCCGTGTAGTTCTGGGCTGATTCCTCACCATTCCCATGATCATTGCAACTACACGAGGTGAGATCTTGGATGGAGCCCCAGACCGAGGGAGATTGACTGTTCTTTTGTGTTTCTTCCATTTGCGAATAATCTCACCAACTGTTGTCACCTTCTCACCAAGCTGCTTGCCGATGGTTTTGTAACCCATTCCAGCCTTGTGTAGGTCTACAATCTTGTCTCTGACATCCTTGGACAGCACTTTGGTCTTGGCCATGGTGGATATTTTGGAATCTGATTGATTGATTGTTTCTGTGGATAGGTGTCTTTTATATAGGTAGAGTGTGCTCCTAATCTCATCTTGATACCTGTATAACAGACATCTGGGAACCAGAAATCTTTCTGATTGAGAGGGGATGAAATACTTATTTCACTCATTACAATGCAAATCAATGTATAACATTTTTGACATGCGTTTTTCTGGATTTCTTTGTTGTTATTCTGTCTCTCACTGTTCAAATAAACCTACCATTAAAATGATAGACTGATAATGTCAGTGGGCAAACATACAAAATCAGCAGGTGATCAAATACTTTTTCCCTCACTGTATGTAGGGGAGTGTATAATACAAAATCAAATCAGTAACAGGTATAAGATGTTCCATACATATTCTATTATACAGGTGCAGGTCATAAAATTAGAATATCATCAAAAAGTTTATTTATTTCAGTAATTCCATTCAAAAAGTGAAACTTGTATAATGAATACATTAATTCCACACAGACTGATATATTTCAAGTGTTTATTTCTTTTAATTTTGATGATTATAACTGACAACTAATGAAAACCCCAAATTCAGTATCTCAGAAAATTTGAATATTGTGAAAAGGTTCAATATTGAAGAGACCTGGTGCCACACTCTAATCAGCTAATTAACCCAAAACGACAAAGGCCTTTAAATGGTCTCTCAGTCTAGTATTGTAGGCTACACAATCATGGGGAAGACTGCTGACTTGACACCTGTCCAAAAGACGACCATTGACACCTTGCACAAGGAGGGCAAGACACAAAAGGTCATTGCTCAAGAGGCTGGCTGTTCACAGAGCTCTGTGTCCAAGCACATTAATAGAGAGGCGATGGGAAGGAAAAGATGTGGTAGAAAAAAGTGTACAAGCAATAGGGATAACCGCACCCTGGAGAGGATTGTGAAACAAAACCCATTAAAAAATGTGGGGGAGATTCACAAAGAGTGGACGGCAGCTGGAGTCAGTGCTTCAAGAACCACCACGCAGACGTATGCAAGACATGAGTTTCAGCTGTTGCATTCCTTGTGTCAAGCCTCTCTTGAACAAGACACAGCGTCAGAAGCGTCTTGCCTGGGCTAAAGACAAAAGCACTTCATGCTTCCTGCTGCTGACCAACTTTGTGGAGATGCAGATTTCATTTTCCAACAGGACTTGGCACCTGCACACAGTGCCAAAGCTACCAGTACTAGGTTTAAGGACCATGGTATCCTTGTTCTTAATTGGCCAGCAAACTCACCTGACCTTAACCCTATAGAAAATCTATGGGGTATTGTGAAGAGGAAGATGCGATATGCCAGACCCAACAATGCAGAAGAGCTGAAGGCCACTATAAGAGCAACCTGGGCTCTCATAACACCTGAGCAGTGCCACAGACTGATCGACTCCATGCCACGCCACATTGCTGCAGTAATTCAGGCAAAAGGAGCCACAACTAAGTACTGAGTGCTGTACATGCTCATACTTTTCATATTCATGCTTTTCAGTTGGCCAACATTTCTAAAAATCCTTTTTTTGTATTGGTCTTAAGTAATATTCAAATTTTCATAGATACTGAATTTGGGATTTTCATTAGTTGTTAGTTATAATCATCACAATTAAAATAAATAAACATTTGAAATATATCAGTCTGTGTGTAATGAATGAATATAATATACAAGTTAGATTTTTAGAATGGAATTACTGAAATAAATCAACTTTTTGATGATATTCTAATTTTATGACCAGCACCTGTAGGACACTGTGGTACTATGAAAGCATGAATTACTCCTTACCAAACACAGTGAGTTGATATGTTGTCTTGGCACCTCCCTTTCCATCCACAACATACATCCCTGAATCACTGGTTGTTAGATCTTTGATGGTGAACTGTCCAGTCTCTTGGTCCCACTGAATTCTGTCTTTGAAACTGTCTTTATAGGATGAGTCCATTCTTCCTTCAACCACCACAGCTATATTATCACCATTATATAATAAAGAGCCACCTTGCTTTGTTGGATTAGAAAATGTGATGGATTTTCCAACAACCTGTGTCAGCATCTCTTCACCAGTCTGGCTGATAGAGAAGCACAGTCCTGTAAGACACAGGTGATACAACAATCAGGTTAATGCATTTGATTAAATAACTTTTTAGTGTTGAATATTGTAGATTGTTAATGAAAATGAGTTAGTGGACACAATATTATACAGCTGTGCTCATAAGTTTGTATACCCTGGCAGAAATGATGAAATCTTGGCATTTATTTTGGAAATACACTCACCTAAAGGATTATTAGGAACACCTGTTCGATTTCTCATTAATGCAATTATCTAATCAACCAATCACATGGCAGTTGCTTCAATGCATTCATGGGTGTGGTCCTGGTCAAGACAATCTCCTGAACTCCAAACTGAATATCAGAATGGGAAAGAAAGGTGATTTAAGCAATTTTGAGCGTGGCATGGTTGTTGGTGCCAGACGGGCCTGTCTGAGTATTTCACAATCTGCTCAGTTACTGGGATTTTCATGCACAACCATTTCTAGGGATTACAAAGAATGGTTTGAAAAGGGGAAAAAATCCAGTATGCGGCAGTCCTGTGGGCGAAAATGCCTTGTTGATGCTAGAGGTCAGAGGAGAATGGGCCGACTGATTCAAGCTGATAGAAGTGCAACTTTGACTGAAATAACCACTCGTTACAACCGAGGTATGCAACAAAGCATTTGTGAAGCCACAACACGCACAACCTTGAGGCGGATGGGCTACAACAGCAGAAGACCCCACTGGGTACCACTCATCTCCACTACAAACAGGAAAAAGAGGCTACAATTTGCACAAGCTCACCAAAATTGGACAGTTGAAGACTGGAAGAATGTTGCCTTGTCTGATGAATCTCGATTTCTGTTGAGACATTCAGATGGTAGAGTCAGAATTTGGCGTAAACAGAATGAGAACATGGATCCATCATCCCTTGTTATCACTGTGCAGGCTGCTGGTGGTGGTGTAATGGTGTGGGGGATGTTTTCTTGGCACACTTTAGGCCCCTTAGTGCCAATTGGGCATTGTTTAAATGCCACGGCCTACCTGAGCATTGTTTCTGACCATGTCCATCCCTTTATGACCACCATGTACCCATCCTCTGATGGCTACTTCCAGCAGGATAATGCACCATATCAGAAAGCTCAAATCATTTCAAATTGGTTTCTTGAACATGACAATGAGATCACTGTACTGAAATGGCCCCACAGTCACCAGATCTCAACCCAATAGAGCATCTTTGGGATGTGGTGGAACGGGAGCTTCGTGCCCTGGATGTGCATCCCACAAATCTCCATCAACTGCAAGATGCTATCCTATCAATATGGGCCAACATTTCTAAAGAATGCTTTCAGCACCTTGTTGAATCAATGCCACGTAGAATTAAGGCAGTTCCTAAGGCGAAAGGGGGTCAAACACAGTATTTGTATGGTGTTCCTAATAATCCTTTAGGTGAGTGCAAGTATTTGTCACCTACCAACCAGGAAGAATTCCGGCTCTCACAGACCTGTTAGTTTTACTTTAGGAAGCCCTCCTGTTCTCCACTCATTACCTGTATTAACTGCACCTGTTTGAACTCGTTACCTGTATAAATGACACATGTCCACACACTCAATCAAACTGATTCCAACCTCTCCACAATGGCTAAGACCAGAGAGCTGTGTAAGGACATCAGGGATAAATTGTAGACCTGCACAAGGCTGGGATGGGCTACAGGACAATAGGCAAGCAGCTTGGTGAGCAACTGTTGGCGCAATTATTAGAAAAGAAGAAGTTCAAGATGACGGTCAATCTCCCTTGGTCTGGGGCTCCATGCAAGATCTCACCTCGTGGGGCATCAATGATCATGAGGAAGATGAGGGATCTGCCCAGAACTACACGGCAGGACCTGGTCAATGACCATTAGTAACACACTACGCTGTCATGGATTAAAATCCTGCAGCGCACTCAAGGTCCCCCTGCTCAAGCCAGCGCATGTCCAGGCCCGTCAGAAGGTTGCCAATGACCATCTGGATGATCCAGAGGAGGAATGGGAGAAGGTCATGTGGTCTGATGAGACAAAAATAGAGCTTTTTGGTCTAAACTCCACTCGCCGTGTTTGGAGGAAGAAGAAGGATGAGGACAACCCTAAGAACACCATCCCGACCTTGAAGCATGGAGGGGGAACATCATTCTTTGGGGATGCTTTTCTGCAAAGGGGACAGGACGACTGCACAGTATTGAGGGGAGGATGGATGGGGCCATGTATCGCGAGATCTTGGCCAACAACCTCCTTCCGTCAGTAAGAGCATTGAAGATGGGTCGTGGCTGGGTCTTCCAGCATGACAACGACCTGAAACACAGCCAGAACAACTAAGGAGTGGCTCTGTATGAAGCATCTCAAGGTCCTGGAGAGGCCTAGCCAGTCTCCAAACCTGAACCCGATAGAAAATCTTTGGAAGGAGCTGAAAGTCAGTATTGCCCAGCGACAGCTCTGAAACCTGAAGGATCTGGAGAAGGTCTGTATCTCTGATCTGATCTTTGCTGCAGTGTGTGCAAACCTGGTCAAGAACTACAGGAAACATATGATCTCTGTAATTGCAAACAAAGGTTTCTGTACCAAATATAAAGTTCTGCTTTTCTGATGTATCAAATACTTACTTATGTCATGTAATAAAATGCTAATTACTTACTTAAAAATCATACAATGTGATTTTCTGTATTCCGTCACTCACCGTTGAAGAGTACCTATGATAAAAACTACAGACTTTTACATGGTTTGTAAGTGGGAAAACATGCAAATTCAGCAATGTATCAAATACTTCTTATCCCCACTGCTAGAATACACATGCATGTATAGTTACTTTAAAGGTATCTACATTTCTGACAAAAAAACAGGGGTATTAGGAAAATTCCCTAAAGTAACTTGCCCCCCTTTTCTTCCCAATAGATGGTTATGCCTTAGGGTTTCACAGAAGTGTCCCTGTTTTTGTACAACAAATTAACAAAAACACCTTTGAAAGCCATCATGTTCATACAAACCACAGAGCATGTTAGGATGTTAAACGTTTGATTGCATTATCCAGTACTCATGTACAGGAGCATCAACATTTGTTATGTTTCTCCACTCATTTATTCAGATTTTTCTTTTAATTTGTCACCCGTCCGTACGTGCCAATACAAATAGCCTTTAGTTTACTGTACATAATACATACTTAAATAATATTTCAATACTATTTAGTGTTTCTCAAGTAAAACTTAAATGGTTCCAAAATAATGCACTTAAGTATTTTTTTGGTTTGGGAAAATGGGCTGCCACAGTAATAGAAACAAATGATCAACCATAAAGGACCCCTGAACGGTAGGTAAAGTATATAGAGTTGATATACATTCCTATGTTGATGATACATTTGTATTTGCCTAGCTCGCTCAGTCGTAATATTAATTTTTCGTCGGAACTTGTTTATCAAAAAGAGCAACTATGTTTATCAAAAATGAATATGTAATAGTAAGAAGACAATTCCCAAGTTGCGGTCTAATTTAAACCATACAATGTTCTTGGAGACACAGCATTCGAGTTAGAAAAGCATCTTTAAATCGTTTTAGAAATGGAGCGGTAATCTTCAAGCCAATTGTATAAGCTAGCAGGCGCAGGTACACACGTCTACCTTTCAAAGAGTCATTTCAATTACTTGGAAATTGGCCAAGTACTTTGGATGTACTGTACAGAAAAGTAGCGTACATACCGACAATAATTAGTAGATGTGTCAACCATTGTCTTTCTTGTCGGCGGAACTCCATTATGCAACCGAAGTATATTTGTTTTATATTCAAGATTCAGGCGCTCACACACTAGTATTTGAATATCCGTTAAGGCACCCTTCCACCTTGGGGACCGGCGTAAAAGAGTGAAGAGGTTAATACCATTACTGGCTTTCTCATTAACACAACTACGTATGTCGTTAACACGCCAAGCCGCATGCTAAATTCTCTAAGACATATTACATGGTCAAAAAGGTATTTATTGATTCAAAATCAATGAAAATTTTATTTTGTAAATGTTCAATAACCTTTTCAATAAGGGTAATTTAAACTTCTTAGACCTGTTGCATATTATTAAAAAAAGAACTGGCATACTTGTTCAACCTTTTGGTTTGGTGACACAAGTCTTAATTGATTAATTAATTACCAAAAAATCATTTAAAAACTTTATTTCTGTAAATCATCAATATCTATTTCAACAAGGGTCATTTAAACTTCAAACCCAATGCATATTTTGCTAGACATACCTGTAGCCGGATTACTTGTTCAACCTTTGATTGATATTTATAATCAATAAAGACTATTATTAATAATTGATAAATCAATAAGGACTTGTGTCACCTAAACATAAGTTGAACAATTAAACCAGATATTTTTACATACATGTGGATAAACCTTGATGTTTTCATGACTATTACTGTTAGAAGATATTTAATTTAATGTGGAATAAAATGTGTTTTGATTGATTTATTGATTAGCAATCAATTCATTGGAGTTTTTTTTTAATAAGCAGCAAATTAGAACATTTGTTGACCAAAATCTAAAAGGATTTTACACAAAAAAGATATATGCAGCAAAACATGTTTGAATTGATTTGTTGATTATTATGAATGAATGAACAAAGCTGATTAAGCTATATTTAATGGTTGCCTATGTGAAACTTACAGTAGCTCACAGAAATTGACGTTTTTTATTGACATACAATAGATACATCTGCTTTTACCTACTTTTCGTCTGTAAAACGTAAATATGACCATGACATGGAAAAAGGGGGACTGTTGCTTGTACGCTATCTTTAGCAGATTTGGAGAATGTGTCTTTCTGGGAGGTTTTGTTGACGAGGTACTGATGATAATACTCTGAACATAATTCGGCTATTTTGCAACTTCAATGGTTCACAGTTGGGGGGGCAATGGTAAGGTAACATGTATGATTGGTAGGTCAATTTGCTGTGTGAATATATGTATCTGTGCGCGTTTGGTTGAAAACTAATGCAAGTAACATGTACTTCCTTACAATAATTGATTGGGAGTATCAGGATTGTAATAAAAGAGCAAACAGAATAATAATTAAATATATCAGGGGTCAGGGGTTTGAATACTTTTGTAAGGCACTGTACCATTTCTCATGTAATTGTGCATTAGTGAGACACACATCTCACCCTACATCCACACCAACCTCACTGTGGTTAAGTTAAAAACAGCATCCCCATCAACTTTCTCACTTTGGCTTATGTGCGAATCTGTTCACTGTGAACATCACCTGTAAGTATTTTCAAGTGGTGATTTTGAAGGATCTATGATATTTAAGGCCCATAGCACATTGGAGTGAATTCATTTCTGTAGCCAATTATCATGGGGATAATGACAACATTGTCACGTCTGGCTATGCCCCTAGCCATCTCTGCACTGGGCTGGGGAAATAGTCAGGACAGGACGGAAGGTGGTGCCTTTAGCCACATCTAATCCTTTTGGTCTCCCCAATTAGAGGCAGGTGTAGATCGTGGCCTCCAAACAGTGGTTTGGGGGGCAGATCCCAGAGGGTTGTGAAACAATGGTGGAATATTCTGGAAGGGTCTGTCTAGAGATTAGCATAATGGAAAGGCCTACTATCATTGTATAAACATACTGTATGAAAATGTGTGTCCGATTCTTGGAAGCTGGATGTTCTGCAGACCAACATGGGTTGGTTGCTCTGCAGATCAGCTTTATTACCTTAATAAAATCTACTATTTAATTCAAAAACCCCTTAGTTGTTTCAACATGTTGACGAGGAAGGGGAAACAAGGGGAACAAATATCCCCAACAACATCTGGGGGGCTCATTCGAAAAAGTGGTGTACACCAATTGTACTGTAATACCTCAGAAATGCTCAGAGATGTAGAAAATTACAAACTTACTAAATATCAGCATGCACTCTACATGAACATTTGTGAATTAACTGTAAAATGGGCAGCAATACAAAAATACTTGTTACCTCAAAACTGCTCTATTGCTCTGCTGTCAGGTCTCTTTTCATGCCAGACAGACATTGATTCACTCATTATCATATTAATATTCAACTCTCAATGTTATTTATCATCAATATCATATTTGCCAATTACTGTGCATTTGTGTCAGTAATGTGCATTCACTTCATAATTTGCCTGATGTTAACTACGCTTGGCCACTTTTTTATATATGTCGGGTGGTTCAGAACAAGTTTGTTTCATTATAGTGTGTGTGTCTGTGTGTGTAAGCCACCAGTAACAAAGTAATATGTCAGGTCTGTACATGTTCTGCAGTACGATCTAAAATGGTGAGGGATTGTCCACTGTGTGTGTGTTATTTGACTGATACAGTTGAGACTCAATGTATATCACTGCAAAGTTCTTTCAACAATTCCAAAGTTGGTCTCAAAAACAACAGCCACAAGTGGAGAGAAAGAACAGTTTCCTTTATACATACACACTGTGTACAATCCCCCCATGTCATAATGTTTGTCTCTATCCCCATCTATGACAGCTTGTGGTTTATCACTTCTCTGTTCCATCTGTGGGCGGTATGTGTTCTCACACTCATTCTCACTTAGGGCAGATGTATGCATTACCATTCACACGAGAAGAACTGACACCACCAACAAGGCTCTGTCTCCTGTACCCTTGAATCAACATGTTAGTTCTCCATAGAGTGAATTACACAAAGTTTATTCCAATAAAGTAGGTAAGACAATCCCATGCAGTATCACAATAAATCCAAAACAACCTACTTTGACACATACCACCTACCTAAGCACTGTTGCAGACCATGTGCACCCTTTCATGGCAATGGTATTCATAGCTGTTTTGGCGGCAAAAGGGGGACCCACACAATATTAGGCAGGTGGTCATAATGTTATGGTTGATCGGTATACATTTGCTCCTTCAAGGGTTGTTTTATCCCTCTGTGTGTGTCGCCTCCTGTTGGTCAGAAGACTCTGTTGTCAAAATACAGGGTGGGACATAGACATCATAATGAATTCCTCCATAACATCATCCACTTCCAGGTATAAACTTGTGGGTGGTTTCTGTATTCTAGAGGATGGAAGAAGACATTCCCAGCTAATTGTTTCTTGTTTCCTTTCATGAAACACTAGAGTTTCACAAGAAAAAATGCAGAGAAATCTGAAGCTGACTAAATAGCATAATGGTCTAACATAAATCCGCTGAATGGTAAATGAGGTACTCATTTTTATTGACCAAATGTCATTTGCAGTAAATAATTAAACATACATGTTTATTTTTTTACTCATTTGGCAAAATAGACAGCACAGCCTATACAAAAAAGCAGATAAAGAAACAATTTAGGTAAGAACTTATTTAGGATACACCTTAGAATATACTGTAGTTCAAAGTAAACTGGACGAGAGTACAAAAAAACATATGTTAAGTGACCATTTCAAAAAAACTAAAAACATTAGTCTTCCAATTGCCATTCTCTTCTGTGGTTTTGAATAATTTTAATTGGATTTTTGTGTATTTTCTGGATAGACTGGAACTAAAACTATTTGACCTCGCCTCTGGTCCACAATACAGTAGATTGAAAAATAACATTTAACCACTAGATGGGGTTAGAACATTGGAAGAAAATAAAAATGTCCTCAAATAAGGTCTGCACCAATTAGATCAGTGGCTCCCAACCTTTTTCAGTTACTGTAACCCCAAAAAGAATTTGCACTGCTTGGAGTACCCCTGAAGTACCCCCTCATGTTCATTTCACTAGTAAGTCTATGGTGTCATGAGTGTTTTCAAGTACCCCCTGTGAAAAGGCCAAGTACCCCCAAGGGTCCTATTACCCCTGGTTGGGAACCACTGAAGGATTTCATCACATTTACAACTCATTGTAACTGGACCTTGAACTTTGACCATGAAATTAAAATCAGAGTGACTATATCAGGTACTCTGCAGGTGGCACTAATAAGCAATTTGCAATTTACCACTAATAAAATAACTAAATCAGGCACAGTAACATTGGTGACCTTTAAATAAATAAAGCATAAAGCAGATGTGAACAACTAAATCAGATGTTTGCATTAAATAATGTATTTTTATTTTCTTTAACTACTCACAGACTTTTTCTTTGTGTCAAGTATTTCTGAAATATATTTTTAAAGCTACATTTTTTGCTGTTTATGCTTTATTGAAGATTGTCACAGATATTATATATTTAAGGCTGAAATCAAACCAATGCAGCAGTGGTATACAGTTGTGCTCAAATGTTTGCATACCCTTGGAGAATTGATTATATACACTCACCTAAAGGATTATTAGGAACACCATACTAATACTGTGTTTGACCCCCTTTCGCCTTCAGAACTGCTTTAATTCTACATGGCATTGATTCAACAAGGTGCTGAAAGCATTCTTTAGAAATGTTGGCCCATATTGATAGGATAGCATCTTGCAGTTGACGGAGATTGAAGAGGCGGGTCATCTAAGACATCCCCTCCACACCCAAAGCTTTCAACATTCCTGGACGGATCTCGTCAATCCCCTGAGCTCTGCCACTGTGGAGTTGTTTGACTACCTCAGTGACTTCTGCCATGGAGATTGATGATGCTTCCCCATCAGCCTCCAGTTCTGCCTCCACTATAGAGGGCGTGTTAGTGGGATTTAGGAGTTTCTCAAAGTGTTCCTTCTATCGCCCAATTACATCCTCAGTTGAGGTCAACAGTGTCCCATCCTTACTGTACACAGCTTGGATAGTTCCCCGTTTTCCCCTCCTGGCGGACGGTTTTCCAGAAACACCTTGATGCCGACCGAAAGTCCTTCTCCATGGCTTACCCAAACTCCTCCCACACCCACTGTTTTGCCTCTTTCACAGCGGAGGTCGCAGCCCTTCGGGTCTGTCGGTACACTGCAACCGTCTCCGGAGTCCTCCGGGATAACATATCCCGGAAGGCCTCCTCCTTCAATCAGACGGCTTCCCTGACCACTGGTGTCCACCAGGGTGTTCGAGGGTTACCGCCCCTTGATGCACCTAAGACCTTTAGACCACAGCTCCCCGCCGCAGCTTCGGCAATGGAGGCTTTGAACATCGACCACTCAGATTCAATGCCCCCAACCTCCACAGGGATGCCAGAAAAGCTCCGCCGGAGGTGTGAGTTGAAGATCTTTCGGACGGGGGCCTCCTCCAGACGTTCCCAGTTCACCCGCACTACCTGTTTGGGTTTTCCCGGTCTGTCCAGAGTCTTCCCCCAACCCTGACCCAACTCATCACCAGATGGTGATTGGTTGACAGCTCCGCCCCTCTCTTTACCCGAGTGTCCAAAACATGCGTTCTCAGATCCGATGACACGATCACAAAATCAATCATCGACCTTCGGCCTAGAGTGCTCTGGTACCACGTACACTTATGGGCATCCTTATGTTCGAACATGGTGTTCGTTATAGATAATCCATGACTAGCACAGAACTCTAACAACAAACGACCACTCGAGTTCAGATCAGGGAGGCCATTCCTCCCTATCACGCCTCTCCAGGTGTTTCCATCATTGTCCACATGTGCGTTGAAGTCCCCCAGCAGAATTATGGAGTCCCCAACTGGAGCCCCATACAGGACTCCATTCAGGGTCTCCAAGAAGGCCAAATACTCCGGACTGCAGTTCGGGGCATATGCACAAACAACATTCAGAAACCCCCCCCCCCACAACCCGGAGGCGTAGGGAGGCGACCCTCTCATCCACTGGGGTAAACTCCAACATAGCGGCACTCAGCCGGGTGCTTGTGAGTATCCCAACCCCCACCCGGCGCCTCACACCCTGGGCAACTCCAAAGAAGAACAAAGTCCATCCCCTATCCAGGAGTATGGTTCCAGAACCGAGGCTGTGCGTGGATGTAAGCCCCACCAGATCTTACTGATAGCGCTCCACCTCCCTCACAAGTTCCGGCTCCTTCCCCCAAGCATATGGCAGCGCACCCGACCCCAGCGGTTCCTCCCATGAGTGGCGGGCCTATAGGATGGCTCCAGACGGGGGCTCTGGGCTTCCTCCGGGCAGGGTAACTGCTCCTCTTCCTAGTTTGTACATAGGTTATTTTTTTAACCATTCTTAGTCTGGCTCCTCCCCTGAGACCACTTTGCCATGGGAAACCCTACCAGGAGCACTAAGGCCTGGACAACACAGCCCTCAGGTTCATAGGAACACACAAACCTCTCCACCACGATAAGGTGATGGCTCCCGGAGAGGATATGTATTTTATGAAGTATGTATTTTATAAACAGTTATTTTCAACAAAGCTTTGAACAGGTGTTGCCAGGTACAGTGGATATAAAAAGTCTACACACCCCTGTTAAATGGCAGGTTTTTGGGATGTATAAGAAGGAGACAAAGATAAATCATTTCAGAACTTTTTCCACCTTTAATGTGGCCTATATCGCAAACAATGCAATTGTTAAACTAATACTTTGTTGAAGCACCTTTTGATTTTATTACAGCACTCAGTCTTTTTGGGTAGGAATCTATTAGCATGGCACATCTTGACGTGGCAACATTTGCCCACTCTTTCTTGAAAAACGCTCCAAATCTACGGGAGATTTCTTTCACATGTAGCACACAGCCAGTACTTGCCAGACATTCCTGCAGTGTGACAAAAACATAGTAGCAATATAAAAGTCAACAGTTTTATTTTAGGCTCTAATGTAACTTCTGAAGGTTGTAGCCAGCAAAGTTTTTGTCTATCCTGAACAAATCCTCTATTGCCACTTGCCGTTTTAACAGCTTATTAGCCATTCGTGAATGACATTGATACAGTAACTATTAATACAGATGAAAATAACTGACTTTTTCGTCAAGTGAAAAGGCGAGAGAATTGTGTAGCCAGCAAAGTTTGTGTCTATCCTGAACAAATTATTATGCTTCCTATAACGTAGCTACTGAAGGTTGTAGCCAGCCAAGTTTTTGTCTGTTCTGAACAAATCCTAAGGCATAAATAGTTTTGTCTAACGTGGGAGGTGTTGTTCCGTAGTCCGCATCGCTAACCACTACGCTTTTGAACAAGGGGCAGTCAGTCAGTAAGAGACATTCGTGCTTCTAGGCCGGCACCGCTTACGCAAATACTGAACAAGACTGATTTGTTCAGTTTTATCATTCAACTGAACGATTTGTTTTGTTCATTTGAAACACTGGCAGCAGACGGAGTTCTACCCAACCACATAAAAAGCTGTTTGTTTTATGTTCACAAAGAAAAATAGATTTTCAAGACATGTTTGTAACAGATAATTGGACACATGGTAGGCCTCACATAATTTAGTAGTTGATTTGTGATTGTAATAATGATAAACACAGATGAAATTGTACACTGAGCCATTGCCTAAGTAAAAAAAGACTTTGAACGACTATTTCATTCATTGGAACGGCTGCCAGCGGAGTTCTACCCCAACCACTGAATGCTCTAGCTTCCAGCTCAGTAGCCTACTCTCCTCCCAACCGCTTTTAGGTTAACGTTTGCAAAGATCAAACCGGCAGCATTATAAATACATATTTGTAACTGATCAATGGATGCATGTTACAACAATGAATGTGTAGAAAGTTATTTTTAATATCTTGATAACCACATAAAATTATACACCAAGCGTTTGCATAAGTAAAACAGAAGGAATACGCTGTCCTCTAGCTCAGTGCTCCGTCCAACAGCTGTCAGTTTTACGTTCTCAAAGAAAAATTGATCAAGAAGGCAGCATTATAAAGACATGTTTGTAATAGATAATTGGACTCCGATTCAGATTAACTGAATGACTCGAAAACATCCCGGAAAGGAGCCAAACTTCCCATAGAAAGCAGCGCACCAAATCGAATTGTCTTGATTTCTATGGTTGGCACACAAACACAACCATAATCTCCAAAAACATTCCAAATGTTATCACTGTACATACTGTAAATAACAAGATGGCACAAAAAACAAAGCTCTGTCACCTTCTTATCAATTACAACCATCATAAACATAAACAAAATGAACAGGCGCAAAACATGCTGGGGTATCGATAGTAAAAAAGAACTACTCCTAATTTATACAGTTTGTTTTTGTAAACAGCAAATAAAAATATGTGAAAAAACAGATAAGTATTCTGTTTCCTCATAACAGACTTTTCCAGTAATTTTCCAGTACAAATATTAAGATGTTATGGCTAATTAAAAAACATTTTTATACTGTCATTGTGAAATATAGATGTATTAACCTAAATACATCTCCGGAATAAATTAAGAGACCACTGCACTTCTTCTTTCCTTTCCAAAAAAGTAAAAAAGGAAGGATTTGAGTGAGGAACAGAAGGGTTCAAATTAAGAGACCACTGCAAATTGAACGCTTCTGTTCCTCACTCAAAACCTTCCTTTTCAACTTTTTTGGAAAGGAAAGAAAAAGGATTAGTGGTCTCTTCATTTTTTCCGGAGCTGTATTTGTTGAATAGGGTATTGCCTGGGCACGCATTAGGCCTACCTGGCCTGGCTGCAGTGTATGTGTGGGGCTATAAATGCATGTGTGGAATGTATGATAGTATGGTAATAATTAAAATGAACGTCCCTCAAGAATTACAGCACTTCTATTTTATCACCACACACACACAAAGTCAACAGTGTTTTAGGCTATTCATTGCGATGGAGAATGATATAATGAATTAACTGAAGCTTTCCAATTGCTAACTACTGAATCTTGTAGCCTACAAAAAAGCTTCTTATCACGTCTCCACTTCCTTCTATATGCAAATACCTGTCCATTCCATTACCATGGAAAATACAAGGTTGAAACAATGTAGCGCTCAAACCAACCAATGATATTTATCCTAGAAGTCATATTCAATGCTCAAACTGTGGGAAGGAGGTTGTTGGCCAAGATGTCGCGATACATGGCCACATCCATCCTCCCCTCAATTTGGTGCAGTCGTCCTGTCCCCTTTGCAGAAAAGTATCCTCAAAGAATGATGTTTCCACCTCCATGCTTCACGGTTGGAATGGTGTTCTTGGGGTTGTACTCATCCTTCTTCTTCCCCCAAACACGGCAAGTGGAGTTTAGACCAAAAAGCTCTATTTTTGTCTCATCAGACCACATGACCTTCTCCCATTCCTCCTCTGGATCATCCAGATGGTCATTGGCAAACTTCAGACAGGCCTGGACATGCGCTGGCTTGAGCAGGGGGACCTAGCGTGCGCTGCAGGATTTTAATCCATGACGGCGTAATGTGTTACTAATGGTTTTCTTTGAGGCTGTGGTCCCAGCTCTCTTCAGGTCATTGACCAGGTCCTGACGTGTAGTTCTGGGCTGATCCCTCACCTTACTCATGATCATTGATGCCCCACGAGGTGAGATCTTGCATGGAGCCCCAGACCGAGGGAGATTGACCATAATCTTAAACTTCTTCCATTTTCTAATAATTTCGCCAACAGTTGTTGCCTTCTCACCAAGCTCCTTGCCTATTGTCATGTAGCCCATCCCAGCCTTGTGCAGGTCTACAATTTTATCCCTAATGTCCTTACACAGCTCTCTGGTCTTGGCCATTGCGGAGAGGTTGGAGTCTGGTTGATTGAGTGTGTGGACAGGTGTCTTTTATACAAGTAACAAGTTCAAACAGGTGCAGTTAATACAGGTAATGAGTGGAGAACAGGAGGGCTTCTTAAAGAAAAACTAACAGGTCTTTGAGAGACGGAATTCTTACTGGTTGGTAGGTGATCAAATACTTATGTCATGCAATAAAATGCAAATTAATTATTTAAAAATGCATCCACAGTTCAGTACCGGTAAGAAATTAAATCCACTTTCACCACCTGATCACCGAAGTGTTCCTGATTACTTGTTTTATTTAATGGGTGGAGCGCATATCTCACTAAATGCCACTAAACATCCTCTGCCAGCAATGAAGGATGCTTCACATTTTAGCAGACCAGGTTCAAAATGTTCTGCCCATTTAGACCCCTATAGAGTCTAAAGTAAGTTAAACATCAAGGACTTCCTTAACTAGCCTGGTCTCAGGACACTATTTTAGCCAGGGGATTGTGGGAATATATATAGAAAGGCTGTGGTTAAGCTTGGACGCAGACGGTACTAGACTGTTGAGTATATATTAAGGGTGTTATGTTCTTTTAATTTATGGGGAGTTGATCAGGCCTGAATTAAGATAACAGGAACGTAAACTTCAGTTGCAGAAAACAAGGGTGTAAGAATAATCTTCAAGAAAACAGACAGATGGAACATGCCTAGAGGCTGGGACCAGCCTGTACGCCAGCGATAGGCTGAACAAATCTAAACCACGTTCAGCCCCCTTCTGATAGGCCTGCAGTGAGCAGGAACTACCACTGTCAGAATGTATATATGAAGATCTTTGTCAATGATGGTCAGTTCTCTACTGACCCTGTGTGGTGTTGTGGTGAACCCATGTACATGAAGATTGCACTTGTTATACTTATTAAAGACTTAGTAAATTAGCCTTTGTCTCTAGGCTATGTTTTGTCCTCAGTGCTGTGATACCTAACTTTAACCCAAACCAGAACCGCAGAGCTGTGCAACCTAGCATCAGCAAGAGAAGATTGATAGACCTGATAGTGGTTGGTAGGTGAAGGGATAACTTCCAACCTCCAATTTCTCCAGGTAAAGTTCTGGGGTCTAATTTTTCTATATTGCGTAGTAACAATCCTAAAGGTTACTTACAAACAGTATTAAGCGTGTAGGCAGGGGTGTAGCACAACAATCTGAGCCCTGTACATAGGCGGTCTCTGAGGGCCTGTCCCCTCTTTATTCAAGATTCAAATATACACGTTAGGGCCCTATATACTTAGCACCACATGTCCCCTCGGTCCAAGACCACTGAATGTAGGTACGAATAGAATGTACATTTATCATTTAACTATCCTACAACCGTTTCACGTACTCCGGTAGGAATACATCATTGATAAATACCAGTTCTTCTCAGACTCAGTGCTTGTGAATCTGAGTCTTATGTCCCTAATAACCATAAAATAGTCAAAATCATCCTTTCAAGTATGTGGGGTGCTTACAATGCCAAAGCATGAAATACAACAATGCAAACAAATGTTCTTAAAATTATCGAATGAATGCTGTTCTCCCTCATTTGCTCAGTTTAGCTGGGTGGTCAGCTCTAGGAAGTGTTGGTGCTTTGAAGTCAGAATCAGAAAGAGTTTTATTGTCAAGTAAGTTTCACAACAAACTAAGGAATGTGCTAATCTACTCTTTCTTCTAGACCATATTTACAATATGAATAATATTTCATATGTATAGGTATATATACAGAATATATGTATATTTATATTTACTTTAAAGATATACTAGGGTCACATGAGGTAGACCTCCCCATGATGAATGTCTAATTTCTGAAACAAAAGAAATATGTGTGTATGTGTGTATTATGAAAATTGCATTTTGCTCAGCTAGCAGGATAAAATGTATACTTCCCTAAGGTAACTTGGCCCCCTTTTCTTACCAATAGATGGTTATGCGTAGGGTTTCACAGAAGTGTCCCTCTTGTTGTACCATAAATGAATGGAAACACCTTTGAAAGCATTTTCATTCAAGCCACAGAGCATATGTTAGGATGTTAAACACTTAATTGTATCATCCAGTAGTCATGTACAGGAGCATCTGAATTTGTTATGTTTCTCAACTCATTTATTCAGATTTTTTTTTTTACTTCAATACTATGTGAATACAATTTAGTGTACTCAAGTAAAACTTAAATGGTTCCAAAATAATGCACTTAGTATTTTTGGCGTGGGAAACTGGGCTGCCACTATAATATAAACAAATGATCAACCATAAAGGACAACTGAACGGTAGGTAGAATATATCAAGATGATACACATGCCTTTTGATGATACATTTGTTTTTGCCTAGCTCGCACAGTCGTAATGTTTATTTTTCGTCGTAACTTTATCACAAATGAATATCCAATAGTAAAGAGGCAATTCCGCAATTCTAATTTAAATCATACCATGTTCTTGCGACACTGCATTCGAGTTCATCAAGACAATTGTAGAAGCTGTCAGGCGCAGACATGTCCATCTTTCAAAGATTTAATTTAAAAGGTAACTCTATTAGTGTATAGGCACTTTTTATGTACAGAAATGTATGTACAAAGTACTTTTTATGTACAGAAATGTAGCGTACATACCGATAATAATTAGTAGATATGTCAACCATTCTCTTTCTTGTCGGCGAAACTCCATCATGGAACCGAGGTATATTCGTTTTATGTTTAAGATTCAGGCACACATACACTCTGTATTGGTATTTCCGTTAAGGCACCCTTCCACATTTAGGGGCCGGGGTAAAAGAGTGACGAGGATCATTTCATAATTGCCTTTCTCATCAACACATCTACGAACGTCTTAAACACGCTAAGCAACACGCTAAATTATCTACTACATGACAAGGTCAAAAATGTATACATTGATTCATTAATAATTAATAAATCAATTAAAATGATTTTTTTTCTGTAAATGTTCAATATCTTTTTTCAATAAGGGTCATTTAAACTTCTCAGTCCTGATGCATATTATTCTAAAAAGAGCTGGCATACTTGTTCAACCTTTGTTTTTGTGACATAAGTTTTACTGATTTATTCATAACCAATAAATCAATGAAAAACATTGAATTCTGTAAATCTTCAATAACTTTTTCAACAAGGGTAATTTAAACTTCAAACCCAATGCATATTTTGTTAGACATACTTGTAGCTAGCTTACTTGTTCAGCCTTTGATTGATATTAATAAGACTATTATTAATAATGAAAAAATCAATAAGGACTTCTGGCAAAAAAGCTCTACGCAATGTTTTTTTTTGAATTGCCTTATTGATTATTACTGAAGGTATTATAATCTATATTTAATGGTAAAAGTTATAAAAGCTCAGAGAAATGTAAGTATTTTTTTGACAGACAACAAATAGATGTGTTTTTTTTAAGACGGTCCCTCAACCACCAGAGTCTGTAAAACATACATATGACAATAAAATGGAAAAGGGAGACATTTGCTAGTACTCTGTAGTGAGCTGGTTTGGAAAATGTTTATTTCTGGCAGGCTACCTATCGATAATGACATCTGCGATTTTGCTATTTCACTGGTTCACAGGTGGGAGGCAATGGTAAGGAAACTGTTTCATTGGTGGGTCAATGTATTGTGTGAATGTACGTAATGTTCGGTTGAATTCTAATGCAAGCAACACATTACATTTTTTTAATTTTCCAAAACCAATCGCCTTCCAATAGTTGATTGTGAGTTTCAGGATATTAATAAAATATCAAACAGAATGACATTTCTATGTAACATTTGTAATTCAGTAAAATTAAAGAATATGTCAGGAGTTTGAATACTTTTGCAAGGTACTGTACCATTTCTCCTGTCATTGAGCATTCTGGTGAGACACACATCTCACCCTACATCCTCACTGTGGTAAAGGTGATAACAGCATCGCCGTCAACATTCTTACTTTGGCTTATGTGCGAATCTGGTACAACATGTTCTTCACTGTGAACATCACCTGTAAGTATTTTCATGTGTTGATTTTGAAGGATCTATGATATTTAAGGCCAAATCACATCGGAGCAAATTCATTTCTCTAGCCAATTATCATGTGGATAATGACAACATGATAATAACAACCAAGAGGATTCTAGCATGAATTGAAAGATTGTTCATATAGCCATATCATCATTGACTGTTACTATGATAGCTAAGTGTTTAGTCTTTCATGTGTCAGCAAAGCCAAGCTGAAGTCTGTGTTTGTATGCCTTCTATAGGATTTAAAATGTTTGTCATCATGATTGCAGAATACCACCGACCCAAAGAAGTCAGAAAGTGTGAAACAGAGAAACTGTGGTATTCCTAGGCAACAGATGTAGCTTGTTGATAACACCAACATACAGTTTCTAGATACCTGCATGTGCATTTGGAATCATATTACAGCACTGCGCTGCCCTACCAAGCAAAAAGGCTATTGGAATGGACACAAATTGCTGTTTTCCCGCAAATTAAATTTTAAGACGATCATTAGCAATTTAGTGATTTGTTTGTTTCTAATATTGATCGTGACCTTTGACATGACATTTGACACTTGATCACAATAAGGTATCTGCCATTTTCATTTGTAAGGTTAGTATACTTCTAATATATGCCAATGAAATAAGTGTTTTTACTAGAATTTTAACACTTGAAAGGGCATCTCTTCTGTTTCATTCACTTGGAGACCATTTCTAGTTACATGCAGATGTAAGTTAGCTCCATATGATCACACGGTACAAGGCAGTAACTGCAGTAAATCTAGGAGGGAACCAAGCTAGTAGGCATTTCTTAGGTTTCACAGTAACATTTAGAAGTTACTGCAAATAAGACACCACATAAAAAATAGAAAAAATAAATATTTCCTGCGGTTACAGAGTTTGCTCAGGTACAGAGAACCGAAACTGCCAAAATACGGTAAGGAAACTCTCTAATAAGCTCCAAGTAGCGTCTCCTAAGCCTTGAAATATAGTCCCGGAAACATAATTAGATCGATTACTGTACACCACCCATTGGGATGTGCTAACTAAAGTATTTAGATTGTGATCATTTAGCATTTTTAGATATGTAATTGCATCGAGGAAAGTCTGAAGGGCACGGACACCTGAGGATCTCACCTTGTTTTGCTGACACATGACTGGGTGTATTATTAGCTAGGTAGCTTGCTAGCAACGCACAACAAACTAGTGTTCCTGAAATGAATGATGTCCAAATAAAGTTTAAGTTTGGTAGAGGGGGGAAATATCTAAAAGGGATTTGTAAATAAGTTGTTACCATTGCATCTGGGGATAACTATGTAGCAAGTTCCAGGGAACCAGAATGAAAAAAGTGATGAGTTTTGAGAGGGTTGTAAAGCAGAAGGCAGTGTGGTAAATGACATTTAATGAAGAGCAGTTTAGCAGTTTGCCTGTAAACGCTATCCTCAATGTGTAAGGTCCCAATGTTTTGGAGATCAATAATACACAGAGTCAATTTGAATTAATGTTAATTTCAGGTAAGAAAGAGGTTACCATCATACCAGTGACCTGATCAACTTTAACAAGCTGTTTAATTATCACTGCACCTGCTGAATTCAACTTACCTACAGTGTCTGTAAATGTATGTCCCACTTTTTTTTTGTTGATGTTTATTGTTAACTCTCTTATATAGTGTGCACTTGTATTCATATTTATTGACATTAATGATGTGGTTCTGTCAGTTGATTTTGTCATGGTACGGTGAGCAGCAGCGCCACCGTCCATACACCTTCAGTTCCCAACACATATGAATGCATCGCGGACTTGTACTGTGTCACATGTCTTCAATCATCTTGCACACCATGTCCTTATCTACTCATTTGTAAGTGTTTAAATGTTTCCCCTCTGCTCCCCACAGTGTGGATCATTGTTATTGTCGTGTTTGCTGACCAATGTAAGTCTTTGAGAACCCTTATGTACGATCGTTTTGCTGCTTTAGTCAGCCATTTTCTTTCATGTGTTTTGTTGTGCTCTGTGTTTGTTTGTTTCTTGTATTAAAGAACCACACCGACTACCTCTGCCTGCACCTGGTTCCTTGCTCCTGCAACACTGTGCATTCATTACAGATTTTCCCTCTTACAATTGAATTAATAGGCCACCAAATTAAAGGTCAATTGTTGACTGCTCAGCTCATGAAGAATTGACAGCTCAGATCATGACTGATCAGCTCATGAAGAAGTGAGAAAATGGTTTTCCTGTCTGAAAATCCCACATCAAATGTGTTTTTTATCGCAGCTGAACCAAACCACATACCATTTCACCTGGGAAACCATTTACATTTTCTCTTCACACTTCTGGACCTCTGAGGGGCTCATTTGAAAAAGTGATGTACGCCAACCCGTATTGTACTGTAATAACGTAGAAATCCTGCAAACTATAGATAATTACAAACTTACTAAATATTTCAGCATGCCCTCTGCATGAACATTTGTGAATTAACTGTAAAATGGGCAGCAATACAAAAAACTTGTTACCTCAAAATTGCTCTCGTGCTCTGTTATCATGCCTCTTTATATGACAAGTAGACATTGACCACATCATTACAGCAAACCACAAGTTTCCTGCTCCTTGCACTAACTTTGAACATGCACTGTTACTACAGAACATAGCCTACAGTTGATTGATAATGCTTGAATGATCCGCTTTGCTTCAGTATTCATATTTTTGCTTTTTGTGTTGTTTTTCACCCAGGTAAATTGAGGAAACACTTTTAAATTTTTCTTCAACAACCTGGGAGCAATTTAGGTTTACCTCTTCAGATTTCCTCTGGCAAGTGGTTAGAGCATCTAAAATAATTTAAATGTATTGGTTGGGCAAATACTGTGTATTGGTGATGGTATTTTATGAAAATGTGGTGACAGCTAGTTAAGTAAGTTAGCTGAATGTGCCTATATTTTGCAACCAATTCAGAGAACAAGTGGAACAACAAGCTTGCTCTCAATCAGATTTGGGCTGAATGCAACTTCTGACAATCTGACTATTTCCCATGAAATACAAGTGAAATAGATTTGGGAAGTGGGTTGGCTGGGCTTTGAAACAAGTAAGAGAGAAAAACAGGTGAAACCATAACATTGTTCACATAATGAACAAAAAAGCTCTCATCATATTAATAATGTTGGGCAAGGCCAACCGTATCATTTTATGGGACTGAACTTGTTGACCAAAATATTTTTCCAATTTTGATTTTAAACTCTCAAAATACTGAGAGGTTCATCACAATCAACCAAATTTAATAAAGCAGAAGCTATCTTGTTAGCTCTTGAGTGAGTACAATAGCTCTTGAGTGAGTCCACAAACCTGCTTGGAGGTGTCCTTGGTAACCCAACTCTACCAAATGAAAGCTGGTTGGGTAAACATATTCTCTGTCAGTTAAATTAGCCATTGGCAAGTGATCATCCACTTTGTGGATTCATAATTTACCAGGTCCACAATCTGCAATGCAATTTATCATTAATATCATATTTACATATTACTGTGTATTGGTCTCTGACTCTCATTCACTTCATAATTAACCCGGAGTAAAATACGTTTTTCCAACTTTATTATACATATTGGGTGATATGTATAAAAAAGAAAACTCATTTGTGTGTGTGTGTAAGCCACCATTAACAAAGTAGTACATCATATCAGTACATGTTCTGCAGTACAGAAGCATGACTATACAGCTAGGTCAGAAAAATATTGGACACTTACACAAAGTTTGTTATTTTGGCTGTTTACCTAAATACACCTCCGGAATAAATTATGAGACCACTGCCCTTTTTCTTTCCTTTCCAAAAAAGTCGAAAAGAAAGGTTTTGAATGAGGAACAGAAGGGTTAAAATTAAGAGACCACTGCAAATTGAACGCTTCTGTTCCTCACTCAAAACCTTTTTGGAAAGGAAAGAAAAAGTTGCTGTGGTCTCTTAATATTTTCCAGAGCTGTATTTTATACAATCACCCCCATGTTATAATGTCTGTTTCTACCCCTGAATATGACAGCTTGTGGTTTATCAATTCTCTGTTTACTCTGTGGGCAGTATGTGTTCTCACACTCATTCTCACTTATAGGGCAGATGTATGTATTACCATTCTCACCTCTGTACAGAATCAACCAGACAAGAAGAACTGACACCACAAACAAGGCTCTGTCTCCTGTACCCATGAATTAACATGTTAGTTCATTCCAATAAAGTAGTTAAGACAATCACATGCAGTATCACAATAATTCCAAAACAACCACTATCAGCAAAAGTTATTCTACAAATATAGGTGCTATTTTAGTATTAAGATCTATTCTAGTAGTAATGGAGTCTGGAGTTGTGCTGCTCCACCCTCATAAACCCCAGACATCAGATGGAGGCATAGAACAGAACATGGTATAGTTATCACCTTTTCATAGAACAGAACGTGGTATAGTATTCACCCTTTCATAGAACAGAACATGGTGTAGTTATCACCCTTTCATAGAACAGAACATGGTATAGTTATCACCCTTTCATAGAACAGAACATGGTGTAGTTATCACCCTTTCATAGAACAGAACATGGTATAGTTATCACCCTTTCATAGAACAGAACATGGTATTCACCCTCTCTGAAGAAGCGTTCAGATACACATCATGACACATTTACACACTGAACTTACAATGAAACTGAAAATCCACTAGACAAACTGAACGTAGTTAATAAGTTGTAATAGAAAATACATCTATTTGCATATTTGGAGTTGAAGCAAAATGTTGGGAAGAATTGTTTAACTTTAAGGCATAATATCAGATTCAAAGACTTATCTATCAACTGTTAGAATCCCCTTAATGTAAACTTTAGCTTGATTAGTCACCTTTTGAATGCATTAATGGTTAAACAAGGTAAGGACTGAAATCATTAAAAGACACATTTGCTCCTCAAGGGTTATTATTTAACTGTGTCGCCCCCTATTGGTCAGAATACTGGCTGATGTCACAATACAGGATGAGACAAAATCTTGATTTCCTCCACAGCATCATCCACTTCCTGTTGTATAAACTTGTGGGCGTTTTTTGTATTCTAGAGCATTGAAGCATTGATTCCCTGCTAAGTGAATGTGTTTTGTACAGGAATGTTTCTAATTTAATTTACCTGTCACAATGTAGAGAAATCTGAACCTGTCTAAATAACATGTGGCCTAACATAAATACATGGAAGGGTAAATATGGTTCTCATGTTTATTGACCAAATGTCATTGGCAGTAAGCAATAGAAAAATTACATGCCATATCAACATGTCATATTTCACAAACATTTTTTTTTTCTAATTTGGCAAAATAGACAGCACAGCCTAGACCTAAAAGCAGATAAATGTTAGATACAATTTTGATAAAACCTTATTTAGGTTACACCTCACGATATAGTTCAATGTAAACTGGACGAGAGTACATGTTAAGCAAACATTACATTCCCTATCAATTCAGGGAAGACATTAGACTTGCCATTCTCCTCTGTGATTTTGAATTAGAAATATTTTTATTGATCCACAATACAGTATATTGAAACATTGCATTGTACCACTAGATGGGGTTAAAACATTGGAAGAAAAATAACATTTTGTCAAATAAGGGTAAGGGCTGCACCATTTAGATGTTAGGGATTTCATCACATTTACAGATCATTGTTACTGGACCTTGAACTGAGGTACCAGGCTAGATCATTGGACCACTCCAGACTCCATGTGGTTTTTGGGATGTCGTTTGTAATAGTTGTCTATGAGGCCCCGAATTTTTGCAGTTTCTATTCTGCTCCCCATGGCTAAGTATCTTTATGAACTGTCCCCACCTTTGCCTCACACACTTCTCTTGTTCACCCCCCACAGATTAATAATTATTGTCTATGGATACAGTGGAATATAGACAAATCCAATGGTGAAACGCCAGTCTGTAGCTGAAAGGCATAAAACACTTGGGCTGAGGTAGTGAAGATGGCCATTCTGACAGACGTTACAATTTAATTAATAATTAAAGTTTAGATTCCTCTCATTTTCATTTATCTTTCTAACATTCAGACCCCTTAAATTCCTTAGACACATCTATAGGGAAGGTTAAAAAACACTAAATTCATTGAAAGTTCTTGAGCACATTGTGAAATTAAAGTTTGAAGCCACCGAGACTCTTCCTGACCATCCAGGTGATAAAAACCCAAAGACCATCCTAACAGGATTTCAGATATTCTCTGCCGAAGTGGGACATATAGCAATTACATTGATCGGAACTCTTTAGGAATTACAGTGACAAAATTCTCATGGCTCAATTAGCAGTTTATTTCTTGCAAGGAGAGTGTCAAAAGCTACAGAATAATGGGTGGGGGTAAGAATCTGCTTATTCATCCTGTAAAGACAATTATGTTCCTTTACCCATTCCTGCCGCCTGTTGTGTCTCTTCCTCTATCCTGTCCTAAATGTTTACCCAAATGGTCAAATTGCCCCTACTTCCCCCAAGGGGTTGGGGGAACATCGTGAATGACCCATTCAAGTTGGATGGCCACATTTCTGAAGAACAAAGAACAGATATATTTGTTGGTTTAGGCAGATTAACAGATGGTCACAGGACCCAATGATCCACTGATATCATTCAGATGTGTGTCACAAACAAAGGAACAGATCTTCTCTAGCATTCCTACATACATTTCTGAAGAATCCAAAAAAGATATCAGTTGTCTGTAACAGAAAGCAGCTCTCAATCCATCAGGCCTTGGTAGTAGAGGGCAGGACCAGCCCTCCCATTAGGCAATATTCGGCAGCTGTCTATGGTGACAGTTTAATTTGAGGCAGCATTTTGTAAATTGCCTGCATCCCTCCAGAATGACAGTTGTCTGCTGCCCTCTTCTTCACCTTCTTCACCTCTGTACCACATGTACCATACAAGAGAGCTGACACCACAAACCATACTGTCAGTCTCCTGTTCTAAAATATCTCCCACCTTTGAATTAGCTTTTCTTTCAAAAACAAGGACATTTCTAAGTGACCCCAAATATTTGAATGATGGTGTATTTGTTATGATGTTTTTTAGCACTGGTGGCATCAGTACCGTAAGGAACATTCTGTGTATTTATAAAATAAATACAGAATAAAGCTGTTTAAATTCTGTTTACCAGTGGGAAAACAAACGGCGTGTGGCTCATCCAGGTAAGCTACATTTACTCTTATAAAAACACATTTAAAGTGAATCTCTTTTGGATAAACTGTTTTTAATGTAACAGATCAACAATAAATTTAAAGAGTTTAGTTTCTCTCTTTGTCCAGGCTGTTACAGACAGAAAGGGTGAAATGCTAATCAGTGTTTTATAGAGGCACGTTACTATTTTCTTTAGTAAAAAATCAACATTTTGGATTAGAGTAGTATAAAATACAGGATGATAAATGAGACTCTTAATGTTTGTCAGAATGTCAGTATATTTTGAATTAATTGTTTTAGAGGGTTAGTGATCAGATAAAGTTGCCCTGCCTCACTGACCTCTTAAACCGCTTGTAGCAGCTGTGATTTCAGTGGAGCCATGGGGAAAATTTTTGCATGAGGGCAGCTTTGGGTTTTGTAAATTAATTGTGTTTTTTATCTCAAAATGGATTTTACATAGTAAATGACATTTCATTCCAAACAATGAAAACCATACACAGGATGCCTTTGTTTCCCTTACAGTCCCTTACTCAGACTTTACACCTGAGTGCATAACACCGCATGAGCTGTGGGGCTTCACGTCTGGAGATTAAGAGGCAAATGGTGTGCATGAATCCCATCGCCACATGCCATCTTCATCTTCAAAATGTCTTCCTCCAAAGATGTTTTTCATGACACTACATTGGCACTTCCATAACAAGTCAGAATACACCATTACATTTTCCCAAGTCCCACCCATACCCTCCACACAAAAATGGCCATCTGTTCTAAGGACTTGTGAAACCTAAATAAAGACAAATGCCACAAAAAGGGAAAAAAAGCTGTTTTTAGAATTATAATACAGCTTGCTACCACGTTTCATAAACAGTGAAGGGCTGCTGAACGATTTATAAAACACAAAACAGACCAAAATCAGCCGTTAGGATCAGCGTCATCCCACTCTTTTCTTCTGGCTGCTCTGTGCTCTACTGGCCCGGCTTCAGCTCTGGAATACAGTGGGAGCATCTCCACGGCATTGACATTGACACAAATGTCCATGTTGCTCTCCCTGGTCACTCTCTTCTGCCTCCTTGTGGTCTTAGGAGATGCAGCACCAAGAGAAAAATATTTACTGCTCTGTACATTCTCCTCTCTTGCTCTTGCCTTCTCTTTTTTCTCTCACTCTCATGCCCTCTCCCTATAATCATTTAAATATCAATCAATCAGAGGCATCGCCAGGATCACAATACATTCGGGGCTTAGCCCCCCCACCCCCCGCGACAGAAAGTAGAGTGTTTTGAATGTACATGCGGCAAATGTCGATGTACACGCTAGCGATGTCCACACTGTCATAATACACGATCGGAATTACAGATGAATAGATCATTGATGAATAGGTCCATTTGAGATCCGGGGCTATTCATAAAATATCTGGGGCTATAGCCCCGGGAGCCCAGGGCTAACGACGCCACTGCAATCTATTCTAATGACTTATCACATCTAAATACGTGTGTTTATACATTGTAGTATAGGTACAAAGTGATAATGGCTGTCAGTAGGATGAAGGCCTTGATATTAGATGTTATTCACTGTTGCCACACACAAAATGATTCAATCCAATGAGCTTTCAAGTTTATATGGTTTGGAGTTGGAAAATGTGCAAAGAAATAATGATACAATCAGAATATTGTATCATGAAGCATAATTATTAGGCAGCTTCATGACCTCAGTAAAAATGGGCCAAAAAAGAGATTTAACTGAGACTTAAAAGTCAAAAATTGTAAACTCCTTTTCAGACGTATACAACAGTCTTGAAATATCTAAACTATCGAGGCATGACCAGCGGACAATCAAAGGTTTTGTTGTGAAGAGTCAACTGGGATGCAAAAAACGCATGGAGAAGAAAAGTTGCAAATTAACTGCAAAAGACTTCAGAAGAATTAAACATGAAGCTACCAGGAACCCATTATCCCCCAATGCCACCATATTCCACAACTGCAACCTCCCTGGAGTGTCCAGAAGTACAAGGTGTAAAGTGCTCAGAGACATGGCCAAGGTCATTAAAGCTGAAACACAACCACCACTGAATAAGATTTGAAATGTACTGTATAGATGGGGCAAAGAAATAACCAATGACAGATTTTTCAAAGGTTTTATGGACAGATGAAATGAGAGTGACTATTGATGGACCAGATGAATGGACCCGTGGCTGGATCACTAATGGACACACAGCAACACTTCAGTCAGGCGCCAGCCAGGTGGAGGAGGGGTACTGGTATGGGCTGCTATCATTAAGGATTATTATTATTATTATTATTATTATAACTCAACTCCCAAACCTACTGCTAGTTTCTGGAAGATACTTTCTTCAAACAGTGGTACAGGAAGAAACTGACTCTATGGTTGCCTTGACCGTGAGTTTTGGATCATTGTCATGCTGAAATCCCCATCCACGACCCATTTTCAATTTACTTGCATTTTTCAGTTTTTTGTTGTTGTTATTTCGTCTCTCACTGTTCAAAGAAACTTTCCATTAAAATGATAGACTGATAATTTATTTGTCTGTGCAAACGTACAAAACCAGCAGGGGATAACATTTTTTACCTCACTGTACATGTTGTTGTTCACAATCTAAGATTCTATGACCCACTTGCAGTGATTCATGTCAGTCTTTTTTACTCTCACTACAGGTTTCTTCAGTGGCTGCAGCGTTAACTGAGACACAAGTTGGCTTGATGACCACTGAAAGTCTAACATCCAGACAACCTCCCTACCAACCTTAGCCTGACTGACTCCTCTAGATGTTATACATGTACCTACAAACCCACCCCTTTACTCACCCAAATAATAACCTACACATTTACTTACTTCCCCAACCACAAACTAACCTTAGTCCTACCTATCCACCCACCCACTGGAACATATGATCACCCACTGGGTCTAATATTAAAGTAAATACAAAGAAATAATGCAAAGAAACTTTTCAACAATATACATAAAATGTTCTAGTCACTTTCCTTAGACAGTAACTTTCCTTTAGTAGTGTCAACAATGATTTCTAATGCTGTTTAGCCTCCCTTAGCTGTGTCAACAATGATTTATAATGCTGTAAATTCGTCTTCAGCAGTGCCAGTTCAAATGTGACGAAGAGAGGCTGGACAGAGAACCAAGCTCTGTAGACGACCGCTACGCTACGTGCCGGGAGGAGGTGATGAGGAACATCACCAATGGCGACCTGCTGTCTAGGGAACTCCAGGCCGACCCCTCCTTCGCTGATGCCTGGCTGGAGGCTGGAAGCTGCAATATGACCTCACCAAATTGCACATTACAACGCTGCGCGTCTAAACAAAATAAAAAAAGACCTTTCCTCGAATGTTCGACATGGATCCCTGATCATTCAGCCCTGATGCCAATGTCTACCGCCTGTACAAGTGCCTCCACTTCCTTATGACTGATGCCCTGCGGCTCAGAACAAATTTTGTAGCCTGTAGAATTACGGTCTACTAGAACTCATTTGGTTCATTGGTAAGTCCCAGGTCATTAATGGAGTAGGGGGATTTAGGCTTGTAGTTGATAATCTGTTGGTAATCTGTTTGGAGGCCTCTCCAAACAGAAGCAGAGTCGTTGGCTGAAAACTGTTTAATGTACGATGTTTAATGTATGATGTCCTCAGTCTGGACTTTTTCTAAAATCTTTGCATTGCAAAATTTGATTTAAATTGATTTATTTTGGCATTTTGCTATTCTACAAAGACATACACAGAAATACAAACCGAATAACTGAAATGTACTTGTTGCAAAACTATTTACCTTCTTTGTTTAGGTAATCCTAATTATTTCCGGAGTCAAAATTGGCTAAACAAATCATTAGATGGACTCACTTTGTGTGAAGTAATAAAGTCGTATGAAAAAGTTTGGGTACCCCTGACATTTTCCATGATTTTCATTTATTAATAATAGGGTGTTTGGATCAGCAATCTCATTTTGATCTATCAAATAACTGATGGACACAGTAATATTTCAGTAGTGAAATTAGGTTTATTGGATGAACAGAAAATGTGCAATATGCATCAAAATGAAATTAGACGTGCATAAATTTGGGCATCCCAACTGAAAATTCACATCAATATTTAGTAGAGCCTACTGTTGCAAAAAGAACAGCCTCTAGATGCTTCCTATAGCCTCTAATGAGTGTCTGGATTCTGGATGAAGGCATTTTGGACCATTCCTCCTTACAAAGCATCTGCAGTTCAGTTAGGTTTTATGGTTGCCGAGCATGGACAGCCCGCTTCAAATCATCAAAGATTCAACCCACTTCAACTTTGTGACTGATTCTTCAACATTATTCTCAATAATCTGTTGATATTGAGTGGAATCCATACAACCCTCAACTTTAACAAGATTCCCAGTACCGGCACTGGCTACACAGCCCCACAGCATGATGGAACCTCCATCAAGTTTTACGGGTAGCAAGTGTTTTTCTTGGAACACTGTTCTTTTGCCGGCATGCATAACGCCCCTTGTTATGACCAAATAACTCAATCTTTGTTTCATCAGTCCACAGCCCCTTTTTCCAAAATGAAGCTGGCTTGTCCAAATGTGCGTTTGCATACCTCAAGTGACTCTGTTTGTGGCGCGTGTGCAGAAAAGGCTTCTTCCGCATCACTCTCCCATACAGCTTCTCCTTGTGCAAAGTGCGCTGATTTGTTGAACGATGCACAGTGACACCATCTGCAGCAAGATGATGTTGTAGGTCTTTGGAGGTGGTCTGTGGGCTGTTTTTGACCGTTCTCACCATCCATCGCCTTTGCCTCTCCGATATTTTTCTTGGCCTGCCACTTCTGCCCTTGACAAGAACTGTGTCTGTGGTCTTACATTTCCTCACTATGTTCCTCACAGTGGACACTGACATCTTAAATCTCTGTGACAGCTTTTTGTAGCCTTTCACTAAACCATAATGTTGAATAATCTTTGTTTTCAGGTCATTTGAGAGTTGTTTTGAGGCCCCCATGTTGCCACGCTTCAGAGGAGAGTCAAAGAGAACAACAACTTGCAATTGGCCACCTTAAATACCTTTTCTCATTGTTGGATGCACTTGTCTATGAAGTTCAAGGCTTAATGAGCTCACCAAACCAATTGTGTGTTCCAATTAATCAGTGCTAAGTAGTTACAGGTATTTAAATCAACAAAATGACAAGGGTGCCCAAATTTTTGCATAGCCTATTTTTCACATCTGATTTAATTTCATACAACTTAATATTGCTACACTAAAACTCTTTGTCTGGAAAATACTCCAGTACTCAGCTTTTATTAGAAAATGAATGGCATGCCACTGTGATAATTTTCTGTGACGACAGAGTAAATTATTATGCAGCCTCGGAGATGTGCCTAAACCTTTTCATACCACTGTAAATATTTGCATTTATTTTCAATGCAGACAACCTATGTATGTATTCTCAGTCTAGTACAACATTTTAAGCACGTCTTTTACTAAAGAATGACCAGAGACCCAGTCTATATGACCGTCTTGCAACAACATGTATTTTCAATTAATTGAGTTAGCTGTAAAAGTAGAGGTACGGGAACGGTCTTAAATATGTCCAATGTAATGTAACAACTATACTAAAGCCCTACACATGGAAACGTAACCCACTAGAGGGTGCAAAAGAATAGGAAAATAAAATGTTTCTTCAAAAGAAACAGTGCTTGAAACTTTGCTTATAGATATACTGAATATATATAGGATGGTTCTAGGAATTCACAGTTTACAGTAACATGTTACAAAAATTCACAAACAGGACAAAAGTTGACAAAAAGGCTTTAAATAAATAAACACACACATTTCCTGTGTAGCTTTGAAGTAAAACAATATTATTTTTGTCATACATTATTCATGTGGAAGTATTTTATTTAATTAATTGAACCTCTAACAAAAGGTTTTTTTTTTTTTAGAATAATTAATGATAGTGTAATAGTAGAATAGTGTAATGTGAATTCATGTTTTTGTTCATTCTCATTAATTATTCTGCAAAACAGTAAAATATAACTCAAATACCCTACAGTGCCACAAATTATTATATCAACCACTGACATTTTTTTAAGGTCCAGATATGTTTACAAAAGCTATGCTAATGTATGTAGATCAAGAACAACACTTTCTAATTGTGTGCAGAAGTTTGACAAAGGTGTTAGTTGTACTCTTAAAGGGATGTGGGTTTGTGTGGTTTCATTCTCACGGGGGGCAAAATGAATATGTATGCATTCACTAAATAATTTAAATGCAATATAAATAGAGGGGTGTTTAGCTTTGTAT
Organism: Esox lucius; assembly: GCF_011004845.1. Taxonomy (NCBI): domain Eukaryota; kingdom Metazoa; phylum Chordata; class Actinopteri; order Esociformes; family Esocidae; genus Esox; species Esox lucius. The sequence continues at coordinate 6,179,201 of NC_047593.1, forward strand.
GTACAGTAGACAAGGAATGGCAATATAAAAATGTTACTGTAGATTTTTTACATACACACCACTTGATCCTGTAGTTCTGATAAAAAATTAAAAAAGAACAGAACTACACTCTCAAAGTAATAACTGTAAAACATCATTCACAATCATTTGCAGAGAGAAAATGCTCACTAATTAAGATCAACTCTTCAGAACGGTTTCAATAGAATTTGAACAAAAGCAAACATGGAACAGCTGCTTGTTATGTACATAGCTGGTGTTAACTGACAAGACAAGCAATCAACACCTATAGAAATACAAACAGGGGATGCAATAAAAGAAGTGTAAACTGTGGAAGAAATTGTACTTATCTAGGCTTTCAATAAGAATCCTTTCCATATGTTATATTTCTTCCACATAGTTATATTTCTAACATAGAAGCCCCTCTTGAATAATGCAACAATCAGGCCAAGGTGTTAGAGGTCCATTGGTGTTATTGTCCCCATTGTCATGTAACTCTGCGACACCCTTCCTGTACCTGCTCCCCACTTTATACCCAAAAGATATTCATCCTGTCCTTGTGTTACCTCCTGTTCTTCCTGTGGTGTACTGGCAAGATTCGGTGTCTCGTTGTCTATAGCTCTATTTGGGCCTCAGGAAGATATTGAAATGGCCCATATCAGTGGATGTCATTGCGGTTCTCATGACACAAACAACAGTTACCAATAAAGATAATATGTCAACAATTAAAGGAAAAAATGACATACTGCAATGGTTAAGGGGGGATTTTGCATCCACTAACTTTTCTGGATTAAGCCCTTTCTTTAAATTTTGTCTTGAACATTCACTTTATGAGGTATAAAGTTCTACAGAATGTGGGTTAGCATGCCGACCTGTAAGTAAACATCCTGTTTCTTCTCTCTATTGTCCATTATCGCATTTTTCCATGCGATGTAACTGGATTTGATCATAAACTGATCTCCCTTCAGGGTTCTCATTACATGGACCCAGTTCCTAGGGAGAAAGTGAGATGAAAAATATATTTTTGTCAACAGGTATTTTGTTTCAGAGAAGGAAAATAAGACATTTCTGAAATTGCTTTATCCAAGCTGATTGCATTTCTTAAACCAGAGGGAGGAAGCGTGAAGCCAAGCTCCACATCTCTCTGGGATCTGAGCTGAAGCCTTATTTTTGGTAATAGTACGGTGCACTCACAGTGTTCTGTACCGATTTACCCCAACTTCAGCGTTCAAACAAGGCTACAACGACCACCAACATAACTATAGTTAATGTGTAATCATCAAAATATGGGTCTTTGACTGGGGAACCTTTCAATACTTAATTTACATGGAAATGGACCAATAGTATTTGTGAAAAATCTGAAAAACTCCAATACTGTATGGTATACAGTGAGATAGTTACGTAATAAAATTTTATAGTACGTTGTTCATATTTAAAAGTTCATCATTAACACAAATCTGGTGAAAAAATTGGTTTTTCCGACATCGCACCGAAAACCTCCCCTTACGACATCGCACCGAAATCGGTGTGCCTCCGTTATTTTCTTAAATCTTGTAGCGAGTGAAACTGCGAATGTCTTCACAATGATTTAGTTGGAAAGAGTAGAAATTCAACATAATTTGCGTATTCAAATCATGTTGATCTAGGTTTCATTGTTTTTTTTATTGACGTACACAAGGTTAACTGTACGGAACATTGTGAGTGCACTGTAGCTAATTGGAGTCTGCAGGTCACAGGCATACTTTCCTGCTCACTCAACCACCTGCACAACAACACATCAATATGTCTATAAGGCTTGCCTTCATATAAAGGTACTTCAGTTCCAGGATATATGTCTGTTTTGTTGTCTTTCTGTCTGTTAGCCTAAAGTTTATTACCAACCTGATTATGTTTTGGTTTACTGTGAGTTACTTCTGCGTACATAAGAACAGCTTGCTCTCTTTCAGATGAATCTATGAAGACAAATGAAGTCAATATAAAGAATGGGTATGACCACCTGACAAAGATACATAGACACTCTCAACCACAAGACAGGTCTTGCATACATGTATTTAGCAAAACAGAAGACAAAACAACATAAAAATACAACAATCTTCTTTAAACAAAACACAGATCTCACACCTCTACAACATCAATACTTGCCTTGTACGTCTCTATTTCTTCCTTTCTTAAGATAGATTGCAAGCCCAAGCACTCCCGAAGCAACCAGAACACACATTACAGCTCCAATAAGAGACCCACGGACCCTCTCAATATCATTATCTATATTGAAGAGAGAGAACATTGTTTGAATGTGTTCATTTAGTAAATTGAACTAAAATATTCTTTATACAATAGATATTTTAGCACAGTTCCAGACACTACAAAGGATGCCTGACTGACTGGGCCGATGGAATACAGCACAGCATGTATGGGTTTAGCTGGGCTCAGTAGTGTGAGAGGGATTGTTATTCCATATATTCCAGACTTTTAGGAAAGGGTATTTCATAGATGCCACATACCTGTCACTTTTGTCTCTGGACAGGATTCTGGGACATGAAACGTCACATTCTTCTTGGTAACAGGGTTGGCAGCCTCACATCTATAAGATGTTCTGTCCTGTTTGTCCACCTCCAGAGGGAGAAAGAGCTTGATGGAATGGTCAGGGCTGCTGGTCTGGTTGAGTATCTCCTCTCCATTGTACCAGGAAAGGGTCACATCTCTGTCATTCTTGACAGAACACTCCACTGAACAGATCTGATTACCTGCTGTGGTCAACATGGGCCTAGAAACAGGTTCTGTAGCATATTCGCATACTGTGTTATAATAACGTTTAAGTTAATTTATATACAGTACCAGTCACTTATAAATGTCCCTATAATTGCTCCATTCATCTTTCTTTCAATCCAGAAAAATTATTCCCAAAAACAGACAGACAATTCGGTTCTTTTTCCTGAATAAACAATAATTTAAATGTTTGGCCTAAATGCAAAGCACTATATTAGGCGAAAACCCAAAAAATTTACCCAGAGAACACCTTCCCTACTGTGTCAGCATCAAGTTATGTGGGTTTCTTTTTGTCAGAAACTTTTTAGTTAGTCAGGAGAAAAAGAAAAATGAGAAATGTACAGAAAGTCCTTGAGGACAATCTGCTGCCCTCAAAACAACTGAGGAAATCTAGGATTGCAGTAAACAGGGGACTTTGTAATTTATGATATTTCAGTTTTCTATTTTTAATATATAATTCATCAAAACAATTAATTTAATCCCCTTAAAAGTCTGCAGTATGGTGTCTTGACCAGTGTGGGAATGTATGTATAGGCAATGTATGTATGAAAGTACTCTTAAAATAAAAGGGGTCATTTAGAAATGTTGACATTGAAACAGTTGATCTAATATTCTAAAGGTTGTAATGGAGTATAGACAAATGTTAACTTAATGATCCAATGAAATACAAAATCAAATCAGTAAGAGGTTCCAAACCTATTCTATTATGTGATACTGTGGTACTGTGAACAGTGAAAGCATGAATTACTCCCTACCATACACAGTGAGTTGATATGTTGTCTTGGCACCTCCCTTTCCATCCACAATATACATCCCTGAATCACTGGTTTTTAGGTCTCTGATGGTGAACTGTCCAGTATGTTGGTCCCACTGAATTCTGTCTTTGAAACTGTCTTTATAGGATGAGTCCATTCTTCCTTCAACCACCACAGCTATATTATCACCATTATATAATAAAGAGCCACCTTGTTTTGTTGAATTAGAAAAGGTGATGGATCCTCCAACAACCTGTGTCAGCATCTCTTCACCAGTCTGGCTGATAGAGAAGCACAGTCCTGTAAGACACAGGTGATACAACGAACAGGTTATTGCAATTAATTAAATAACTTTTTGGTGTTGAACATTATAGATTGTAAATAAAAATGTGTTGCTGGCCACAATATTATACAGTTGTGCTCATAAGTTTGAATACCCTGGCAGAAACTGTGAAATGTTGCCATTGATTTAGAAGATATGACTGATCACTATCCTTCTCTTATTGAAGGATAATGATCATATGAAGCCATTTATTATCACATAGTTGTTTAGCTCCTTTTGAAATCATAATGATAACAGAAATCACCCAAATGGCCCTGATAAAAAGTTTACATACCCTTGAATGTTTGGCCTTGTTAAAGACACACAAGGTGACACACACACACTGTGGCTTTTTAAATTGAATTTAGTGTCTGTGCATGAATAGTCAATGAGTTTGTTAGCTCTCACATGGATGCACTAAGCAGGCTAGATACTGAGCCATGGGGAGCAGAACAATACGGTCAAAAGACCTGCATGACAAGGTAATGGAACTTTATAAAGATGGAAAAGGATCTAAAAAGATATCCAAAGCGTTGCAAATGCCTGCCAGTACTGTCAAATCACTTATTAAGAAGTGGATCATTCAGGGATCTCTTGATACTGTAGAAGAATAATTTATTGGCATTCTTATTTATTCATTATCTTATTAGAAGGGTTTTTTACTCTGTATGTTACACATATGCTAGAAAACTAGTCTCTCTCTCCAACTTGTTAGGCCAGTGTCTTGTGTTCAGTGGCAGTGATGAATGGAATGTCGGCTGAGCAGGGGCCTTGGCTCCTTTAAGCAGTAAGAGAAACAGGCTCTGCCTGTGCCATAAAACCACCATAAGAAACTGTTCTCTGGGAGGAAGATCTTGAACAGCAGGGGGTTATTATTTCTTACACCCTACAGGTGAACAGAGCTCTATTCCTTATTGGGAAGAGCATAGTCAACTTAAGTCCCCATATAGTAACAGTCCGGATTGTTACATCTCAGTCTTTTACCAGGTTGTCTAGGCAACCAACCTTCTATGATTTTCTGTCTCCTGGAGCTATTTGTGCAACCTTGCATGTTTAGACTACACCGTAGTGGCTACTACCTTCTTATTTCTATAAATCGCGATCCCTACAGAATTCGCAATGAGTTCATATCAGTCTGTTTAGAGAGTAGACTTTTTTGCACCGGAGCTGGGAGTGACGAAATCCGATTTATTACATGTAAAATAACAGTTGATTATTGATGGTACATATTTTACTGTTGTTGCATTGTGTGACGGTGAGGTGACAGACCGCCCCGTCATCTCCTGCTTTTCCTGGTTTACTTTTCCTACATGAACACATCCCGGACTTGTCATGTGTCTTGTGTCTTTGATTATTACTCACACCTGGTCCCATTTGTATGTGTTTAAATGTTGCTCCTCTGTTCCCCTCATTTGTCAGTCATTGTTCCTTGTCTCCGTTTGTGCTTGTGTACGTGGTGAGTGTTTTGATTAGTATCAATCTTTCTTTTTCGATCCAGTCCGTTTAAGTGCTCAGTGTTTATTTTTGCTATTAAATTACTTGACTTCGACTGCCACTCTGCCTGCACCTGGTTCCTCCTCTTCACCATTACACCATACCGTGACACATTGTCTGTATAGCCCCGAGATCTCATTACACCAGTAGAGAGGGATTTATTTGACCAAATATTTCTCTATAGTCCTGAGATTATAAAACGGATTATTTGATAAAAGCTTGATCATTAAGAGAACTCCTCAACAGTATAGTATAACCAATGTGACCAAGAGCTGACAATTGTGAGGGAATAAATAATTCCGCACTCCCGAGATCTCATTACACCAATTGTGAGGGAGCTATTTGACCGGTTATCAACAACAGAAGAGGAGGTGAAGAGTCCCCTCGCAGGCGATTAGACAGGTGTGTGACGCAGCCCAATTGGGTCACATTACTCCCCTTGGCGGGCTGCTGTGGCAGTGGTAGACAAATCCCTATGTGCCAAACCAAGGCTGGTCCTAAAAAGCATTCTCACTTAAGTGTTGGTTTTTTCCAGGTGGGTCAAGGCAGAGTGTGAAGCTGTGGAGATGGCATCTTCTGTCGACCTGTTCAGCTGGCAGGCAAACTGGTAGGGAGAGGCTGGACTTAAGGTGTCCAGTCTTTCGAAGCACTTTATGATCATAGGGGTGAATGCAAAGTCATTCAGGCTAGATTCAATCAACTGCTTCAGCACTGGCCAGGCGGTTTGATTGTTATCCTTGGATTGAATGGGCGTTATCAGTGGTTATCAGCCTCATAGATATGGGTCAGAAGGGGCCTGCTAGCCTACTGGTAGGCTCAGAAGGCTGTTATCATCCATTGTGCCAAATACCAGGCAATTTTGGCACAAAACCTTCAGGCGTACATCAGAATAATGAAGATGAAAGCCCAGACCTGAATCCAATTGAAGAGTGGGCAAATATTGCCACGTCAAGATGTGCCATACTAATAGACTCCTACCCAAAAAGACTGTAATAGTGTTTTAATAAAATCAAAAGGTGCTTTAACAAAGTATTATTTTAAGGGTGTGCACACTAATGCAACCAGGTAATTGTAAGAATTTTTTTTTTTTTCAATTGTATTGTTCACATTATAGGTCACATTAAAGGTGGAAAAAGTTCTGACATGATTTATCTTTGTCTCATTCTTTTACATCACATTAATTGTCTTCAACATCAGTGAGAACCCACTTCTGTAATCAGCACCTTGATGACCAGATGTTTTTGTCATGTGGCAAACATCTTGTTCCTTTGTATGGCCCATCTGCCCATTGCCACTAGTGTGCTGGCGCAGTAGGGTGGCTCAGCTATCTTAATATGATCTGGGGCTGTTTGCCTGGTGCAAATTCCCCTCCCCCTGACAGGTACCCACCCTAGTGCACTAGGATCTATGGACATTTCTAGAGCTTTCAATTGATTATGGTACATGCCATATGCATTTCATGTGTAAACGGTCAGTTTTATTTTTGTATTTTTATTTTTTTATTTAACTTTTATTTAATCAATCAAACTTTCAATCAAATGTATTTAATTTTTTTACTTTTCACAACAGTAATTAAACCAGGGAAACACATTGAGATTTAGGTCTCATTTACAAATGAAGATAAATAAATAAAAACTGCAGCTAGGTCTGGAATAATTTATTTTTAAATTATTCATTTGCGTTTTATTGCATGACATAAGTATTTGATCACCTACCAACCAGTAAGAATTCAGGCTCTCACAGACCTGTTTGTATTTCTTTAAGAAGCCCTCCTGTTCTCCACTAACTACCTGTATTAACTGCACCTGTTTGAACTTGTTGCCTGTATAAAAGACTCCTGTCCACACACTCAATCAAACAGACTTCAACCTCTCCACAATGGCCAAGACCAGAGAGCTGTGTAAAATTGTAGACCTGCACAAGGCTGGGATGGGCTACAGGACAATAGGCAAGCAGCTTGGTGAGAAGGCAACAACTGTTGGCACAATTATTAGAAAATGTATATAGTAACAGGTCCTAAGATGAGGAACACCTCTTTGTACATAAAGACTATCTAACCTAACTCCATCCTGCACAATTGTTTGTGTTCTGTCCCTAAGATAGTTATGAAACCAAGAACATGCGGTAGGGCTAAGGCCTATTGATGACAATTTCCTCAACAATATAACATGATCAACAGTATCAAATGCCTTAGACAAGTCAATGAACAAGTAATCTTGTGCAGGGAGCATTTACAAGATAATTTACAACTAGTGTAAAGGGTGCTGGTCATATAATTAGAATATCATCAAAGTTGATATATGTCAGTAATTCCATTCAAAAAGTGAAACTTGTATATTATATTCATTCATTACACACAGACTGATCCATCCATCCATCCATCATCTTCCGCTTATCCGGGGCTGGGTCGCGGGGGACTGATATATTTCAAATGTTTATTTCTTTTAATTGTGATGATTATAATTGACAACTAATGAAAATACCCAATTCATTATCTCCGAAAATTATAATATTACTTAAGACCAATACAAAAAAAGTATTTTTAGAAATGTTGGCCAACTGAAAAGTATGAACATGAAAAGTATGAGCATGTATAGCACTGAATACTTAGTTGGGGCTCCTTTTGCCTGAATTACTGCAGCAATGCGGCGTGGCATGGAGTCGATCAGTCTGTGGCACTGCTCAGGTGTTATGAGAGCCCAGGTTGCTCTGATAGTGGCCTTCAGCTCTTCTGCTTTCTATAGGGGTTAAGGTCAGGCGAATTTGCTGGCCAATTAAGAACAGGGATAACATGGTCCTTAAACCAGGTACTGGTAGCTTATACTGTGTGCAGGTGCCAAGTCCTGTTGGAAAATGAAATTTGCATGAAGTGCTCTAAAACTTCCTGGTATACGGTTGCGTTGACCTTGGACCTCAGAAAACACAGTCGACCAACACCAGCAGATGACATGGCACCCCAAACCATCACTGACCGTGGAAACTTTACACTGGACTTCAAGCAACGTGGATTATGTGCCTTTCCTCTCTTCCTCCAGACTCTGGGACCTTGATTTCCAAAGAAAATGCAAAATTTACTTTTATCAGAGAACATAACTTTGGACCACTCAGCAGCAGTCCAGTCCTTTTTGTCTTTAACCCAGGCGAGACGCTTCTGAAGCTGTGTCTTGTTCAAGTGTGGCTTGACACAAGGAATGCGACAGCTGAAACACATGTCTTGCATATGTCTGTTCGTGGTGGTTCTTGAAGCACTGACTCCAGCTGCAGTCCACTCATTGTGAATCTCCCCCACATTTTTGAATGGGTTTTGTTTCACAATCCTCTCCAGGGTGTGGTTATCCCTATTGCTTGTACACTTTTTTTCTACCACATCTTTTCCTTCCCTTCATCTCTCTATTAATGTGCTTGGACACAGAGCTCTGTGAACAGCCAGCCTCTTAAGCAATGACCTTTTGTGTCTTGCCCTCCTTGTACAAGGTGTCAATGGTCGTCTTTTGGACAGGTGTCAAGTCAGCAGTCTTCCCCATGATTGTGTAGCCTACATGACTAGACTGAGAGACCATTTAAAGGCCTTTGCAGGTGTTTGGAGTTAATTAACTGATTAGAGTGTGGCACCAGGTGTCTTCAATATTGAACCTTTTCACAATATTAAAAAATTCTAAGATACTGAATTTAGGGTTTTCATTAGTTGTCAATTATAATCATCAAAGGAAATAAACACTTGAAATATATCAGTCTGTGTGGAATGAATGTATACATTATACAAGTTTCACTTTTTTAATGGAGTTACTGAAATAAATCAACTTTTTGATGATATTCTAATGATATGACCAGCACCTTTATATGCAGTAACAGTGCTATGCCAATTTTAAAACCAAACTGATTTACATGTAAAATGAATTTCTTAGTATCATTAAAATGCCTTATCACTGTAATTGCTGTAGCAACAACACGGAGGAGAACTATCGTCTTCAGGTAAAGATAGCAGAGTTAGAGGCTCGGCTTCTGACGCAAATGTCAGGCAAGGATTATGCTAGTGTAGAAATAGAAAAAACTGCGTCAGTGCCACCAGGAAGAAACAATAGTTTTGTTAGCCCCCCGGCACAGCTCCTGCAGCCGGGCAATAACTTTCTCTTGGTCACTGGGAAGAAATGCCATCGACCAGTTAAACCTGAATCGTTGCTAAATCCAACTGAGACTTTCAACAGGTTTTCCCCACTGGAGTCGGAGTCAAGGCCAGAGCCATCTTCGGAGGGGAATGATCGGCAGGCATTTTCTACCGGTGGCCTTGAAAAACTGAAAACTTCAGTCATTGACGATTCCATTACCCGCAGTATTAGACTAAAGAATCAGCCGGCGATCGTACATTGTTTACCGGGGGGCAGAGCCACAGACGTAGCCGCAAATCTGGGGTTGGTGCTAGCGAAGTCTATAACTGGCAAGTATAGAGAATACAGAGATATTGTTATTCACGTTGGCACCAACGACATTAGGATGAAACAGTCAGAGGTTACGAAGCAGAACATAGCATCAGCGTGTATATTAGCTAGAAAGATGTCAGCAACAAGTAATTGTCTCTGGCCCCCTCCCAGCTAGGGGTAGTGACGAGCTCTACAGCAGACTTGCGCAACTCAATCGCTGGCTGAAAACGGAGTTCTGCCCGTCGCAGGAGGTAGAGTTTGTAGATAACTGGCCTTCTTTTTGGGACTCTCCCAGAAATAGGGCCAGGCCTGATCTGCTGAGGAGCGACGGACTCAATCCTAGCTGGAGTGGTGCTCTTCTTTTATCTAGGAACATTGACAGGAGTCTCACTCCTATATCCTTAACATGAGATAGGGTGCAGGTCAGGGTGCAGGCTGTTAGCCAGCCTGCTAGCATAGTGGAGTCTGTCGATAGTTAGTACAGCTTTCCTATTGCCACTGTGACTCGTTCCAGGCTGAGAAAAGTTAAACAAGATAGTGCTAACAAAAACAACCTTATTAAGATAAAGCCTTCCTCCACCTCGGTCACAAATAAAAATAAAAATGACTGTATCACCTCGCATCTCAAAATGGGACTCCTAAATGTTAGATCCCTTGCTCAAAAGGCAGTTGCCGTAAATGAAATAAACCAATAACATCTAGTTTATGATCAGAGATTATGTGAAACATGACTAAAGCCTAATTAATTTACCGTCTTAAATGAGGCCTCTCCTCCTGGTTATACTAGTGATTATATCCCTTGTGAAAAGGAGGGGGTGTCGCTAATATTTATGACAGTAAAGATAAATTTACTCTCAAACATATCACTGAGTTTCATTCTTTTACTAATTAGGGTTAAGGTCAGGCGAATTTGCTGGCCAATTAAGAACAGGGATAACATGGTCCTTAAAGTTTTACTAATGAAAGTTAACCAGGCCGATAAATCGTTTTACATAGCTACTATTTATAGGCCCCCCGGGCCATACACAATGTTCCTCAATGAGTATCCGGAATTCTTGTCTCACCTTGTAGTCATGGCAGATAGTATTGTCATTTTTGGTGATTTCAATATTCATATGGCAAAGTCCAATGGTCCTCTTCAAAAAGCCTTTGAAGCCATAATTGACTCAATGGGTTTCATCCAACATGTCTCAGGTCCAACACATTGCCAAAATCATACCTTAGATTTAGTCCTGTCACGAGAAATAGATATTGTAGATCTAATAATTTCCCCCCAAAATCCTGGATTATCGGATCACTGTCTTATTACATTTACCGTTAAAACAAGAAATCCACTTGCTCCGCAAACAATGAGTTTCAAAAGCCATACTATAAATTCCCAAGATTACAAATAAATTCATTGATATTCTTACAAGTTCGCTCATTAACGACGAGTAAATAAATCTGTAAACGATCAAATTGAGGATCTAAACTCAACAATGCGAAATACATTAGACACAGTTGCACCACTAAAAACTAAAGAAATACTTGCTCCCTGGTACACAGACAATACTAGAGCACTTAAGCAAGCCTCCAGAAAATTGGAGCGAAAGCCAAGTTGGGAGTATTTAGACTAGCCTGGATAGACAGTACACTACAACACCGAAAATCACTCACGTCTGCTCGGTCATCTTATTTCTCCAATCTGATTGAGGTAAACAAAAACAATCCAAAATGTATCTTTGATACAGTTGCAAAGTTAACAAAAAAGCAAAGCTTAGCAATTGAAGTGGGTCTTCACTTTGGTTGTAATGAATACATGAACTACTTTGATGAAAAGATCTCACCTCCCTGACCAGGTGTCAATGGGGACACTAATTTTTTGATACCATATCGCTCGACACATTTACTCAATTTGTAAAGAGTTCTAAACCCACAAACTCTCAGCTAGACCCGATTCCAACAAAATTACTTAAGGAGCTATTTCCTGTGCTAGGTCAGCCAATGCTGAACATAATAAATTGCTCCCTTTCCTCCGGATGTGTTCCAAACTCACAAAAAATAGCGGAAATTAAGCCTCCTCTAAAATCTAATCTGGATCCCGACATATTAAACAATTATAGGCCAATATCGAACCTCTCGTTCCTCTCAGAAATCTGTTTCCCAACAACTGAATGCCTTCCTAAAGACAAATAACATTTATGAAATACTCCAGTCCGGTTTCAGATCCCATCATAGTACTGAGACTGCACTCGTGAAGGTAACAAATGACATTCTAATGGCCTCAGACCAAGGTTCCGCATCAGTCCTGTTGCTTCTTGATCTTAGTGCTGCTTTTGACACTATTGATCACTCCCTTCTCTTAGAGAGACTGGAAACCCATATCGGGTTACGTGGACATGTTCTAGCCTGGTATAAATCTTATTTATCTGAAAGATATCAGTTTGTTAGTGTGGATGGCATATCCCCTGACAAGTCAAAGGTATGCTTTGGTGTTCCTCAAGGCTCGGTTCTGGGCCCATTATTGTTCTCACTATATATGCTCCCTCTGGGCGATGTAATCCGAAATCACAATGTAAATTTTCACTGTTACGCTGATGACACACAGTTATATATTTCAATGAAGCATGGAGAAGCCCCTAAATTAGCTACATTGGAAGCATGCTTTTCAGATATTAGGAAGTGGATGACAGAGAATTTCTTGCTCTTAAACTCAAGGAAAACAGAAATGCTCGTTTTAGGAAACAAATAGCGTTGTTAACAGATCTCACTGTGAACCTTGACGGCTGCATGGTCGTATCCCAAAAAACTGTAAAAAACCTTGGCGTTACCCTTGACCCTGACCTCTCCTTTGAAGAACATATAAAATATGTCTCAAGAGTTGCTTATTTTCATCTTCGAAACATTGCAAAATTTTAAACACTCTATCAAAAACTGATGCAGAAAAATTAATCCATGCTTTCGTTACTTCTAGACTAGATTACTGCAATGCTCTTCTCTCTGGTTATCCAGACAAATTAATAAATAAACTTCAATTAGTGCTGCACACGGCTGCTAGAATCCTAACTAGAACAAAAAAAATTTGAACACATTACTCCTCTCCTAGCGTCCTTACACTAGCTGCCTGTTAGGGTTAAGGCTGGTTTTAAGGTTTTACTCTTAACCTATGAATCAATACATGGACTTGCTCCTACTTACCTTGCTGAAATGATCCAGCCATACATACCTACACGTAACCTACGATCGCAAGATGCAGGCAATTTAATTGTACCTAGAATTTCTAAACAAACAGCTGGCGACAGAGCCTTTTGTCATAGAGCTCCACTACTGTGGAATGAACTGCCAATTAAGGTTAGAAATGCAACTCAATACAAACTTTCAAGTGTCTACTAAAAACTCATCTCTACAGCAGGGTTTATAATTAGGTGTATCCTGGCCCGGGGGCGTGAAGGTGACCAGTAGGCTTGATACTGTCCACCCTTGCTGTCTTGCCAGGTGGGCTCTCGTCACCACTGGGATGCCCTCCCTCCAATGCCTTCCTGGGGAAGAGTCACTGGCTTGTTTTTGACTCTCTGTTGCGCACTTGTGCAATTGGGCTGTACTCTGCTGGCAATACTCTGCCCTCATTCAGGGGGGTTGCGGTTGGTGGGTGTCCCTTTGGTTGATGCCTGTCAATGTGGGTGGAGTGATTTCCTGCCTGTTGGGCCCTGTCCGGGGCCTCCCCCGTGTAGGGCCACAGTGTCACCGGACCCCCCCGTCTCAGTTCCAAGGTGTTACGCTGCTATATTGTTGTGCTGGGGGATATGAGGAATGCACTTTCTAACTTTTCTCAGTCTCCTACAGTTTTAAATTTTAGGAGGAGATGAGGTCCTGGTCCACACCTGCGGAGTACCTGGTTTGGGGGGCCCGTTGCTGTCCCTGTCCTTGTCCACCTGGTCATACTTTTGACCTAGTCTAGAATCAAATAGACTCTGGATTTAGCCCAGAGAAATGTATTTATAATTCCAATTGGACACTTAATATCTCACCCGGCACAGCCAGAAGAGGACTGGTCACCCCTCTGAGCCTGGGTCCTCTCTAGGTTTCTTCCTAAAATTCGGCCTTCTTAGGGAGTTTTTCCTAGCCACTGAAATCCAACACTACTGTTGTTTGCTCCTTGGGGTTTAAGGCTGGGTGTCTCTGTAATGCACTTTTTGACAACTGCTGTTGTAAAAAGGGCTTTATAAATACATTTGATTGATTGATTGATTGATTAGCCAAGAAGAGGCAAAGCTGCATATTTATAATTGACTTAAGAATCTTAGCTAAACAGGGAAGCCTTGAAATTGGTTGATAATTGTTGAGAATAGTACCATCACCCCCATTATGGAAAGGGAACACTTACGCTGATTTGCATAATATTGGAATAATGAAACTTGTATATTCTATTCATTCATTACACACAGACTGATATATTTAAAATGTTTATTTATTTTTATTGTGATGATTATAACTGACAACTAATGAAAATCCCAAATTCAATATCTCCGAAAATGAGGTCTCATCACAACTCTGTCACGTCCTCCCTCCCTTGAGGTGCCTTGTTTTTGTTTCTCCTGGTTGTCAGGGCAACGAATTAGGGGGTGTGGCGTCACTCCTTGGAGAGCCGGTAACAGCTGTTCCCTATTACCTATCACGCACCTGTTCCCGCTTGGCTCATCACCGGCTGTATATCTGAGGAGCCCTGACGACCGTCCCTGCTGGATCGTTGATCCTCATTCGAATCCACCTGACGACCATCACCAGCTCGTGTACCGACCTCCTGCCCTTCCACAACTACTCTGCCTACTACCTGCCTGTACCTCTGACGCCAGCTCGTGTACCGACCTCCTGCCCTTCCACAACTACTCTGCCTACTACCTGCCTGTACCTCTGACGCCAGCTTGTGTACCGACCTCCTGCCCTTCCACAACTACTCTGCCTACTACCTGCCTGTACCTCTGACGCCAGCCCGTGTACCGACCCCCCTGCTTGCCCTACGACTACCCTGCACCTGCTCCTGCCCTCGAATCAACCCCTCTCCTTCCCCGATCTTCCCCGCTCATAATAAACTCGTTTTGTTGCACTTCACTCATCCAGTCTGCATTTGGGTTCCTTTCAGTGCTGACACTCTCAATAAATTCTGGTGGGTTAAGGCATTCAGAAATCTTTCCTTAAAAGGCATCTTTCGACTTGGTCTGGAGAGAAATATATATGTGTTTCGGAGTGTGTATGTGTGTGTAAAACAATGAATATAATGACCTGGATGCTTGACCTTGGAGGTTAGACAGGCTTCAAGTGCATTGAACCAGTCAAACCCCCCGTAAATGTCTAACTGTCCCTTGGTGCAACAACAAAATCATTGTAAATACTTTAGATGATGTGAAAGATCATTTGAGGAACTTTTAAATATTAACTTGGTGAAATTCCAAACTGAAAGAACATTGTGAGTAATAAGAAGTTTAGGAGAACACAATCTCTCAGTTGTCCAACATTCAAATGAGATTTAGGCAAATAAGACAAATAGTCAAATTAACAGTGTTTGCATGTTCCCTACCAAAAAAGAGGATGTTTAGCTGTACTGTCCCCTTCTTCTCACTCTAGTACATATTGTGAATTAATATTGTTCTTTGTTCAGATCTACTGAGATGTGATAACAATGCAATAAGAGAGAAGTACGGTTTGTATCATCAAACATGACAATGTCTGTAACTACTTCTGCATTTCAACTCTTCCCCAAATGCCATATTACATTCGGAAGTGTCCATCTTCCAGCAAGCTTCCCCTCACCATTGATCAGATGGTTGTCTTGTATAACAGCACTTTAAGGAAACCTCAACATCCATCCACATGTAAAAACAATGTCAAGTATCCGTTCACAGAGGAGTTGTGCAGCATTAAGACCCATGGCAACAACTTTTAGAGAAGCACTTGCTTAATTGTCCACACACTGGCTGGCACATAAAAACCAGAAGGCTTGTCATTTCATATTACTAAAATGAGCCTTCTCCGTGTTCTACTTTTCTCATCCAATTTTTACACTTCTGTTCAACAACTCCCTTCAAATGCATAAGGTGTGGTCCAGAGGCGAGCTTTAATGGGTGTGATGGGTTCCTGACACATGGCAATCAATCAGAACGACCCACTGAAAAAAATGGCAAGCATTGCAAATATACTGTATTTCGTTAATCGAGACCCAATGTGTGATTTAAGTGTTCCCTTGCTGTTTTAGCACATACTATTGAGTTAAGAGAATAATTATGTTGAGATTGAAGTTATAAAACATCTGCATTTGTTTTATGATTCCATAATGCATTTTTAGGATTGACCAATCTGTGACCATGGAGACCATTTGGCTAATTAGCTGAAGATCTGAGCTATGGAAGATAGCTACAGTAGCTAAAATAAAAACACACTGCCACTCAGAAGTGGATAGTAAAGAATGAAATTCTAAAATGAAATAATCAGTGCGCCCTTGTTCAAAGCCACAGGGCATTTTAGGATGTTAAACATTTAAGGATGTTAAACATTTAATTGTATCATCCAGTACTCATGTAAAGGAGCATCACAATTTGTTATGTTTCTCCACTAATTTATTCAGATTTTTCTTTTAATTTGTCACCCGTATACACACTTAAATAATATTTGAATACTATTTAGTGTAGTCAAGTAAACCTTAAATGTTTCCAAAATAAAGCACTAAAGTAATTTTTTGGCTTGGGATACTGGGCTGCCACTATAGAAACAAATGATCAACCATAAAGGACCAATGAACGGTAGATAAGAATATATCGAGATGATATACATGCCTATATTGATGATACATTTGTTTTTGCCTATCTCGCACAGTCATAATATTTATTTTTCGTCGGAACTTAGAGCAACTATGTTTCATCAAAAATGAATATCCAATAGTAAGAAGACAATTCCCCAGTTGCGGTCTAATTTAAACCATACAATGTTCTTGGAGTCACTGCATTCGAGCTAGAAAAGCATCAATTTAAATCGTTTTAGAAATGGAGCGGTAATCTTGAAGCCAATTGTAGAAGCCAGCAGGCGCAGGCATACACGTCTATCTTTCAAAGATTGATTTAAATGGCAACTGATTTAGTGTATACACTAACCAGTACTTCGGATACTGTACAGAAAATTAGCGTACATACCGACAATAATTAGTAGATGTGTCAACCATTGTCTTTCTTGTCGGCGGAAATCCATTATGGAACCGAAGTATATTCGTTTTATATTCAAGATTCAGGCACACACACACACACACACACACACACACACACACACACACACACACACACACACACACACTAGTATTTGAATATCCGTTAAGGCACCCTTCCACATTGGGCACCGGCTTAAAAGAGTGAAGAGGGTAATATCATTACTGGCTTTCTCATTAACCCAACTACGTATGTCGTTAACACGCCAAGCCGCATGCTAAATTCTCTACGACATATTACATGGTCAAAAAGGTATTTATTGATTATTAATAAAACAATGGAAATTTTATTTTGTAAATGTTCAATAACTTTTTCAACAAGTGTAAGTTAAACTTCAAACCCAATGCATATTTTCATAGACTGTAGCCGTATTACTTGTTCATCCTTTGATATTAATAATCAATACAGACTATTATAAATAAACGATAAATCAATAAGGATTTTGTCACCTAAACATAGGTTGAACAAGTAAATCAGCTCTTTTTAGATGAATGTGGATTACGTTTGATGTTTCTATGACTATTACTGTTAGAAGATATTTAAGACGTGTGGATCAAAATGTGTTTTGATTGATTAATAACTTATTAATACATAATTTTTTAATATGCAGCAAATTAGAAAATTCGGTGGCCAAAATGTAAAAATATTTTACACAAACAAAACAATATACGCAATAAAACGTGTTTGAATTGATTTGTTGATTATTATGAATGAACTAAGCTGATTAAGCAATATTTAATGGTTGCCTATGTGAAACTTAAAATAGCTCACATAGACATGTTTCATTGACAGACAATAGATACATCTGCTTTTACCTACTTTTCGTCTGTAAAACGTAAATATGGCCATGACTTGGAAAAAGGGAGACTGTTGCTTGTACGCTATCTTTAGCAGATTTGGAGAATGTGTCTTTCTGGGAGGTTTCGTTGACGAGGTACTGATGATAATACTCTGAACATACATCGGCTATTTTGCAACTTCAATGGTTCACAGTTGGGGGGGCAATGGTTAGGTAACATGTATGATTGGTAGGTCAATTTACTGTGTGAATTTATTTATCTGTGCGCCTTTGGTTGAATACTAATGCAAGTAACACGTATTACCTTACAATAATTGATTGTAAGTATCAGGATTGTAATACAAGAGCAAACAGAATAATTATTTAATATATCATTTCTAATTCAGTAAAATTAAAGGATAGGTCAGGGGTTTGTATACTTTTGTAAGGCACTTTACCATTTCTCATGTAATTGTGCATTAGTGAGACACACATCTCACCCTACATCCACACCAACCTCACTGTGGTTAAGTTGAAAACACCATCCCCATCAACTTTCTCACTTTGGCTTATGTGCAAATCTGTTCACTGTGAACATCACCTTAAAATATTTTCATGTGGTGATTTTGAAGGATATTTAAGGCCCATAGCACATTGGAGTGAATTCATTTCTGTAGCCAATTATCATGGGGATAATGACAACATTGTCACGTCTGGCTATGCCCCTAGCCATCTCTGCACTGGGCTGGGGCAATAGTCAGGACAGGACGGAAGGTGGTGCCTTTAGCCACATCTAATCCTTTTGGTCTCCCCAATTAGAGGCAGGTGTAGATTGTGGCCTCCAAACAGTGGTTTGGGGGGCAGATCCCAGAGGGTTGTGAAACAATGGTGGAATATTCTGGAAGGGTCTGTCTAGAGATTAGCATAATGGAAAGGCCTACTATCATTGTATAAACATACTGTATGAAAATGTGTGTCCGATTCTTGGAAGCTGGATGTTCTGCAGACCAACATGGGTTGGTTGCTCTGCAGATCAGCTTTATTACCTTAATAAAATCTACCATTGAATTAAAAAAACCCTTAGTTGTTTCAACATGTTGACGAGGAAAAGGGGAACAATTATCCACAACAACAACAACTGTGGGGCTCATTTGAAAAAGTGGTGTACACCAATTGTACTGTAATACCTCAGAAATGCTCAGAAATGTAGAGACTTACAAACTTACTAAATATCAGCATGCCCTCTACATGAACATTTGTGTGTGTGTGTGTGTAAGCCACCAGTAACAAAGTAATATGTCATAGTAATATGAGTGTTTTTTGTATATATATATATATATATATATATATACCTTAGATATGCTGAGTGATTGTCCACTGTGTGTGTGTGTGTTTGTGTGTGTGTGTCTATGTTATTTGATTGATACAGCAAAGTTAAAACTCTTTGTATATAACTCTGCAAAGTTCTTTCAACAAGTCCAATGTTGGTCTCAAAAACAACAGCCACAAGTGGAGAGAAAGTACAGTTTCCTTTATACATACACACTGTGTACAATTCCCCCCATGTCATAATGTGTCTCTATCCCCGTCTATGACAGCTTGTGGTTTATCACTTCTCTGTTCCATCTGTGGGCTGTATATGTTCTCACACTCATTCTCTTATAGGGCAGATGTATGTACTACCATTCACACCTCTGCACAGATTCAACCAGACAAGAAGAACTGACACCAAAAACAAGACTCTGTCTCCTGTATCCATGAATCAAAATGTTAGTTTTCCATACAGCGAATTACATGAAGTACATTAAAATAAAGTAGGTAAGACAATCACAGGCAGTATCACAATAAATCCAAAACAACCACTATAGGCAAAAGTTCTTCTATGAATATAGGTGCTATTTATTGTAATAGCAATTTGATTGAGTAGAAATCTTTAGGAAGTAGGTACAGAGACAAAATCCTCTTGGCACAATTTGCAGTCTATTTGCAAATAGAGAGATACACACAGATTCAAGGTCAGTGAGATGTCTGAGGTAACTAGAGAATCATCAATTCTTATACTTCTATGGGATGGGGCTAAGAATCTGCATATTCATCCTGTAAAGACAATTATGTTCTTTTGCCCCTACTTCCCCCAAAGAGCTACAATAATATTATAAATGACCCTTTCATGACAGCCACATTCCTGAAGAACGAAGAACAGACACACTGATGGTTTAGGCAGATTAACAAATGGTCTTCAAGACATTTTTATAGCATTAGGTTTGTTGTAGTCAGATCTACTCTGGTAGTAATGGAATCTGGAGATGTGCTGGTCCACCCCCATAAACCCCAGACATCCGGTGGAGGCGTAGAACAGAACATAATATTCACCAACTCAAGAAGAACTCAGATACAAAAAACTGACACAGAACCTACAATGAAACTGAAAATACAGTAGACAAAGTAAACCTAGTTAATATGTTATACTGTAAAAAACATCTATTTGCATCTTAAGAAAAAATTTAAAAACATGAAGGAATAACACTTTCAGATTTAAAGAGTTCTGTACAGTTGACTAATTGAAGTTCATATCCATCACCTGTTAGAAACACATTGCACTAGGATGCACTATGGGAAGAAGGCAAGCCGGTGGAGGCAGTGTGATGGTTTGGGCAATGTTCTGCTGGGAAACCTTGGGTCCTGCCATTCATGTGAATGTTACTTTGATACGTACCACCTACTTAAGTATTGTTGCAGACCATGTGCACCCTTTCATCATAATGGTATTCCGTGATGACATTGGCCTCTTTCAGCAGGATAATGCGCCCTGCTACAAAACAAAAATGTTTCAGGAATGGTTTGAGGAACACAGCAATGAGTTCAAGGTGTTGACTTGGGCATCTGTGGGATGTGTTGGACAAAGAAGTCAGATCCTTGGAGGCCCCACTTTGCAAACTACAGGATCTGTTGCTAACGTCTTTGTGCCAGATACCACAGCACACCTTCAGAGGTCAAGTGGAGTCCATGCCTTGACGGTTCAGAGCTGTTTTGGTGGCAAAAGTGGGACCCACACAATATTAGGCAGTTGGTCATAATGTTGTGGCTGATCAGAGTATATTTGTTCTTTCAATGATTGTTTTATCCCCCTGTGTGTGTGTCGCCCCCTGTTGGTCAGAAGACTCTGGCCGATGTCACAATACAGGGGGGGACATAGACACTAATGATTTCCTCCATAACATCATCCACTTCCAGGTACAAACTTGTGGGTGTTTTCTGTATTCTAGAGGATGGAAGAAGACATTCCCAGCTAATTGTTTGTGTTTTGTACAGGAATGTTTCCTATTTACTTGAAAAACTGGAGTTTCACAAGAAATAATGCAGAGAAATCTGTAGCTGACTAAATAACATAATGGTCTAAGATAAATCTGCTGAATGGTAAATGAGGTACTCATGTTTATTGGCCAAATATCATTTGCAGTAAATCATTAAACATATATTAAACACTAATTGACCTCGCCTCTGATCCACAGTACAGTAGATTGAAATATTACATTTAACCACTAGATGGGGCAAAAGCATTGGAAGTAAAATGACATTTCCTCAAATAAGGTTAAGGGCTGCACCAATTAGATGGTAGGGATTTCATAACATTTACAGATCATTGTTACTGGACCTTAAACTTTGACTTTGGAACATTAAATTAAAGTCAGAGTCACTATATCAGGTACTCTGCTGGTGGCACTAATAAGCAATTTGCAATTTACCACCAATAGAATGACTGTTTATCAGGCAGAGTGACATTGAATTCCATAGAATCCCATAATTGGTGAACCTTAAATAAATGAAGCAGATGGGAACAACTAAATCAGACATCTGCATTAAACAACTTGAAACAACAAAGGACAGAAGTGATGGCAAAAGTATTTTTTTTAACTATTCACAGACTTATTCTTTGTGTCAAGTCTTTCTAATATATCATTTTTTAAAGCTTCATTTTTAGCTATTTATCATTTATTGAAGAATGACACAGATATTATATATTTAAGGCTGAAATCAAGCCAATGCAGTAGTGCTATACAATTGTGCTCAAAATTTGATAATACTCGTACCATTTGTAAAGACAACATGAGTGAGAAGGCAAAAAACATGTCTTTTATTTCTTTTGGGATTCACATTGAACTGTAGTTCATAACAGAAAGGCACAATCATAAAACAAAACAAGGCAACAAAGACAAAATGAAGTGACCCCTGTTCAAAACTCTGCATAACCTTAGTTCTAAATACTGTGTATTGCCTCCTTTAGCATCAGTGACAGCGTGCAGTCTTTTGTAATAGTTGTCTATGAGGCCCCGAATTCTTGGAAGTGGTATAGCTACCCATTCATCTTGCCATCAATTTTCACAAGATTCCCTGTGATTTTAGAGATCACACACCCCCAAAACATCAGTGAGCCACCACCATGCTTCACAGTGGGGATGGTATTCTGTTCACTATAGGCCTTGTTGACCCCTCTCCAAACATAGCGCTTATGGTTGTGACAATAAAGCTCTATTTTGGTCTTGTCACTCCAAATTACATTGTGCCAGAAGCTGTGAGGCGTGTCAAGGTGTTTTTTGTTGGCATTGGCACTGTAAAGCCTTCTTTCTGGCAACTCGACCATGTAGCAAATTTTTTTTCAAGTATCATCGTATTGTGCTCCTTGAAACAACCACACTGTCTTTTCCCAGAGCAGCCTGGATTTCTCCTGAGGTTACCTGTGGGCTTTTCTTTGTATCCTGAACAATTCTTCTGGCAGTTTTAGTTGAAATCTTTCTTGGTCTACCTGACCTTGGCTTGGTATCAAGATATACCCGCATTTTCCACTTCATATTAAATGACTGAACAGTACTGACTGGCATTTGCAAGGCTTTGGATTTCTTTTTATATCCTTTTTCATCTTGATAAAGTTAAATTACCGTGTTATGCAGGTCTTTTGACAGTTCTTTTCTACTCCCCATGGCTCAGTATCTAGACTGCTCTGTGCATCCATGTGAGAGCTAACAAACTCATTGTCTATTTATACACTAATTGCAATTTAACAAGCCACGGCTGTGGGAAATTCACCTTTACTTGCCATTCTCAGCTGTGTGTGTCACCTTGTGTGTCTGTAACAAGGTCAAACATTCAATGGTATGAAAAACCTTTGATCAGGCCCATTTGAGTGATTTCTGTTATCATTATGATTTAAAAAAGAGCCAAACAACTATGTGATAATAAATGGCTTCATATGATCACTCTCCTTAAATACAGTTTTTTTTGCATGATCACTCATATGCTAAACATTTATGCCAAAATATCACAATTTCTGCCAGGGTATGCAAACTTATGAGTACAAAAGTACCACATAACACCTGTGGTTTGACTGCTGATGTGTCCTGTCCCATTCCTCCCCAACCCCCACCAGGAGGCTGCACCCATTCCTCCCCAACCTCCACCAGGAGGCTGCACCCATTCCTCCCCAACCCCCACCAGGAGGCTGCACCCATTCCTCCCCAACCTCCACCAGGAGGCTGCACCCATTCCTCCCCAACCCCCACCAGGAGGCTGCACCCATTCCTCCCCAACCCCCACCAGGAGGCTGCACCCATTCCTCCCCAAACCCCACCAGGAGGCTGCACCCATTTCATAAAACTCCCACCAGGGCTCTGAACACAACCTCTGTACCTGTTTCCTGTGTCTCTTCTTATTACAAAAAAATATATTTATATTTGAAAACAGCAACCACACAAGCAGTGGTTTAATAAAACCCTGTCTTGTGCCCACCTTTCAGAGCAGGTTACTCTTCTGTCTGCAAAGCCATTACAGACTGTGGTGGAAATTAAGGTTCTCCCCACACCCCAACTCAAGATAAATCACAACAGAGTACCAAAATCCTTTAAAATAATCAGTTCATTACTTGCAAGCAGAGAGGCACCATCAATATCAAATTGGTGATAACTCTGAGTTCATTTCAGGTAGTGTGTGTGTGTAAACCACCATTAACAAAGAGGTATGTCATATCAATACATGTTCTGCAGTACAGGAGCATGAATATATATATATATATATATATATATATATATATATATATATATATATATATATATATATATATATATACCTTAAATGTAAACAGCTGAGGGATTGTCCACTGTGTGTGTGTGTGTGTGTGTGTGTGTGTGTGTGTGTGTGTGTGTCTATGTTTTTTGATTGAAACAACAAAGTTGAGACTCATTGAATACACCTCGGCAAAGTTATTTCAACAAGTCCAATGTTGGTCTCAAAACCACAAGTTCAGAGACAGAACAGTAGCCTTTATACATACTGTCTACAAAAGGTATAGACCTAACAGTTCTTATGCCTCTTAACATGGATTCCATCAACACCCACAACACCCCCATGTCATAATGTGTCTCTATCCCCGTCTATGACAGCTTGTGGTTTATCACTTCTCTGTTCCATCTGTGGGCTGTATATGTTCTCACACTCATTCTCACTTATAGGGCAGATGTATGTATTACCATGCTCACCTCTTTACAGATTCAACCAGACAAGAAGAGCTGACACCACAAACAAGGCTCTGTCTCCTGTACCCATGAATCAACATTTTAGTTCTCCATAGAGTGAATTACATGAAGTTCATTCAAATAAAGTAGGTAAGACACGTGCATTATCACAATAATTCCAAAACCAACATCAGCAAATGTTCTTCTATGAATATAGGTGGTAGTTAATGTAATAGGAATTCTATCAAGTACAACTCTTTAGGAAGTAGATATAGAGACAAAATTCTATTGGAACATTTTGCAGTCTATTTGCAAATAGAGAGATACAGATACAAGGTCAGTGACATATCTGAGGTAACAAGAGAATCATCAATAATTATACAGTACTTCTAATGGGTGGGGCTTTCATAGAACAGAACATGGTACAGTTATCACAATTTCATAGAACAAAACATTGCAGAGTTATCGCCCTTTCATAGAACAGAACATAATATTCACCCTCTCAAGAAGTATTCAGATACAAAAAATTTACACAGAACATACAATGAAACTGAAAATACAGTAGATAGAATTAACATGTTATACTGCAAAAAAGCATCTATTTACATCTTAACAGTTGAAAGAAAAACAAAAAAACATTAAGGAATAACAGATTTAAAGAGTTCTGTACAGTTGACTAATTGAAGTGCATTGTCATATCCATCACCTGTTAGAATCTTCCTTTTTAATGTAAACTTACATTCACTTGGTTAACCAAAACATTAACTTAGTTGACCTCTACAAAACAATAGACATCCAAATGCAATTCTCTTCTGTGGTTTTTAATAATTGTGATTTGATTTTGGTGTATTTTTTTGGATAGACTGAAACTAAAATGTATTGACCTCACGTCTGATCCACAAAACTGTATATTGACATTTAACATTGAACCACTAGATGGGGCAAAAACATTGGAAAAAATTAAATTTCCTCAAATAGGGGGCTGAACCAATAAGATGTTAGGGATTTCATCACATTTACATCTGTTAGATTATGTCAATATTTGATCCATGAACAAAATGAATGCTAACAGAAGTCAGGGTAGAAGTTAACACAGTCTTTTATGCCAGGACACATAGGAGGCGGTCAGTGGTCATAGCCAATCATTACACAGTCCATTATCCTTCAGCACATCCCCTCCAATACCTGGCTGTCTTCCAATCACATAAGTGTATTCTATATCCTAACCTGGTAGTGTCCCCTCTTGAGGTCCTGGCTCCACACGCTTATAAGGTTGTGTGGGGCCCCTTAATAGTGGATACTAACTGCTTGGGATACTGTACCTCATTTAAGATACCACTCCTCTAACAAGAGAATAGAACTAAAATACATGCGTGTCATCTGTTAAAGACAGGATTCCTCACAATGGTATGTGCCAACCTACGGTCCATGGGTCTATTCATAGAGTATATAACAGTCACATGGAAAACCCCTACCAGGAGGTATGGACAGGGTGTGTGGGGCTCACCACATCCCATATATTGTCTTTTGTTCAGAGTTTGTCAGCTCATAATGTGTTGTGTTAAGTCCCTCATGCCCATATTATATCACATCTCATTGTTACTGGACCTTGAACTTTGACTTTGGACCATTTAATTAAAATCAGAGTCACTATATCAGGTACTCAACAGGTGGCACTAATAAGCAATTTGCAAATTACCACTAACAAATCAACTGTAAATCAGGCACAGTGACATTGACCTCCATAGAATCCCATAATTTGATCCTTAAATAAATACAGGAGATGGGAACAACTAAATCAGATCAGATTAAACAACATAAACCAAGTATATTTGCAACCTCTCACACAGTCAAGTCTTTCTAATCTATTTTTTAAAGCTTTATTTGTTGCTGTTTATGCTGTATTGAAAATTGACACAGATATTATATATTTAAGCCTGAAATCAATCCAATACAGCAGTCGTATACTGTGTGTGTACCAGAATTAACAGTCTTGACCACTCCAGACTCCATGTGGTCTTTGGGAAGTCCTGTCTTCTCCTCCCCCTGCAGACCTGGCTTCATTTGGTCTTTATTAGTTCATAAGCTACTTTTGATGTCTGACTCTTGAGAGAGAAAGAGAGAGTCAGACTTCATATAAAATACAGGTAGACATTTTTAAATAATATTAATCTTAATAAAAACTTGGAATTGAGATACGTTTTACTCTAGATATTGGCAGATAGAGCTAATCTTCATATTTCAAATATAATTTCTTAGCTGGACCTCCTCTTCTTCATGACACCCCTGTGATTTTCCACAAGGGCTTCACGTGTTAGTTTTTAGCCTGTAGCATATTACCAACCTGAATATCTGTTGGTTTGAGGTGTGTTAACGTAGAATTCTGAATTACATCTTGCTCTCTTTCTGAGAAACCTATGAAGACAAAGAAAGTAAATATTAGGAAACAGTATGTGGTGTATGTTGGTCCAGCTGTCTAAAATATCACTTCTGGTACATATGTATTGATGAAGTATTGATTTTAATCCAGGTCACTGACTTTTTCCTCTAGCTTTCTTAAATGACATGTTGAAATGACATGCCTTTGTCCTGAATCTAAAACACTATCCCTGATTAATAAAAAGCTGGTGCATAATGTTGTTACATTGACAGCAAGAAAGATCTCACACCTCAAAAAATTAAATACCTGCCTTGTATGTCTCCATGTCTAATTGCTTCCTGTGTATTCACTGTGGCAGCTCGTAAAATAAATGTTCTAAGTTAAAGTATATTGTTTCTAACCCAACCTCAACCTCAGATAATTTTCTATCTATAATGGTTAAATACCTACCTAATCCATTTGTCCCCTTCTTTCGACAGATTACAAGTCCAACCACAACTGAAGCAAGCAGAACGCACATCATAGCAATAAGAGACCAATGAGCTGTCTCTTTATCTATACCGACAGAAGAGAAAGAAAATATTTTTGAATTTACGCAGTTCTGTTGAGGCCAGATACCAGTATTTTGTTTTTAAGTTATTGTATCCAGCATGGGGTCACATAGTGAAGTAAGCATTTCTTAAATCTTACCATACACAGTGAGTTGATATGTTGTATTGTCACCTCCCTTCATATACACAAAATACATCCCTGAATCACTGGTTTTTAGATCTCTGATGGTGAACTGTCCAGTCTGTTGGTCCCACTGAATTCTGTCTTTGAAACTGTCTTTAAAGATTTCTATGTATCCTTTAAACACCACAGCTATATGACTACCATTATATAATAAAGAGCCACATGGCTTTGCTGGATTAGAAAATGTGATGGATTCTCCAACAACCTGTGTCAGCATCTCTTCACCAGTCTGGCTGATAGAGAAACACAGTCCTGCAAGATACAGTATCAGTGATACATCAATCTTGGTCATTTAATTGATACAATCACTTTATATTTTAATATTGATTGTTAAGGTTCATTGCAATTAATTACCGTGTAGCCAATATAACCAAATTATGCATTTGACAAAATAAGGCTATTGGACCTAGGTATTCTCTGTGGGGAGATGGAAACAAAATGGAAAAAAAAAAAGATTCATGTCATCCCTTATTTACGTTATATACACAACATCCAATCCATCGCTGAAGGAAGAGGATCAGTGCTTTCAGATGACATCCTGAATGAATCTACCAGAACCACGCAGAATATTAATGCAGTGGAGGTGGAGTGGAGTCAGCATGAATTAGAGCACAAAGCAGTTTTGTAAAAATCCCAAAAGCAGGGACCCCCAAAAGAAAATTCTTATTGGATATTATTTGATATTACAAATTAAAGGAACATAAAATCGTCTCAGTAAGGTGTTGGGACTCCACAGTCCGCAAAAACATCTTCAATGCCTAGGCATACACTCACCTAAAGGATTATTAGGAACACCATACTATTACTGTGTTTGACCCCCTTTCGCCTTCAGAACTGCCTTAATTCTACATGGCATTGATTCAACAAGGTGCTGAAAGCATTCTTTAGAAATGTTGGCCCATATTGGTAGGATAGCATTTTGCAGTTGATGGAGATTTGTGGGATGCACATCCAGGGCACGAAACTCCCGTTCCACCACATCCCAAAGATGCTCTATTGGGTTGAGATCTGGAGACTGTGGGGCCATTTCAGTACAGTGAACTCATTGTCATGTTCAAGAAACCAATTTGAAATGATTCAAGCTTTGTGACATGGTGCATTATCCAGCTGGAAGTAGCCATCCGAGGATGGGTACATGGTGGTCATAAAGGGATGGACATGGTCAGAAACAATGCTCAGGTAGGCCGTGGCATTTAAACGATGCCCAATTGGCACTAAGGGGTCTAAAGTGCCAAGAAAACATCCCCCACACCATTACACCACCACCACCAGGCTGCACAGTGGTAACAAGGCATGATGGATCCATGTTCTCATTCTGTTTACGCAAAATTCTGACTCTACCATCTGAATGTCTCAACAGAAATCGAGACTCATCAGACCAGGCAACATTCTTCCAGTCTTCAACTGTCCAATTTCGGTGAGCTTGTGCAAATTGTAGCCTCTTTTTCCTATTTTGTAGTGGAGATGAGTGGTACCCGGTGGGGTCTTCTGCTGTTGTAGCCCATCCGCCTCAAGGTTGTGCGTGTTGTGGCTTCACAAATGCTTTGCTGCATACCTGGGTTGTAACGAGTGGTTATTTCAGTCAAAGTTGCTCTTCTATCAGCTTGAATCAGTCGGCCCATTCTCCTCTGACCTCTAGCATCAACAAGGCATTTTCGCCCACAGTACTGCCGCATACTGGATGTTTTTCCCTTTTCACACCATTCTTTGTAAACCCTAGAAATGGTTGTGCATGAAAATCCCAGTAACTGAGCAGAATACTGAGCAGAAATACTCGTCTGACACCAACAACCATGCCACGCTCAAATTGCTTATATCACCTTTCTTTCCCATTCTGACATTCAGTTTGGAGTTCAGGAGATTGTCTTGACCAGGACCACACCCCTAAATGCATTGAAGCAACTGCCATGTGATTGGTTGATTAGATAATTTCATTAATGAGAAATTGAACTGGTGTTCCTAATAATCCTTTAGGTGAGTGTACATTCTACAAGTCTATGGAACTCTACTGGAGGGAGGGAACACCACTTTTCCAAAATATTTTACCTCATTTGGTGTTTTGATGATGGTGGTGGAGAGCGCTGTCTAAGACCTTTGTCAAAAATCTTCCAAAGGTGACCAGTTTGGTTTAGATTTGGTGACCACGAATGCCAGAACATAATATAATTCACCAAATTTTCCTGCCCATCAAACCATTCAGTTACCCCTCAAGCAATGTGGATGGGCCCTTTGTCAGAATGAATGAGTAGAGGAACATTACGAATGGAGATGTTTCCACACAGGTGTGCTGATACAATTAATCAATTAACATCCTTTCATGCACGGTGTCCAAATGGTGTCCCATCCCTCCAGTATTGTAGATTTCCAGAGACTCATTAAATCTATTCCAAGGCGTATGTTGTTTTTTCCTTTCATATGTCACCCGTCTTTATCTTAAAACACAATGCAAATGTAATCTTCACACATTTTTACACCTCACTTTATTTGTATGTCTAACCAGTTACCAGATCATAACCTATTTAACATTAGTTTCCTGTTTCCTCAACCACTCGTTTCTCGCTAATGTGACCACTTTATACATGACAGCTACCAGGACATCACCACAAACTGAAAATAATTTCCATTAGGGTGTTAGCGTAGCTGAGTCAGACTGTTGAGTGCAAACATTGTCAAACACGTACTCATTACATTTACTGAAGTTAAATGAATTTTGTTTAGCCATTTTTAAAATAGATAAAAAACTATTCTCATTTGCAAGGACTACATGACCAAAGGCATTACATTGCATCACAACACAGCATACAACAGAACTGTAAAACAAAAAATATATAGTACAGTGGGACACATGAACAAATTAATATTTCAGCAGGTGCCTTTATCAGATAGTATCTTGTTTATTTTTGAAGCACTAAGGTGAAACATTTAAATTAAGATGTTGTTGGTTAACAACAATAATGAAAATATGTTTTGGCAGTGCACAGCACAAAAAACGTTTAGCTGGCAACAGAATCTCATATCATCACTTTGATTTAATATCCATGTTGTTTCATGTGAATATTTTGCCAAAAAAAGCAGATCTGGTAGTGGGAATCTAATTATTTTTGTTGTGCTAGGTAATTGACACTCAACACTGGGCATAAAATAGTACAGAATGTGAAAAATCCATCACAACGGATTGAAAACATTGACTTAGATTTTCGGTTTTTAACTACTAATTAACCATTCATATATTATGATTGTGGGCATGGGGTCAAGGGGAAGGTCACTTCATTTTTTTAAGAGAGTGCCCTCTATTTCTAATTAAGAAGGATCCAACCTCCTCCGTTTGTTGCTAATTGTAAATAACTCACTTATGAATACAAATTTCCCACTGTAAACAAATTTGCTGTTCTAACCATCTGGTTAAAGCAGGTAATGTTTCTGCAGAAACAATATTCTCTACCTCAAAAATCATGCTTCATAATTCATCCTTTTGTACATTTTGAAATAATAACAGTCCATGACAAACTGTATGTCCTTCTCACACTTGAGTCTAATACAGGTACATTTGTTTTCTTCAGAAGAACATGCCAATGTTATTTACTGTATTTTTGTCTAGACAGTAGTGGTAGACAAACTAGCCTTCAGATGTAGAGAATAATAGTGTACATACCTAGAATGAATACAGTCCTCAATGAAAGTCTTTCCTTTCGATTAAACTCCATTGCAGACTAAATATGTCACTGTGTTATAGCGACCAGCAGTTATTTGAAAGTGGGGGGGGTGGTTGGGTGGGCCTTAAAGAAGAGGAAGGATCAAGACCGATTTATTTGATTGGCTTGCAGCTATGAAAGAATGAGCTGCATTATACCACAGTATTGTAGACTTTTTGGGCATAAAGGGATTTTTAGAGGTCACATTAAATCCTGATTTACATGCGTCCCAAATGACATCTCACAGCAAAGTGAACATCTTTAGGACCATTAGGTCCATAGTCTAACACAGGCTAAAATCTCAAATTATCAAAATTGTTTATAACATGATTCATCCATGATTCATCTTGCAGCGAACTAGCTCATGTACAGTCAATATAAAAAGTCTACACACCCCTGTTAAAATGCCTGGTTCTTGTGATGTAAAAGAATGAGACAAAGATAAATCATGTCAGAACTTTTTCCACTTTTAATGTGACCTATTACGTGAACAATTCAATTGAAAAACAAACTGAAATCTTTGAGGGGGAAGAATACAAAATTAAAAACTCACAATA
The DNA here is from genome assembly GCF_011004845.1 of Esox lucius. Taxonomy (NCBI): domain Eukaryota; kingdom Metazoa; phylum Chordata; class Actinopteri; order Esociformes; family Esocidae; genus Esox; species Esox lucius. The sequence continues at coordinate 6,210,830 of NC_047593.1, forward strand.
ACCTGATTGCATAAGTGTGCACACCCTTCAACGTTAGTTACCGGGAATGTAACTCCGGTTATATGAGTGGAGCGGAGCCCCCTAGAGGGAATTCAGCTCCTAGTGGTATGAGTTAAAGCTGAGTTTATTCAGCATAACTTGTGGGACGGCAGGGCAACAGGTCTAGGGGGCCCCGCTCCACTCAGATATCTGGAGTTACATTCCCAGTAACTAACGTTATATGTCGTGGAGTTCTGCCCCCTAGAGGGACTTTAGCTCCTAGTGCTTCACGGTGGAACAACAGAGCCAAGGATGTACTTCCTGCCTGACCAACCAGCATGACTCGCAGTAGAACCCGTTCCCTAAATCCCCAAGACGAAACATCCCTGATAGCTGAAAGGGATGATTGAATGCGTTAAAGATGGAATCCTCCCTCAGAGCAGGCCTATGAACACGTTGGCCACCCCAGGGAGAAAGGATGTTGACCTCAAGCGAAAGGGAAACGTATCCGTTCCACATAAGCACAACAAAAAACACTCATGCACCACACATCACAAGATGAAGGTAATGGGGACAAAAAAATAAAAAAATAAATGAGGAATCAGCAAGGAGGAGGTGAAACAACACCAAGTGTATTGACAGGCAGTGACAATACCCCTGAACTAAACAGGCTACTGCGTTTGGTACTGTTACGGAAAACATAGAATGAAGGCAAAGATCGAGATTCCCTAGCAAAATTCATAGATCTTGGGCAGCAGCATCGAGAACTGAATGAACAAGTAAATCTAAACGCACGAACACCAAAGGCGACGACCACGACGCCGCAGCACAAATGTCATCCACCCTGACCCCGTGGAAAAGGGCAGAGGAGGCAGCAACACCCCGCGTGGAGTGTGCACAGAGACCCTCCGGAACGACAGAACCAGAGGACAAAGTGATGCAGTCACAAAGCAAGAGGGAGAGACGCTGCTTAGAAAGCGGACGACCCAGCTGGGAATCCGAATAGCAAATAAACAGCTGGGGAGTCAGTTTGATAGACCTGGAGCACTCTACGTAAAGGGCGAGAGCGCGTACCGGACACAGACAGCGGAGCCTGTCGTCCTCCTAAATTTTGTAATATTTTATCAAAACTATATATTTTTTTGTTGCAGAAGGTATACAACCCAGTATGGAATGGAAATCATGAGATTATTTATTGTCTTCTGTTTAGTGGTGTATGTTCTACATTAGTATGTGTTCTTCTTGGTAAGAACCCTTCACTGCAGTCAGTGTCAGGCTAATCTGAAGGAACTGGGTTTTGACCCCTTTAAGACTAATTCCAAATAGTCAATGAATTAATGTAACAAATGAATTTAACATATAAAGAGATGTTATGTCCCCCAGTTTGTGTGTTTGTGTTACGTTTCCCAGTTCTGTGTTGCTGTGTGTTTGTACGTGTGGGTGTTCTGTTCTGTGTCAGCTCTTCACAGGTGGCGCCAATCATACCCTGGCCCTTTTGCGTCGGTGTTGTTTGTTACCCCTTCTTGGAGTTTTGATTTGATACTGTTTTTGTTTGTTCCCAGGGGGGAAGGGGAACGAACCTTGGGAGCTTGTAGGATAGTGGCCTGCGGGCATACATTACCTTTAGTACTCTGAATGTCTATACACACTAGGTAAGATCTGGGCAGACCAACCCGTGTTTTGGTTAACACGCCAGTTGGCACTTGGTTAGGTAAGTAGCACATAGGCAGGTAAGGGTGGGTGAGGGGTTAATTATACTTTTGCTTTCTTTGCTTTGGTTCATTCCAGCACCTTTTCCCCATTTTACTGTGTGTTTTGGGGAAGTAATAAACCCCTGTGAACGGTACCTGAGTTGTCTGTCCTCCTTACACCTATGACCCCAGTCCTTTTCCAACTCCATGGGACGTTTACGTGCAGCGGGGTTTGCGTTCCCTCCCCCAGGAGGTGTTTGTAACAAGAGAGTATTACAATTACAGTGCAGGTATCAAAGATAAAAGTTCTCTGGAGATTCAAGACATTTGCAAGAGCAAAGATGCAGGCAGAAGGGAGGAAAATGCAGAGATTTTTCCAAATTTCCCCTAACTAAAGGGGGTTGGTTTACTGACCTAAGGATAACAAAACTAGTCCTGAAGAAAAGACCCCTTATCAATTAGGGACACCTTATAGAATCATCTGTTAACCATTAACATTCCAATGATTGACTACTAGGATAGACATTAAGCACATAGGTACACATGTATATAATAAATAATGAAGAATATGCAAATATCATTGAATATGTAAACAAAATAGAACTGACATTTTTCGGTTCCTTCCTGCCAATCTAACGGATGACACTGGGACATGTCATTTCCTCTGGAGTAGTTTCAACTTGTGCAGTATTCATGTATTTTACAAAAGGGAGTAAGAGATGAATGCTATTTGTTTTCCCTAGTGATGTGTTGCTAGGCGCTCACGTTCAATTCTGATCCTTTCGACACTCAATGTTCCGAAACACTTCTGGTCACGTGTCGCCGGGGGTCAAAAGATCATGTGTTATTGAACAAAACCTGTTCAGTTACATCACAAACAAGTTACTGTCTCAGGTTTTGAAAACCAGATGAAAACCAACACCAACAACTTTGAATGAGTGGCATCACTAGTGTGGATTGAGTCTGAGACCTGACTGCCTCAGGCTTTGAAAATACTGGTGACAATACCAACAACTTTGAATGAATCATGTAATTTTGTTGCAAGACTGAAATGTGCGAGATTAATGAGATATTGGGAGAATTAGCTGTGTGACAATTGTTTGAAAGTAGCCTAGTTGGTAGAAACTTGTTTTAAAGGGGTTGTTGCAAAGCATTCCCTGGTGCCTGGACGCCCGTGTCAACACTTTCAAACACAGAGCTCTATTTAGCGATTGAAGTAGAAACATTCCATTTTGAATTCCTTCACTAGTTGTGTAGTGTGTACTGTCGCTGACTGAGCAAGGTGAAACCGGTTCAAATCTGAATGGTTTAATAATGTCTCATTTACTGCAACCCTTCTCACCAACACGCCTTTATCATCCAAAACAATATCATGGGGGAATGGTTAAATGAAAAGCTAGATGGAAAGGCAAGAGAAAAGTGGGATACAAATCCTACATTTTACATTCACTTTTCAACTGCCACTGCTCACCAAACTGTTGAGCCACAAAATATTTCATAGCAATATGGGAAAATATGTCTGTATGAACATCTGATTTATATTTCTGACCAGCTGTCGAGTAAATGTTCTGACCGTTTCATAAAGCCTCGACAAATGTTTCGATTCTCTCTGTTTCAGAAAGCGTCGTACTGCCCATCACTAGTTTTCCCCTGTAGAGATGCTTTCATATAAACATAGGATGTGCAAAACAATGGAAATGGTGGACTGGTCTTACATCTCTAGACTTTCTGTGCTCTCCGTAGTACCCTTTTATTTCAAGATAAGGAAATAAGTCCTGTGAAAAGGCTGCTTCCTACCTTTTGACTAGGCCCAATCACCCTGACAGAAAGTGTTTGTGTACATTCAAATCTTTAAGTTAATAACACAAAATAATGACTGGCCTGGTAGTGATAAAACAGGTTGCCAATTTATTGGTTGGTTCATGTAATGTCCATGTACACATGTAACAATACGTTTAAGTTCCAAAATTTTTTAGAAGCAGCACAATGTATACATACATCCCCTGTGTACAAAATAGAGGAAAAGTGGGAGTGTATTTAACAGGCCCCTATTTAAAGGTTTGTATGGGCTAGACTAAACACAATGTGTCCCAGGTAATGGGTATCCAGAGTACAGCTTGGTTATAAAAAAGCAAAGCGTTTTGACAGGACTAGATGTGGCAATGACATTGGCAGAGAAACAATGGCTTATCACCAAAAAAAAAATACAATCACCTAAAGGATTATTAGGAACACCATACTTATACTGTGTTTGACCCCTTTTCGCCTTCAGAACTGCCTTAATTCTACATGGCATTGATTCAACAAGGTGCTGAAAGAATTCTTTAGAAATGTTGGCCCATATTGATAGGATAGCATCTTGCAGTTGATGAAGATTTCTGGGATGCACATCCAGGGCACGAAGCTCCCGTTCCACCACATCCCAAAGATGCTCTATTGGGTTCAGATCTGATGACTGTGGGGGCCATTTCAGTACAGTGAACTCATTGTCATGTTCAAAAAAAACAATTTGAAATGATTCGAGCTTTGTGACATGGTGCATTATCCTGCTGGAAGTAGCCATCAGAGGATGGCTACATGGTGGTCATAAAGGGATGGACATGGTCAGAAACAATGCTCAGGTAGGCCGTGGCATTAAAATGATGCCCAATTGGCACTAAGGGGCCTAAAGTGTGCCAAGAAAACATCCCCCACACCACTACACCACCACCACCAGCCTGCACAGTAGTAACAAGGCATGATGGATCCATGTTCTCATTCTGTTTACGCCAAATTCTGACTCTACCATCTGAATGTCTCAACAGAAATCAAGACTCATCAAACATTCTTCCAGTCTTCAACTGTCCAATTTTGGTGAGCTCGTGCAAATTGTAGCCTCTTTTTCCTATTTGGAGTGGAGATGAGTGGTACCCGGTGGGGTCTTCTGCTGTTGTAGCCAATCCGCCTCAAGGTTGTGTGTGTTGTGGCTTCACAAATGCTTTGCTGCATACCACGGTTGTAACAGTCAAAGTTACTCTTCTATCAGCTTGAATCAGTCGGCCCATTCTCCCCTGACTACTAGCATCAACAAGGCATTTTCGCCCACAGGACTGCCGCATACTGGATGTTTTTCCATTTTCACACCATTCTTTGTAAACCCTAGAAATGGTTGTGCGTGAAAATTCCAGTAACTGAGCAGATTGTGAAATACTCAGACCGGCCCGTCTGGCACCAACAACCATGCCACGCTCAAAATTGCTTAAATCACCTTTATTTCCCATTCTGACATTCAGTTTGGAGTTCAGGATATTGTCTTGACCAGGACCACACCCCTAAATACATTGAAGCAACTGCCATGTGATTGGTTGTTTAGATAATTGCATTAATGAGAAATTGAACAGGTGTTCCTAATAATCCTTTAGGTGAGTGTACATTGTAAAAATGTTTTATTGGGTAAAAACACAAAACAGACCAAATTCATCCTGTAGGGTCAACATTATTTCATTCCTTCTCCCTGGATTCAGTGTGACCTCATGGCTCAGCTTTATCTCTGGAGACTGGAGAGTCTCTGCTGTTCTCCCTGGTCACTCTCTTCTGCATCCTTTTCATCTAGGGAGATGTAGCACCAAGACAGATATATTTACTGGTCTGTACACTCTCCTCACACATTGCATTTTTCTTTCACTCTTACCCCCGTCCCAATAATCATTTGAATATTGTTCTATTAAAACCTTATCACATTTAAATATGTGTCTTTTTACCTTGTAGTATAGGTACAAAGTGATAATGGCTGTCAGTCTGATGAGTGCCACTAATATGTCTCTGATGATGGAGGCTGTTAGAGGAGAGGCTGCAGATTGAGACAATCATGTTTATTTCAGGCTTAAACAGGATGTCTAAAACAGGAGATAACATAGTTCCTCATTCAGGTACATCAATAACATTGGCATTTAGTGCTAGATTTTAGAAATGCTCACTGATAAAACAATAATGTGAAGCATTTTTAAATATGTAAGTTATATTTACTTTATCCTGGACTGAGTGCTCATTTACAGAGGGAAAACATTTATTAAAACAATGTGTTCAAACCCCTTTGGGTCTGCAGCTCAGAGGACAGACTGCATAGTGTACATTTCTCTAAATATCCAGAACGGTAATCAATAGAATGATACAGATTTGTTTAGCTAATTTCTAGACATTCTAATGAAGCAATCCACACAATAGTGTGTGTTCCAATTGGTATCACAGCCTGTGTTTGGCAAAAGTAGATGTGCACCAAAACTGGCAACTGTGGCCCTTGTCATGTAATGGGGAATTGACCCGATCCCCTGTTTGTCCATTTAATCCTTGTTGCCAATCACAAACGTTGCTTCTGCTATGTCATAACACCTGGAAACATGACCTTTAGGACAGAGGAATGATGGGAAGGGGTTGGGGTCATGGTAACTTGAAGAGGAAAACAACAACACAGCTCCGTTCTTGATTACAAACGTTGTTCTCAGTTTTGGTTAGCAAGATATTTGTTTGTTTAAAACCCAAAACATTTGAACATTGAATTCCTAACTAAACAAGTTCAGTACAGAATGGCCAAGCTAAGTTTTTCCCAAAAGTGTGTAAAGGGTATTTCTGATCCCAATATTGAGGATATTTGGAAAAGTGTTTTATGTGGAGTGTTCATACCTGACACCTCAAGCTCTAAGCAGGACTCTGGGACATTAAACGTCACATTCTCCTTGGTAACAGGGTTGGCAGCCTCACATCTATAAGAGGTTCTGTCCTGTTTGTCCACCTCCAAAGGGAGAGAGAGCTTGATGGAAAGGTCAGGGCTACTGGTCTTGTGGATTATCTCCTCTCCACTGTACCAGGAAAGGGTCACATCTCTTCCATTCATTACAGAACACTCCACTGAACAGCTCTGATTACCTGCTGTTGTCAACATGGGCCTGGATACAGGTTCTGGAGAGGATGAGTTTGGGTTAGAAACAAAACACCTGAGCATGTTTAGAAGTATTTAGAAAAATCGTAGAATTCTATTATTATTTCATTTTTTTACAATAAAAGGAACTTCAAAATGACACAGTAACATTCATCATTCCTTTCTTGTTGAGCAAAACCAAATGAGAAACACAACAGAGAAAAAAACTAAAAAGCAAATGCATCCAACAAGTTTGTAGAATCATAATCGTGATTTCATTATATTTTCAGACAAAACTACATGTCTGACCACCTCAATAATTCAGTAAATATATTTTTTTCTAAATGCTTCAGGTTATTGTTGTATTTGATTGGAGACTAAATACACTGGGAAACCAGAAAAGGAACCAGCCAAGCCTAATTCAACCAGCCCACAATCAGAAGGGATGGATGTTGTTGTCCCGGGCAGGTTTTACTCTGTGGTCTTCTATGTGACAGACTGTGTCTTTAACCATTATGCTATTTTAACAGTGGGAAGACAACTAATATAACCAATAACACCTTTATTTTAGGCTTACTATAACGTAGATTACTTGCACAGTGTTGGTACAGCTGCTCGACAATAGATCATTTTGTCACGCATTAACATCATGCTAAGTTTGAATATTTAGCCAGACACCATTAAGTATTGTGTTAAATAGTCGCAATATAACCATAAACTGTTTTATTTTAGGCTTACTATATTATAGCTACTGAAGGGTTTAGCCAGTGAAGTTTTTGTCTATACTGAACAAACCCTAAATCATAATTTGTTTTGGCCGTTTCGAGGCTCGCACACGGTTCTCCCGGCATGGAAGTCCGTGTCTCTAACCACTACGCTATTTAACAAAGGGTAGTCAGTCAGGAACTCACTCAGTCAGTCAGTCAGTCAGTTAGAGACATTAACTCTTCTTGGCTGGCTCCATTTATGCAGTCTGGCAAAAAAAAAATTTATGCATCTGATCAGTAACCAAAAGGTTGCTAGATTGAATCCCTGAGCCGAGTGCTCTGTCTCAAAGCAAGTTAGTTTTTTCTGTTATTTAGAATATGTTCTCAGTCAATATACCAAGTAAATAAAGGTACAAAAACATAATGTTCTTTAATTTCTAAACAGTAAAACACAGTGTATGGAAATACACTCAGAATTAGACATTTTGTAAAGATGTTATATGAAACATTTGATATCAAATTCAAAATGCTGGAGAACAGACAAAAGTGAAAACTGTTAGATTTACTGCCCAAATGTGACAACTGCGCCCTCTGCTGCCTCAACCACCTGCAGCTGCAGACAGGCTCCAGCGTTCGACGTCACCGGCCTTCTGACACCACCGCCCATCTCTTTATGCATTTCACCTGTGTCTCGTCTAGCGCACCTGGTTCTCATCTTCATCATTCCCCCCAGTATATATGTTCCCTCTGCTTCCTCTGTCTTTGTGTGTTATTGTCTCTCTTTATGCAAGAGTGCTGTTGAGCTTCGCCGCTATTTCTTTATTAAACAAAACAAACATGCATTGCCTCATTCTTCTGTTTCTCCTTTCCACAAAGCCGTTACTCCAAAGAAATATGTAGCTGTATCGTACAACAAGATAAAATCAGTATGCTATAATGTTTTCTATTAGAGGACTGTAGAGGTAGTTGATGCCTTACCAAACACAGTGAGTTGATATGATGTCCAGACAGCTCCCTGTTTATACACAACATACATCCCTGAATCACTGGTTGTTAGATCTTTGATGGTGAACTGTCCAGTCTGTTGGTCCCACTGAATTCTGTCTTTGAAACTGCCTTCATAGGGGTCCATGGTTCCTTTAACCACCTCAGCTATAATAACATGGTTATATAATACAGAGCCACCACTGTCTATTGAAAATGGAAAAGTGACGGGTTCTCCAACAACCTGTGTCAGCATCTCTTCATCAGTCTGGGCAACAGAGAAGCACAGTCCTGCAAGAAACTGTTGATACAGCAATCAGGTCAATGCAATTGATTAATTGAATGTTGTTAACAATGAATTATTATTAAAGCTATTCACAAATAGAGGTGGACTGATTTGGGGGCCTGAGGCAGATTCTAATCATACACCACCCCAACACCCACCTTGCAAGAAACAAAAATGTACTTTATTAATATCATGTAAATATATGTTTAACATCCCTGTTTACCGTAGAGAGGTAAGTATTGTTTCTCTGACCAGGAGGATGTCTACAATACTCCTAATTTTGAATGTGACGTGAGTATTTATCCTTAATTACATACCAGGTAGTCAAAACATATATTAGACTTTATAGTAAAGGCATGAAAAAAGAATATTGTCTGTGTCCTTAGAATAGCAAAAACCATTGGGGGTTTGTCATATTTTGCCAATGTAACACCCCTCAAATTTTAGCAAATATTTGATTATATCTGTTCATGTGACAACACTGAGGAAATTACACTTTGCTACAATGAGAAGTAGTGAGTGTACAGCTTGTAAAACAGTATAAATTTGCTGTCCCCCCAAAATAACTCCACACACAGCCATTCATTTGTAAACCGCTGGCAACAAAAGTGAGTACACCCTTAAGTGAAAATGTCCAAATTGGGCCCAATTAGCCATTTTCCCTCCCCGGTGTCATGTGACTCGTTAGTGTTACAAGGTCTCAGGTGTGAATGGAGAGCAGGTGTGTTAAATTTGGTGTTATCGCTCTCAAACTCCCTCATACTGGTCACCTCATACACTCACCTAGAGGATTATTAGGAACACCTGTTCAATTTCTCATTAATGCAATTATTTAATCAACCAATCACATGGCAGTTGCTTCAATGCATTTAGGGGTGTGGTCCTGGTCAAGACAATCTCCTGAACTCCAAACTGAATGTCAGAATGGGAAAGAAAGGTGATATAAGCAATTTTGAGCGTGGCATGGTTGTTGGTGTCAGACGGGCCGGTCTGAGTATTTCACAATCTGCTCAGTTACTGGGATTTTCATGCACAACCATTTCTAGGGTTTACAAAGAATGGTGTGAAAAGGGACAAAATTCCAGTATGCGGCAGTCCTGTGGGCGAAAATGCCTTGTTGATGCTAGAGGTCAGAGGAGAATGGGCTGACTGATTCAAGCTGATAGAAGAGCAACTTTGACTGAAATAACCACTTGTTACAACCCAGGTATGCAGCAAAGCATTTGAGAAGCCACAACACGCACAACCTTGAGGCGGATGGGCTACAACAGCAGAAGACCCCACCGGGTACCACTCATCTCCACTCCAAATAGGAAAAAGAGGCTACAATTTGCACGAGCTCACCAAAATTGGACAGTTGAAGACTGGAAGAATGTTGCCTGGTCTGATGAGTCTTGATTTCTGTTGAGACATTCAGATGGTAGAGTCAGAATTTGGCGTAAATAGAATGAGAACATGGATCCATCATGCCTTGTTACCACTGTGCAGGCTGGTGGTGGTGGTGTAGTGGTGTGGGGGATGTTTTCTTGGCACACTTTAGGCCCCTTAGTGCCAATTGGGCATCATTTTAATGCCACAGCCTACCTGAGCATTGTTTCTGACCATGTCCATCCCTTTATGACCACCATGTACCCATCCTCTGATGGCTACTTCCAGCAGGATAATGCACCATGTCACAAAGCTCGCATCATTTCAAATTGGTTTCTTGAACATGACAATGAGTTCACTGTACTGAAATGGCCCCCACAGTCACCAGATCTCAACCCAAAAGAGCATCTTTGGGATGTGGTGGAACGGGAGCTTCGTGCCCTGGATGTGCATCCCACAAATCTCCATCAACTATAAGAAGCTATCCTATCAATATGGGCCGACATTTCTAAAGAATGCTTTCAGCACCTTGTTGAATCAATGCCACGTAGAATTAAGGCAGTTCTGAAAGACGAAAGGGGTTCCAACATAGTATTAGTATGGTGTTCCTAATAATCCTTTAGGTGAGTGTATATATCCATTATGCTTCTAAAAGCATAATGAGAGATCAGACAATTTCACTGAAATAGCACGGCAACCACAAAATAACATTGCATACTTATTAATTTGATTGACTTCAATTCTTCCATGATTTGTAATAAAAAAATGTGACATCCATTGGGCATAATTTAGACACTACATTTTTTATATTACATTTTCTCACCCACAATGAACGTATTATCCACATTTTAAAAGGATTTCTTGCAAATTAACTTACATATACACAATATGCTAATAGGTTGAATTTGTTATTGTCCCTGAATGTAGCCTGTTTTTTTCATTTTTTTTCTTGAATGTAGCCTCATTTTGTCAGCCCTGGTTGAGTTATTGTGTGTGTCTTGACTGCTATTAACTGTCTGCCGGTCCGCCTGCCTGCCTGCCTGCCTGCCTGTCTACCTGCCTGCCTATCTACCTATCCCTGTGGGCCTGCCGTTTTGTAATTTTACCTGTCTGATTTTCATTATTAAATACTTTGTTGTCCGTAAACTTGCCTGGCATCCTGTTTCCCCAAAATGCTGACATTATGCTTATTCTTTACATTCTTCACTTATTCCTTCTCAGTTTAATGTACAATCAAGGTTCTCTCTAATACTTTCTCTTGGAGGTTTTTCATGTTGGCCTCAAGTCGGGTAGGGGGTAGGTCCAGAAGGCATAAGTGATCATCTCTGAAAGTGGATTTTCTATTGCAACACAGACTCACACTCAATTTAATCATAAATATAAAAGGTAATGTCTCCAGCTGTGGTACGTATTCGTGAGAAATGATTAGTGCAAAAATAAAGAAATAGACTGTGACAGCATAAGAAAAGATGACCCTAATGAAGATGAGAATAAATTATAATCACAAAAAGAAGTGATTGTAACAAAAACTGAACAAAGAAATTACCGGACACAAAAATCCATTTATTTAGTTAAGCATACACTTTTACCACATTTAAATCTATTTTATTCATACGATAGAATAAAATGTTTTCATACAATGAAATATTTTTGTTAACCCTAACCCTAACCCTAACCTTTTATTTGTATTTTCTAAATAATATTTCAGTCACATTTTTCTTTTTTTACGGTCAATAAATTTGAGCTCAATTTGGCTCCATAGGTTTGTGTCCTGCATCATCCTTCGGCGTTACAGTTATTGATACAAAAAAATAAATGTGCATAGATTCTGAAGTTGCTGTGGTATATTTACTTAAAGGCAATAAAATCAGCAAAATAAGTGGCAAACATTTGTTTTTGTTTTTTCACACTATGTCAAACAAGTGAACTAAATGCTGTAACAGTACATTTGTGTTTTTTTGCTCAAATCAAGTGTCACAAAAATTCACAAAACGTGGTTTCATTCTTTGCAAAGTGCACCAATACTTGGTGACATTACTTTTCAATAATCATGTACAAATTGAGTTTCAAACTCTGTCACAAACACATAATAAAGTAGCAAACATTGGCTTTTTGCCTTCTACAGTGAACAGAGTTAGAACAGATGTTATCACAATGGCAAGTTAAGAATGCTCAGGAAACCTTTAAAGTCACTGTCAATGTGCTTTAAAAGTAAAAAATAACTACAAACGATTTCAAAATGTTTAAAGTTTTTAAGGTGTCGGTAACTTAACATTCTGGGAGCAGTCCCATGCTAAATAATAATAAAAAACAGTTTAAATGAACTTGCTTCACAAACCCCAGTAATAATAATAAGAACCTCATATATAATAAGTCCTTTTATACAGCCTCCTTGGATTTAGTCACCGTATGTTTAGCCACTCTGGAGACATAAGGTTTTTACCATTAGTTTTCTTTGAGGGTAGATTGTTAACTGTCAAAGGGATAATCACAATTGTTCTGTACATTACCTGAGAAATCACCACTGGAATGCATTACAGACAGATAAGCATGTTACAATTCAGCATCATTTTAGTAACCTCAGCATCCTCAAAGTAACCTTGACATGTAGAAAATGGTAGTGTACATACCAACAATATCTTTGTCAATGAAAGTGTTTCTTTCTGGCTAAACTCCATCACAGACTGTTGTGAAAACGCCAAACAGTTGTCAGGGTTTCAGGGGAAGGGCTGACTTGTGGTTATTTATGAATACCTGATGTTGTAACTGCTGTCTACTTGTTAAATGTGACACTTTGTTTAACAAGTAAACTGTATATAATGTGCAATTGTTCATCAATTTACCTATTTACTTTCAGTAAAAGAGAATAAAATTAAGTTTCACATAAACTACTTTCTGTAACACAGACTATATACATACTGAAATATCTTTCAACAGTGAAAAAGCAGGGAAAAAAGGTTTGGGAAGAAAATATTTAAACAGAAAGTTAAATCTAAAATTTGTAATTAAATAAATTGAGATAATTAGTCAGGGGTCTGAATAATTTTGCCAGGCAGCATATGTCTGCAACAGGCTTTTTAACAGGTTTACTAACATAATTAAAAATTCTGACCCGAAAAGGGAAGTTAGACAGCCATTTCACATGTTCCTAACTATGGTTTTTAGACAGTAACTGGAATGACAACACCACTGTTTCCTGGTGTACAATTAAACAACGGTACAGTTTGGGTTACGCTTTATTCTGAGACAATTACAGTCTGTAGATGTTAAGGTTAGGGCTAGGACAAAGATTATGGTTATTAGATAGTTAAAATGCATCTGATAGTCATTGAATAATCTGTAGAGCATATACAGAAAACACTTTTGGGACTCTCAAAATTTTGTGTTATGTTTTTATTACAGCTAAGTAAGCTAAGTAAGTACAGTTTTCAATTCAATACTCATACTTTACTCTAGTATAACTATTATTTAACATAATGTAGTATAGTATACAGTGGGGAGAACAAATAGTTGATACACTTCCATTTTTGCAGGTTTTCCCACTTACAAAGCATGTAGATGTCTGTACTTTTTATGATAGGTACTCTTCAACTGTGAGTGACAGAATCTAAAACAAAAATACAGAAAATCACATTGAATGATTTTTAAGTAATTAATTAACATTTTATTGCATGACATAAGTATTTTATATATCAGAAAAGCAGAACTTAATATTTGGTACAGAAAGCTTTGTTTGCAATTACAGAGATTATACATTTCCTGTAGTTTTCGACCAAGTTTGCACACACTGCAGCAGGGATTTTGGCCCACTCCTCCATACAGACATTCTCCAGATTCTTCAGGTGTCTGGGCTGTCGCCGGGCAATACGGACATTCAGCTCCCTCCAAAGATTTTCAATTGGGTTCAGGTCTGGAGACTGGCTAGGCCACTCTAGGACCTAGAGATGCTTCTTACGGAGCCACTCCTTAGTTGTCCTGGCTGTGTCTTTCGGGTCTTTGTCATGCTGGAAGACCCAGCCATGACCCATCTTCAATGCTCTTACTGAGGGAAGGAGGTTGTTGACCAAGATCTCGCCATAAATGGCCCCATCCATCCTCCCCTCAATACGGTGCAGTCGTCCTGTCCCCTTTGCAGAAAAGCATCCTCAAAGAATGATGTTTGTACCTCCATGCTTCATGGTTGGGATGGTGTTCTTGGGGTTGTACTCATCCTTCTTCCCCCAAACACAGCAAGTGGAGTTTAGACCAAAAAGCTCTATTTTTGTCTCATCAGACTACATGACCTTCTCCCATTCCTCCTCTGGATCATCCAGATGGTCACTGGCAAACTTCAGACGGGCCTAGACATACGCTGGCCTGAGCAGGGGGACCTTTCATGCACTGCAGGATTTTAATCCATGATGGCATAGTGTGTTACTAATGGTTTTCTTTGAGACTGTGGCCCCAGCTCTCTTCAGATCATTGACCAGGTCCTGCTGTGTAGTTCTGGCCTGATCCCTCACCTTCCTCATGATCATTGATGCCCCACGATGTGAGATCTTGCATGGAGCCCCAGACCGAGGGAGATTGACCGTCATCTTGAACTTCTTCCATTTTCTAATAATTGTGCCAAGAGTTGTTGCCTTCTCAATAAGCTGCTTGCCTATTGCCCTGAAGCCCATCCCAGCCTTGTTCAGGTCTACAATTTTATCCGTGATGTCCTTACACAGCTCTCTGGTCTTGGCCATTGTGGAGAGGTTGGTTTGATTGAGTGTGTGGACAGGTGTCTTTTATACAGTTAACGAGTTCAAACAGGTGCAGTTAATGCAGGTAATGAGGGGAGAACAGGAGGGCTTCTTAAGAAAAACTAACAGGTCTGTGAGAGCCGGGAATTCTTACTGGTTGGTAGGTGATCAAATACTTAGGTCATGCAATAAAATGCAAATTAATAATTAAAGAAATCATACAACATGATTTCCTGAATTTTTAGATTCCGTTTCTCATAGTTGAAGGGTACCTATTATAACAATTACAGACCTCTACATGCTTTGTAAGTAGGAAAACCTGCAATATCGGCAGTGTATCAAATACTTGTTCACCCCACTGTAATTTAGTGCAACACCTATGGTTAACAGTTGATATACCGTTATGCACAAAAGTTTGCATGCCCTTGGAGAATTGATAATACACAGGTGCTTGTAATGATTTGTGGTGTTGCATGAGCAAGGAACCAGGTGCAGGCAGAGGTACTCGGTGTTGTTCTTTAATACAAGAAACAAACAAACACAGAGCACAACAAAACACACGAAAGAAAATGGCTGATTAAAGCAGCAAAACGATCGTACATAAAGTTTCTCAAAGACTTACATTGAACAGCAAACACGACAATAACAATGATCCACACTGTGGGGAGCAGAAGGCAAACATTTAAACACATACTAATGAGCAAATAGGGACCTGATGAGAACGATGATTGAAGACGTGACACAAAACCAGTCCGGGATGCATTGGTGTGATGATTGGAAACTGAAGGTGCACGGAACGGTGGCGCTGCTGCTCACCTTACCGTGACAGTGCTGGTCATAAAACTAGAATATCATCAAAAAGTTGATTTATTTCAGTATTTCCATTCAAAAAGGGAAACTTGTATATTATATTCATTCATTACACACAGACTGATATATTTCCAATGTTTATTTATTTTAATTGTGATGATTATAACTGACAACTAATGAAAATCCCACATTCACTATCTCAGAAAATGTAAATATTACTCAAGACCAATAATAATTTTTTTTTAAATGTTGGCCAACTGAAAAAATATGATAATGAAAAGTATGAGCATGTACAGCACTCTATGAGGGGCCGTATAAGACATTATTCATTCTGGTACTCTCACATATACACATTCTCCTTTCACATACATATATTTTCACTCTCACATACATACATTCTCCTTTCACGTACATATATTTTCACTCTCACATACATACATTCTCCTTTCACATAAATATATTTTCACTCTCACATACATACATTCTCCTTTCGCATGCATATATTTTCACTCTCACACATACATACATTCTCCTTTCGCATGCCTATATTTTCACTCTCACAAACATACATACATTTTACTTTCACATAAATAAATGTTCACCCTCACATGCATACATTCTCCTTTCACATGCATATATTTTCAGTCTAAAATACATACTGTTTTTTTCTCTCATAAGAATATATTTTTAACTCACACATTCATACATTTTACTCTTATATTTCTATATTTAACATACATATTCATACATTTTTGATCACATGCACATGCAGTCACTATTTTAAATAATATATGTATATAAGCAGAAAATATATGCATGTGTAAAGAAAATATATGTATGTGAGAGAAGAATGTATGTGTGTGACAGAGAAAGTTTAGTGGAAACGGAAGGAGTATAGTTGAAACGGATCCCCGGACATTTCTCACGCTGTGATTGGCTGTCAACCTCACCCTGTGATTGGCTGAGAAACTCGAGCAGGGACATAATCAGGTCGCGATCAGCATGGACGGAGATGAGACGAATGCTTTGCAGCAAGCCATTGGAGTTTTAAGAACTATTTTAACATGCTCTGATACTATTTCTTCCATTGAGCAGCAAAGAACATGCTCATCTGCACCTAACGTTGTTCACAGCACGGCAGAAAGTGAAATAAGACAACTTTTCAGACCAGGGGGCAACTCACCCCATATGGAAAATAAATATATTTTTGCAATGCAAAATGTATGTTAATTCAACTTAATTACCAAAATACATTTCACCTAGGGTCGCAGTTTCGAAACACTACCTTTGCTGATATGCTTTTTAAAAATGCATTAAATACAAGGGCCCCAATTGCCAAAGTGTTGCTACGTTTGATATCGCAAAGACTGCTGTGATCCTCCGGTTTGGTCTTGTGTAGCGCGAGCTGCTCGGCCTGTAGCACTGACTTGTCCCATACGGAAAATAAATGTATTACATTTAGTAAATATACAGGTGCTGGTCATAAAATTAGAATATCATCAAAAAGTTGATTTATTTCAGTAATTCCATTCAAAAATTGAAACTTGTATAATGTATACATTCATTCCACACAGACTGATATATTTCAAGTATTTATTTCTTTTAATTTTGATGATTATAACTGACAACTAATGAAAACTTAAGACCAACACAAAAAAAATATATTTTTTTACCACCCATTGCACCCATTGTGACCCATTGACCATTGTGACACCACCGTTAAACAGTACTTTTCATGTCTAACTGAGGTTTGGTAGGGATTTTACTAGATTATAGATTAAATAAAATAAATGACACATTCCGACACAAAATAGGAGCTTTAAACTATTATTTTATAACTCACAAAAGTCCCAGAATGTATTTTTGAGATACTCAGATGCAGAAGACCAGACTGTTTGATGTAACAGTATAGTGGGGGGTCGGTGCCTCGCACCCATGAGAGTGAAAGCTAAGCTCCGCCCCTGGTTCAGTCGAAATTCAAGTTAAATTCCCCTCACGTCTTTATCTCAAAATACAGGGCTATTTCCTTCCTCATTTATCAGAATTTTTTTCTAAATATTGCGTAGAAACAATCCTAAAAGTGTACTTAAGAATGTGGGTATGCATATTAAAATCTCCATTAATCATACGATCCTATGACTGTGTTACAGTCTGATAGGAAGCCATCATTGATTAATGCCAGTTGTTCTCTGACTTTGTGCTCTTGCATGACCAATCAGATTGTCCTTATTACCAATAATTGTTCAAAATCATCCCTTCAACCACGTGGGAAACTTACACTGCCAAATCAAGAAATAAAATGATGCAACCCGAATGATAGAAATGATTGCGCGCATGTTCTTCTCCTCCGATTGCTCAGTTTGGTCAGGTGGCCAAAACTCAAGGTAGAGTGTTGGTGATTCCAAACTTTTTTCATTAAAGAATAATAAAGGCTATTCTGTCGTTGGGCACCTTTAACGCTGCAGAAATATTGATGTTAATTGAAATTCTAATTCACGATTATTGGCTGTCACTTTGTTGGAGTTTTTAAGTCTTTAGACCTTAGAGTTAAGCTACACTTCATTCAGTGCGAAAAAACCCTGGGCAATTCCCCGACATTACTGCATTACATAACATAACAGGAGCAAGTTAATATCAGGTAGTGTGTGTGTGTGTAAACCACCATTAACAAAGAGGTATGTCAGTACATGTTCTGCAGTACAGGAGCATGAATATATATATATATATATATATACACACATTAAATCCAAATTGCTGAAGGATTGTTTTCTGTGTGTGTGTCTATGTTTTTTGATTGAAACAGCAAAGTTGAAACTCATTTTATACACCTCTGCAAAGTTCTTTCAACAAGTCCAGTGTTGGTCACAAAAACAAACCACAAGTGCAGAGACAGAACAGTAGCCTTTATATCTACTGTCTACAGAAGGTATAGATCTAACAGTCCTTTTGTCTCTCAACATACATGGATTCCATCTACACCCACAACACCCCCCTTGGAGGCCCCACATTGCAACTTACAGGACTTAAAGGATCTGCTGCTAACGTCTTGGTGTCAGATACCACAGCACACATTCAGAGGTCTAGTGGAGTCCATGCCTCGAAGGCGGCAAAAGGGGGACCCACACAATATTAGGAAGGTGGTCATAATCTTATGGCTGATCGGTGTACATTTGCTCCTCCAAGGGTTGTTTTATCCCTCTCTGTGTGTCGCCCCCTGTTGGTCAGAAGACTGGCTGATGTCACAATACAGGGTGAGACGCAATCATTATTTCCTCCATAGCATCATCCACTTCCTGTTGTATAAACGTGTGGGTGTTTTCTGTATTCTAGAGGATGGAAGAAGAGATTCCCTGCTAAGTGTATGTGTTTTGTACAGGAATGTTTCTTAATGACTTTTATGAAACACTGGAGTTTCACAAGAAAAATGTAAAGAAATCTGAAGCTGACTAAATAATAATGATCTAACATAAATCCACTGAATGGTAAATGAGTTACTCATGTTTATTGACCAAATGTCATTTGCAGTAAATAATTCAACATACATGCCGTATCGACATGTCATATTTCTCAAATGTTTTATTTTTTACTAATTACGCAAAATAGACAGCACATCCTAGACACAAAAGCAGATAAATGAAACCATTTTGGTAAGACCTTATTTAGGATACACCTTACAATATACTGTAGTTCAAAGTAAACTGGACAGGAGTACACAAATATACTGTATATGTTAAGTGACCATTTCAACCCCTTTCGATTCAGGCAAAACATTAGTCTTCCAATTGCAATTCTCTTCTGTGGTTTTGAATAATTTTAATTTTATTTTGGTGTATTTTCTGGATAGACTGGAAATAAAACTAATTGACCTCACCTCTGATCCACAGTACAGTAGATTGAAATATAAAATTTAACCACTAGATGGGGTGAAAATATTGGAAGAAATATGACATTTACTCAAATAAATTTAAGGTCTGCACCCACTGGATGGTAGGGATTTCCTCCCATTTACAGATCATTGTAACTGGACCTTGAACATTGACTTTAGACCATTAAATTAAAGTCAGAGTCACTATATCAGGTACTCTGCAGATGGCACTAATAAGCAATTTGCAATTTAACACTAATAGAATGACTGTATATCAGGCAGAGTGACATTGACTTCCATAGAATCCCATAACTGGTAAACCTTAAATAAATGAAGCAGATGGGAACAACTAAATCAGACGTCTGCATTAAACAATGTTAAAGGACAGAAGATGGCAAAAGTAGTTTTATTACTTCTCGAAGACTTGTGCTTTGTGTCAAGTCTTTCTAATATATATTTTTTAAAGCTATATTTTTTGCTGTTAAGGCTGTATTGAAGATTGACACAGATATTATATATTCAAGGCTGAAATCAATTCAATACAGCAGTGGTATACTGTAGGTGTATCAGAGGTACCAGACTAGATCACTGGACAACTCCAGACTCCATGTGGTATTATTATAATTATATTATATTATATATTTAAGGCTGAAATCAATCCAATACAGCCGTGGTATACTGTGTGTGTACTATAGGTAACAGTCTTGACCACTCTAGACTCCATGTGGTCTTTGGGATGTCCTGTCTTCTCCTCCCCCTGCAGACCTTGCTTCAGTTGGACTTTATTAGTTGATAGGCTACTTTTGACGTTTGACTCTTGAGAGAGAAAGAGATAGACAGACTTCATAAAAAATACAGGTAGACATCAAATAATATTAATCTTGATAAAAACTTTAGGGAAGTGAGATTAAGTTCACTCAATAATTGGCAGTTGGAGCTAATCTTCAGATCTCAAATATAATTTCTTTTTAGCTGGACCTCTTCTTACAAGACACCATTGTGATTTTCCACAAGGGCTTCAAATGTTGGTTTTCATATCTTTTGTTTTGTCTGTGTGTTAGCCTGTGAAATATTACCAACCTGAATATCTGTTTGTTGGAGGTGTGTTAACGTAGAATTCTGAATTACATCTTGCTCTCTTTCTGAGAAACCTATGAAGACAAAGAAAGTAAATATTAGACAACAGTATGTGGTGTATGTTGGTCCAGCTGTCTAAGAAATCACTTCTGGTACATATGTACTGATGAAGTATTAATTTTAATCCAGGTCACTGACTTTTTCCTCTACCTTTCTCAAATGACATGTTGAAATGACATGCATTTGTCCTGAATCTAAAACACTATCCCTGATTTATAAAAAGCTGGTTCATAATGTTGTTACTTTGACAGAAAGAAAGATCTCACACCTAAAAAAATGAAATACCTGCCTTGTATGTCTCCATGTCTAATTGCTTCCTGTGTATTCACTGTCACAGCTCATAAAATAAATGTTCCAAGTTAAACAACTATATTGTTTCTAACCCAAGCTCATCCTCTCCAGAAAATTTAAATCTCTAATGGTTAAATACCTGCCTTGTGAGAATCCATTTGTCTCCTTCTTTTGACAAATCACAAGTCCAACCACTACTGAAGCAACCAGAACGCATATTATAGCAAAAAGAGACAAATGAGCCCTCTCATTATCTATACCTACAGAAGAGAAAGAAAATATTTGTGAACTTTCGCAGTACTTTTTAGGCCAGATTCCAGTATTTTGTTTTTAAGTTGTTGTTTCCATGGAGTCACAAATTAAAAGTAATCAGGAAGCAGACGCAAGGAAACAAAGCATTTAATTATGAAATCATGAGGGCAAAGACCCAGTCAGGGTGTAGAAAAAAGCAAAGGTCTGTTGTCCAAAGTACAGAGTGAATGTAATACAAAGGCAATAAGTAACTTAACTGACTTGTAGCATGAGACACTGAGTCTCTAAACACACAACATCATGACAATAAGCAACAAAGACGGGGAAACAGGAATACACACACATGATAATTATAGGAATGGAAACCAGGTGTGTAATGAGGAAGACAATCTGTGAGTGGAGGATGGATGGGGCGTTGGGTTGATGACCAGGGGAGTGGAGAATGGATGGGGCGTTGGGTTGATGACCAGGGGAGTGGAGGATGGATGGGGCGTTGGGTTGATGACCAGGCGAGTGGAGGATGGATGGGGCATTGGGTTGATGACCAGGGGAGTGGAGGAAAGGGCGTTAGGTTGTTGCCAGATAGAAGACCGGCGATGCTGAACACCGGATGAGAGAGGAGGCAGGTGTGACATATGGCTCCAGAAACAATGGTGGTTCAGTAAAAAGGCAAACACAGTACAGCTTTAGTGGGAAGAGTATTATTATCATAAATATTCAGGAATAAATAATTGGTATTTTCTGGGTTTCTACATAAATGTATTTCTACATGACCTGTACCTGTCATCTTAGTCACCATGCAGGATTCTGGGACATGAAACGTCACATTCTCCTTGGTAACAGGGTTGGCAGCCTCACATCTATAAGATGTTCTGTCCTGTTTGTCCACCTCCAGAGGGAGAGAGAGCTTGATGGAAAGGTCAGGGCTGCTGGTCTGGTTGAGTATCTCCTCTCCACTGTACCAGGAAAGGGTCACATCTCTGTCATTCTTTACAGAACACTCCACGGAACAGCTCACATTAACTACTGTTGTCAACATGGGCCTGGAAACAGGTTCTGGAGAGGATGAGTTTGGGTTAGAAACCATCCACACAAAAATAGAAGTTTAGACCAATATTTTCTTATGTGAAAAACACATTCAAACACTTTTTTAGGTGCTTTCATGTCTTACGGGTGAAACCAATATTTATGTAAATACTCTGATATAGAAGGTGAGATTTTGTACTGTTGTCATCTGAAACATTCTAACTCCAATACAAAATGATGGAGTATAGAGCAGTGAATTAACTGCGTTACCATCCAATGAAATGATGTAAAGCGGTTTATATTACAACATGAAATAACTAACAGGCACAAGAGGTTCCAAATATAAATAGCAGTTCAATAGTGGTAGTGTGAGCAGTGAAAGCATTTCTTACTTCTTACCATACACAGTGAGTTGATATATTGTCTTGACACCTCCCTTCCCGTCCACAACATACATCCCTGAATCACTGGTTGTTAGATCTCTGATGGTGAACTGTCCAGTCTGTTGGTCCCACTGAATTCTGTCTTTGAAACTGTCTTTATAGGATGAGTCCAAGTTTCCTTTAACCACCAAAGCTATATGAATACCATTATATAATAAAGAGCCACCTTGCTTTGCTGGATTAGAAAATGTGATGGATTCTCCAACAACCTGTGTCAGCATCTCTTCAACAGTCTGGCTGGTAGAGAAACACAGTCCTGCAAGATACAGTATCAGTGATAAATCAATCTTGGTCATTTAATTGATACAAGCACTTTATATTTTATTATTGATTGTTAAAATTCATTGCAATTAATTACAGTGTAGCCAATATAACCAAATAATGCATTTGCCAAATAAGGCTATTGGACCTAGGTATTCTCTGTGGGGAGATGGAAACAAAAATGAAAAAATAAAAGATTCATGTCATCCCTTATTTACGTTATATACACAACATCCAATCCATCGCTGAAGGAAGAGGACCAGTACTTTCAGATGACATCCTGAATGAATCTACAGAACCCAGACAGAATATCAATGTAGTGGAGGTGAATTAGAGCACAAAGTGGTTTTAAATAATTCCCAAAGGCCAAGCTAGATGTTGTCTACCCAGAGAAAATTCTCATTGGATATTATAGATATTACAAATTAAAGGAACATAAAATTGTCTCAGTAAGGTGTTGGGACTCCATAATCCGCAAAATCATCTTCAATACATCTTCAAGGCATACAATTTTCCAAAATATTTTAACTCATGTGGTGTTTTGATGGTGGTAGTGGAGAGCGCTGTCTAACACCTTTGTCAAAAATCTTCCAAAGGTGACCAGTTCGGTTAAGATTTGGTGACTACAAACGCCAGAACATAATTTCGTTCACCAAATGTTCCTGCTCATCTAACCATTCAGTTACCCCTCAAGCCATGTGGATGGGCCCATTGTCATCCTGGAAAGGACAACTCACATCAGGATAGATATATTTCACCATAGGATGAATGTGATCTCAAAGAATGACTTTGCAACGATTCCTCTTAGAGGACAAGTGGATCCAAACCATTCCAGGAAAAAGACCCCCACAGCATAACAGAGCCTCTGGACCCCCCTGCTGTGGAGGTCAACCATTCAGACCTGTACTATTCTCTTGGTGTATAAAACACACGCACTGTCCTACTTGGTGATGTAAGACTCACCAGACCAGATCACAAATGTTCACAAATCTGTAGACCATTGTTGGCTTTGCACCACTAACTTTAAATGTGCATTTGTCTTTGTAATGAGGGATTTATTCACTTCAACCCTATAAAATATCTCTCACTGTGCAATTCCTCAAGAGCTGTTCTTGCTGATTGATAGAAGGCCAAAAGGTTTGCAATGCTGTCAATCAAGGCAAAGCTTGGCTACTTTAAAAGATCTAAAATATAAATATAAACACTTAGCAGTTCATACAGGAAGCCCAAATGGTTATTGGTCAGCGACGTATATCAGCTGACATCTGGGATCACTCCTATCACAATGTAAAGATTTCATACTGACTCTTCAATCATCAGGTTACTCAGTCTGATGTACTCTGGTCTTATTTACTAGCATGCAGGTGTGAACCCACTCACCATTCCTGCTACTTTTCTCAACCTGTTTGGTTTCCTTTTCATGGGAGGGATTGGTACTGCGTACCTTGTTCTCTGCCTGTGGGGATTTCTATTAATGCCATCATGGTGTTATTGTCATTAGTAGAATCATATACAGGTTCATGTGATGGCAGTGAGTTACCCCAGAGGAGCACAACCCAATGCCAAAACCTGCATACAATTATTGTTGTGAATGTTTCTAATACATAGTTAAACTAAAATGTGGGGTTTTCTGTCAGAATACATTTTCGTATAGACTCTTATTCTATAATATGGAAAATAGTAAAGTAAAGAAATACTCTTGAATGACTAGGTGGGTCCAAACCTTTGACTGGTGCTGTATTTATGGTTAATAAGGGGATTTCTTAGTCAAAATGTAAATTAGCTTATTTTTTAATTTTATTTGGATGATTAATTAATTTAATTTCAGTATGCATTGTAGGAAAGGTGAAATGTATTATTTTTGGAATAAAACTGAAACAATTGAACACAGACTATGCCGACACCCACACGTATGAATACATTTTGTTAAATTATATATTTATGCATACTGGGTATAGAGTTTATGTATACTGTATGTATGTGTGTATGTATATACAGACTGGTGATAAAAATAAAAATCTGAATGAATGAGTAGAGGAACATTACGAATGGAGATGCTTCCACATAGGTGTGTTGATACAATTAATCAATTACCATCCTTTCATGCACTGTGAAATCCATGAAAATGCTGAGCAGGCACAGTTGACCTCATTTATGATCAAGATGGCAAGAGGAAAGGTCTGTTAGACATCGCTCTCCACCACCATTATCAAAACACCAACTGAGGGAATAGATCTCAGAAGAATGGTGTCCCATCCCTCCAGTATTGTAGATTTCCAGAGACTTATTAAATCTATTCCAAGGCGTTTTGAAGCATGTTGTTTTTTCCTTTCATATGTCACCCGTCTTTATCTTAAAACACAATGCAAATGTAATCTTCACACATTTTTCCACCTCACTTTATTTGTATGTCTAACCAGTGACCAGATAATAACCCTTTTAACATTAGTTTCCTGTTTCCTCAACCACTCGTTTCTCGCTAATGTGACCACTTTATACATGACAGCTACCAGGACATCACCACAAACTGAAAATAATTTCCATTAGGGGAAATCATTTCATTTGTGTTAGCGTAGCTGAGTCAGACTGTTGGGTGCAAACATTGTCAAACACGTACTCATTACATTTACTGAAGTTTATTGAATTTTGTTTAGCCATTTTTAAAATAGATAAAAAACAATTCTCATTTGCAAGGACTACATGGCCAAAGGCATTACATTGCATCACAACACAGAATACAACAGAACTGTAAAACAAAAAATATATAGTACAGTGGGACACATGAACAAATGAGTATTTCAGCAGGTGCCTTTATCAGATAGTATCTTGTTTATTTTTGAAGCACTAAGGTGAAACATTTAAATTAAGATAACTTTGAATGCCATTCAATGAGCTTGGGGCAAAATATTCAAAATTGAATGAAAACCCAGTTCTGAATAGTCCTGTGGAATCTCTTGTTGAAATGGTTATATAGCCTTCCCTAGACTGATATACTCTCACTACCCTCTTTCAGATATCCAATGAGATATCTCTTCTCAGTGTTTTTTGCATTCACCTGTATGGGTAACACCAAAATGACCAGGTTTCTTGTGTCTATTTATCAGAGTTCAGCTCAAATACCTCCCTACAGATCCCTCCTTTGATTGGTTCATTTGGTACCCAATTATTTACCCACCTGATTCTACTTGCCTACTTGATTTAACCAGTGCACTTATTTTTGCACATGCACTAATTCTTTTATCTTGGGGTTCACTTTTTTTTGCTCCTGCACTAATTCATTTATTTTTGTTCCTGCACTAATTCACTTATTTTTGCTCCTGCACTAATTCATTTGTTTTTGTTCCTGCATTAATTCCCTTATTTTTGCTCCTGCATTAATTCACTTATTATTGCTTTTGCATGTGCGTAATTTCATCTAAATAGACATATGGAATTGTTAACTACTGTATGATATAGAAAGTGTGGCATTGCCACCAGATAATTTGTGAACCCTTCATTTTGTATCCATAAACTGCTTCACTGCTCCCAACCTTGTGCTGAGGTTATTGCATAATATGCACATATACTCAACATGTCTGGTAACAAGCTTTTTCTGCTACATAAATATTTGACCTCAGGCTGCTGCTCACATTTTACCTCTACTTGCCATTGTGTCAATGTGGTTTTCGAAGGCCACTTGAAATATTTTGGACAATAATATGATGTGAGCTATTTAATATCCTACAGACAAAACTGTAAACTCCATACCCATATATTGTTAGTTTTGAATAGGCTTGGTTATAAATGAGAGGGGATGCCGTAACATATATTTATTGTTATTGGTGTTGGTTTAGAACAATAATGAAAATATGTTTTGGCAGTGCACAGCACAAAAAAGCGTTTAGCTGGCAACAGGTTCTGATATCATCACTTTGATATCCATGTTGTTTCATGTGAATATTTTGCCAGAAAAAAGCAGGTCTGGTAGTAGGAATCTAATTATTTTTGTTGTGCTAGGTAATTGACACTCAACACTGGGCATAAAATTGTACAGAATATGAAAAAGAATAGTACACCATCACAACGGATTGAAAACATTGACTTAGATTTTTTGTTTTTAACTACTAATTAACCATTCATATATATATATATATTATTATTTTGGGGTCAAGTGGAAGGTCACATTTTTAAATAGTGCCATCTATTTCTAATTAAGAGGGATCCAAACTCCTCTGTTTGTTGCTAATTATAAATATCTCCCTTATGAATACAAATTTGCCACGGTAAACACATTTGCTGTTCTAACCATCTAGTTAAAGCAGGTAATGTTTCTGCGGAAACAATATTTTCTACCTCAAAAATCATGCTTCATAATTCATCCTTTCGTACATTTTGAAATAATAACAGTCCATGACAAACTGTATGTCCTTCTCACACTTGAGTCTA
Source organism: Esox lucius (assembly GCF_011004845.1). Lineage (NCBI taxonomy): Eukaryota > Metazoa > Chordata > Actinopteri > Esociformes > Esocidae > Esox > Esox lucius. The sequence continues at coordinate 6,237,973 of NC_047593.1, forward strand.
ATACAGGTACATTTGTATTCTTCAGAAGAACACGCCAATGTTATTTATTGTATTTTTGTCTAGACAGTAGTGGTAGACTAACTAGCCTTCAGATGTAGAGAATAATAGTGTACATACCTAGAATGAATACAGTCCTCAATGAAAGTCTTTCCTTTCGATTAAACTCCATTGCAGACTAAATATGTCACTGTGTTATAGCGAACAGCAGTACTCCACTCCACTCCTTTGCCTTTGTGTGTTGCATCAGTGTTGTTTGTTACCACTTCTTGAAGTTTAGATTTTTTATACTGTTTTTGTTTGTTCCCAGGGGTGAAGGGGAACGAACCTTGGGAGCTTGTAGGCTAGCCTGCGGGCATACATTACCTTTAGTACTCTGAATGTCTATACACACTAGGTAAGATCTGGGCAGACCAACCCGTGTTTTGGTTAACACGCCAGTTGGCACTTGGTTAGGTAAGTGGCACATAGGCAGGTAAGGGTGAGGGGGTAATTTATCTTTTGCTTTCTTTGCTTTGGTTCCTTCCAGCCCCTTTTTCCCCATTTTACTGTGTGTTTTGGGGAAGTAATAAACCCCTGTGAACGGTATCTCAGTTGTCTGTCCTCCTTACACCTACGACCCCAGTCCTTTTCCCACTCCTTTTCCCACTCCATGGGATGTTTACGTGCAGCGGGTTTTGCATTCCCTCCCCTGGGAGGCGTTTGTAACAAGAGAGTATTAAAATTACAGTGCAGGTATCAAAGAGCAAGAGCAAAGATGTAGGCAGAAGGGAGGAAAATGAAGCAATGCAAGAGTTTTTTTTCCAAAACTCCACTCTGGTTTATATCCCCTAACTAAAGGCATGGGGGTTGGTTTACTGACCTAAGGATAACAAAACTAGTCCTGAAGAAAAGACCCCTTATCAATTAGGGACACATTCCCTAATCAATTAGGGACACCTTATAGAATCATCTGTTAACCGTTAACATTCCAATGATTGACTACTAGGATAGACATTAAGCACATGTGTATACATGTCTATAATAAATAATGAAGAATCATTGAACATGTAAATAAAAATTTAACTGAAATTTTTTGGTTCCTTTATGTCAATCTAAGGGATGACACTAGGACACGTCATTTCCTCTGCTACATCATCTACCTGGAGTAGTTTCAACTTGTGCAGTATTCATGTATTTTACAAAAGGGAGTAAGAGATTAATATTTGTTTTCCCTAGTGATGTGTTGCTAGGCACTCGTGTTCGATTCTGATCCGATTGACACTCAATGTTCCGAAACACTTCAGGTCACGTGTCGCCGGGGGTCAAAGGATCATGTGTTGAACGAAACCTGTGTTGTTACATCACAAACAAGTTTACCGTCTCAGGTTTTGAAAACCAGGTGCAACCAACACCAACAACTTTGAATGAGTGGCATCACTTTGTTAATGTTCTCCAATTGAAATAGGTTTTATAAATTATTCATTTAATTATTAATCTTATGGCTCTGCCTTTATCATCCGAATCATTATAATGAATGCATTGTTAAAAAAGCATATTGGAAAGTAATGATGGCTGTTTCGGGCTTTTTGACAAATCGTATCGGAAGAACATCTTAAGTCTCACCGGCTGCTATGCACACACCCTCGATACTGTTCTGATCTTTTCGACGCCCTTACAAAACTCACAATATTAGAGCAATGGTCCGAAACATTTCTAGTCATGTGAGGGCAGGTGTCGAAACACTGTCACATGATATTTAACGAAATCACTGTCGATTGAGTCTGAGCCCTGACTGCCTCAGGCTTTGAAAATTCAGGTGACAATACCAACAACTTTGAATAAATCGTTTCATTTTGTTGCAAGACTGAAATGTGTGAGATTGAGATATTGGGGGAATTAGCTGTGTAACAATTGTTTTAAAGAAGCCTGGTAAGTAGAAACTAATTTTAAACGGGTTGTTGCCAAGCATTTCCCAACGCCTTCACCCGTGTCAACACTTTCAAACACCGAGCTCTATTTAGCTATAGAAGTAGAAACATTTCATTTTGAATTCCTTCACTAGTTGCGTGCGTACTGTTGCCGACTGACCAAGGCGAACCAGGTTCAAATCTGAATGGTTTTCAGGGTTTTTTTTCTATTCAAAAACAATATTTATTGTTGTTCAAATAATGTCTAATTTCCTTCATAAGGAATAGGAATGCAACCCATCACACACGCCTTTATCATCCAAAACATTATCATGGATGAATGGTTAAATGAAAAGCTAGATGGAAATGCAAGAGAAAAGGGGGATACAAATCACACATTTTACTTTCACTCTTCTATTGGCACTGCTCACCAAACTGTTGAGCCACTAAATATTTTATAGCAAAATGGGAAACTGTCTGTATGAACACTGAACATCTGATTTAGATTTCCGACCAGCTGATGTCACTGTTGAGTAAATGTTTTGACCGTTTCATAAAGCCTTGACAAATGTTTTGATTGTCTGTTTCAGAAAGTGTCCTTCTGCCCATCAATAGTTTTCCCCTGTAGAGATGCTTTCATATAAACATAGGATGTGCAAAACAATGGAAATTGTGGACTGGTCAAGGTCTTACTTCTGTAGACTTTCTGTGCTCTCAGTAGTACCCTTTTATTTTAAGGTAAGGAAATAAGTCCTGTGAAACGGCTGCTTCCTACCTTTTGACTAGGCCCAATCACCCTGACAGAAAGTGTTTGTGTACATTCATATCTATAAGTTAATAACAGAAAATAATGACTGGTCTGGTAGTGATGAAACAGGTTGCCAGTTTATCGGTTGGTTCATGTAATGTCCATGTACAGATGTACCAATAAGTTTAAGTTCAAACATTTGTTAGAAGCAGCACAATGTATACTTACATCCCCTGTGTACAAAATAGAGGAAAAGTAGGAGGGTATTTAACAGGCTCCTATTTAAAGGTTTGTGTAGGCTAGGCTAAACACAATGTGTCCCAGGTAATGGTTATCCAGAGTACAGATCGGTTATGGTATACATTTTGAAGATTTAGAACGTTTAAAGTGCTCTTGGTAAATAACAACTAAACCTATTGGTAAGCACAGTAGTAACATGTTTAACTATAATATACTGTATTTCCTACCCGGGGTGATGCTCCCTTTGTCATTCTGTAGAATGGGTTAGTCCAATGTGGGTAAATCTATTGGAAGCTATATACTTGGGCAATGAATTTTGCTCTGGCTAGAAAGAGAGCTGAGGGACTGTAATTAAGTTCAGGAAACTTGCTTATACCATCATCCTGGTAAATCTCTTGTTGTTGTTTTTTCTGTCATGTGTTCGTAACTGCTAATTTGATTTCTGGGCTAATAAATACTACAAGTGTGTTATTGGACCTGTGTTTTTGCATTCTTTTCCACACAATGATAGCTAATTCCAGAACCCACTGGCCACATTAACACCCCCCTACACTGGTACTGTGGTGCAGTTGTCTTTACCACAAATCCTCCTTGGTGAAATCTATTTTATCTGACTATTTATAAAGGGTGAAAGGTTCATCTGTGTTTTACAGGGGCATTTAACTGATTTATTTATTAAAATTTGGAGTTTCACAAGTTACAACATTGATCAATGTGACTTTGAAAATGTACATATACCTGAAACAAATACAGGATGATAAACTCAAGGTACATGCCAGAATGCCATTAACAGTAAACAATAACATATATTTCAAATGTTTATAATTCCTTACAGATTATGTCAAATTAGAAACCACAGTCTAAATGTTAAAGCAAAGGGTATTGACAGGACAGGACTGACACAGGATCTAGGGACCTAAGTGCAAAAGGGACCTAAGACCAAAGTGCAAAAACATTGGCAGAGAAACAATGGCTCCTCAAATAAAATGTTATATATATTCTTTAATTAAATGTTTTAGTTGGTTAAAACACAAAACAGACCAAATTCATCCTGTAGGGTCAACATGATCTTATTCCTTCTCTCTCGATTTAGTGTGATCTCATGGACCAGCTTCATCTCTGGAGACTGGAGAGACCATCTTCACTGCATTGACATAACTATCCATGCTGTTCTCCCTGGTCACTCTCTTCTGCCTCCTTTTCATCTAGGGAGATGTAGCACCAAGACAGAGATATTTACTGGTCTGTACACTCTCCTCACACATTGCCATCTCTTTTTCTTTCACTCTTACCCCCTGTCCCGGTAATCATTTAAATATTGTTCTATTAAAACCTTATGTGTCTTTTTACCTTGTAGTATAGGTACAAAGTGATAATGACTGTCAGTAGGATGAGCGGCACTAATATGTGTCTGATGATGGAGGCTGTTAAAGGAGAGGCTGCAAATAGAGACAATTATGTTTATTTCAGGCTTAAACAGGATGTCTGTAACAGGAGATAACATAGTTCCTCTGCCTTCCTCATTCAGGTACATCAATAACATTGGCATTTAGTGCTAGATTTTAGAAATGCTCACTGATAAAACAATAATGTGAAGCATTTTGAAATATGGAAGTTATATTTAGTTTATCCTGGACTGAGTGCTCATTTACAGAAAGAAAACATTTATTAAAACAATTGCAAATGTGTTTAAACCCCTTTGGGTCTGCGGCTCAGTGGACAGACTGCATAGTGTACATTTCTCTAAATGTCCAGAACAGTAATCGCTAGAATGATACAGATTTGTTCAGCTAATTTCTAGACATTATAATGGAGCAATCCATACATAGTATGTGTTCTTATTGGTATCACAGCCTGTGTGTGGCAAAAGTAGATTTGCACCAAAACTGGCCACTGTGACTCATGTCATGTAATGGGGAATTGACCTGATCCCGTTTGTACATTTAATCCTTGTTGCCCATCACAAACGGTGCTTCTGCTATGTCATAACACCTGGAAACATGACCTTTAGGACGTAGGAATGATGGGAAGGGGTTGGGCTCATGGTGACATCGAGAGGAGAACAACAACACGGCTCTGTTCTCGATTACAGACGTTGTTTTTGGTTTTAGTTAGCAAGATAGTTGTTTATTTACAACCCAAAATGTTTTAGAACATATATTTTAACGTAACGAAGAGGCTGGGGAAGGGGATTCTGTCCAGGACCACCTTTTACCAGGCAACAAGTATGACCATTCTGCTCAGACAGGTGACTGTAGATGTGACCCATCCAGATAGTAAGTAGATCACTATGTATAATACATAGCACCATTATTACATCGTTCCCAGTATGATTGTGATGTAAAAGTGTTCTGTCAACATAGGAATGTTCAAAATATTGTATCTTAATGTTTTTATAACGAGATGTAACTATAACTTCAATAGCAGTCCCCTGCTGCCATCTGGTGGCTATTTGGTGTAAATAACGCATAATAAATGCATCTATCAACCTCCTGAAATATTGTTTGATTTCTATTTTGGGGTAAATTATGTATTTTGGGGAACCCAATGAATGTATTGTTTTATTATTTTTATTCATTATTTTGACCCTAAAACACTATTATATGTCACTAAAGCATGGGAGAATCAAAATAAGTAATTAAAACAAAACTTTTTTTTTAATCATATCCAGGAAATATTTTGTGTAGAACATTTGCTTTGCCTTTCCAACAAATGTATTTTCTAAATAGTGTCGCAGAAGTCTGTTGTTATTTATTGTTTATTTTATCTGAGAGTGTACTGATTACAGAGATATACAACACTTCATGATACTTAATACAGAAATGTATGGAGTATCATGAAATGTATGGAGACCCAAAATGTCCAAGTCGTGAAATGCATCTGACAATCCCTGAAACTGTTATTAAACATACTTAAACCTTTTTAACTTTAACTTAACTACACAGACCAGATATTTTCTTTTCACATTGAATTTTAACAGCACAATTCCAGCGAGTATGGTGAATTCCTAACTAAACCAGTTCAGTACAGAATGGACAAGCTAAGCTTTTCTCAAAAGTGTGTGAAGGGTAATTCTGATCCCAATGTTGAGGATATTTAGAAAAGTGTTTTATATGGATGGTTCATACCTGACTCCTCAAGCTCTAAGCAGGATTCTGGGACATGAAACGTCACATTCTCCTTGTTAACAGGGTTGGCAGCCTCACATATGTAAAACATTCTGTCCTGTTTGTCCACCTCCAGAGGGAGAGAGAGCTTGATGGAAAGGTCAGGGCTGCTGGTCTGGTTGAGTATCTCCTCTCCACTGTACCAGGAAAGGGTCACATCTATCTCATTCTTTACAGAACACTCCACTGAACAGATCTGATTACCTGCTGTTGTCAACATGGGCCTGGAAACAGGTTCTGGAGAGGATGAGTTTGGGTTAGAAACAATCCACAGGAAAATAGAAGTTTAGACCAATATTTTCTCTTGTGAAAAACACATTCTAACACTTTTTTAGGTGCTTTCATGTCTTGCGGGTAAAACGAATATTTATGTAAATACTCTGATATAGATGGTGAGATGTTGTACTGTTGTCATCTGAAACATTTAAACTCCAATACAAAATGATGGAATATAGAGCAGTGAATTAACTGCATTACCATCCAATGAAATGATGTAAAGCGGTTTATAATACAACATGAAATAACTAACAGGTAGAAGAGGTTCCAAATATAAATATAATTAAAGCTGCAAGCAGCATTTATCGGGGTTCAAGCTGTTAAGGCCTTTAAGCGCCCAAACATCAAAAGACATTACGTTTTATTTAGCAAGCATTTAACCACTGAAATAATAAATAGAAAAGTCCATTCACAGCCAATACAGGCATTGTAGCATTGGAAATGTATATTTTTCAAAGCTTTTTGACAGTTATAGCTCCACCTATGATCTCCAAAAAAATTGCCACATTTGTTTAGTATGTTATGTTCACAAATATTTTGAGTTTTTAATTATGATTTATAGGTGTTTCAGTGTATTTTGACACAGTCATTTTGTAAATGATCTGATATAGCCATACAAATGCATAAGTTCAACTTTTATTTGATAATTATTGATATATAGTCGAGGAACATTCCCGATAGCATTGGTTGTTTTATGATTGGGCAAAGACACTGCATACCAAATTTCAAGTAATTTGGACAAACGGTCAGGTGTCTATACGTTTTTCGTATTATTTTTCGTATTATAGCGCCACCATGTGGCCAATCGACGCAGTTTTTTTACTGTGACCTCAGACTGACTTCTAACACATGTATACCAAGGTTGGTAAAGTTTACTTAACTACTTCTTGAGTTATAGCCTTTTTAGTAAAATAGGCTCCTCCCACAACTTTAATTTTGCACCCCCTAGCGACCATGAATCGAAATTTAAACTTTTTTTTGATAATTATTGATTTTCAGACTCCATAGAACATTTCAACACTGGTTTGGTTCCGATCGGGCGAAAATCCAGGGACTAGTTCGCAAAAGTAGGTTTTTGACAAAATTCAAAATGGCGGAAAATCTATCATGGCGGAAATGAAATCGGAGATATACGTTTTGTTCGTCTTGAGCCAAGGATTACAGGGATATAAGACACTTGAGTCTACGACATACGGTCTAGGAGTTATGACCACTTTCGCGCTTTAGGTCGCTATAGCGCCACCTATGGGCCAATCGGGCTCATATTTTGATAACATCTCCTCGATTTTTGTACTACCATATGCCAAAGTTTCAAAGCACCAGCTCTTACGGTTTGGGCTGCACAATGCGTTTTACGGCAGAAGAATAATAATAAAAATCTGTACAATAACAATAGGGTTTCAGCACTTCATGCTTGAACCCCTAAAAAATTCTGTACAATAACAATAGGGTTTCAGCACTTCGTGCTTGAACCCCTAAATAGCAGTTCAATAGTGGTAGTGTGAGCAGTGAAAGCATCTATTACTTCTTACCAAACACAGTGAGTTGATATGTTGTCTTGTCACCTCCCTTTTCATCTACGACATACATCCCTGAATCATTGGTTGTTAGATCTCTGATGGTGAACTGTCCAGTCTGTTGGTCCCACTGAATTCTGTCTTTGAAACTGTCTATATAGGATGAGTCCATGTTTCCTTTAACCACCACAGCTATAGTACCACCATTATATAATAAAGAACCACATCTTTGCTGGATTAGAAAATGTGATGGATTCTCCAACAACCTGTGTCAGCATCTCTTCACCAGTCTGGCTGATAGAGAAGCACAGTCCTGTAAGACACTGGTGATACAACAATCAAATTATTGCAATTGATTCAGTTAATGTTGCTAACATTGAATGTTTTTAAAGCTAATCAAAAACAGAGGTGGACTTATTGATTTGGGGGCCTGAGGCAGATTCCAATCTTACACCTCCCCAACACCCACCTTGCATGAAACAAAAATGTACTTTATTAATATCATGTAATTTTATGTTTAACACATAAAGAGCTAAGTATTGGTTCTCTGACCAGGAAGATGCCTATAATACTCCTAATTTGGAATGTGACCTCAGTATGTATCCTTAATTATATACCAGGCAGTTCAAACGTGACGTATATTAGACTGCATAGTAAAGGCATAACAAAAGAATATTGTCCCTGTCCTTAGAACAGTAAAAACCATTGGAATTTGTCATATATTGCCAATGTACTACTAGGTTTTGTATCCCGGCACTCTTGATACCATCGTGCCTAGAAGGAACAGCTCTTAGTCAGATATAGTTTGATATAAATCCTGAATACTGATTGTCTGATGGCTGTGGTATAGGATACAGCATACCATGGGTTTTAATGCTCTAACTGGGTTTGTAACCAGCTTCTAATCACATTAAGGCATCTCAGGGGTATGTGTTATATTGTCAGTATACTATTGCAAAGCGCTGTGTCCAGGCCCTACTTGACGCATCATGACTATGAACAGCTCTTAGCTGTGGTATATTGGCCATATGCCTTAGTGACTGAATAATCACCCCTGACTGTGGCTCACACCAATATTTAAAACATTAAGAATGGCAAGACCTTTCCTTAAATACCTCTTTACAGTCAATAAACACTGTATCCTAAAGTGGTCCAGCGTTATACGCGTCTGCCTTATAACGCATTTCTTTCAACAAAACCTCTACTTATATCCAAACACATATTCCACACCAGACAGGCCTACATCATACCTCATCCAACCACATTACCGTATTTAGAACGTAAGGTGTTTTCTTGGTACATTTGTGCAAAAAAGGAGCAGCAACCATGACGGTAGAAGACAAGTCTGAATGCACATGTAATGAAACATCCATCAGGAAGGCAAGCAGTCGATACATACAGTGGTTAACCTATTAAATCCTTATGAGGACCAACAAGTAGAAACACAGCAGGTAATCACATTGGAGAAAAGACATTCACATGGTATGAATGTAGAGGGCAAAAATCACAATTGAAACACATTTCTACAATAGCAGGTGCAGAGGAATATGGCAAAATCAACAGAAAATGTAAACTCTGAAACTTTTTTCAAACCGTATCAATACTTCCTCAGCAAATCTTATGACAGTAGCCTAACAGCAGAATACAGTGTTTATGACACAGTGTATGTATCCATTTTGCTTCCATTATGAGACGTTGTGTCTTGCACAAGATCAAAATGACAGATCAGACAATTTCACTGAAATAGCACGGCAACCACAAAATAACATCGCTTACCTATTAATTTGACTGACTTCAATTCTTCCATGATTTGTAAAAAAAAATATTTTGTGCATAATTTTGATACACTTATGTATTTATATATTGTGTGTGAGGTTCTGTTTCATTCGTTTTGTTTTTGCCGTTGTCCCTGAATGTAGCCTGTTTTTTAGTTTTTCCTGTATCACAAAAGTGTCACAAAAAATCACAAAACATGGTTTCATTCTGTGCAAACTGCAACAATACTTGGTGACCTTACCTTTAAACAATCATGTACAAATTGAATTTCAAACTCTGTCACAAAACCATATTAAAGCAGCAAACATAGTTTTTTTTCCTACCACAGTGAACAGAGTTAGAACAGATGTTATCACAATGGCAAGTTTAGAATACTCAGGAAACCTTTTAAAGTCACTGTCAATGTGTTTTAAAAGTAAAACGTTTAAAGTTGTAAATGTGTCGGTACCTTAACATTCTGGGAGTAGTAGCATGCTAAATAATAATAATAAACAGTTTAAATAAACTTGCTTCACAAACCCCAGTAATAATAATAAGAACATCATATTTAATAAGTCCTTTTCTACAGCCTCCTTGGATTTAGTCACCATATGTTTGGCCACTCTGGAGACATAAGGTTTTTACCATTAGTTTTCTTTGAGGGTAGATTGTTAACTGTCAAATGGATAATCACAATTGTTCTGTACATTACCTTAGAAATAAGCATTGTAATGATTTTGTAGACACAGTGCATTACAGACAGGTAAGCATGTTACAATTCAGCATCATTTTAGTAACCTCAGCATCCTCAAAGTAACTTTGACATGTAGGGAATGGTAGTGTACATACCAACAATATCTTTGTCAATGAAAGTCTTTCTTTCTGGCTAAACTCCATTACAGACTAAACATTGTACTGTTGTGAAAACACCAAACAGTTGTCAGGGTTTCAGGGGAAGGGCTGACTTGTGGTTATGTTGGAACTGCTGATGTTGTAACTGCTGTCTACTTGTTAAATGTGACACTTTGTTTAACAAGTAAACTGTATATAATGTGCAGTTGTTCATCAATTTACCTATTTACTTTAAGTAAAAGAGAAAATGAATAAAAAGTTTCAAATAAACAATGGAAAAACTTTCTGTAATACAGACTATTTACATACTAATATATCTTTCAACTGTGAAAAGCAGCCCTTGGGAAAAAAGGTTTGGGAACCCTTGCTATAAAGAAGGTTTTAAAGAAAGCCAAGCAACATATTTCATTTCTTTCTTGATTAGCTTTAACAATCATTACCAGTCAACAAAAACTAATGCACCGTACAATTGATTTTGAGTTTCCGTATATCAGTAACAAAATATTTAAACAGAAAGAAAGTTATATAAAAAATGTGTAATTCAATAAATTGAGATAATTAGTCAGGGGTCTGAATATTTTTGCAAGGCAGCGTATGACTTTTAACAGGTTTACTAAAATAATTGCAAAAATTCTGACCCGAAAAGGGAAGTCTGACAGCCATTTCACATGTTCCTAACCATGGTTATTAGACAGGAACTGGAACGAAAACACATCACTGTTTCCTGGTGTACTATTAAACAACGGTACAGTTTGGGTTACGCTTTATTTTGAGACAAATACAGTCTGTAGACGTAAGCATTAAGGTTAGGGCTAGGACAAAGATTACGGTTAGTAGATAGTTTTCATAAGATTGCCTGTGCTTTTTGAGCTCACACACCCCCAAAAACATCAATAAACCACCACCATGCTTCACAGTGGGGATGCTATTCTGTTCACCATAGGCCTTGTTGACCCCTCTCCAAACATAGCACTTATGGTTGTGACCATAAAGCTCTATTTCCAAATTAGTGTGCCTGATACTATCAGGGGTGTCAAGGTGTTGTCCGTTATATTGTAACCAGGCTTTTTTGTTGGCATTGGCGCAGTAAAGTGTTCGTTCTTTCTCGCAATTCATGCAGCTAATTTTTCTTCAAGTATTGTCGTATTGTGCTCCTTGAAACAACCACACTGTCTTTTTCCAGAGCAGCCTGTATTTCTCCTGAGGTTACCTGTGGGTTTTTCTTTGTATCCCGAACAGTTCTTCTGGCAGTTTTGGTTGAAATCTTTCTTGGTCTACTTGACCTTGACTTGCTATCAAGAGATCCCTGAAATTCTTAATAAGTGATTGAAATAAGTACTGACTGGCATTTGCAAGGCTTTGAACATCTTTTTATATCCTTTTCCATCTTTATAAAGTTCCATTACCTTGTTACACCGGTCTTATGACAGTTCTTTTCTACTCTCCATGGGTCAGTATCTACCCTGCTAAGTGCATCCACGCATGAGCTAACAAACTCATTGAGTTTACACTAAATGCTATTTAAAAAGCCACAGGTGTGGGAAATACACCTTTACCTGCCATTCTCACCTGTGTGTGTCACCTTGTGTTTTCTGTAACAAGGCCAAACATTCAGCAGTATGAATAACTATTGGTCAGGGCCATTTGGGTGATTTCTGTTATCATTATGATTTAAAAAGGAGCCAAACAACAATGTGATAAAAAATGGCTTCATATGATCACTCTCCTTAAACAAAATACAGTTTTTTTGCATGATCAGTCATACTTTCAAAATCAATGCCAAAATTTCACAATTTCTGCCAGGGTATGCAAACTTATGAGCACAACTGTACCACATAACACCTGTGGTTTGACTGTTGATGTGTCCTGTCATTTTGCTGTCTTAAGCTGTCTCTGCACTTAAGGTGATTATAGAAATTACCAATTAATATCCAAATATTAACTATTTGCGCGGGCGACATAAGTCTTATCAGTAAGATATCAAGAAGCTCCTGAATAAATATATATATAAATATAATATACATAAAACAACCCACAAATCAGTGTTGCACCAACAACCCTACAGATACAGCTGGTAGCTTCCAGAAGACGAGCCTCCCAGAGCACTGGTCACATCCGAGCAGCAGCCGGCGCTCTCAAAGTGTGTTTTGTCCAACGCTTAGGGATGGAAGTGTGTCTTAGAACGTGCCAGAACCCATTCCTCCCCAACCCCCAACAGGAGGCTGCACCCATTTCATAAAACTCCCACCAGGAGGCTGCACCCATTCCTCCCCAACCCCCACCAGGAGGCTGCACCCATTCCTCCCCAAACCCCACCAGGAGGCTGCACCCATTCCTCCCCAACCCCCACCAGGAGGCTGCACCCATTCCTCCCCAAACCCCACCAGGAGGCTGCACCCATTTCATAAAACTCCCACCAGGGCTCTGAACACAACCTCTGTTCCTGTTCCCTGTGTGTCTTCTTATTACAAAAAAATATATTTATATTTGAAAACAGCAACCACACAAGCAGTGGTTTAGTAAAACCCTGTCTTATGCCCACCTTTCAGAGCAGGTTAACTCTTCTGTCTGCAAAGCCATTACAGACTGTGGTGGAAATGAAGGTTCTCCCCACACCCGAACTCAAGATAAATCACAACAGAGTACCAAAATCCTTTAAAATAATCAGTTCATTACTTGCAAGCAGAGAGGCACCATCAATATCAAATTGGTGATAACTCTGAAGCACACCTCAGAAGACATTGATTTAAAACTTTCTAGGCCACCGCTTGTAAGTGGAAACAGTTACAACATTGGTTACAACATACACTTTAACTTCTCTATTGTTATGTATCAATTGTGAGTCTACTAATGAAACTTCCTAATTTTAACTTGAGAGAAAAAACACATTATCATTTCTGTTTGACCGGGTTACATCCAACAGCTTGACCGATTACATCCAACCGTTTGACCCGATTACATCCAATTAAGAGAAAGTAATACATGTGTTAATAGTGGCATTCCTAAATGTTATTGTTACTAGACCCATTGACCCATTGTGACCCAAATCATCCAAACCACCACCATTAAACTGTACTTTTCACGTCTAACTGAGGTTTGGTAGGGATTCTACTAGATCATGCACAAATAAAATAAATGACACATCCCGACACAAAATAGGAGATTAAAACTAGGTCTATTTCTTTCCTCATTTATCAGGTCTTGTTTCTCAATATTGCGTAGAAACAATCCTAAAAGTGTACCTAAGAATGTGGGTATGCATATTAAAATCACCATTAATCATACGATCCTATGACTGTTTTACAGTCCAGTAGGAAACCATCATTGATTAATGCCAGTTGTTCTCTGACTCTGTGCTCTTGCATGACCAATCAGAATGTCCGTATTACCAATAAATGGTCAAAATCGTCCCTTCAACCACGTGGGAAACTTACACTGCCAAATCAAGAAATAAAATGATGCAACCCGAATGATAGAAATGACTGCGCGCATGTTCTTCTCCCCCGATTGCTCAGTTTGTCCATGTGGCCAAAATTCAAGAAAGAGTTCTGGTTGTTTTCAAACTTTTTCCATTTTCCACTTTTATTGCTGTAGAAATATTTTGGTTCCCTTACAGATCTGTGCCTCAACACAATCTAGTCTCAAAGCTCTAAGGACAATTTGTTTAAACTCATGGCTTGGTTTTTGCTCTGACATGTCCTTTCAACAGTTGTACCTCATATAGACAGGTGTGGGCCTTTCCAGTTATGTCAAATCAATTGAATTGACCACAGATGGACTCCAGTGAAGAGAAACATCTGAAGGATGAACAATAGAAACAGGATGCACCTGAGATCAATTTGCAGTGTCATCATAAAGTGTCTGAATACATATTTAAATGGGATGATTTTGTTAGAATTATTTTCAAAAATCAGTTTTTGCTCGGTTATTTTGGGTTATTGTGTGTAGATTGATGTTAATTGAAATTCTAATTCATGATTATTTGCTGTCACTCTGTTGGAGTTTTTAACATCTTAAGACCTTAGAGTTAAGCTACACTTCATTCAGTGCACAAATTACCCTTGGTAATGCCCCAATATTACTGCATTACATAACAAAGGGAGCCAGTTCATTTCAGGAAGTGTGTGTGTAAACCACCATTAACAAAGAGGTATGTCATATCAGTACATGTTCTGCAGTACAATATATATATACCTTAAATGTAAACTGCTGAAGGATTGTCCACTGTGGGTCTGTGTGTGTGTGTGTGTGTGTCTATGTTTTTAGATTGAAACAACAAAGTTGAGACTCATTGTATACACCTCGGCAAAGTTATTTAAAAAAGTCCAATGTTGGTCTCAAAAACAACAACCACAAGTGCAGAGACAGAACAGTAGCCTTTATACATACGGTCTACAGAAGGTATAGATCTAACAGTTCTTATTTCTCTTAACATACATGGATTCCATCAACACCCACAACACCCCCTTGTTATAATGTGTGCCTCTATCCCCGTCTATGACAGCTTGTGGTTTATCACTTCTCTGTTCCCTCTGTGGGCTGTATGTGTTCTCACACTCATTCTCACTTATAGATGTATGTATTACCATTCTCACCTCTGTATAGAATCAACCAGACGAGAAGAACTGACACCACAAACAAGGCTCTGTCTCCTGTACAACAACATTTTAGTTCTCCACTGAGCGAATGACATGAAGTGCAATCAAATAAAGTTGGTAAGACATGCAATATCACAATAATTCCAAACAACCACCATCAGCAAATGTTATTCTACAAATAAAGGTGCTGGTTAGTGTAATAGCAATTCTATTGAGTAGAATTCTTTAGGAAGTAGGTACCAAGATGAAATTATATTGTTACGTTTTGCAGTCTATTTGAATCTGGGGGACTTTGCCAAGGGCTAAACTGTGACGGCTAGACGAATGGGTCAGAGCATCTCCAAAACTGCAGCCCTTGTGGGGTGTTCCCGGTCTGCAGTGGTCAGTACCTATCAAAAGTGGTCCAAGGAAGGAAAAGTGGTGAACCGATGACAGGGTCATGGGCGGCCAAGGCTCATCGATGCACGTCAGGAGTGAAGGCTGGCCCTTGAGGTCCAATCAAACAGATGAGCTACTGCAGCTCAAACTTCTGAAAAGGTTAATGGTGGTACTGATAGAATGGTGTCAAAACACACAGTGCCTCAGTTTGCTGCGTATGGGGCTGCTTAGCCACAGACCAGTCAGGGTGCCCATGATGACCCCTGTCCACCGCTGAAAGATCGTACAATGGGCATGTGAGCATCAGAACTGGACCACGGAGCAATGGAAGAAGGTGGCCTGGTCTGATGTATCACATTTCATTTTACATTACGTGGATGGCCGGGTGCGTATGCGTTGCTTACCTGGAGAACACACGGCACCAGGATGCACTATGGGAAGAAGGCAAGCCGGCGGAGGCAGTGTGATGCTTTGGGCAATGTTCAAGGTGTTGACTTGGGCATCTGCGGGATGTACTGGACAAAAACGTCTGTTCCTTGGAGGCCCAACCTTGCAACTTAGAGCACACCTTCAGAGAAGTCTGAAGCTGACTAACTAACATAATGGTCTAACATAAATACGCTGAATGGTAAATGAGGTACGCATGTTTAGTGACCAAATGTAATTTGCAGTAAATAATTAAACATACATCCTTTATCGACGTGCCATATTTCTGAAATGTAATATTTTTTACTCGTTTGGCAAAATAGGCATCACATCTGTAACACTTGTCGTGGTGTAGTGTTGGAGGAACCAGGCGCAGGCAGAGATCACGTTCGTTGGTTTATTAAAACAACAAACAACAAACCGAACACGAACGGAAAACAATATCTACTCTACTGAATGAAAATAAAAGTGCGCAACAATGCGTCTTAACAACTAACATACAAACAGTAGCACAAACAACACTCACCAGCATACAGACAGCAACAGCAACAATGATCCAC
This sequence comes from Esox lucius, assembly GCF_011004845.1. Classification (NCBI taxonomy): domain Eukaryota; kingdom Metazoa; phylum Chordata; class Actinopteri; order Esociformes; family Esocidae; genus Esox; species Esox lucius. The sequence continues at coordinate 6,254,376 of NC_047593.1, forward strand.
CATGTGGGGAGCAGAGGGGAAACATATATACACATACAAACGAGCTAGATTGGGACCTGGTGTGGAAGATTGGAAACATGTGACAGTCCGGGATGTGTTCGTGAGATATGGGAACTTGTGAAAACATGGCACGGTGGCGCTGCTGCTCACCGCACCATGACAACATCCTAGATATACAAGCAAATAATAGATTTTTTTTTGGTGAGACCTATTTAAAATTTTACTCATAAGGCATTTTACTAATTTGGCAAAATAGACAGCACAGCCTAGATATTAAAGCAGATAACAAACAAATTTGGCAAGAACATATTTAGGATACACTTTACAATATACTGTTGTTCAAAGTAAACTGTAAGAGTACAAAAATACATATGTTAAGTGATCATTTCTATCCCTGTCGAATCAGGGAAACATTAGACATCCAAATGCAATTCTCTTCTGTGGTTTTGAATAATTTTGATTTGATTTTGGTGTAGTTTTTTGGATAGACTGGAACAAAAGATTTATTGACCTCACGTTTGATCCACAATACTGTATATTGAAGTTTAACATTGAACAACTAGATGGGGCAAAAACATTGGAACAAATTACCTTTCCTCAAATAAGGGGCTGCATCAGATCTGTTAGATTATGTCAATTTTTTATCCAAGAACAAAATTAATGCGAACAGAAGTCAGGGGATAATTGTTATTCAGCATGTGTCCAAGATGTTGATCTTCCATAGTTCCCACATGTTCTTCAGTAATTACAAAGTTAACACAGTCTTTTATGCCAGGAAACATAGGAGGCGGTCAGTGGTCATAGCCAATCATTACACAGTCCATTATCCTCCAGCACATCCCCTCCAATATCTGTCTGTCTTCCAATCACATACATGTATTCTATATCCTAACCTGGTAGTGTCCACTCTTGAGGTCCTGGCTCCACACGCTTATCAGGTTGTGTGGGGCCCCTCAATAGTCGTTACCAACTGTTTGTGATACGGTACCTCATATAACAACAGAATAGAACAAAAATGATTGTGTGTCTTCAGATAAAGACAGGATTCCACACAATGGTATGTACCAACGTATGGTCCATGGGTCTATTCATAGAGTCTATGACAGTCACATGGAAAACCCCTACCAGGAGGTATGGACAGGATGTGTGGGTAGGATGTGTGGGTAGGATGTGTGGGTAGGATGTGTGGACAGGGTGTGTGGACAGGGTGTGTGGACAGGGTGTGTGAGTAGGGTGTGTGGACAGGGTGTGTGGGTAGGATGTGTGGGTAGGATGTGTGGACAGGGTGTGTGGACAGGGTGTGTGGACAGGGTGTGTGGACAGGGTGTGTGAGTAGGGTGTGTGGACAGGGTGTGTGGGTAGGATGTGTGGGTAGGATGTGTGGACAGGGTGTGTGAGTAGGGTGTGTGGACAGGGTGTGTGGACAGGGTGTATGGGGTGTGTGGACAGGGTGTGTGGGGCTCATCAATAACAGGCCCATCGCCACATCCCATATGTTGTCCTTTGTTCAGAGTTTGTCAGCCCATAATGTGTTGTGTTAAGTCCCTCATGCCCATATTATATCACATCTCATTGTTACTGAACTTTGAACTTTGTCTTTGGACCATTTAATTAAAATCAGAGTCACTATATCAGGTACTCAACAGGTGGCTCTAATAAGCAATTTGCAATTTACCACTAATAAATTAACTGTAAATCAGGCACAGTGAAATTGACCTCCATAGAATCCCATAATTGGATCAAATAAAGGAGATGGGAACAACTAAATCAGATGTCTCAATTAAACAACGTAAACCAACAAAGGACAGAAGATAGCAAAAGTATTGATAGCTCTTACAGACATGTGCTTTGTGTCAAGTCTTTCATATACATATTTTGTAAAGCAATATTTTTTGCTGTTTATGCTGTATTGAAGACTGACACAGATATTATATATTTAAGGCTGAAATCAATCCAGTACAGCAGTGGTATTCTACGTGTGTACCAGAGGTAACAGTCTTGACCACTCCAGACTCCATGTGGTCTTTGGGATGTCTTTACTTCTCCTCCCCCTGCAGACCTGGCTTCATTTGGTCTTTATTAGTTGATAGGCTACTTTTGACGTCTGACTCTTGAGAGAGAAAGAAAGTCAGACTTCATAAATGTCTAGGTAAACATTTATCAAATAATATTCATCTTAATAAAAACTTGAGATAAAGTTTACTCTAGATATTGGCAGTTGCAGCTAATCTTCAGATCTCAAATATAATTTCTTTTTAGCTGGACCTCTTCTTACAAGACACCATTGTGATTTTCCACAAGGGCTTCAAATGTTGGTTTTCATATCTTTTGTTTTGTCTGTCTGTTAGCCAGTAGCATATTACCAACCTGAATATTTGTTGGTTTGAGGTGTGTTAACGTAGAATTCTGAATTACATCTTGCTCTCTTTCTGAGAAACCTATGAAGACAAAGAAAGTAAATATTAGGAAACAGTATGTGGTGTATGTTGGTCCAGCTGTCTAAGATATCACTTCTGGTACATATTAATGATTTTAATCCAGGTCACTGACTTTTCCCTCTACCTTTCTCAAATGACATGTTGAAATGACATGCATTTGTCCTGAATCTAAAACACCATCCCTGATTAATAAAAAGCTGGTTCATTATGTTGTTACTTTGACAGGAGGAAAGATCTCACACCTCAAAAAATGAAATACCTGCCTTGTATGTCTCCATGTCTAATTGCTTCCTGTGTATTCACTGTCACAGCTCATAAAATAAATGTTCCAAGTTAAACTATATTGTTTCTATCCCAAGCTTATCCTCTCCAGATAATTTTCATCTATAATGGTTAAATACCTGCCTTGTGAGAATCCATTTGTCCCCTTCTTTCGACAGATCACAAGTCCAACCACTACTGAAGCAACCAGAACACACATTATAGCAATAAGAGACCAATGAGCCCTCTCATTATCAATACCTATAGAAGAGAAAGAAAATATTTTTGAACTTTTGCAGTTCTGTTCAGGCCAGCTCCCAGTATTTTGTTTTAAGTTGTTGTTTCCATGGAGTCACAAAGTAAAAGTAATCAGGAAGCAGACGCAAGGAAACAAAGCATTTAATTGTAAAGTCATGAGGGCAAAGACCCAGTCAGGGTGTACAAATAAGCAAAGGTCTATTGTCCAAAGTACAGAGTGAATGTAATACAAAGGCAATAAGTAACGCCACTGACTTGTAGCATGAGACACAACGTCATGACAATAAGCTACAAAGACGGGGAAACAGGAATATACACACATGATAATTAGAGGAATGGAAACCAGGTGTGTAATGAGGAAGACAATCTGGCAGTGGAGGATGGATGGGGCGTTGGGTTGATGACCAGGGGAGTGGAGGATGGATGGGGCGTTGGGTTGATGACCAGGGGAGTGGAGGATGGATGGGGCGTTGGGTTGATGACCAGGCGAGTGGAGGATGGATGGGGCGTTGGGTTCATGACCATGGGAGTGGAGGATGGATGGGGCATTGGGTTGATGACCAGGGGAGTGGAGGATGGATGGGGCGTTGGGTTGATGACCAGGTGAGTGGAGGAAAGGGGCTTTAGGTTGTTGCCAGATAGAAGACCGGCGATGCTGAGCACCGGATTAGAGAGGAGGCAGGTGTGACATATGGCTCCAGAAACAATGGTGGTTCAGTAAACAGGCAAACACAGTACAGCTTTAGTGGGAAGAGTATGATTATCATAATTATTCAGGAATAAAGAATTGGTACTTTCTGGGTATCTACATAAATGTATTTCTACATGACCTGTACCTGTCATCTTAGTCACCATGCAGGACTCTGGGACATGAAACGTCACATTCTTCTTGGTAACAGGGTTGGCAGCCTCACATCTATAAGAGGTTCTGTTCTCTTTGTCCACTTCCAGAGGGAGAGAGAGCTTGATGGAAAGGTCAGGGCTGCTGGTGTGGTTGAGTATCTCCTTTCCACTGAACCAGGAAAGGGTCACATCTCTGTCATTTTTCACAAAACACTCCACTGAACAGCTCTGATTAACTACTGTTGTCAACATGGGTCTGGATACAGGTTCTGGAGAGGATGAGTTTGGGTTAGAAACCATCCACACAAAAATAGACGTTTAGACCAATATTTTCTTATGTGAAAAACACATTCAAACACTTTTTTAGGTGCTTTCATGTCTTACGGGTGAAACCAATATTTATGTAAATACTCTGATATAGAAGGTGAGATTTTGTACTGTTGTCATCTGAAACATTCTAACTCCAATACAAAATGATGGAGTATAGAGCAGTGAATTAACTGCGTTACCATCCAATGAAATGATGTAAAGCGGTTTATATTACAACATGAAATAACTAACAGGCACAAGAGGTTCCAAATATAAATATAAATAATGGTTCAATAGTGGTAGTGTGAGCAGTGAAAGCATTTCTTACTTCTTACCATACACAGTGAGTTGATATATTGTGTTGACACCTCCCTTCCCGTCCACAACATACATCCCTGAATCACTGGTTGTTAGATCTCTGATGGTGAACTGTCCAGTCTGTTGGTCCCACTGAATTCTGTCTTTGAAACTGTCTTTATAGGATGAGTCCATGTTTCCTTTAACCACCACAGCTATAGTACCAGCCTCATATAATAAAGAGGCACCTTGTTTTTTTGAAAATATGATGGATCCTCCAACAACCTGTGTCAGCATCTCTTCACCAGTCTGGCTGATAGAGAAACACAATCCTGCAAGATACAGTATCAGTGATAAATCAAATTTGGTCATTTAATTGATACAATCACTTTATATTTTATTATTGATTGTTAAAGTTCATTGCAATTAATTACTGTGTAGCCAATATAACCAAATAATGCGTTTGCCCAATAAGGCTATTGGACCTAGGTATTCTCTGTGGGGAGATGGAAACAAAAATTAAAAAATAAAAGATTCATGTCATCCCTTATTTACGTTATATACACAACATCCAATCCATCTCTGAAGGAAGAGGACCAGTGCTTTCAAATGAAATCCTGAATTAATCTACCAGAACCCAGACAGAATATCAATGTAGTGGAGGTGAATTAGAGCACAAAGTGGTTTTAAATAATTCCCAAAGGCCAAGCTAGATGTTGTCTACCCAGAGAAAATTCTCATTGGATATTATAGATATTATAGATCCTCTCCTTGAACTGCCACCTTAACGTGGTGGAGGGGTTTGAGTACCCGAGTGACCCTAGGAGCTATGTTGTCTGGGGCTATATGCCCCTGGTAGGGTCTCCCAAGGCAAACAGGTCTTAGGCGACGGGTCAGACTAAGAGCGGTTCAAACCCCCCTTAATGATGAAAAAAATATTGAGTACCGTGACGTCGCCCGGTATGGCGCAGCCGGGGCCCCACCCTGGAGCCAGGCCCGGGGTTGGGGCTCGTATGCGAGCGCCTGGTGGCCGGGCCTTCCCCCATGGGGCCCGGCCGGGCTCAGCCCGAACGGGCGACGTGGGGCCGCCCTCCCGTGGGCTCACCACCCACAGGAGGGACCATAAGGGGCCGGTGCGAAGAGGATCGGGCGGCAGTCGAAGGCAGGGGCCTAGACAACCCGATCTCTGGACACGGAAACTAGCTCTAGGGACGTGGAATGTCACCTCGCTGGCGGGGAAGGAGCCTGAGCTAGTGCGTGAGGTTGAGAGGTTCCGATTAGAGGTAGTCGGGATCACCTCTACGCACGGCTTGGGCTCTGGAACCACACTCCTTGAGAGAGGATGGACTCTTCACCACTCTGGAGTTGCCCATGGTGAGAGGTGGCGGGCTGGTGTGGGTTTGCTCATAGCTCCCCAGCTCTGCCGCCATGTGTTGGAGTTTACCCCGGTGAACGAGAGGGTCGTTTCCCTGCGCCTACGGGTCGGGGATAGGTCTCTCACTGTTGTTTGTGCCTACGGGCCGAACGGCAGTGCAGAGTACCCGACCTTCTTGGAGTCTCTGGGAGGGGTGCTGGAAAGTGCTCCGACTGGGGACTCTATTGTTCTACTGGGGGACTTCAACGCCCACGTGGGCAACGACAGTGACACCTGGAGGGGCGTGATTGGGAGGAACGGCCCCCCTGATCTGAACCCGAGTGGTGTTCAGTTATTGGACTTCTGTGCTAGTCACAGTTTGTCCATAACGAACACCATGTTCAAGCATAAGGGTGTCCATCAGTGCACGTGGCACCAGGACACCCTAGGCCGCAGGTCGATGATCGACTTTGTTGTCGTCTCATCTGACCTGCGGCCGTATGTCTTGGACACTCGGGTGAAGAGAGGGGCGGAGCTGTCAACTGATCACCACCTGGTGGTGAGTTGGATCCGATGGCGGGGGAGAAAGCTGGACAGACTCGGCAGGCCCAAGCGTACTGTAAGGGTCTGCTGGGAACGTCTGGCCGAGTCTCCTGTCAGAGAGATCTTTAACTCCCACCTCCGGCAGAGCTTCGACTGGATCCCGAGGGAGGTTGGAGATATTGAGTCCGAGTGGACCATGTTCTCCACCGCCATTGTCGAAGCGGCCGCTCGGAGCTGTGGCCGTAAGGTCTCCGGTGCCTGTCGAGGCGGCAATCCCCGAACCCGGTGGTGGACACCGGAAGTAAGGGATGCCGTCAAGCTGAAGAAGGAGTCCTATCAGGCCTGGTTGGCTTGTGGGACTCCTGACGCAGCTGACGGGTACCGACAGGCCAAGCGGGCTGCAGCCCGGGGGGTTGTGGAGGCAAAAACTCGGGCCTGGGAGGAGTTCGGTGAGGCCATGGAGAAGGACTATCGGCTGGCCTCGAAGAGATTCTGGCAAACCATCCGGCGCCTCAGGAGAGGGAAACAGTGCCCTACCAACGCTGTTTACAGTAGAGGTGGGCAGCTGTTGACCTCAACTGAGGATGTCGTCGGGCGGTGGAAGGAATACTTTGAGGATCTCCTCAATCCCGCCGTCACGTCTTCCATTGAGGAAGCAGAGGATGAGGGCTCAGAGGTGGACTCGTCCATCACCCGGGCTGAAGTCACCGAGGTGGTTAAGAAACTCCTCGGTGGCAAGGCACCGGGGGTGGATGAGATCCGCCCTGAGTACCTCAAGTCTCTGGATGTTGTGGGGCTGTCTTGGCTGACACGCCTGTGCAACATCGCGTGGCAGTCGGGGACAGTGCCTCTGGGATGGCAGACCGGGGTGGTGGTCCCTCTTTATAAGAAGGGGGACCGGAGGGTGTGTTCCAACTATAGGGGGATCACACTTCTCAGCCTCCCCGGGAAAGTCTATGCCAGGGTTCTGGAGAGGAGAATACGGCCGATAGTAGAACCTCGGATTCAGGAGGAACAGTGTGGTTTTCGTCCAGGCCGCGGAACACTGGACCAGCTCTATACCCTCTACAGGGTGATGGAGGGTTCATGGGAGTTTGCCCAACCAGTCCACATGTGTTTTGTGGATTTGGAGAAGGCATTCGACTGTGTCCCTCGTGGCATCCTGTGGAGGGTGCTTCGGGAATATGGGGTCCTGGGTCCTTTGCTAAGGGCTGTCAGGTCCCTGTACAACCGAAGCAGGAGCTTGGTCCGCATTGCCGGCAGTAAGTCAGACTTGTTCCCTGTGCATGTTGGACTCCGGCAGGGCTGCCCTTTGTCACCGGTTCTGTTCGTAATTTTTATGGACAGAATTTCTAGGCGCAGCCAGGGGCCGGAGGGTGTCAGGTTTGGGGACCACACGATTTCGTCTCTGCTCTTTGCGGATGATGTTGTCGTGTTGGCCCCTTCAAGCCAGGACCTCCAGCATGCACTTGGACGGTTTGCAGCCGAGTGTGAAGCGGTGGGGATGAAAATCAGTACCTCCAAATCCGAGGCCATGGTCATCAGTCGGAAAAGGGTGGCTTGCCCACTTCAGGTTGGTGGAGAGTGCCTGCCTCAAGTGGAGGAGTTTAAGTATCTAGGGGTCCTGTTCACGAGTGAGGGAAGGATGGAACGGGAGATTGACAGACGGATCGGTGCAGCTTCTGCAGTAATGCGGTCGATGTATCGGTCTGTCGTGGTGAAGAAAGAGCTGAGCCGTAAGGCGAAGCTCTCGATTTACCGGTCAATCTACGTTCCTACTCTCACCTATGGTCATGAGCTTTGGGTCATGACCGAAAGGACAAGATCCCGGATACAGGCGGCCGAAATGAGCTTTCTCCGCAGGGTGGCTGGGCGATCCCTTAGAGATAGGGTGAGAAGCTCGGTCACCCGGGAGGAGCTCAGAGTAGAGCCGCTGCTCCTCCACATCGAGAGGGGTCAGCTGAGGTGGCTTGGGCATCTGTTTCGGATGCCTCCGGAACGCCTTCCTGGGAAGGTGTTCCGGTCCCGTCCCACCGGGAGGAGACCCCGGGGAAGACCTAGGACACGCTGGAGGGACTATGTCTCCCGGCTGGCCTGGGAACGCCTCGGTGTCCCCCCGGAAGAGCTGGAGGAAGTGTCTGGGGAGAGGGAAGTCTGGGCATCCCTGCTTAGACTGCTGCCCCCGCGACCCGGCCCCGGATTAAGCGGAAGATGATGCGATGCGATATTATAGATATTACAAATTAAAGGAACATACAATTGTCTCAGTAAGATGTTGGGACTCCGCAAAATAATCCGCAAAAACATCTTCAATACATCTTCAAGGCATACATTCTACGAGTCTCTGGAACTCTACTGGAGGGAGGGAACAACAATGTTCCAAAATATTTTACCTCATTTGGTGTTTTGATGATGGTGGTGGAGAGCGCTGTCTAACACCTTTGTCAAAAATCTTCCAAAGGTGACCAGTTTGGTTAAGATTTGGTGACTACAAACGCCAGAACATAATTTCGTTCACCAAATGTTCCTGCTCATCTAACCATTCAGTTACCCCTCAAGCCAAGTGGATGGGCCCATTGTCATCCTGGAAAGGACAACTCACATCAGGATAGATATATTTCACCATAGGATGAATGTGATCTCAAAGAATGACTTTGTAACAATTCCTCTTAGAGGACAAGTGGATCCAAACCATTCCAGGAAAAAGACCCCCACAGCATAACAGAGCCTCTGGACCCCCTCGCTGTGGAGGTCAACCATTCAGACCTGTACTATTCTCTTGGTGTATAAAACACACGCACTGTCCTACTTGGTGATGTAAGACTCACCAGACCAGATCACAAATGTTCACAAATCTGTAGACCGTTGTTGGCTTTGCACCACTAACTTTAAATGTGCATTTGTCTTTGTAATGAGGGATTTATTCACTTCAACCCTATAAAATATCTCTCACTGTGCAATTCCTCAAGGGCTGTTCTTGCTGATTGATAGAAGGCCAAAAGGTTTGCAATGCTGTCAATCAAGGCAAAGCTTGGCTACATTGAAAGATCTAAAATATAAATATAAACACTTAGCAATTCATACAGGAAGCCCAAGTGGTTATTGGTCAGCGACATATATCAGCTGACATCTGGGATCACTCCTATCACAATGTAAAGATTTCATACTGACTCTTCAATCATCAGGTTAGTCAGTCTGATGTACTCTGGTCTTATTTACTAGCATGCAGGTGTGAACCCACCCACCATTCCTGCTACCTGCCTCAACCTGTTTGGTTTCCTTTTCATGGGAGGGATTGGTACTGCGTACCTTGTTCTCTGCCTGTGGGGATTTCTATTAATGCCATCATGGTGTTGTCATTGTCATTAGTAGAATCATATACAGGTTCATGTGATGGCAGTGAGTTACCCCAGAGGAGCACAACCCAACGCCAAAACAGGCATACAGTTATTGTTGTGAATGTTTCTAATACATAGTTAAACTAAAATGTGGGGTTTTCTGTCAGAATACATTTTCGTATAGACTCTGCATTGTAGGAAAGGTGAAATGTATTTTTTTTTTTATAAAACTAAAACAATTGAACATAGCCTATGCCGACACCCACACGTATGAAAATATTTTGGTAAATTATATATTTATGCATACTGGGTATAGAGTTTATGTATACTGTATGTATGTGTGTATGTATATACAGACTGGTGATAAAAATAAAAATCTAAATGAATGAGTAGAGGAACATTACGAATGGAGATGCTTCCACATAGGTGTGTTGATACAATTAATCAATTACCATCCTTTCATGCACTGTGAAATCCATGAAAATGCTGAGCAGGCACAGGTGACCTCATTTATGATCAAGATGGCAAGAGGAAAGGATCTGTTAGACAGCGCTCTCCACCACCATTATCAAAACACCAAGTGAGGGAATAGATCTCAGAAGAATGGTGTCCCATCCCTCCAGGATTGTAGATTTCCAGAGACTCATTAAATCTATTCCAAGGCGTATTGAAGCATGTTGGATTTTTTCCTTTCATATGTCACCCATTTTTATCTTAAAACACAATGCAAATGTAATCTTCACACATTTTTCCACCTCACTTTATTTGTATGTCTAACTAGTGACCAGATAATAACCCATTTAACATTAGTTTCCTGTTTCCTCAACCACTCGTTTCTCGCTAATGTGACCACTTTATACATGACAGCTACCATGACATCACCACAAACTGAAAATAATTTCCATTAGGGGAAATCATTTCATTTGTGTTAGTGTAGCTGAGTCAGACTGTTGAGTGCAAACATTGTCAAACACGTACTCATTACATTTACTGAAGTTTATTGAATTTTGTTTAGCCATTTTTAAAATAGATAAAAAACTATTCTCATTTGCAAGGACTACATGGCCAAAGGCATTCCATTGCATCACAACACAGAATACAACAGAACTGTAAAACAAAAAATATGTAGTACAGTGGGACACATGAACAAATGAGTATTTCAGCAGGTGCCTTTATCAGATAGTATCTTGTTATTTTTGAAGCACTAAGGTGAAACATTTAAATTAAGATAACTTTGAATGCCATTCAATGAGCGTGGGGCAAAATATTCAAAAGCACATTTTAATTGAATGAAAACCCAGTTCTGAATAGTCCTGTGGAATCTCTTGTTGAAATGGTTATATAGCCTTCCCTAGACTGATATACTCTCACTGCCTTCTTTCAGATATCAAATGAGATATCTCTTCTCAGTGTTTTTTGCATTCACCTGTATGGGTAACACCAAAATGACCAGGTTTCTTGTGTCTATTTATCAGAGATCAGATCAAATTCCTCCCTACAGATCCCTCCTTTGATTGGTTCATTTGGTACCCAATTATTTACCCACCTGATTCTACTTGCCTACTTGATTTAACCAGTGCACTTATTTTTGCACATGCACTAATTATTTTATCTTTGTTCCTGCACTAATTCATTTATTTTTGTTCCTGCACTAATTCACTTATTTTTGCTCCTGCACTAATTCATTTGTTTTTGTTCCTGCATTAATTCACTTATTTTTGCTCCTGCATCAAGTCACTTATTATTGCTTTTGCATGTGCATAATTTCATCTAAATAAACATATGGAATTGTTAACTACTGTATCATATAGAAAGTGTGGCATTGCCACCAGATAATTTGTGAACCCTCCATTTTGTATCCATAAAGTGCTTCACTGCTCCCAACCTTGTGCTGAGGTTATTGCATAATATGCACACATACTCAACCTGTCTGGTAACAAGCTTTTTCTGCTACATAAATATTTTACCTCAGGCTGCTGCTCACATTTTATCTCTACTTGCCATGTGTCAATGTGGTTTTCGATGGCCACTTGAAATGTTTTGGACAATAATATGATGTGAGCTATTTAATATCCTACAGAGAAAACTGTAAACTCCATACCCATATATTGTCAGTTTTGAATAGGCTTGGTTTTAAATGAGAGGGGATGCCGTAACATATATTTATTGTTATTGGTGTTGCTTTAGAACAATAATGAAAATATGTTTTGGCAGTGCACAGCACAAAATAACATTTAGCTGGCAACAGGTTCTCATATCATCACTTTGATATCCATGTTGTTTCATGTGAATATTTTGCCAGAACAAAGCAGGTCAGGTAGTGGGAATCTAATTATTTTTGTTGTGCTAGGTAATTGACACTCAACACTGGGCATAAAATTGTACAGAATATGAAAAAGAATAGTACACCATAACAACGGACTGAAAACATTGACTTAGATTTTCTTTTTTTAACTACTAATTAACCATTCATTTATTCTGATTTTGGGTATGGGGTCAAGTGGAAGGTCACATTTTTAAATAGTGCCACCTATTTCTAATTAAGAGGGATCCAAACTCCTCTGTTTGTTGCTAATTATAAATAAACCCCTTATGAATACAAATTTGCCACAATAACACATTTGCTGTTCTAACCATCTAGTTAAAGCAGGTAATGTTTCTGTGGAAACAATATTCTCTACCTCAAAAATCATGTTTCATAATTCATCCTTTCGTACATTTTGAAATAATAACAGTCTATGACAAACTGTATGTCCTTCTCACACTTGAGTCTAATACAGGTACATTTGTTTTCTTCAGAAAGAACATGCCAATGTTATTTACTGTATTTTTGTCTAGACAGTAGTGGTAGACAAACTAGCCTTCAGATGTAGAGAATAATAGTGTACATACCTAGAATGAATACAGTCCTCAATGAAAGTCTTTCCTTTTGATTAAACTCCATTGCAGACTAAATATGTCACTGTGTTATAGCGACCAGCAGTTATTTGAAAGTGGGGGGGGTGGTTGGGTGGGCAATAAAGAAGAGGAAGTGTCAAGACCGATTTATTTGATTGTCTTGCAGCTATGAAAGAATGAGCTACATTATACCACAGTATTGTAGACTTTTTGGGCAAAAAGTGATTTTTAGAGTGCCCATTAAATCCTGATTTACATGTGTCCCAAATGACATCACACAGCATTGAGTGACCATCTTTAGGACCATTAGGTCCATTGTCTAACACAGGCTAAAATCTAAAATGATCAAAATTGTTTAATAACATGATTCATTCAAACATCTTGCAGCGAACTAGCTCATGTACAGGGAATATAAAAAATCTACACACCCCTGTTAAAATGCATGGTTCTTGTGATGTAAAAGAATGAGACAAAGATAAATCATGTCAGAACTTTTTCCACTTTTAATGTGACCTATAATGTGAACAATTCAATTTAAAAACAAACTGAAATCTTTGAGGAGCAAGAATAAAAAACAATAACCTGATTGCATAAGTGTGCACACCCTTAAACGTTAGTTACCGGGAATGTAACTCCGGTTATATGAGTGGAGCGGAGCCCCATAGAGGGACTTTAGCTCCGCGGCCATACTGAAAACTCATTATGCAAGATGCGACAGCCAATCAGGGTAAGCCTGCCCCTATATAGGACCCATGAGCCCAGAGAACGCCCTCCTGAGTTTATTCAGCATAACTCGTGGGACGGCAGGGCAACAGGTCTAGGGGGCTCCACTCCACTCAGATGACCGGAGTTACATTCCCGGTAACTAACGTTAAATGTCGTGGAGCTCCGCCCCCTAGAGGGGCTTTAGCTCCTAGTGGTTCATGGGGGAGCGAGCAAGGCAAGGATGTACTCCCTGCTGGACCAACCAGCAAGTAGAACCCGTCCCCTAAAACCCCAAGACGAAACATCCCTGATAGCTGACAGGGTCAGAAAGGGATGATTGAATGCGTTAAAGATGGAATCCTCCCTCAGAGCAGGCCTATGAACACGTTGGCCACCCCAGGGAGACAAGATGTTGAGCTCAAGCGAAAGGGAAACGTATCCGTTCCACATAAGCACAACAAAAAACACTCATGCACCACACATCACAAGATGAGGGGAATGGGGACTAAAAAATAAAACAAAATGAGGAATAAGCAAGGAGGAGGTGAACCGAATGAATGAACAAGGGATGACGGAGACACGTCTAGTAAATCTAAACACACGAACGCCAGAGGCAACAACCACGACGCTGCAGCGCAAATGTCATCCACCCTGACCCCGTGGAAAAGGGCAGAGGAGGCAGCAACACCCTGCGTGGAGTGTGCACGGAGACTCACTCAGCAGAGCACAAATCAATGAGTAAGGCAGTCTTAAGGGAGAGCAACTTGAGAGAACCCTGCTGTAAGGGCTCGAATGGGGGTTCACAGAGAGCGCCCAGCACCTCAGCAAGGTCCATGGATGGTCGGTGGAGACGGATCCATATCAAAGAGATACTGCAGAAATGACAGAATCTCCTCCACAGGACAACACGAAGGGTCAGAGAACAATCCTGAGCAATTTATTTCTGTTATCATTATGATTTAAAAAGGAGCCAAACAACTATGTGATAATAAATGGCTTCATATGATCACTATCCAAAATAAAATAAGTTTTTTTCACATGATCAGTCATACTTTCAATATCAATGCCACAATGTCTCAATTTCTGCCAGGGTATGCAAACTTATGGGCACAATTGTATACTCATTGCTCAATTTAAGTGTCCTGCCTCAATGATTTTTGGGCCCTTCTTAACACCATGCCAAAGACTTGACAGGAGGAAGGATTACATTAGTTTTTTTATTAGTGCACAGCCTATCTTAAAGGGGAAGGCAATATTTCAGATGTAAATGGAGAGTCAGTTGCAACATGGCTGCTGTTGGTCATGTTTCACAGATAGATTCCAAGCACATTGAGTATAGGCCTGTAATGATAATTGTAATAACATTTACTTATTTAGGTTTTATTGCGATCAGGTCTGGTGTCCTTGTCTCAAGTTGTTTTTGTTGTGCACCTTCAAATGATTAATGTTTTGTCTCTAAATGTGTGTACAAGGGGGTGAGTTACAGACCAATCATATCAATAGGAATTAAAATCAGTGGTGTATTCATTCCTCCAAACAAAAATGTTTTAGTTGCAGACATTTTGATTTGATATAGGACCAATTCTGTTAGTTCTCTCCCGGTTTTATTCCCTTTCATCAAACAGGCAGGGACCTACCAGAATATGTCCCCTATTTAAAACTGTTAATGAACATTTTGTAGCAGAAGGAATACAACCCAGTATGGAATTTAAAACATGAGATTATTTATTGTCTTCTGTTTAGTGGTGAATGTTCTACATTAGTATGTGTTCTTCTTGGTAAGAACCCTTCACTGCAGTCAGTGTCAGTCAGATGTCTGAAGGAACTGGGTTTTGACCCCTTTAAGATGAATTCCAAATAGTCACTGAATGAATGTAACAAATTAATTGAATATATAAAGAGATGTTCTTTCCCCCAGTTTGTGTGTTTGTGTTACGTTTCCCTGTGTTGCTGTGTGTTTGTACGTGTGGGTGTTCTGTTCTGTGTCAGCTCTTTACAGGTGGCGCCAATCATGCTACATCTCCCACTCTTCAAGGACCACTCCCTCCTGCACCCAGCTGGATCCAGTTCAGGTTACGTGTCGCCGGGGGTCAAAAGATCATGTGTTATTGAACGAAACCCGTGTAGTTACATCACAAACAAGTTACTGCCTCAGGTTTTGAAAACCAGATGGAATCAACACCAACAACTTTGAATGAGTGGCATCACTTTGTTGCATGTTAGCCTAGTTGGTAGTAACCATAGAAATGTTCCATCATCTTTGGCAGTAATTCTTTCAGTACGCATCACAACATTTACTGAACACCTCATTACCAATGTTGGTGCCAAGGCCTCTGGGGTATTTCAGTAGCGGCTCAGGGGGTAGTGTCACAGACATTCTTGGGGAAATATATTACTTAAAATCCTGGTTAATGTTTTCCAATTGAAACACGACAATTTTTTTTTTTTATGAATTATTCATTTAATTATTAATTTCATGTTATGGCTCTGCCTTTATCATCCAAATCATTATAATGAATGAATTGTTAAAAAAGCATATTGGAAAATAATGATGGCCGTTCCGGGCTTTTCGACAAATCGTATCGGAAGAATGTCTCAAGTCTCATGGGCTGCTATGCACACACAGTCGATACTGTTCTCATCTTTTTGACGCACTTATAAAACTCACAATATTAGAGCAATTTTCCGAAACATTTCTGGTCAGGTGAGGGCAGGTGTCGAAACACTGTCACGTGATATTTATTGAAACCACTAGTGTGGATTGAGTCTGACACCTGACTGCCTCAGGCTTAGAAAATTCTGGTGACAGTACCAACAATTTTGAATGAATCATGTAATTTTGATGCAAGACTGAAATGTGTGAGATTAATGAGATTTTGGGAGAATTAGCTGTGTAACAATTGTTTGAAAGTATCCTGGTTAGGGGAAACTCATTTTAAAGGGGTTGTTGCAAAGCATTCCCGTGTCAACACTTTCAAACATGGAGCTCTATTTAGCGATTGAAGTAGAAACATTCCATTTTGAATTTCTTCACTACTGTGGACGACTACTGAGCAAGGCGACCCGGATTCAAATCTGAACGGTTTTCTTTCTTTTTTTTTAAACAATATTTATTGTTGTTCAAATAATGTTTAATTCACTGCAACCCAAAACATTATAATGGAGGAATGGTTAAATAAAAAGCTAGATGAAAGCAATACTTCTAAAACAAAACACACAGACTTAGAAACCAAAAGCAAACTATATAGGAAAAGAAAAGCAACACTGCCATCTACAAAAAAACTAAAGGTATTAAGTTAAGTGCATAACATGGTGCTGACACACAGGACTCCAATAGGACATGGACACGATACAGCCCTGGCAGTGTTCTTCTGAACCCAGTGGACAGGCACAGCTTGGTCCACATCAAGTGGTTAAACGACCCTTCAGGAGCAGCAAGAGAAAAGGGGGATGAAAATCCCACATTTTACTTTCACTTTTCAATTGGCACTGCCGATGTCACTGTTTAGTAAATGTTTTCAGCATTTCATAAAGCCTTGACAAATGTTTTGATTGTCTGTTTCAGAAAGCGTCGTTCTGCCCATCACTAGTTTTACCCTGTAGAGATGCTTTCATATAAACATAGGATGTGCAAAACAATGAAAATGGTGGACTGGTCAAGGTCTTACATCTGTAGACTTTCTGTGCTCTCAGCAGTACCCTTTTATTTTAAGATAAGGAAATAAGTCCTGTGAAAAGGCTGCTTCCTACCTTTTGACTAGGCCCAATCACCCTGACAGAAAGTGTTTGTGTACATTCATATCTTTAAGTTAATTACAGAAAATAATGACTGGTCTGGTAGTGGTAAAACAGGTTGCCAGTTTATTGGTTGGTTCATGTAATGTCCATGTACTCATGTAACAACAAGTTTAAGTTGTATACTTACATTCCTGTGTACAAAATAGAGGAAAAGTGGGAGGGTATTTAACAGGCTCCTATTTAAAGGTTTGTGTGGGCTAGGCTAAACGCAATTTCAAACATTTAACTACTAGATGTGGTAATGACATTGGCAGAGAAACAATGGCTTCTCCAAAAAAAAAAACACAAAACAGACCAAATTCATCATGTAGGGTCAACATGATCCTATTCCTTCTCCCTGGATTCAGTGTGATCTCATGGCCCAGCTTCATCTCTGGAGACAGGTGAGACCATCTCCACTGCATTGACATTTGCATAAATATCCATGCTGTTCTCTTTGGTCACTCTCTTCTGCCTCCTTTTCATCTAGGGAGATGTAGCACCAAGACAGAGATATTTACTGGTCTGTACACTCTCCTCACACATTACCTTCTCTTTTTCTTTTACTCTTACCCCCTGTCCCAATAATCATTTGAATATTGTTCTATTAAAACCGAATCACATTTAAATATGTGTCTTTTTACCTTGTAGTATAGGTACAAAGTGATAATGACTGTCAGTAGGATGAGCGGCAGTAATATGAGTCTGATGATGGAGGCTGTTAAAGGAGAGGCTGCAGATAGAGACAATTATGTTTATTTCAGGCTTAAACAGGATGTCTGTAACAGGAGATAACATAGTTCCTCTGCCTTCCTCATTCAGGTACATCAATAACATTGGCATTTAGTGCTGGATTTTAGAAATGCTCACTGATAAAACAATAATGTGAAGCATTTTGAAATATGATGTTGAAGTTGTATTTAGTTTTTCCTGGCCTGAGTGCTCATTTAGAGAGAGAAAACATTTATTAAAACAATTGGAAATGAGTTTAAACCCCTTTGGGTCTGCAGCTCAGAGGACAGACTGCATGGTGTACATTTCTCTAAATATCCAGAACGGTAATCGATAGAATGATACAAATTTGTTTACCTAATTTCTAGACATTCTAATGAAGCAATCCATACATAGTGTGTGTTCCTGTTGGTATCACAGCCTGTGTTTGGCAAAAGTAGATTTGCACCAAAACTGGCAACATGTAATGGGGAATTGACCTGATCCCCTGTTCCTTATTGCCCATCACAAACGGTGCTTCTGCCATTTAATAACACCTGGAAACATGACCTTTATGACGTAGGAATGATGGGAAGGGGTTGGGGTCATGGAGACTTGGAGAGGAAAACAACAATACAGGTCCGTTCTCGATTACAAAGGTTGTTTTTGGTTTTGGTTAGCAAGATAGTTGTTTGTTTACAACCCAAAACGTTTAAGAACATATATTTGAACGTAACGAAGAGGCTGAGGAAGGGGATTCTGTCCAGGACCACCTTTTACCAGGCAACAAGAATGACTATTCAGCTCAGACAGGTGACTGTAGATGTGACCCATCCAGATAGTAAGTAGATCACTATGTATGATACATAGCACCTTTATTACATCGTTCCCAGTATGAATGTGATGTAAAAGTGTTCTGTCAACATAGTACAGGAATGTTCAAAATATTGTATCTTAATGTTTTTATAACGAGATGTAACTATAACTTCACTAGCAGTCCTCTTCTGCCATCTGGTGGCTGTTTAGTGTAAATATTGCATAGTATATGAAAGCATCTTCTACGTTGGGGGAAATTATTTATTTTGGGGAAATTATTTTCATTAATGAATTTGACCCTAAAACACTATTATATGTCCCTAAAGGCATGGGAGAATCAAAATAAGCATTTGAAACAAAATAGCATGGTTAAGATTTTCCCAATATTTGAAAAAGGTTTTTCTGTTCCAGATATTAAGGAGATTTAAAAAACAGTTTTATATGGATGGTTCATACCTGGCACCTCAGTCACTTTGCAGGATTCTGGGAAATGAAATGTCACATTCTTCTTGGTAACAGGGTTGGCAGCCTCACATCTATAAGAGGTTTTGTCCTGTATGTCCACCTCCAGAGGGAGAGAGAGCTTGATGGACAGTTCAGGATTGCTGGTCTGGTTAAGTATCTTCTCTCCACTGAACCAGGAAAGGGTCACATCTCTCTCATTCTTGACAGAACACTCCACTGAACAGATCTGATTACCTGCTGTTGTCAACATGGGCCTGGATACAGGTTCTGGAGAGGATGAGTTTGGGTTGGAAACAATCCACATGAAGATGTGAAGAAATATTTAGAAACATCTTAGAATTTTTTTAAAGGAACTTAAAAATGACACAGTAACATTTACCATTTTATTCTTGTTGGGTAAAATCTAATGAGAAACAACAGAGGGGAAAAAAAACAAGCAAATGCATCCAACACATTTGTGGAATTTTGAGACTGAAAACTACATGTCTGACCACCTCAATACTCTGTAAATATTTTTTTCTAAATGTTTCAGGCTAATGTTGTATCTGATTGGAGACTAAATACACTGGGAAAACAGAAAAGTAACCAGGCAAGCCTATTTCAGCCAGCCCACAATCAGAAGGGATAAATGAATCCTGGGCTGGTTTTGCTCTGTGATTTTCTATGTGGCAGTCTTTAACCATTATGCCACTTTAGCAGTGGGAATGCAACTCTTACCTCAGCCATTACATTTTTGCTGAAATAATGTGGAAAACAGAAAGTTTATTAATGGAACTAAAGTGTACTCTTGCATAAAGAAGGCTTGCTAATAGCTGAACAGCCTGTCTATAACAAAAAAAAATTACTCCAATCACTCAATGGCTTTATGGGGTTATGTAATGCAATTATTAAATATATGAGATTCATGGTATTACAGAGTGGATATATATCGAACCCGGGTCAAAAAGCACAGGAACTGAAAATACTACATCTTAACCTCCCTTAACTTTTCCCAGTCATTGTCTATGGTAAGTCTTATCACTACGGATCTCATGTATGTTAGGCCACAATGGTCTAATGTTTTGTGTTTTTGTATCTAGCCTTGTATATTTATTACCATGTGTTCTATTTTACTGCATGTTGCAAAACCAATAGTCCCTAGGGATGGTAAAGACCCTACTCTCCACCACTTCCCCCTGCACAGACGACGACCCCACTCCTGCCTCCTGCCCCTATGCAACCATTAGCCTCTTGTGTAAGCAAAGATTTTAAATTGTATATCGCATTAACCCACTGAACATGATAAACTGTAGGTGTGAGAAAGTTGGAAACGTCAAAACCTCTCATATAAGATGGATTCCTACTCCTATCATGGAAGGAAAATTGAATCTCCTAAAGATTTTGACTTCACACTGTAAAAATCACTTGTCATAAAAGGAATGATATCTGCACATTTAGGATGAATACAATATAAATGTAGAATTTTCAGCTTTCGGTCAGCCAACCTTCATCAGAATATACAAGCTTGTAAAGGTTTTTGTTAGTGTTTATATATAAACAGTCACTTATTAACATATATACTCACAACAAAATCTCAAAGCATTCTTTGCTCATCATTAGATCATTTTGTCATGCATTAACATCATGCTAAGTTTGAATATTTAGCCAGACACCATTAAGCATTGTGTTAAATAGTTGCAATATAACCGTAAACTGTTTTATTTTAGGCTTACTATAACATAGCTACTGAAAGGGTTTAGCCAGCAAAGTTTTTGTCTATCCTGAACAAATCCTAAATCGTAATTTGTTTGGGCCGTGTCGAGGCTCGCACACTGGTCTCCCTGCATGGAAGTCCGCGTCTCTAACCTCTATGCTATTTAACAAGGGGTAGTCAGTCAGTCAGTCAGGCAGGCACTCAGTCAGTCAGTCAGTAAGAGACATTCGCTCTTCTTGGCTCGGCTCTGCATAGCCGGTCTGGCAAAAAAGCCTAGTGTTTAATGCATCTGATCAGTGACCAAAAGGTTGCTAAATTGAATCCCTGAGCAGGAAAAATGGAAAATATTTTGCTATGTCTCAAAACAAGGTAGGTTTTCCCGTTATTTAGAATATGTTCTCAGTCAATATCAAGGCACAAAAACATAATGTGCTTTAATTTCTAAACAGTAAAACACAGTGTATGAAAATAGATTCAAAAGGAGACATTTTGTAATGATGCTATATGAAACATTTGATATCAAATTCAAAATGCTGGAGAACAGACAAAATGTAAAACTGATAGATTTACTGACCAAAGAAATATGTAACTGAATCATACAAGATAAAATCAGTATGCTATAAAAGTATTCTATAAGAAGACTATAGCGGTAGTTGATGCCTTACCATACACAGTGAGTTGATATGTTGTCTTGGGACCTCCCTTCACATCCACAACATACATCCCTGAATCACTGGTTGTTAGGTCTCTGATGGTGAACTGTGCAGTCTGTTGGTCCCACTGAATTCTGTCTTTGAAACTGTCTATATAGGATGAGTCCATGTTTCCTTTAACCACCACAGCTATAGTACCACCATTATATAATAAAGAGCCACGTTGCTTTGTTGGATTAGAAAATGTGATGGATCCTCCAACAACCTGTGTCAGCATCTCTTCACCAGTCTGGGCAACAGAGAAGCACATTCCTGCAAGACACTGGTGAAACAGCAATCAAGTTATTGCAATTGATTCAGTTAATGTTGTTGGCATGTAATGATTGTTAAAGCTAATCAAAAACCGAAGTGGACTTGTTGATTTGGGGGCCTGAGGCAGATTCTAATCTTAGACTCCCCCAACACCCACCTTGCATGAAAAATGTATTAATATCATGTAAATATATGTTTTACACCCCCCTTTACCGTAAAGAGGTAAGTATTGTTTCTCTGACCAGGAGGATGTCTATAATACTCCTAATTCGGAATGTGACCTGAGTATTTATTTTTTTCTTTATATACCAGGCAGTTCAAACTTGACTGTCTGAACATATAATAGACTGCATAGTAAAGGCATAACAGTATTTCCTCATCAAGTCTTATGACAGAAGCCTAACAATAGAATACCGTGTTTAAGACACACAGTGTATATATCCATTTTGCTTCTATTATGAGACGCTATGTGTTGCACAAGAGCATAATGACAGATCAGACAATTTCACTGAAATAGCACAGCAGCCACAAAATAACATTGCTTAGTTATTCATTTGATTTACTTCAATTCTTCCATGATTTGTAAACATTTTTTTTAAATTTTGACATATTTTGTGCATAATTTTGAAACTACATTAACTTACATATACATAATATGTTAATAGGTTTAATCCGTTTTTATCCATTTTGTTTTTGCTTTTGTCCCTGAATGTAGGCTGTTTTTTTTTTTTTTTTTAATGTAGCCTCATTTTGTCATAATTGTTTTTACCTTTGTCTCGTTAGCTTCCTATTTGGTCTTCCCAGGTCTGTTCAGCCCTGGTTGAGTTTGTGTGTGTCTTGCCTGCTATTAACTGTGTTTCTGCCGGCCTGCCTGCCTGCCTACCTACCTGCCTGTCTTGTTCCTGTGGTCCTGCCGTTTTGATGTTTTACCGGTCTAATTGTCATTATTAAACACTTTGTTGTCTGTAAACTCGCCCGGCATCCTGTTTCCCCCAAATCCTGACATTATGCTTATTCTTTACATTCTTCAATTATTCGTTCTCAGTTTAATGTACAATCAAGGTTCTCTCTAATACTTTCGACTGGACGTTTTTCATGTTGGCCTAGAGTCGGGTAGGCGGTAGGTCCAGAAGGCATAAGTGATAATCTCTGGAAGTGGATTTTCTATTGCAACACAGTCTCACACTCAATTTAATCATAAAAATAAAAAGTAATGTCTCCAGTTTTGTAGGCTTAAGTGCATAATCGTGAGAAATGATTAGTGCGCAAATACACAAATGGTCTGTGACAGCATGAGAAAAGATGACCCGAATGAAGATGAGAATGAATTATAATCGCAAGAAAATGATGTGAAAAAAACATTTCAACAAAGAAATTACCGGACGTGAAAATCTATTGTGATGTCACGAGAGGCTGTGTCCTGGAAGGGTGCTACATCCCCCTGAGATGGCTGCAACCATGAGCAGCTATGGCTCTATCTGCTGGTGGAGTCGGGAACTCCACCCGTCTAAACAGGGCATTCCCGCACACCTGAGACTGATCAGGGTTTGATGACCTGAAGGGTTTTAAGGACTAGAGACACTGTTAGTGGGAGGGGGGGTTTTGTTGGGAGACAAGCTGCGGGTGGTGCGTTCTGGGAAGAACGAGACCGCTCCAGTATCGTATCCAGTGAGGAAAACGGAAGGCTGGAAACACCACCAGACATTAGAAGGACTTACAACTGGAATAGCCTTGGGCTAGGACACCCAGTAAAGTAAGGTTGAAAAGACTGTTTACTTACCTGAGGAAATCAGGATTACCGCAAAGAAGAGGCGTCATTTAAGTTTTCTGTTGAAGGTAGACCTGACCCTGAGTTACCTTTTTGAATTTGACACGCTGTTTCTGTTAATCCCTTAGAACTATAATAAAATCCTTGTTCATACTTGAGCTTTGTGTCCTCGCACTAATTGAACAGTCCCGCTAAGAGCTGTGTAGCCTCATGACGTCACACTATTTATTAAGTTAAACATACACTTACCACATTTGAATCTATTTTTTTCTTACGATAAAATATGTTTGTTAACCTTGCTTTTATTTTTATTTTCAAAAAAATATTTCAGATATATTTTTCTTTTCTTACGGTCAATGAATTTGAGCTCAATTTGGCTCCATAGGTTTGTGTCCTGCACCATCCTTCAGCGTTACAGTTATTGACACTATAAAAAAAAATACGCATAGACTCTGCCTTATTTACTTAAAGGCAATAAAATAAGCAAAATAATTGGCATTTTTTTGTTTTTCTTTACACTATTTCACACCAGTGAACTAAATGCTGTAACAGTGCATTTGTGTTTTTCTGCACAAATCAAGTGTCACAAAAATTCACAAAACATGGTTTCATTCTGTGCAAAGTGCACCAATACTTGGTGACATTACTTTTGAATAATCATGTACAAATTGAGTTTCAAACTCTGTCACAAACCCATATTAAAGTAGCAAACATTGGCTTTTTTCTTTCCACAGTGAACAGCGTTAGAACAGATGTTAGCACAATGGCAAGTTTAGAATGCTCAGGAAACCTTTTAAATTAACTGTCAATGTGTTTTAAAAGTAAAAAATAAGTACAAACGATATCAAAATGTTAAACATTTTTAAGGTGTCGGTACCTTAACATTCTGGGAGTAGTAGCATGCTAAATAATGAAAATAAACAGTTTAAATAAACTTGCTTCAAAAACCCCAGTAATAAAAATAAGAACATCATATTTAACAAGTCCTTTTCTACAGCCTCCTTGGATTTAGTCACCCTATGTTGGGCCACTCTGGAGACAATTACAATTGTTCTGTACATTACCTTAGAAATCACCAATGTAATGATTTTGCATGTTACAATTCAGCATCATTTTAGTAACCTCAGCATCTTCAAAGTAACCTTGACATGTAGGGAATGGTAGTGTACATACCAACAATATATTTGTCAATGAAAGTCTTTCTTTCTGGCTATACTCCATTACAGACTAAACATTGTACTGTTGTGAAAACGCCAAACAGTTGTCAGGGTTTCAGGGGAAGGGCTGACTTGTGGTTATTTATGAATACCTGATGTTGTAACTGCTGTCTACTTGTTAAATGTGACACTTTGTTTAACAAGTAAACTGTATATAATGTGCAGTTGTTCATCAATTTACCTATTTACTTTCAGTAAAAGAGAATAAAATTCAAATAAACAATGGAATATCTTTCTCTAATACAGACTACATACATACTGATATATCTTTCAACTGTGAAAAAGCAGCCCTGGGGAAAAAAGGTTTGGGATCCCTTGCTATAAAGAAGGTTTTAAAGGAAGCCAAGCAACATATTTCATTTCTTTCTTGATTAGCTTTAACAATCATTACCTGTCAACAAAAATGAATGCACTGTACAATTGATTTTGAGTTTCAGTATATCAGTAACAAAATATTTAAACAGAAAGAAAGTTAAATCAAAAATTTGTAATTCAATAAATTGAGATAATTAGTCAGGGGTCTGAAATTTTTTTGAAGGCAGCGTATGTCTGCAACTGCAAAATTTTGACCTGAAAAGGGAAGTCAGACAACTATTTCACACATACAATAACTATGGTTTTTAGACAGTAACTGGAACGACAACACATCACTGTTTCCTGGTGTACTATTAAACAACGGTACAGATTGGGTTACGCTTTATTCTGAGACAATTACAGTCTGTAGATTTAAGGTTAGGGCTAAGATTAAGATTACGGTTAGTAGATAGTTAAAATGTATCTGATAGTCATTGAATAATCTGTAGAGCATATACAGAAACACTTTAGGGACTCTCAAAATGTAGTGCTATGTTTTTATTACAGCTAAGTAAGCTAAGTACAGTTTTTAATTGAATACTCATAATTCACTCTAGTACAACTTTTATTGAATATAATGTAGTATAGTATAATTTAGTATAACACCTGTGGTTAACAGATGAAATACAGTTGTGCTCAAAAGTTTGCATGCCCTTGGAGAATTGGTAATCTATGTACCATTTCTAAAGAAAACATGAGTGAGCAGGCAAAACACATCTTTTATTTCTTATGGGCTTCATATTCAATTGTAGGTTATAACAGAATGGCAAAATAATAAAACAAATTATGGCAACAAAGAAAAAATGAAGTAACCCCTGTTTGAAAGTCTGCATACCCTTAGTTCTTAATACTGTGTATTTCCCTCTCTAGCATCAATAACAGTGTGCAGTCTTTTGCAATAATTGTAATGAGGTCCCAAATTCTTGCAGGTGGTATAGCTGCCCGTTCATCTTGCCATACATTTTCACAAGATTGTGCTTTTAGAGCTCACACGCCCCCAAAAATGAGCCACCACCATGCTTCACAGTGGGGATGCTATTCTGTTCACCATAGGCCTTTTTGACCCCTCTCCAAACATAGCGCTCATGGTGGTGACCATAATGCTCTATTTCCAAATTACAGTGTGCCTGATACTATCAGAGGTGTCAAAGTGTTGTCGGTTATATTGTAACCAGGCTTTTTTGTTGGCATTGGCGCAGAAAAGGGTTCGTTCTTTCTCGCAATTCATGCAGCTAATTTTTCTTCAAGTATTGTCGTATTGTACTCCTTGAAACAATCAATCAATCAATCAAATTTTATTTGTAAAGCACCTTACAACAGCCAAAAGGTGCACAAGGCGCTTTCCATTAAAAGCTTCAGTAGACAACAGAATATAAAAAATATTAAAACATATAAAAATATAAGATAAATGAAGAAAAATGTATATGTACATATATATACACATACACCCGCATACGCATATACACACACATACACATACATACACATAAAATATATAAAATGAGCAGACGAGTCAGAGATTACGTGTTAAAAGCCTGTCTGAACAGATGTGTTTTCAACAAAAATAAGTAATTTTTTTTGAAAACACATCCACACTGTCATTTTCCAGAGCAGCCTGTATTTCTCCTGAGGTTACCTGTGGGTTCTTCTTTGTATCCCGAACAATTCTTCTGGCAGTTTTGGCTGAACTCTATCTTGTTCTACTTGACCTTGACTTGCTATCAAGAGATCCCTGAATTTTCCACTTCTTAATAAGTGATTGAAATAAATACTGACTGGCATTTGCAAGGCTTTGAACATCTTTTTATATCCTTTTCCATCTTTATGAAGTTCCATTACCTTGTTACACCGGTCTTAGGACAGTTCTTTTCTACTCTCCATGGGTCAGTATCTAGCCTGCTCAATCCATCCACGTATGAGCTAACAAACTCATTGGCCCTCATTTATCAAAAGTGCGTACGCCAAATTTCCAGCGTTCCCCTTGGTGTACACCCAAAACTACGGTGACTTTGAGATTTATCAATATGGACGTTGGCGTACGTCACTCTTAAATCCTACGCCAGCTCAGGAGGTGGTGTACGCACGTTTTGAGTTAGTGCGGAAATGCACAGAAAAAAAAATCCTAACGCACTGACAAACTAAAAGATGTGATATATTATGACCCACTGAAAAAAAAACAACAACATAGTAATTACAAACTTCATTATTACTTATTTTTGTGCAACATGAACTTCAATGTTTAATTTGTGTGACTTTACCAAAGCATTTGATTTATATGTATTCCTTCAGAAGCGAGCCTGTGCGCTTTACATGACGTTTCAGGGTTAGGCCCGGCAGTTGCGCACGGACTGGGTTCAGTAATAAAAGGCTTTTAATGACCAAAATATAATTCAGACTGACAAAATTATTTTAAATAATAATAATAGAAATAATAATAATAACGACATTCTTCTTCTAAATAACAATAAACGTCATTAATAATAAATATCATAAAATAATAAGACGAATATTACAAATTGTCATGCAATTATTAATGTGAATGAATGGTACTCCACATCACATCATCATCTTTTATTCTGCTTTTTAAACTGCCAAATAAAACAATTTTATTTCTTTCTACCTCCCTGGTGATCGTCTCAATCTCCACGTCAGAGAAGTTTCTCTTTTTTGCCGTCTTCTGTGTGTCCATGGCGTAAAATGAGGGCGTGGGGGAAGCAGAGACTTGAATATATAGGGGCATGTTATTCTAATGACGATCATTTTCAGCCGTGGCATTTATCAAGGGCAGGTATTGCGTACACCTGGATTTTAAAGGTACGCACAGCTTCATAAATCAGGCGGTGAGAGGAATGTAAGCAAAATCTTACGCCAACATATACGCCCATTTCTACGCAAGAATGATAAATGAGGGCCATTGAGTTTACAAAAAGCCACAGGTGTAGGAAATATACCTTTACCTGCCATTCTCACCTGTGTGTTTCACCTTGTGTGTCTGTAACAAGACCAAACATTCAGCGGTATGAAAAACTATTGGTCAGGGCCATTTGGGTAATTTCTGTTATCATTAAGATTTAAAAAGGAGCCAAACAACTATGTGATAATAAATGGCTTCATATGATCACTCTCCTTAAATAAAACAAAATTTTTTTTGTGCAGGCAACATAAGCCTTATCAGTAGGATATCAAGAAGCTCACAATTTAAAAATTATAAATAAAACAACCCACAAATCAGTGTCACACCAACAACCCCAACAGATAAAGCTGGTAGCTTCCAGAAGTCAAACCTCCCGGAGCACCGGACACATCCGAGTAGCAGCCGGCACTCTCAAAGGGGTGGAAATGTGTCTTAGAACGTGCCATTACAACGTGCCATTCCTCCCCAACCCCCACCAGGAGGCTGCACCCATTCATCACCAACCTTCACCAGGAGGCTGCACCCATTCCTCCCCAACCCCCACCAGGAGGCTGCACCCATTCATCACCAACCCCCACCAGGAGGCTGCACCCATTCATCACCAACCTTCACCAGGAGGCTGCACCCATTCATCACCAACCCCCACCAGGAGGCTGCACCCATTCATCACCAACCCCCACCAGGAGGCTGCACCCATTCATCACCAACCCCCACCAGGAGGCTACACCCATTCATCACCAACCCCTACCAGGAGGCTACACCCATTCATCACCAACCCCCACCAGGAGGCTGCACCCATTCATCACCAACCCCCACCAGGAGGCTGCACCCATTCATCACCAACCCCTACCAGGAGGCTACATCCATTCCTCCCCAACCCCTACCAGGAGGCTGCACCCATTCATCACCAACCCCCACCAGGAGGCTACATCCATTCCTCCCCAACCTCCACCAGGAGGCTGCACCCATTCCTACCCAACCCCCACCAGGAGGCTGCACCCATTCATCACCAACCCCCACCAGGAGGCTGCACCCATTCCTCCCCAACCCCCACCAGGAGGCTACATCCATTCCTCCCCAACCTCCACCAGGAGGCTGCATCCATTCATCCCCAACCCCCACCAGGAGGCTGCATCCATTCCTCCCCAACCTCCACCAGGAGGCTGCATCCATTCATCCCCAACCCCCACCAGGAGGCTGCATCCATTTCTCCCAAACATACCTCCTCACTTCCTCCCCTTGCACTTCTCTTTTTGTTAATAAAACTCCCACCAGGGTTCTGAACACAACCTCTGTGCCCGTCCGCTGTGTCTCTACATATCACAAAAATATATATATATATTTGAACACAGCAACCGCACAAGTAGTAGGTAAAAAAAAAAGTCTTATGCCCACCTTTCAGAGCAGGTTAACTCTTCTGCCTGCCAAGCCATTACAGACTGTGGTGGAAATTAAGGTTCTCCCCACACCCGCACTGCAGATGAATCCCAACAGAGTCCCAAAATCCTTTACAATAATCAGTTCATTACTTGCAAGCAGAGAGGCACCATCAATATCAAATTGCTGATAACTCTGAAGCACAGCTCAGAAGATATTGTTTTTACACAGCTCGTAATTGGAAACAGTTACAACATTGGTTTCAACATACACATTAACTTCTCTATTGTTATGTATCAATACTCTCTATTTTTATGTATCAATACTCTCTATTGTTATGAATCAATACTCTCCATTGTTATGTATCAATACTCTCTATTGTTATGTATACATTTTGAGTCTACTAATGAACCTTCCTCATTTTAACTTGAGAGAAAAACCACATTATCATTTCCGTTTGACCCAACAACATCCAGCGGTTTGACCCGGTTACATCCAACCATTTGACCCAACTACATCCAGCGGTTTGACCCAGTTACATCCAATTAAGAGAAAGTAATACATGTGTTAATAGTGGCATTCCTTAAATGTTATTGTTACAAGACCCATTGGGATCCAAATCATCCAAACCACCACCGTAAAACAGTACTTTTCATGTCTAACTGTGGTTTGATAGGGATTCTACTAGAATATACACAAATAAATGACACATCCTGACACAAAATGGGAGGTTACAACTATTATTTTATAACTCACAAAAGTCCCAGAATGCATTTTTGAGATACTCAGATGCAGAAGACCAGACTGTTTGACGTAAAAGTTTAGTGGGGGTCGGTGCCTCGCACCCATGAGAGTAAAAGCTAAGCTCCGCCCCTGGTGGATAAATGCCCCTTGACTCAGTGTTCTTCTCAAATTACAGGGTTATTTCCTTCCTCATTTATCAGGTCTTGTTTCTCAATATTGTGTAGAAACAATCCTGAAAGTGTACTTAAGAATGTGGGTATGCATATTAAAATCTCCATTAATCATACGATCCTATGACTGTTTTACAGTTCGGTAGGAAACCATCATTGATTAATGCCAGTTGTTCTCTGACTCTGTGCTCTTGCACGACCAATCAGAATGTCCGTATTACAAATGATTGGTCAAAATCATCCCTTCCACCACATGGGAAACTTACACTGCCAAATCAAGAAATAAAATGATGCAACCCAAATGATAGAAATGATTGCACGATGGCCAAAACTCCCCCAAGTGGCCAAAACTCAAGGAAGAGTGTTGGTGATTCCAAACTTTTTCCATTTAAGAATAATAAAGGCTACTCTGTCACTGGGCAACTTTTAATGCTACAGCACTGTTTTGGTTCCCTTACAGATCTGTGCCCTTACACAATCTATTCTCAAAACACTAAGGACAATTTGTTTAAACTCGTGGCTTGGTTTTTGCTCTGACATGCCCTTTCAACAGTTGTACCTCATATAGACAGGTGTGGGCCTTTCCAGTTATGTCAAATCAATTGAATTGACCACAGATGGACTCCAGTGAAGTAAGAGAAACATCTGAAAGATGAACAATAGAAACAGGATGCAACTGAGATCAATTTCCAGTGTCATCATAAAGTGTCTGAATACATATTTAAATGGGATGATTTTGTTTTAAATCTTTTCAAAAACCTGTTTTTACTTGGTTATTTGGGGTTATTGTGTGTAGATTGATGAGGAAACAACTTGTTAGTTGAAATTCGAATTCACGATTATTGTCTGTCACACTGTTGGAGTTTTTAACGTCGTAAGACCTTAGAGTTAAGCTAAACTTCATTCAGTGTAAAAAACCCAGGGCAATTCCCCGATATTACTGCATCACATAACATAACGGGAGCAAGTTCATTTCAGGTAGTGTGTGTGTGTAAACCACCATTAACAAAGAGGTATGTTATATCAGTACATGTTCTGCAGTACAGTAGCATGTGTATATATATATATACCTTAAATCTAAACTGCTGAGGGATTGTCCACGGTGTGTGTGTGTGTATGTGTATTGATTGAAACAACAAAGTTGAGACTCAATGTATATCACTGCAAAGTTCTTTCAACAAGTCCAATGTTGGTCTCAAAAACAACAACCACAAGTGAAGAGACAGGACAGTACCCTTTATACATACTGTCTACAAAAGGTATAGACCTAACCGTTCTTATGTCTCTTAACATACATGGATTCCATCAACAACCACAACACCCCCTTGTTATAATGTGTGTCTCTATCCCCGTCTATGACAGCTTGTGGTTTATCACTTCTCTGTTCCCTCTGTGGGCAGTATGTGTTCTCACACTCATTCTCACTTATAGGGCAGATGTATGTATTACCATTCTCACCTCTGTACAGATTCAACCAGACAAGAAGAACTGACACCAAAAACAAGGCTCCTGTACAGTTAAGAATCAGCCGTTTCGTGTAGTGGTTGACACAGTTGTACCCAGTCGTCGAGAGAGAGTAATTCAATTATTGGAGGCTGGAGATGTGCTGTCCCACCCTCATAAACCCCAGACATCAGATGGAGGCATAGAACAGAACATGCTATTGTTACCACCCTTTCATAGAACAGAACATGGTATAGTTATCGCTCTTTCATAGAACATAACATGGTATAGTTATCACTCTTTCATAGAACAGAACATGGTATAGTTATCACTCTTTCATAGAACATAACATGGTATAGTTATCACTCTTTCATAGAACAGAACATGGTATAGTTATCACCCTTTCATAGAACAGAACATGGTATAGTTACCACCCTTTCTTTCAGATAAACAAAATGACAATCTTACACACAAAACTAACAATGAAAATGAAAATACATTAGACAAAGTTAAAATAGTTCATAACTATAAAAAAACATCTATTTGCATTTTAGGACTAAACAAAGTGTTGGAAAACAATAAAGATTGACGTTAAGGCATAATACTTTCAGATTCAAATGCTCATCTTCTGTACTGTTGACTCACTGAAGTGCATTTTCAGATCTTTCAATGGTTAGTATCTTATTTTTTAATGTAAACTTCCATTGACTTGGTAACCACCTGTTAAAGGCAGTAATGGAAAAGCAAGGTATGGACTAAAATAATTAAAAGATACATTTGCTCCCCAAGGGTTGTATATTATTCAACTGTGTGTGTCGCCCCCAATTGGTCAGTAGATACTGACTGATGTCAAAATACAGGGTGAGACTTCAATATTATAATTATTTCATACACAACATCATCCACTTCAAGTTATGTAAACTTGTGGGTGTTTTCTGTATTCTAGAGCATGGAAGAAGTGATTCCCAGCTAAGTGTATGTGTTTTGTACAGGAATGTACAGGAAACACTGGAGTTTCACAATGTAGAGAAATCTGAACTTGACTAAACAACAAATGATCTAACATAAATACACAGGATGGTAAATTAGGTGCTTACGTTTATTGACCAAATGTCATTGGCAGAAAATAATAAAAACATATGTGCCATATTGACATGCCATATTTTACAAACATTTTATTTTTTAATCATTTGGAAAAATAGACTGCAAAGCCTAGACCTAAAAGCGGATAAATGATAGGTACAATTTTGGTAACACCTTATGTAGGTTACACCTTACAAAATAGTTTAAGCAAACTGAAAAATGTTAAGCAACCATTTCAATCCCTGTCGATTCAGGGAGAATATTTACCTTTTAACTGACTCCTCCTTAAACAGTTATGGTCCTCAAAATCTCCGTTGTCCTAAAAATGTCCTGAACCTCCCTGACCAGGTGTCAATGGGGACACTTTATTTTTTTGATACCTTATCGCTCGACACATTTACTAAATTTATAATGAGTTCTAAACCCACAAACTCTCAGCTAGACCCGATTCCAACAAAATTACTTAAGGAGCTATTTCCTGTGCTAGGTCAGCCAATGCTGAACATAATACATTTCTCCCTTTCCTCCGGATGTGTACCAAACAGAAATAAAGCCTCTTCTAAAAAAATCTAATATTGATCCCTACATATTAAACAATTATAGGCCAATATCGAACCTCCCGTTCCTCTAAAAAATCTTAGAAAAATGTGTTTCCCAACAACTGAATGCCTTCCTAAAGACAAATGACATTTATGAAATACTCCAGTCCGGTTTCAGATCCCATCATAGTACTGAGACTGCACTCGTGAAGGTAACAAATGACCTTCTAATGGCCTCAGACATAGGTTCGCATCCGTCCTGTTGCTTCTTGATCTTAGTGCTGCTTTTGACACTATTGATCACTCTCTTCTCTTAGAGAGACTGGAAACCCATATTGGGCTACGTGGACATGTTCTAGCCTGGTTTAAATCGTATTTATCTGAAAGATATCAGTTTGTTAGTGTGGATGGCATATCCTCTGACAAGTCAAAGGTATGCTTTGGTGTTCCTCAAGGCTCGGTTCTGGGCCCATTATTGTTCTCACTATATATGCTCCTTCTGGGCGATGTAATCTGAAATCACAATGTAAACTTTCATTGTTATGCTGATGACACACAGTTATATATTTCAATGAAGCATGGAGAAGCCCCTAAATTAGCTACAATGGAAGCATGATATTAGGAAGTGGATAGCCCCTCCTTGAACTGCCACCTTAACGTGGTGGAGGAGTTTGAGTACCCGAGTGACCCTAGGAGCTATGTTGTCTGGGGCTATATGCCCCTGGTAGGGTCTCCCAAGGCAAACAGGTCCTAGGCGACGGGTCAGACTAAGAGCGGTTCAAAAACCCCTTAATGATGAAAAATATTTTGTGCCCTGTGACGTCGCCCGGCATGGCGCAGCCGGGGCCCCACCCTGGAGCCAGGCCCGGGGTTGGGGCTCGTCCGCGAGCGCCTGGTGGCCGGGCCTTTCCCCATGGGGCCCGGCCGGGCCCAGCCCGAACGATCAACATGGGGCCGCCCTCCCGTGGGCTCACCACCCACAGGAGGGACCATAAGGGGCCGGTGCAGAGAGGATCGGGCGGCAGTCGAAGGCGGGGGCCTAGACAACCCGATCCCTGGACACGGAAACTAGCTCTAGGGACGTGGAACGTCACCTCGCTGGCGGGGAAGGAGCCTGAGATCGTGTGGGTTTGCTTATAGCTCCCCAGCTCTGCCGCCATGTGTTGGAGTTTACCCAGGTGAACGAGAGGGTTGTTTCCCTGCGCCTACGGGTCGGGGATAGGTCTCTCTCTGTTGTTTGTGCCTACGGGTCGAACGGCAGTGCAGAGTACCCGACCTTCTTGGAGTCTCTGGGAGGGGTGCTGGAAAGTGCTCCGACTGGGGATTGTTCTACTGGGGGACTTCAACGCCCACGTGGGCAACGACAGTGACACCTGGAGGGGCGTGATTGGGAGGAACGGCCCCCCTGATCTGAACCCGAGCGGTGTTCAGTTCTTGGACTTCTGTGCTAGTCACAGTTTGTCCATAACTAACACCATGTTCAAGCATAAGGGTGTCCATCAGTGCACGTGGCACCAGGACACCCTAGGCCGCAGGTCGATGATCGACTTTGTTGTCGTTTCATCTGACCTGCGGCCGTATGTCTTGGACACTCGGGTGAAGAGAGGGGCGGAGCTGTCAACTGATCACCACCTGGTTGTGAGTTGGATCCGATGGCGGGGGAGGAAGCTGGACAGACTCGGCAGGCCCAAGCGTACTGTAAGGGTCTGCTGGGAATGTCTGGCAGAGTCTCCTGTCAGAGAGATCTTTAACTCCCACCTCCGGAAAAGCTTCGACTGGATCCCGAGGGAGGCTGGAGATATTGAGTCAGAGTGGACCATGTTCTCCACCGCCATTGTCGAAGCGGCCGCTCGGAGCTGTGGCCGTAAGGTCTCCGGTGCCTGTCGAGGCGGCAATCCCCGAACACTGTGGTGGACACCGGAAGTAAGGGATGCTGTCAAGCTGAAGAAGGAGTCCTATCAGGCCTGGTTGGCTTGTGGGACTCCAGAGGCAGCTGATGGGTACCGACAGGCCAAGCGGACTGCAGCCCGGGTGGTTGTGGAGGCAAAAACTCGGGCCTGGGAGGAGTTTGGTGAGGCCATGGAAAAGGACTATCGGCTGGCCTCGAAGAGATTCTGGCAAACCATCCGGCGCCTCAGGAGAGGGAAACAGTGCCCTACCAACGCTGTTTACAGTAGAGGTGGGCAGCTGTTGACCTCAACTGGGGATGTCGTCGGGCGGTGGAAGGAGTACTTCGAGGATCTCCTCAATCCCGCCGTCACGTCTTCCATTGAGGAAGCAGAGGAGGAGGGCTCAGAGGTGGACTCGTCCATCACCCGGGCTGAAGTCACAGAGGTGGTTAAGAAACTCCTCGGTGGCAAGGCACCGGGGGTGGATGAGATCCGCCCTGAGTACCTCAGGTCTCTGGATGTTGTGGGGCTGTCTTGGCTGACACGCCTGTGCAACATCGCGTGGCAGTCGGGGACAGTGCCTCTGGGATGGCAGACCAGGGTGGTGGTCCCTCTTTTTAAGAAGGGGGACCGGAGGGTGTGTTCCAACTATAGGGGGATCACACTTCTCAGCCTCCCCGGGAAAGTCTATGCCAGGGTTCTGGAGAGGAGAATACGGCCGATAGTAGAACCTCGGATTCAGGAGGAACAGTGTGGTTTTCGTCCAGGCCGTGGAACACTGGACCAGCTCTATACCCTCTACAGGGTGATGGAGGGTTCATGGGAATTTGCCCAACCAATCCACATGTGTTTTGTGGATTTGGAGAAGGCATTCAACTATGTCCCTCGCGGCATCCTGTGGAGGGTGCTTCGGGAATATGGGGTCCTGGGTCCCTTGCTAAGGGCTGTCAGGTCCCTGTACGACCGAAGCAGGAGCTTGGTCCGCATTGCCGGCAGTAAGTCAGACTTGTTCCCTGTGCATGTTGGACTCCGGCAGGGCTGCCCTTTGTCACCGGTTCTGTTCGTAATTTTTATGGACAGAATTTCTAGGCGCAGCCAGGGGCCGGAGGGTGTCAGGTTTGGGGACCACACGATTTCATCTCTGCTCTTTGCGGATGATGTTGTCGTGTTGGCCCCTTCAAGCCAGGACCTTCAGCATGCACTTGGACGGTTTGCAGCCGAGTGTGAAGCGGTGGGGATGAAAATCAGTACCTCCAAATCCGAGGCCATGGTCCTCAGTCGGAAAAGGGTGGCTTGCCCACTTCAGGTTGGTGGAGAGTGCCTGCCTCAAGTGGAGGAGTTTAAGTATCTAGGGGTCCTGTTCACGAGTGAGGGAAGGAAGGAACGGGAGATTGACAGACGGATCGGTGCAGCTTCTGCAGTAATGCGGTTGATGTATCGGTCTGTCGTGGTGAAGAAAGAGCTGAGCCGCAAGGCGAAGCTCTCGATTTACCGGTCAATCTACGTTCCTACTCTCACCTATGGTCATGAGCTTTGGGTCATGACCGAAAGGACAAGATCCCGGATACAGGCGGCCGAAATGAGAGATAGGGTGAGAAGCTCGGTCACCCGGGAGGAGCTCAGAGTAGAGCCGCTGCTCCTCCACATCGAGAGGGGTCAGCTGAGGTGGCTTGGGCATCTGTTTCGGATGCCTCCGGAACGCCTTCCTGGGAAGGTGTTCCGGTCCCGTCCCACCGGGAGGAGACCCCGGGGAAGACCTAGGACACGCTGGAGGGACTATGTCTCCCGGCTGGCCTGGGAAGGCCTCGGTGTCCCCCCGGAAGAGCTGGAGGAAGTGTCTGGGGAGAGGGAAGTCTGGGCATCCCTGCTTAGACTGCTGCCCCCGCGACCCGGCCCCGGATAAGCGGAAGAAGATGGTATGGTATGGTATGGTATGGATATTAGAAAGTGGATGACAGAGAATGTCTTGCTCTTAAACTCAAGAAAAACAGAAATGCTCGTTTTAGGACCTAAGAAACAAAGAGCGTTGTTAGCAGATCTCACTGTGAACCTCGATGGCTGCATGGTCGTATCCCAAAAAACTGTAAAAAACCTTGGCGTTACCCTTGAACCTGACCTCTCCTTTGAAGAACATATAAAATATGTCTCAAGAGTTGCTTATTTTCATCTTCGAAACACTGCAAAAATTTGAAACTTTCTATCAAAAACTGTTGCAGAAAAATGTATCCATGCTTTTGTTAATTCTAGACTAGATTACTGCAATGCTCTTCTCTCTGGTTATCCAGACAAATTAATAAATAAACTTCAATTAGTGCTGCTAGAATCCTAACTAGAACAAAAAAAATTGAACACATTACTCCTGTCCTAGCGTCCTTACACTGGCTGCCTTTTAGGGTTAGGGCTGATTTTAAGGTTTTACTCTTAACCTATGAATCAAGGTTTTGCTCCTACAAACCTTGCTGAAACTATCCAGCAATACATACCGACACGTAACCTACGATCGCAAGATGCAGGCCTTTTAATTGTACCTAGAATCTAAACAAACAGCTGGTGACAGAGCCTTTTCTCATATAGCTCCACTACTGTGGAATGATCTGCCAATTAAGGTTAGAAATGCAAACTCAGTGTAAACTTTCAAGTGTCTACTAAAAACTCATCTATACAGCACGGTTTATAATTAGGTGTAGCCTGGCCCGCGTGAAGGTGACCAGTAGGTATGATACTGTCCACCCTTGCTGTCTTGCCAGGTGGGCTCTCGTCGCCACTGGGATGCCCTCCCTCCAATGCCTTTTGTGGGAAGAGTCACTGGCTTGTTGTTGACTCTCTGTTGCGCACTTGTGCAATTGGGCTGTACGCTGCTGGCAATACTCAGGGGGGTTGCGGTGGGTGGGTGTCCCTTTGGTTGATGCCTGGCAATGTGGGTGTATTGATTTCCTGCCTGTTGGGCCCTGTCCGGGGCCTCCCCCGGGTAGGGCCCCCCCGTCTCAGTTCCAAGGTGTTACACTGCTATATTTTTGTGCTGGGGGATATGAGGAATGCACTTCTAACTTTTCTCAGTCTTTTCTCAGACATTTTAGGAGGAGATGAGGTCCTGGTCCACACCTGTGGAGTACCTGGTTTGGGGGGACCGTTGCTGTCCCTGTCCTTGTCCACCTGGTCATACTTTGACCTAGTCTAGAATCAGACTCTGGATATAGCCCAGAGAAACTTATTTATTATTCCAATTGGACTTTTAAATATCTCACCTGGCACAGACAGAAGAGAACTGGTCACCCCTCTGAGCCTGGGTCCTCTCTAGGTTTCTTCCTAAAATTCGGCCTTCTTAGGGAGTTTTTCCTAGCCACAGAAATTCAACACTACTGTTGTTTGTTCCTTGGGGTTTGAGGCCGGGTGTCTCTGTAAAGCACTTTGTGACAACTGTTGTTGTAAAAAGGGCTTATAAATAAATTTGATTGATTGTGCTTTTGAATAAGGATTTTTTGGAATTTAAATTGGGTTTATTTTCTAACTAAAACAAATTGACCTCACCACTGATCCCCAGTAGAGTATATTGAAATATAACATTTAATCACAAGATGGGGCAAAAACACTGGAAGAAAAATTATGTTTCCTCAAACAAAATACAGTGCACCTTTTACCTTCCTTTCCAAAAAAGTAGAAAATGAAGGTTTTGAGTGAGGAATAGAACTGTTCAAATTGCAGTAGTCTCGTAATTTTAGCTAGCTACTCAGCCAATCAATGCATTTTAACATTTGTGCAGTGCACAAAGGGAAAAATCTTGCAGCAAATCTAGCAAGTTACTGTATTAAAAAATATATTAATACTATATTTTCACAGTGGCCATATGTAAGCATAAATTACTAGAACACAACTAAAGTTAATGTTTTTACATTAATGTTTGAAATAAAATTTATCTCCAAAATTGTTCAAAGATCTTTAGGGACTCTGTTGTAAACTTCTTGCCGGGCTGTATATTATTTGTTATTGACACTAACTACTGCACATCCTCATACTCATTTTAGACACTAGCAATACAATCGCCCCACCCTATATCACTCTGGGCTGGCTACTACATTTCTGGTCTCCTTCAGTAAAAGTCTTGTAAACATTATAGGCAAAATTCTACACTGTGCACATTTAATATTAGATAGTTCCTAACCCTGAAAATTATCTATTGGCCAAGAGAAATCTGTTCAGTTTGCTTTAAATGGCTTTTGCAAAAATCAGCTCAAAATTTATGGAAGCAATGATGTAATGTGGTGTGTGCATGTTTTACAAAAACTATAACATCTGAAAGCAATTATATATTTGGTTTAACGTTAATGATTTGACCATTGAAAAACCAACACACTCATATGCGGCCATTAGTTAGCTAGTGGTGGTTAAATCTAGCAGAAGATTGTCTTGTAAAAAAACTAAACCGTGAACTGTTTCTCTTGGCCCATATACAACTTTCTAACAACTATTTTAACACTATTTTTAAGAAATCTTCAGTGACATTCAACTGAAAGTTTACAAAATGCAAAACAGTGCAGGTGCATTCTGAAATGTTTTAACTAAGCTTGTAATGAATGTCAGTTCAGTTCTACTTTCTGAGTATGAGTAATCATATGCAGTAAAATACAAAACAATAAGCAGTGTAAAGGGTTTTGCCACAAACTCAACTGCCTGGCTTCTCTTCTGTATGATTTAACTTGAGAAAACGCTGATGTCTGTCATTATTGCCATTGCTCTAGCACTTGGCTGTGGAAGTAGATTTGTGAAGGCATTTGTCAGCGTTGTCTGGCTTATCAGTGTTTTCTTCACAGGTGTGGTTAATTTTAGTTGAGAGCTGTGGTGGCTCAATAGTGGTCTTGGCATAGTGCTTGTGTTAGCCACGTTGTACAGCATTTTTTTTACAGTGCTTACATATAGTTTGTGTCTTGTCTGTCACTCTGTTGCCGTTTCCACCAGGTTCTAGGGATGGACACATATAGTCGAATATTCGAGTACCCGAAATTAGTTTAGTATTTGAGTACGTGCATGGGAATTCAATTTTGCCACCCATTTTTTTTTATGTATATGTAGTTTTTTTGGTTGAAATTAATAGGCCTGGGGCCGTATTCACAAAACATTTTATCCTACCACTAGAAGCACTAAAAGCTCCTAGCTAAGAGTTTCCTCTTAAAACCAATTCACAAAGGTGGTTAGATTTTATGGCATTACTTGCCATCTTTCAGTGATCACAGTTGATCCCTATCACTCAATGGTTGAGCAAGATTATTAGGACCTAAAGATGGCAGACACAACAAAACCAAATGCAAAGGTGATGTAGCTTGTTTCCATGTGTCCTGGACAGCTGACTATCTTAGGGACAGAGTAACGTCATGATTAAATGTCCTGTATAAAGCCAGAGAACAACTTTATTTAGAAAACCATAAAAGGAATAATTTATGGAGTTGATCCCGTTCATTCAACAGTATTCAACAGCCAGCAAACAACAATAAAAGCAATAATTTACCACAAATTGTATGTTTTTGTTCATATACAGCATACACGTTTTAATAGCATTGTCATGTTTTGGATACTAAGGACGTGACCTAGTTGTTCATTTGACTAACTCTATATTCATATGTAAGGGATAAGCACTCATTTTTCTTTATATTACCTTGGAAAAATTAGACAATGCACGCAGAGCATATAGATTTACTTGTGAGTAGCTGATCAGCAGAACATATAGTATTCAGCAGTAGGCCATCACGAATCAGAAGTAAACCTGTGTGTCAGAAAGAGCCTGGAAAAACTTGAAGACCTCAATAAAATTATATGAACCATGGTTGTGGCCTTAAAATGTGCTAACACAATATAGCAAGATATTGAAAACGTTATATCATAAAAAAAAATTACTTAAATGTATATGGTTGCTCCATAAAATTGTAGATATTGCAATCGGTTTCCAGATATTAAAATATCTGGTAAAATATTAGAAAGAGGGCGATCCAAAGATGCAACACTATTAGCATTGGCTGTCTTCATAGTTAAGTCATCCAAAAAGCACATTTCGTTAACAGACCACTTACCCTGAGTTGTTCCTTAAAGGGATAATTAGTCCAAAATTCATATTTTTCTCTAAGTTCACTTATTCCAGAAGGCACATAGAGTAATTTTTTCAAACAATCCATTATTCAGCTCTGTCCCAGTCTGTGATTAGCATTATTAGCATTGTCTTAAGGTAATAGGAAGATAGGTTACTTCACCTAGCTTTTTGAAATGACTGCTACTTTACACTTATGCCTTTTTTTGCTTTATATATTTCTTTATTCTAACAACTTAAATATTGTGTGCTATGTAACAAGAATTTCGTTGTGGAGGATGATGCTGTGTTAAAATGTTTTAATTTGAACTTTTAATTTTGAACTATCGATGTCGACTTCTGCCTGCTCGTGGATCTTGAGTTAATTCAATTCTACCCACTCTGCAATTGTGACAATACCTACAATACCTAGTCATATTGTGGGAGAATCAATGGAGCAACTTCGCCAACGAGACAATTTTTGCGAGAAACATTTTAATACAGAAAATCGTGCCCCACGTTCACTTAGAAGAGGACTAAAGGCAAATGCAATTCCATTAGGTTACCAAGTTCAACCCATGGAAACAAGACAGATTGTAAGTAATCCTTCTGATTTAAGTTTGAAATGGCCTCCTTTTTAATGCAATAATGCTTTTATCCATCTCATTGTTTTTCGTTTTTATTGGACCCTATAACATCCATGCCCAATAACATGCAAGTTGTCATCCCAGGGTGATGCCGGGCCGGGGTGCAAGCTGTCCTTAAATGGACCCACCTCGGGATGAAAAATTGTGAAGCAGTATATACGCATGGAAATCCGATCGTGAGGTCTGACTATGATAACCACGTAGAAACACATGATATAAATATAATTACAAAAAGTGTTTTATAGAGGTCAAACACAGGCCCCCCACCCACTGTGGGCCCTGGTGCAACTGCACCCCAGATAGCTATGCCAGTGGGGACAAATATGTTTTTTCAAATGCCCATGGTTTTGGAATGGAATGTCTAACAAGCTAATATAGGTGTGACGGTCAGGTGTCGACATATTTTGGCCATATCCTGTA
This sequence comes from Esox lucius, assembly GCF_011004845.1. Taxonomy (NCBI): domain Eukaryota; kingdom Metazoa; phylum Chordata; class Actinopteri; order Esociformes; family Esocidae; genus Esox; species Esox lucius. The sequence goes on from NC_047593.1 coordinate 6,296,664, forward strand.
CATGCACTGATGGACACAACTACTCACTGATTCTGCTACAACAAATACAGCCTTCAGCCATTTCATTTAATATTACTTAGTTAACATATTGTTTATGATGTGTGCTCTTAGTGAAGAGCTACTAATTCATACAGACCTCTGTATTTCAATGTGTTAGGCTGATATGTGATATGCGTTTACATTTTGCCAGTACTGTACTTTCATTTCAAAACCTCACTTCCCAAGCTCTACCACTCTCTTGCATGACTACACTGGTTGACTCAACAAGGACCTTCTCACGGTCACCATCTGATCCTGCAATAATGCAGGACATATGACATGAACAACTTGATCTAGATTAACGCCTGCAGAACCTGATGTCAATGTTTGATCTATAAGACCTACATTAGGTTGAAATGTCAAATGCAGCTACTTATGTAGGGAACTACAACATTAGCCAACTTTTCAAGAGATCAACTACAGTAATAAGTTAGTTAGTTAGTTAGTTATATCTTCTAATGTCTCATAGCTAGCTAGCTGTACCACTCACTTTGTCTTTGCATAAAAAAAGAATGCCTGTTTGTTTAACTTCAGTTTTTTCTTGGCTGGTGTCATACGGTGCTAGTGAGTAAGGTGAACCTAATGTAATGTAGAGTGTTTGCTAGCTAGCAAGCTAATATATATTTTGCAAATATCATTCATATACAACTCACTCAAAACCTTCCTTTTCGACTTTTTTGGAAAGGAAAGGAAAAGGTCCAGTGTTCTCTTAATTTCTTCCGGAGCTGTATAACGTTAGCCTAACTACACCTTACCGCTTTTAGAAAAATACTCTGATAAGATAAATATCTACCTCATTCATATGTTATGGGAGGTATTTACCTAGGTTAACAAACTTTCATGAGCCAGAGATCACAGTTGCTAGTTGCAACCGTAGCCTCTACTCTATACGGTAACCAGATCAGCAACTACCTCAAAGCAAAGTGCTTGTGTGTGGTCCTGAAGCCAGTCTGATTCGAACTACGCAATTGCTTACCACTGCAACCTTCTAAAGAGGTTGAGCTTTTCTTATAATAAGAGTTGTGTTGATAAAAAGTGGGAGGGACAAAAAGCAAAAGTGGTGGGGACATGTCCCACTCATGTATAATGAAACCTACACCCCTGGTCCTCAGTTATACTAAAGGTCTACTCAGGACTGTCAAGATGCTTAAGGTCTACTGGTGACATCAAGTTAATATACAGGATGAACTTGCAACTCTCTGCTGTCAGTAACAAAGCAGTTAGGCTACATCAACAATTTATCATTACCTGCAATTGTGAAATTGCATTTAAAATGCAGAATTGGCAGTGTAATGTTTTTTTAATAAGGTAATTATTTCCTAGAGGCGAGAGGAACATCAGAAGACATGTATTGATCTTTGACTCATCAAAACGTACTGTGGCGTGAAGGCCATAATCATTCATTGGACACCAAGAACACATAGATGTGTCTCTTTAAAAGCACACAGAACAATGTCCATAATTCACTTTTGCTAATTCAGGAATTTATACTGTGCAGAGAGGTGTAAAATAACCTCTGTGTTGTTGGTAATAAACAAAATCCCACCCATCATCTTATTTCCTACCAAGCTCTATTTTTTTTTGAATTGTTGCTTTCATTATCTTCAAAAGTACGATCATTCATTTAGTTGTTCTTCATCAACCAATAACATAGTGCACTCCAAAAGTATTTTGGAGGTTTTTGGGCTTTGTATTCCAGCACTTTGACTTTGAAATGATATTTTTAAGTGCAGATTGTCAGCTTCCATTTAGCAGCTGGACCTAAAATGAAAGCATGTTTTTGTACATTCTTCCATTTCAGGTTGCCTAAAGGGTTGAAATGCAGAGAATAAAATGTTTCAGTCCAAATACATTTTGAGTTCATTATCATACTAACACAAATCTAATTAGCATCATTTGGTGATAAAGGTTACTGTATTTTGGAAAGATTAGGATATTGTATATGGTTTTCTTAACTACGTTATTCAAATAAACGTACTGTAGACCGATAGTGGGTACCGGCAACAGAGCGAGGTTGTGGTTTCAGCTCTGTTGCATGGTAGAAGGTAGAAGATATAAGCACATCATAATGAGTGAGAACAGTATACTGACCACAGATGGAACGAAGAAGCGTTAACCACACGCTGTCATAGATGGGGACAGAGAGACACACACATTAAAACATGAAAGGGTTTTGGGGGGGGATGGAATCCATTACAGTACATTGACTATGTTCAGTTTGTTTCTTTCCTTTTTTTATGTAAAGCAAGCATGGCCCCATTCTTTCTGTCTGTTTGTGGGTGTTGTCTGTCAGGACTCAAACATACTGAATGAAAGAGCAATTTATTGAATATCTTTTAAATGCAATGCTGTTTACCGTAGCAGAGGATTTCATTGCAGGCATTTAACATCAAGTAAGCTTTGTTGTTAATGTACACAAAACCAATGAACTTACAGACACATTGCCATTTCATTATTTTGTGAATGCAATGTTATAAAATCATTACATGACCTTTAGAATAGCCAACATTTCTTGCTCAAACAAAATGAAAAAACGAATTCTCACTACCAGCATCTCATAAATATTAGCTGCCCATTACTATGGCAAAAAATAACGCTCCGAAAACGTTAAACATGGTGTATTTCCTTCTGACCCGCATGTAACACCACTGTGCAATGAGTATGCAGAGCAGCATACAAGGTGCACTCACGCTCAACATGGTTCCAATCTTTCTGACATGTGTGATTAATTATTGTTGGTCATGAAAGTAAACGTCTCTCCGTTTTATTTTAGCTTGAAACTTGATGACTCACTGTATTTGTTGCACTCTTTGTTCGATTTGTCAGTAGGAGAGCCTGCAGGAGCGAGGAATTATGTTCTAGGAATGAGCTAGCAACATATGGACATGCAATTAATGGTCTATTGGTATAAACTCATCTATGGCAACACTGGCTCAGACCAATGCTCTCTAAAAAGCATAAAAAAGCTATACTGGCGCAAACATGAAAGGACACGTGGGGTAGGTGTTGTGGGAGATGGATGGGTTGGTTGACTAACCCAATTACAGTAAGCCCATTCCGCAAGGTCCTCTGTACTTTTTTATTGTTTAAGGCTAATGAAGATTTTTACCAGACCTGGGAACAAGATTGCTAAAGATCAAACTAAAAGCTCTATTGCTCAGAAATGTTTCAGTGCTTAAATTGATGGCCTTTTTTTTTTAACATAGCTGTTATGGACTAGAATCTGTTACACCTGACCGTATTTAGGGTGAGTACACACTGCCAAGATAAACAATAGCTAAATAAATGTTGCATTATCAGTTCCACACTTTCTTGATCTGTTATAGTGCTGAGTCATGCCTAAGAGCAGCTCTTAACCATTGTATATTGACCATATTGAGATGGTGAGGTGACGGACAGCCCCATCATCTCCCATCATCTCATTTCCTTTCATCCACGAACACATCCCGGACTTGTCATGTGTCTTGTCTCTAAAATTCACTCACCCCAGGTCCCAATTCAGTCATTAATGTGTTTAAATGTTGTTCCTCTGCTCTTCTCATTAATTGGTCATTGTTCCGTGTCGCCGCATGTTTCGTGTCAGAGGTGAGGTTTTTGTTTTAAGTCTTTATTTTTTGATTCAAGTGCTCTGTATTATTTTCTATTAAATTACAACATCGACTGCCACTCTGCCTGCACCTGGTTCCTCCTTTCCACCACAACACCATCGTGACACATATCACACACCCTTTTGCCTTATTTCTTACATATTGCACTGGCCATTTCTGGAAAAATAAATTGCAATGAGACCACAAGTGGTCAAAATGGTGCACCTGTGCGGTCTTATCGCTATTCTTTTTACCGAAATGGTGAGTACTATATATGGGCACACATCTATTTACCAGGCATTCCAAGTTGGGTACAAATGTTTCCCCTTCCCTGCTTTTTTGGTTTGCATCTTTTTATGACCCCAAAGTGGTTTCATATAACACCAATCAGATCTTTCACTGCGGCCATGACGAATCTCTAAATGGCCACAAACTGGCGGCAGGAAGGCAGAAGTTGAACATTGTTTCTTTTTCCTCTGCCACCGGGATCAGGAGAAAGTCTACTGTCAGCCATGCAATAAAAGAAAATTGAGGTGTCAGCTTTCTGCTTGTAATTTCCCATTAAGGCACAGCTATTGAGTTGGATTTCATCAAGACCCTTATTCAGTTAATGACTAACACTTGAAATTATATCATCTGTCGGCTTCTCTGTTTCACCTTTCCTTCATCATCGCTGTCCGCCATGCGATGGAGCTGGAGTTTTTCATATACAGTCACTTCGGTTTCTCTAGGCAGATCGACTTCGGATATATCGATTTGTTTCTCCTAGAGAGGGAGAGGCAAACAAGGGAAGGAAATAAGGGGGGTTGAAAGAGGAGAGAAAAGAAGTAATCCAACAAAAGGAAAGAGATCTGTCCCTGTCGTTATGAGATACTTTGTGTCGGAGGAAGGTTACAGAACACGTGATGCTCTGTTATAGTTTCATTGTTTTGCATTCAATAACGCAACACAAAACACACATCTAGAGCCAATAGTACAGCCAGTGGGAGGAGCCACAATGCCTAGCTTGGAACAACAACTGACTATGCAACTATTTTAAAAGCCAGGAACATCAAAGTTATACACAATTGAGCTATGTGACCTCTCACTGTGTAATCCAACCATACCAATACTTGCAGTGATATTAGGCCAGGTATCAACTGAGATCGCATCACCGTGTAGCCTATAATAAAGACAAGAGTTGTAGCCACAAGGACTCTGAGCTGAGTTTCCTACAGTATGTCTATCAGCCTCTATCATTATTACTAACCTGAATACTGGTTGGTATAATGTAAGATATCTCTGCATACTCAATGTCAGGTTGTTCTCCTTCAGATGGATCTATAAAGAAAGAGTAAAGTAAATATGAGGGTGTGACTAAGTGAGTGTGACTAACTGAAACAGATACACAGACGCTGTCATCTCCAAGACAGGTTCTGCAAAACACTCAGGGAAAATACAATGCTACCAGTCTCTAAGGTGTCATTTGGTTCGGTAAAGGGAGCTACATAAAATAAGCTAGCCATTAACTGAAAGTGTATAAATATATACAGTATATACACTGCTCAAACAAATTAAGGAAACATGTAATCAACACAATATAACACCAAGTGAATTAAACTTCAGGGATATCAGTCTGTCCAGTAAGAAAGCATGAGAGTTTGTGAATCAGTGTCACCTGTTTTGGTGCAAATTAAAGTGACAACAGGTGCAAAGGAGAGGCAACAGCTAGACAACCCCCAAAAAGGGAATGGTTTTGCAGGTGGTGGCCATAAACAATTGCTCTCTTCTGATCCTTCCTGACTGATTCTTCTCTAATTTTGCTAGTGTCCTTGTCACTACTGGTAGCATAAGGCGATACCTGCAGCCCATTCAGGTTGCACAGGCAGTCCAGCTGTTCCAGGATGACACATCCATATGTGCCATCACAGGAAGATTTTCTGTATCTCCCAGTACAGTTTCAAGAGACAGGGCTGTAGAAGGGCATAAACCCAACAGCAGGACCAGTATATTCTCAGTATATGTGTGAGAAGGAAAAGGAGGAGCACTGCCAGAGCCCTACAAAATTTCTGACCTGTCAGAAACAAACTCCACGAAGGCCCGTCGTCCTGTAGTGGCAACAGTGCTCAAAGCCCAGCACCATGCAGCATTCGCCAGAGAACACCAGAATTGGCAGGTCCGCCGTTGGTGCCCCGTTCTCTTCACAGATGAAAGCAGGTTCACACTGAGCGCATGTGACAGACATAAAAGAGTCTGGAGATGTCATGATAAATGTTATGCTGCCTGCAACATCTTCCAGAATGACTGGTTTGGCGGTGTGTCAGTGATGGTCTAGGGAGGCATCACAGACCTCCACATGCTAACCAGCGGTACCCTGACTGCTGTTATGTACCAGGATGAAATCCTCTGACCAATCGTCAGACCTTACACTGGGGCAGTGGATCCTGGGTTCCTCCTGGTGCAGTACAATGCCCGGCCTCATGTGGCCAGAGTGTGAAGGCAGTTCCTGGATGATGAAGGCATCGATGACATTGACTGGCCCTTACGTTCCCCAGACCTTAATCCAATTGAGAACCTCTGGGACTTTATGGATCGGTGCACCCGACACCACCAAGTAGTGCCACAGACTGTCCAGGAGCTCACTGATGCCCTGATCCAGGTCTGGGACAAGATCCCCAGGACACCATCCGCCGTCTCATCAGGAGCATGTCCAGATGTTGTCAGGAGCGCATACAGGCACGTGGGGGCCATGCACACTACTGAGTCACATTATGAGTTGCTGTGATGAAATCCATGCAAGTTGGAACAGCCTGTGATTTCAATTGTTTACTTAGATTTTTGGTGTGAGTTTGAATCCAGCCTGATTTTGGTTTCCATTGACTGTTGCTTCAATTTTGTTCATTTCGTTTGAATTATACAATATACAGTAAAGATTTTGATCTTAAAACATTTCGGTCATCGAGATCTGATGTGTGATTTAAGTGTTCCCTTAATGTTTTGAACAGTTTAAATCCCTGAGCTTACAAGATAAAGAAGAATATTTTTTGTTCTGTTACTTAACAATGCGAGTAAGCATAGAATTTCTACCCGGGTATTCACCGTGTCATCTAGCCATAAAAACCTTTAGGAGCCAGAGAACCTTATCTAGAAAGGTTCTCAGACTGTGTGTGTTTGTCAGACTTTGTTCAACATTTAGAGATGCGTTTCCAAAAGGTCTGTGATCATTTTTGCCTCTATATGGTTAAAATACCTGCCTTGAAAGTGTACGTTTCTCCCCTTCTTTTGACAGATTGCAAGTCCAACCACTACTGAAGCAACCAGAACGCACATTATAGCAATGAGAGACAAATAAGCCCTCTTATTATTAATACCTATATTGAAGAGAAAGAAAATAATTTTAGAATATCATTTTACACTTCCGCAGTACTGTGCAGTCCAGATACCAGTATTTTGTTTTTAAGTTGTTGTTTCCAGCATGGAGTCATAAAATAAAGGTAATCAGGAAGAAGATGCAAGGAAACAAAGCATTCAATGATACAATCTCGTGGACAAAGACAGAATCACAGTGTACAAATAATCAAATGTCAGAATTCACTCTGTACTTTGAGGGCCCGTTGTCCTCAAAGTACAGAGTGAATGTAAAACAAAGGCAGTACGTAGCGCCGATGACTCAGTGAGAGACACTGAGCTTCTAAACAGACAACATCATGATAATAAGCGACAAAGGAGAAACAGAAGGATACACACACATGATTCTTAGGGGAATGGAAACCAGGTGTAAAGAGGAAGACCAGGAGTGGAGGATGAATAGGATATTGGGTTGATGACCAGCAGAGTGCAGGAAAGGGCATTAGGAGTTGGAATTATATGGTTTTCTAAATTAATGTATTTGTACATGACCCATACCTGTCATGTTAGTCACCATGCAGGATTCTGGGACATAAAACATCACATTCTCCTTGGTAACAGGGTTGGCAGCCTCACATATGTAAAACATTCTGTTCTGTTTGTCCACCTCCAGAGGGAGAAAGAGCTTGATGGAAAGGTCAGGGCTGCTGGTCTGGTTGAATATCTCCTCTCCACTGTACCAGGAAAGGGTCACATCTCTGTCATTCTTGAGAGAACACTCCACTGAACAGCTCTGATTATCTGCTGTTGTCAACATGGGCCTGGAAACAGGTTCTGGAGAGGATTAGTTTGGGTTAGAAACAATCCACATGAAAATAGAAGTGTTTAAACCAATATTGCCTCATATAAAAAAAACACATTCAAACACTTTTTTAGGTGCTTTCATGTCTTACGGGTAAAATCAATATTTATGTAAATACACAGATATAGAAGGTGGGATTTTGTACTGTTGTCATCTGAAACATTCAAACTCCAATACAAAATGGAGTATAGAGCCGTGAATTAACTGCATTACCATACAATGAAATATGTAGAGTGTATAATATGACATGAAATTACTAACAGGCGGAAGAGTTTCGAGAAATAGTAGTTCAATAGTGGTAGTGTGAGCAATGAAAGTATTTATTACATCTTACCATACACAGTGAGTTGATATGTTGTCTTGACACCTCTTGACACCTCCACAACATACATTCCTGAATCATTGGTTTTTAGATTTCTGATGGTGAACTGTCCAATCGGTTGGTCCCACTGAATTCTGTCTTTGAAACTGTCTAGATAGGATGAGTCCATGTTTCCTTTAACCACCACAGCTATATGACTACCATTATATAATAAAGAGCCACCTTGCTTTACTGGATTAGAAAATGTGATGGATTCTCCAACAACCTGTGTCAGCATCTCTTCAACAGTCTGGCTGTTAGAGAAGCACAATCCTGCAAGATATCAGTTGATCAGTCTTGTTCATGTAATTGATACAATCACTTCATTGTTTTAAAATTGATTGTTAAAGCTAATTGCACCTACAGTATAAAAACAATAACCAAATTATACATTTGCTAAATGAGGCTTTAGTACCTAGTTATTCTCTGTGGGGATTTTTATATTTTTTAAAGGAATCATAGCATCATTAAGTTATGCGCACAACATCCAATCCATCCCTGAAGCAAGATGATCAATGCCGTTCGATGCCATTTTTCGATGAAATCATACATTAATGTAACATAAATGAGCCTGAATATTAGTGCAGTGGAGGTGGAATGAGCATGAATTAGAGCATAAAGCAGTTTAAAAACCTTACTTCCTCACCTTTCCACATTGTTCTGTTGAAATGTTGTGTGTTTATACTGAAGGTTTGTCATGAAAAGGTAGGTGTTGACAAACTAGCCAACATACTGCTGTTAACCTATGGGGTAGCAACCTTTTATGTTAGCTCCAAAAATGTATCCCAAAAAAAGCAAATGATAGCTATTTGTTCTGTTAGTGAGGTAGAAGTCTTGGCCCATAATTTGACTCCTCTAAAACAGTCCCACCCACTGAATGTCAAATCATATTGTGATTGGTTAATCCTACTGTCTTTCCAAAACGCTGATCTAATACAAATGAATGGCATAAGTCTCCTGAAGCCATAGCTAGGACTAGCTACAATTGAATGGCAAAACCTTGATGGCCTAGACAGATTTTGACTACCCAGAGACACCAAGGAAAATGTTTTTAGACTTTATTTTGACAGTCCCAATTTCCATCTGTACATTTTCTTTAGATTGTAACTCTATCAACAAACTTTAATCAAACTATCAGTTGTTAAACAACTGCTTGCTTTGGTTAAGGTTAGGTTTAAGTATAGAAAAGGTTTTAGGGTAAGGGTTAAGATTAGGTTTGAATATAGAAGGGTTACAACAGGCACATTTTTGGGACCCTCAAAATCAAGTTTTACCAAAAATTCTCAATGGATATAACAAATATTACCAACAAAATGTGTCTTGAGTATATTCAATTTTGGGATAATCAAATTTTAAGTGCAAGCAACACTTATTTTCCTCTCAATAGCTTTCATGTTGGAATGTATGGTTTTACAACCAAGTTGTAATGAGGGTAGAGACCTAAAGTCATCCCCCATAGTTAATAACTAGAACAATCTTGATGTTGATGCATTAAATATGCATGAAAGTTGTGAGTTTGGTTTTGGCTGACCGCCATTATTTGGAATAACATGGACATGCGTCAAAGTTGGAAAAATAAATTGAGACATGATGTTTGTGTTGTCATAACGTAGTTGGGCCATTGCCTGTGGAAATGCACATTTTGATATGCTAATTTGGGTGTTGTTTCACTGAGTAAGACAACTTTAGGTTGTATGTTTTATAATTCCCTGACACAAGCGACCATGTGGCACATTTGTTTTTTTTGATTTTGTTTGTTAATGTTTTTATCATTTTCAAATTAGTTTTTGCTGCATATCCAGTTTGCGACTCTTTACTGAATGAATCTATTTTCTTTATACATGTCCGTTCTGTGTGCTGTTTTCTCTCATGAGTCATTTTGTGACTTTGTGATGTGAAAGCAAGGGGCAATGCATGAAATGATTATCTATGATGAAAAAGACTATAACTGAGAGTTCAACGTGAATTAAATATTTACTTAAAGAGTTACATGAAGAATTGGATTTTCCTGTGTGCATAGTTATAACAGAAAATTGGCATTCTAGTCCTGATGATTCTGCCATGAGATGAAGAAGGCCACCCCCAACCGACGGTAGGAGCTAAGGAAAGCTCCGGTTCTGGACGACATCATGCCATGCTGGTTGGTACCAGGTACACCTCATCTGCTGTCCAGGTAGCTGAGAGAGGAACCTTGGGTCGACGCCACCCACACTACAGGAGGGCTTCGGTGTTTAAAGATTAGGCACAATGAATTGAAGTCACTGAGGGAAAAGTTAGTTTTTCTGGTGCTAGTAACCATCACTTCCGACCCGGCCTGCAGCTACAGAGTTCTTAGATAAAACTGGTCATCTTGGCATTCATGAAGGAGAACACACAGATTCTCCTGACCTGGCTGATAGAGCAGCTAGAATAGAGACAACTAGAGCTGTGTCATGGTAACCTGCATTTGAACTATGAAGGACAACACCTTGGAATATACATCTGACCTTTACATTATTTTGCAATAGTCATAACTGACTGTCTGACATTGAGGAACATTTGTGATGACTTTGGAAGTACATCTAATTGGAACCACTACAGGACTTTGTACCAGTAACAAATTGAAGGATGTATTCAGTGATTGATGTTTACTTAACCACGTGTCAATGCTACATATCCCATACTGTCAGTGTATATGTGTCACCTGAAATTACTTCCTTTGACCAGTGTTTTTAACATAAAAGCTGTACTATGTTACAGTTCTGTGTAATGAAAATGTGTGGACTTGGAGTTAGAATGAAGGTAATGGTCTGGAAGCATGTAAATGAGGATCCAGACATTTCAGATTTGTTCTGTTTTCTAATTATTAGGGTAATAATATCAACATGGTCATGTTGTTAAAGAGTACTGTTTTGTTGCAGTCTACATCCTAATGAGTAAATTATTTAAGGATTGATACCGAGGGTTGATTTGGTATCAAGAGGATGGATTGTTATTGAAATTCTTGAACTAAGGTACATTTGAGAAATGTATTTATTTTCTATTACCTGGTATGTAACTCTGGTCATTGTTTGTGACACACTTCTGCATAATATCAGAGGATTATTAGGTACTCTGACCATCTGCTTAAACCAATAAGGGTCTCTGTTCTTTGTTCCTTAGGAATGTGGCCCTTGGGGGAAGTAGGGGAAATTGGCCTCTTTAGGTAAAGACAACAGTAAACATTATGGCAGAAAGGATAAGGTGGGGGGACAGCCCGCCCTTTGGGTAAAACCTGTGTAACATGAGACAGCTGGGCAGCATCTTACCACAACCCTTTTAACTGTAGTAAATATGGACTGTCCATGTATTTTCCTCAGAGATTACTCAGAGGATCTTTCTGTAACCTTTTGACGCATCCTCTATTTGAAAATAAACTGCTAATTAGGCCAAGATAATGTTGTCTCTGTACTTACTCCTTTAAGAGTTCCTATCAATTGAATTACCATCCCACCATGAAAAGGATCCTACAATCATCCACCACTGTTGTCTTCCCTGGACGTCCAGGCCTTTTTGTGTTGCAGAGCTCACCAGCACATTCTTTTTTTCTCAGAATGTACCAGACTGTTGATTTAGCCACTCTCAATGTTCCTGCTATTTCTCTGTGGGATTTAGTTTTTTTTAAGACTAAGGATGCCCTGTTTCAATTGCATTGAGACCTCTTTTGACCACATGTTGTGGGTTCACAGCAACAGCTTCCAAATGCCAAGGCCACACCTGGAATCAACTCCAGACCTTTTACCTGTTTAATTGATGAATAAATATTGAAGGAATAATCCACACCTGTCCATGAAACAGCTTTTGAGTCAATTGTCAATTGTCCAATTACCTTTGGAAAAGAGGGTTGTACATATTAAAGAGCTGTAATTCCTAAACCCTTCCTCCAGTTTGGATGTGAATACCATCAAATTAAATCTGAGAGACTGCACTTCCCTTAATTCATTATCAGGGTTGGGTAAGTTACTTTTTAAATGTAATCTGTTACAGTTATAAGTTACCTGTCCACATTTGTCATCAGTAACATAACCTTTTTGATTATTCAAACTCAGTAACGTAATCTGATAACTTTGAATTAATTTTAGATTACTTTCATATTAAGAGACATTGGAAAACAAATAGGAATAGCCTATAACCAACTGAACACCTTTTGCGGGATCTATCAATGTTAGAGTTTATATAGCTGGCCAAACGGAATTCACATTTTACCTTATGGGTTGTGACTTTGGAAATGGGTTTAAAAAAAAAGAGTTGCCTAATCTATTAAACACTTCCTGTAAAAGTTCGGTGCATTTGACAAATAAACCTTAAAACCTGAAAAAGATATAACACCAGGCGAATTGCCTATCATTGTTCTTAGAATTATGCGTAGAGTAGATAAGTAAATAAAAAAATGTATGACTCAGCCAATATTATCGAAAAATATACTGTTTTTACCAGCCATCCAACCAAAACCAGAAAAATATTAACTAGCGCTTCCTCCGTCACTGAACTAGTTATGTGTGTCCACCTTTGCGCGCATGATGATCACACACACACAACTGAGGCGCACAATTCATATTTTGGTTCAAATAATTTTATAATATAAAATAATAAACTCAAACATACATGTCATAATTATTTCACGCATATATTATGATTATTTAAGTAATCATAAATGTTTTCAAAAGTATCTGTACTCCGATTACAATATTTAGTTGGTAACGTAAGGGATTACAGTTTAAAATTTTTTTGTAATCTGTTACTCCCCAGACTGTAACGTTAAGATATTTTGGTACAGAGCCAAAAAATTATAATAATATTGTGTCAGTGTCCAATTATTTCCAGACCTACCTGTGTATTGATTGTTATTGTATCAATGTAATTCACTAATGAAAGAAAAAACAAATGTTGTTGTGCCATGAAATGAAAAAAAATATGCATTAAGATTTGGTCAGGATAGACAGAAACTTTAGGCAACATGATGACAATGTTCAGTAGCTTGTAGTAAGCCTGAAATAAAATGGTTTATTGTTTAAAGTATGCATCAGTGCATGCTGTTTGTGGTAATATATGCTATATCACAACCCCTTGGGCAGTAAAAGTGGATGGGTATCCATGATTCTCTCTTCTTTTCACTTGGCAAAAAAGTATGTTATTGTCACCTATATTAATAGTTATTGTATCAATGTCATTCAAGAATGAAAGAAAAACTAGCATTGTTGCCATGAAATAAAATAGCTTTGGCAGTTTAAAGTTCATCTTCAGTCTCGCTAGCAATTGCTCAATTCTTATGATTATTCTTAGGAAGTTAGCAGATACTTGTATGCTTATTACTGGCTAATGAGCTGTTAAAATGGCCAGTGGCAAAAGCCATACGGTTCATAAAGAGGCAGAGATTCAATGGGTGCGATGGGTGTGTGGTGTCAGTTGCCCCCAAAAACGTTTGAAATATTTTTATGTTTAAATGAAGTCTAAAATCTATTATAATATTTTTGTTGTTGACTTGCTATACAGTGGATATAAAAAGTCTACAGACCCCTGTTAAAAGGATAAATCATGTCAGAACATTTTCCACTTTTAATGTGACCTATAAATGTGAACAATTCAATTGAAAAAACAAACTGAAATCACATTCAAACTCATGTTAAATAGAAGTCATTACACACCTGCCATTATTTCAATTGACTCTGATTAATCACAAATAAAGTTCAGCCGTTCAGCATCAGAGGAATCTCATTGTTGAAAGATATTCAGTCAGGAGAAGGGTACAAAATAATTTCCAAATCATTAGATATACCATGGAACACAGTGAAGACAGTCATCATCAAGTGGAGAAAATAACAGAGACATTACCAAGAACTGGACCTCCCTCCAAAATTGATGAAAAGACGAGAAGTAAACTGGTCAGTGAGTCAAGTACTGGCTGTGTGCTACATGTGACAACAATCTCCCAAAGCACACATCCAAATCCACAAAAACATGGCTTCACCAGAAGAAGATTAACGTTTTGGAATGGCCCAACCAGATCCCAGACCTGAATCCAATTGAACATCTGTGTGGTGATCTGAAGAGGGCTGTGCACAGGATATGTCCTGGCAATCTGACAGATTTAAAGTGCTTTTGCAAAAAAGAGTGGGCAAATATTGCCATGTCAAGATATGCCATGCTAATAGACTCCTACCCAAAAAGACAGAGCGCTGCAATAAAATCAAAAGGTGCTTCAACAAAGTATTAGTTTAAGGGTGCGCACAGTTATGCAACCAGGTTATTTTTTATTTTTCCCCCTCAAAGATTTTAGTTTGTTCTTCAATTGAATTGTTCATGTTATAGGTCAAATTAAAGGTGGAAAACGTTCTGACATGATTTATCTTTGTCTCTTTTTTTACATCACAAGAACCTGGCATTTTAACAAGGGTGTGTGGACTTGTTATATTCACTGTAAATTTGTTTAATGATTCTGTAATTAATTATTAGGATCGACCAGTCTGTGACCACGGGATCATAAGATTAAGTCAGCTGAAAATCTGAGCTCTAGTTTAGAATGTAGGTAGCTAGCTAACTTAATTATACAAACGTATGGAACGTAAATATAAGTCTGGCGCTAAAATGTTTTTTTTTTAAGTAATATTTGCCCAAGGCACATTTCTTTAATAAAGTTGTTGAACAGCAGCACAAGAAGAAAATTGAGGATACTATCAACGACAGTGAAAATGACAGTACTATTAGCATGGCAGCGTCAAATGAGAACATGAGGGAAGACGATGAGGATCCAGGTTGGACAGCAGCTAGCAGCAAGGCCCAGGTAGGATAGGTACACTGGACAAATGATGAGCAGGAAGGGAGGAATTAGACTTTATTAATAACAACGGAACGAGTACAAGTAGGCAAAAAAGTACTCTTAAAGCCACATTAGACCCACAGTAACCATATCCTACAGACTCCTTCTTATTCAAAAGTGCAACACTAAACATAGCCACGATCCAAGCTCTGATATAAACTGGCCCTTGTCAACCTGGCCTTTACATTTAGTGATGGTGGCTGCAAATTCAATGCAGGAAATATCGGCAATTCCAGTAGTATGGACAGACAATGGCTTGTTTATTCGCCCAATAGTAATTGTGCATTATGTTTCTGTTGCTAGTTATTTGGAGATAGCCGCAATACCGGTTACGGTGACATTTGGGCAGATCCAAAACTGTGATTTTCTAGCTTTCCCCAGGGAAGGGAAAGAACAGAAAAACACGAGAGGACCCAAACTCATCTGCACAACGAGAAAACATGAATGAAATTCAACACTACTGTTGTTTGCTCCTTGGGGTTTAAGGCCAGGTGGCTCTGTAAAGCACTTTGTGACAACTGCTGTTTTAAAAAGGGCTTTATAAATAAATTTGATTGATTGATGGGAAAATATTGTATCACGCAGGATGAAACAGTTCTGGCAGGGCTCATGAGAGAAGAGAGAGAAAGCTTTAAAAGAAATCGTCAAGTGGTGAAAAGACTGATTGATGAGTGTTTACTTTAAGAGCAGCAAGGACAATCTTTCTGAGGTCATATAGAGTATTATTAGGATTAGGAGCAACCAGCGTGAATAAGGGGAACTTTATGCAATTACTGAAATGTTTTGCCAGGCATGACAACAGCACAGCATATTAGTCGCACAAACACCAGTGGTCCAAAATATACAGCTCCGGAAATAATTAAGACACCACTGCACCTTTTTCTTTCCTTTCCAAAAAAGTTCAAAAGGAAGGCTTTGAGTGAGGAACAAAAGGGTTAAAATTAAGGGACCACTGCAAATTGAAAGCTTCTGTTCCTCACCAAAACCTTCCTTTTCAACTTTTTTGGAAAGGAAAAAGGTGCAGTGGTCTCTTAATTTACCATGAATACAAATGTACCCTTTTAACCAAATTGGCTGTTTTAACAATCTCCAACCCCATTTCCAAAAAAGTTGGGACGCTGTGTAAAATGTAAATAAAAGCAGGACGCAATAATGTGAAAATCATCAGGGTTGTAGTTAAAGTACCTAATGTTTGTGTGGAAACTATATTCTCTACTTTGAAAAGAACGCTTCATAATTCATCATTACTTTAAATGTGCCCCTACACTTTACACAACTTTAGTTTACTATTAGGAGAATATTGAAATCTCTTTGTAGCATAGAAACGGTTAAAGCGAGATTGTCCAACAAATATACCTACATTTACAAATACCTCTGTGGCATTGATGTAGTGTGGAAAGGGGAGAATTGCACTCTCCCAATATAACTTTATAACTTTACTTACATTTTACAAAAACTTGCTTCTCAATACATACATTTTGAAATAATAACAGTCTATGACAAAATGTATGTCCTTCTTACACTTGAGTCTAATATATGTGTATTCTGCGGAAGAACATACCAATGCTATTTACTGTATTTTTGTTTAGGCAGTATTGGTAGACAAACTAGCCTTCAGAAGTAGACAATAATAGTGTACATACCGACAATAAATACAGTCATCAATGAAAGTCTTTCCTTTTGACTAAACTCCATTATGGACTAATCCTTTCACTGTTGTATTAACCACCAGCAGTTGTTTGAAAGTGGGAGTGGGTGTGGTTTACTGGCCTTTAAAGAAGAGATAGGATCAAGACCGATTTAGTTGATTGGCTCAGGGCTATGAAAGTAAATTACGTTATACAACAATTTTGTTGAATACTTTTTTGCCAAAAATGATTTCTAGA
Source organism: Esox lucius (assembly GCF_011004845.1). Lineage (NCBI taxonomy): Eukaryota > Metazoa > Chordata > Actinopteri > Esociformes > Esocidae > Esox > Esox lucius. The sequence continues at coordinate 6,313,561 of NC_047593.1, forward strand.
GTGCACATTATTTTCTGATGTACATGGATCCCAAATGACAGCACTGAGCCACCGTCTTTAGAAACATTAGCTTAATTGTGTAACACAGGCTAAAATCTAATTTGATCAAAATCTAAAACAATGCATTATATAATGTACATAATGTTTCAATTCAATGCTTAGTGATGACACTGTCAGACTAGTTAAGGTGTTTTGTGTACCAACAATCAGTATATACAAAATGTGGGTGTCATGAAAACTTGCATGATTTTCTAAATTTTATTCAAAGGTTAGCTAGCAACTGAGCCAGTCATAGCTTGTAAAAAGATACAAAGTTTTGACAAAGATACAAAACTTATAACATGTTTTTTTTGTGCAGAAAGATAGAATCCATCATGATACGTTGAGCATGTTATTTAGTTTCCTTACATTTCCTTACCTTATATAAAGCAACCACAGTCCCATTCTTTTACTAATTTCATTTATTGATGTTGTTTTGAGTCAAATATGGTGATAGAAAGAGACCTGCAATTTTGAAGAAATGTATTGAAGATATTTTTAACAATGTGCTGTTTACTGTAGCAGATGCTTTTTATTCCAGGCATTTGACATGAAGTAAGCTTTGTTGACAATGTACACAAAATGAAATGGTTACATTACCTACAGAATAATCAACATTTCTTGCTTGAACAAAATGTCTGCAACGTAACAAAATGTGGGAAAGGATGAGGGTTCTGTGCTGTATATCTAGGACTTTAAAGTAAATTTCCCTTACAAAACATAAAACACTTAAACACAAAACAGAATTATCAGGATTGGCACCATTTCATTGTAAGGAAATATTACGAAAATGTTTCAAATTTGACAAACAGATTAATTCTGTTTTCAAAGGAACCTTTTATCATCATTTTAAATCCTTCCTCGCTCAAGGAATTGGAGATTGTTATACATGCACCTACAGTGGGGAGAACAAGTATTTGATACACTGCCGATTTTGCAGGTTTTCCTACTTACAAAGCATGTAGAGGTCTGTAATTTTTATCATAGGTACACTTCAACTGTGAGAGACGGAATATAAAACAAAAATCCAGAAAATCACATTGTATGATTTTTAAATAATTAGCCCACAACTACACGGCAGGACCTGGTCAATGACCTGAAGAGAGCTGAGACCACAGTCTCAAAGAAAACCATTAGTAACACATTATGCTATCATGGGTTAAAATCCTGCTGCACACGTAAGGTCCCCTTGCTCTAGCTAGGGCATGTCCAGACCTGTCTGAAGTTTGCCAATGACCATCTGGATGATCCAGAGGAGGAATGGGAGAAGGTCATGTGGACTGATGGTCTAAACTCCACTCGCCGTGTTTGTAGGAAGAAGAAGAATGAGTACAACCACAAGAACACCATCCCAACCGTGAAGCATGGAGGTGGAAACATCATTCTTTGGGGATGCTTTTCTGCAAAGGGCACAGGACGACTGAACCGTATTGAGGTGATGATGGATGGGGCCATGTATCGCGGGATCTTGGCCAACAACCTCCTTCCTTCAGTAAGAGCATTGAAGATGGGTCGTGGCTGGGTCTTTCAGCATGACAACGACCAGAAACACACAGCCAGGGCAACTAAGGAGTGGCTCCATAAGAAGCATCTCAAGGTCCTGGAGTGGCATAGCCAGTTTCCAGACCTGAACCCAATTGAAAATCTTTGGAGGGAGCTGAAAGTCCGTATTGCCCAGCGACAGCCCTGAAACCTGAAGGATCTGGAGAAGGTCTGTATGGAGGAGTGGGCCAAAATCCCTGCTGCAGTGTGTGCATATCTGGTCGAGAACTACAGGAAACGCATGATCTCTGTAATTGCAAACAAAAGTTTCTCTACCAAATATTAAGTTCTGCTTTTCTGATATATCAAATACTTATGTCATGCAATAAAATGCTAATTAATTACTTAAAAATCATACAATGTGATTTTCTGGATTTTTTTTTAAAATTCCGTCACTCACAGTTGAAGAGTCCCTATGATAAAAAATCACAGACCTCTACATGCTTTGTAAGTAGGAAAACCTGCAAAATCGGCAGTGTATCAAATACTTGTTCTCCCCACTGTATATGGTCACAAGCTTTATGTAGTCACATTATCCTAAATTAAACATATTTAGGGAAATTCATATGGCTGAGGTAACCGGGGGACTAAGTACATGGAGTGTTTTCATTTCTAACGGGCAAAACAAATATTAATATAAATACTCTGATACAGGAAGTGGGATTTTGTACTGTTGACTTACATTTACACTCACCAGCCACTTCATTAGGTACACCTTTTCCACTGCTTGTTAACGCAAATATCTAATCAGCCAATCACGTGGCATCAAAACAAAGCACTTAGGCATGTAGACATGGTTTGAACTTCATCCGATCGTCTTGACCAAGCTTCAGAATGGGGAAGAAAGGTGATTTAAGTGACTTTGACATAGTTGCTGGTGTCAGACGGGCTGGTTTGAGTATTTCAGAAAGTGTTGATTTCCTGGGATTTTCCTGCACAACCATCTCTAGGGTTTACAGAGAATAATCAGAAAATTAGAAAACAGGTGAAAATAGGTGAAAATCCCTTGTTGATGGCAGATGTCAGAGGAGAATGGACAGACTGGTTCAAACTGATAGAAAGGAAACAGTAACTCAAATAACCACTTGTTAAAACCAAGGTATACAGAAGAGCATCTTTGAATGCACAACATGCTGAACCTTGATGCAGATGGGCTACAGAAGCAGAAGACCACACTGGGTACCACTTCTGTCAGCTAAGAACAGGAAACCGAGGCCACAATTTGCATGGGCCCACCAACACTGGAAAACAGAAGTTTGGAAAAACATTGCCTGGTCTGATGGAGTCTTGATTTCTGTTGTGGCATTCAGATGGTATGGTCAGAATTTGGCATAAACAACTAGGTATAGATCCATCCTGTCTTGTATTAACGTTTCAGGCTGGTGGCGGCGGTGAAATGTGTGGGGGATATTTTCTTGATTACCCTTAGTACCAATTGAGCATCGTTTAAACACCACAGACTGAGTACTGTTGTTGACCATGTCCATCCCTTTGTGACCAAAGTTTACCCATCTTCTAATGGCTATTTCCAGCAGGATAATACACCATGTCACAAAGCTCACATCACATCAAACTGGTTTATTGAACATGACAATGAGTTCACTGTAAAGCCGAGAAATCTGCAGCAATTGCGTGATGTTGTATTTTTCCAGCACCTTGTTGAATCTATGCCATGAAGAATTAAGGCAGTTCTGCATGCAAAAGTGGGTCCAACTTGATGGTAGCAAGATGTACAGTGGAAATGAATAGTCTACACACCCCTGTGAAAATGCCAGGTTTTTGTGATGTAAAAGAATGAGTCAAAGATAAATAATGTCAGAACTTTTTCCACTTTTAATGTGACCTATAATGTGATCAATTCAATTGAAAAACAAACTGAAATCTTTTAAATGGACGTCCTTCCAAAATTGATGAAAAAACGAGAAGAACACGGTTCAGGGAGGCTTCCAAGAGGCCTACAGCAACATTATAGGAACTGCAGAAATGTCTGGCAAGTACTGGCTGTGTGCTACGTGTGACAAAATTCTCCCGTATTCTTCATATGAATGGGCTATGGGGTAGGGTGGGAAGACTGACGCCTTTTCTTACAAAGAAAAACATCCAAGCCCGGCTAAAATTTGCAAAAACAAACATCAATTGCCCCAAAAGCATGTGGGAAAATGTGTTATGGTCTCATAAAACCAACGTTGAACTTTTTAGCCATAATTCCAAATAACTAAACCTTCAGGCATCCAAAGAAAGCTGAAGATGAAAAGGAAGTTTACCTTTCACCACGACAACGACCCAAAGCACACATCCATCCATCCATCATCTTACACTTATCCAGGGCCGGGTCGCGGGGGCAGCAGTCTAAGCAGAGATGCCAAGACTTCCCTCTCCGCAGACACTTCCTCCAGCCCTCCTGGGGGGACACCGAGGCGTTCCCAGGCCAGCCAGGAGACATAGTCCCTCCAGCGTGTCCTAGGTCTTCCCCGGGTTCTCCTCCCGGTGGGATGGGACCAGAACACCTTCCCAGGAAGGCGTTCCGGAGGCATCCGAAACAGATGCCCAAGCCACCTCAGCTGACCCCTCTCGATATGGAGGAGCAGCGGCTCTACTCTGAGCTCCTCCCGGGTGACCGAGCTTCTCACCCTAACTCTAAGGGATCGCCCAGCCACCCTGCGGAGAAAGCTCATTTCGGCTGCCTGTATCCGGGATCTTGTCCTTTCGGTCATGACCCAAAGCTCATGACCATAGGTGAGAGTAGGAACGTAGATTGACCGGTAAATCGAGAGCTTCGCCTTGCGGCTCAGATCTTTCTTTACCACGACAGACCGATACATCGACCGCATTACTACAGAAGCTGCACCGATCCGGCTGTCAATCTCCCGTTCCATCTTTCCCTCACTCGTGAACAAGACCCCTAGATACTTAAACTCCTCCACTTGAGGCAGGGACTCTCCACCGACCTGAAGTGGGCAAGCCACCCTTTTCCGACTGAGGACCATGGCCTCGGATTTGGAGGTACTGATTCTCATCCCCACCACTTCACACTCGGCTGCAAACCGTCCCAGTGCATGCTGAAGGTCCTGGCTTGAAGGGGCCAACACGACAACATCATCCGCAAAAAGCAGAGACGAAATCATGTGGTCCCCAAACCTGACACCCCCCGGCCCCTGGCTGCGCCTAGAAATTCTGTCCATAAAAATTACGAACAGAACCAGCGACAAAGGGCAGCCCTGCCGGAGTCCAACATGCACTGGGAACAAGTCTAACTTACTGCCGACAATGCGGACCAAGCTCCAACAGGGACCTGACAGCCCTTAGCAAAGGACCTAGGACCCCATATTCCCGAAGCACTCTCCACAGGATGCCGCAAGGGACACAGTTGAATGCCTTCTCCAAATCCACAAAACACATGTGGATTGGTTGGGCAAACTCTCATGAACCCTCCAACACCCCATAGAGGGCATAGAGCTGGTCCAGTGTTCCACAGCCCGGACGAAAACCACACTGTTCCTCCTGAATCCGAGGTTCTACTATCGGCCGTATTCTCCTCTCCAGAACCCTGGCATAGACTTTCCCGGGGAGGCTGAGAAGTGTGATCCCCCTATAGTTGGAACACACCCTCCGGTCCCCCTTCTTAAAAAGAGGGACCACGACCCCGGTCTGCCATCCCAGAGGCACTGTCCCCGACCGCCATGCGATGTTGCACAGGCGTGTCAACCATGACAGCCCCACAACATCCAGAGACTTGAGGTACTCACGGCGGATCTCATCCACCCCTGGTGCCTTGCCACCGAGGAGTTTCTTGACCACCTCTGTGACTTCAGCCCGGGTGATGGACGAGTCCACCTCTGAGCCCTCATCCTCTGCTTCCTCAATGGAAGATGTGACAGCGGGATTGAGGAGATCCTTGAAGTACTCCTTCCACCGCCCGACGACATCCTCAGTTGAGGTCAACAGCTGTTTCCCTCTCCTGGGGCGCCGGATGGTTTGCCAGAATCTCTTCGAGGCCAGCCGATAGTCCTTCTCCATTGCCTCACCGAACTCTTCCCAGACCAGAGTTTTTGCCTCCACAACCACCCGGGCTGCAGTCCGCTTGGACTGTCGGTACCTGTCAGCTACCTCAGGAGTCCCACAAGCCAACCAGGCCTGATAGGACTCCTTCTTCAGCTTGACGGCATCCCTTACTTCCGGTGTCCACCACCGGGTTCAGGGATTGCCGCCTCGACAGGCACCGGAGACCTTACGGCCACAGCTCCGAGTGGCTGCTTCGACAATGGCGGTGGAGAACATGGTCCACTCGGACTCAATATCTCCAACCTTCCTCGGGATCCAGTTGAAGCTCTGCTGGAGGTGGGAGTTAAAGATCTCTCTGACAGGAGACTCGGCCAGACGTTCCCAGCAGACCCTTACAGTACGCTTGGGCCTGCCGAGTCTGTCCAGCTTCCTCCCCCGCCATCGGCTCCAACTCACCACCAGGTGGTGATCAGTTGACATCTCCACCCCTCTCTTCACCCGAGTGTCCAAGACATACAGCCGCAAGTCAGATGAAACGACAACAAAGTCGATCATCGACCTGCGGCCTAGGGTGTCCTGGTGCCACGTGCACTGATGGACACCCTTATGCTTGAACATGGTGTTCGTTATGGACAAACTGTGACTAGCACAGAAGTCCAATAACTGAACACCGCTTGGGTTCAGATCAGGGGGGCCGTTCCTCCCAATCACGCCCCTCCAGGTGTTACTGTCGTTGCCCACGTGGGCGTTGAAGTCCCCCAGTAGAATGATAGAGTCCCCAGTCGGAGCACTTTCCAGCACCCCTCCCAGAGACTCCAAGAAGGTTGGGTACTCTGCACTGCCGTTTCGGCCCGTAGGCACAAACAACAGTGAGAGACCTATCCCCGACCTGTAGGCGTAGGGAAATGACCCTCTCATTCACTGGGGTAAACTCCAGCAAATGGCGGCAGAGCTGGGGAGCTATAAGCAAACCCACACCAGCCCGCCGCCTCTCACCATGGGCAACACCAGAGTGGTGAAGAGTCCATCCTCTCTCAGAGAGTGTGGTTCCAGAGCCTAAGCCGTGCGTAGAGGTGATCCCGACTACCTCAACCTCACGCACGATCTCAGGCTCCTTCCCTGCCAGCGAGGTGATGTTCCACGTCCCTAGAGCTAGTTTCCGTGTCTAGGGATCAGGTTGTCTAGGCCCCCGTCTTAAACTGCCGCCCGATCCTCTCCGCACCGGCCCCTTATGGTCCCTCCTGTGGGTGGTGAGCCCACGGGAAGGCGGCCCCATGTTGCTCCTTCGGGCTGAGCCAGGCACTCGCATACGAGCCCCAACCCCGGGCCTGGCTCCAGGGTGGGGCCCCGGCTGCGCCATACCGGGCGACGTCACGGAACTCAAGATTTTTTTCGTCATTAAGGGGGTTTTGAACCGCTCTTAGTCTTAGTCACATCCAAATCCATAAAAGCATGGCTTCACCAGAAGAAGATTAACGTTTTGGAATGGCCCAACCAGATCCCAGACCTGAATCCAATTGAACATCTGTGTGGTGATCTGAAGAGGGCTGGAGCGCTTTTGGAAAGAAGAATGGTCAAATATTGCCACGTCAAGATGTGCCATGCTAATAGACTCCTACCCAAAAAGACTGACTGCTGTAATAAAATCTTCATGCTTCAACTAAGTATTAGTTTAAGGTTGTGCACACTTATGCAACCAGGTTATTGTGAGTAATTTTTTTTTCAATTTGTTTTTCAATTGATTTGTTCACATTATAAGTCAGATTAAAGGTGGAAAAAGTTCTGACATGATTTATCTTTGTCTCATTCTTTTACATCCCAAAAACCTGGCATTTTAACAGGGGTGTGTAGACTTTTTATTTTGGGGAAATAAAATGGCGATCAAGTTGCCAGAAAGAAGCCTTGACTGCGCCATTGCCACAAAAAAGCCTGGTTACAAAATGCCCGAAAACACCTTGACACACCTCACAGCTTCTGGCACATTGTAATTTGAAGTGACAAGACCAAAATAGAGCTTTATGATCACAACCATAAGCACTATGTTTGGAGAGGGGTCAACAAGGCCTACTGTGAACAGAATACCATCCCCACAGGGAAGCATGGTGGTGGCTCACTGAAGTGTTGGGGGTCTAAAGACACGGGGAAACTTGTGAAAATTGATGTCAATGTGAATGCAGCATGTTATCATAAAATACTGGCATCCAATTTGCATTATTCTGCATGGAAGCTGTGTATCGGACGCTCTTGGACTTTCCAGCACGACAATGACCCTTAGCACTAAGCCAAGTTGACCCTCTAGGCGTTACAGAAAAAGGTGAAGGTTCTGGAGTGGCCATCACATTCTCCTGACTTTAATATCATCGAGCGATTCTGGGGAGATCTCAAACATGCGGTTCCTGCATGACTTTTCATGACTTGGAGGCATTTTGCCAAGACAAATGGGCAGCTATAGAACCTGCAAGAATTTGTGGCCTCATAGACAACTATTACAAAACACTGCATGTTGTCAATGATGCCTAAGGGGGCAATACACAGTATTAAGAACTAAGGGTATGCAGACTTTTGAAGGGGGGTCAGTTAATTTTTTTCTTTGTTCCCATGTTTGGTTTTATGATTGTGCCATTCTGTTATGACTTACAGTTGAATGGGAATCCCATAAGAAATAAAATGTGTTTTGCCAGCTCACTCATGTGTCCTTTACAAATGGTACATATATTACCAATTCTCCAAGGGTATGCAAACTTTTTAGCACAACTGTATGTGCAAAACATGATGTAATCGGATAAACTGATTAAACTACCCTAAAATGAGCTGTAAGCATTTACAGGTGCTGATATATTCCACACAGACTGATATATTTCGAGTGTTTATTTATTTTAATTTTGATGATTATAACTGAAAACTAATGAAATCCCCAAATTCAGTATCTAAAAAATTACAATATTGTGAAAAGGTTCAATATTGAGGACACCTGGTGCCACACTCTAATCGGCCAATTAAATCAAAACACCTGCAAAGGCCTTTAAATGGTCTCTCTGTGTAGCTTACAGAACTAGACAACCATGGGGAAGACTGCTGACTTGACAGCTGTCCAAAAGACAACCATTGACACCTTGCACAAGGAGGGCAAGACACAAAAGGTCATTGCTAAAGAGGCTGGCTGTTCACAGAGCTGTGTCCAAGCACATTAATAGAGAGGCAAAGGGAAGGAAAATATATGGTAGAAAAACATGTACAAGCAATAGGGATAACCGCACCCTGGAGAGGATTGTGAAACAAAACCAATAAAAAAATGTGGCGGAGATTCACAAAGAGTGGACTGCAGCTGGAGTCAGTGCTTCAAGAACCACCACGCACAGACGTATGCAAGACATGGTTTTCAGCTGTCGCATTCCTTGTGTCAAGCAACTCTTGAAGAAGACACAGCATCAGAAGCGTCTTGCCTGGGTTAAAGACAAAAAGGACTGGACTGCTGCTGAGTTATGTTCTCTGATGAAAGTACATTTTGCATTTCCTTTGGAAATCAAGGTCCCAGAGTCTGGAGGAAGAGAGGAGAGGCACAGAATCCATGTTGCCTGAAGTCCAGTGTAAAGTTTCCACAGTCAGTGATGGTTCGGGGTGCCATGTCATCTGCTGCTGTTGGTCCACTGTGTTTGCTGAGGTCCAAGGTCAACGAAAACGTCTACCAGGAAGTTTTAGAGCACTTCATGCCAATTTAATTTTCCAACAAGACTTGGCACCTGCACACAGTGCCAAAGCTACCAGTACCTGGTTTAAGGACCATAGTATCCCTGTTCTTAATTGGCCAGCAAACTCGCCTGACCTTAACCCTATAGAAAATCGATGGGGTATTGTGAAGATGAAGATGCGATACGCCAGACCCAACAATGCAGAAGAGCTGAAGACCACTATCAGAGCAACTATCAGAGCAGTGCCACAGACTGATCGACTCCATGCCACGCCGCATTGCTGCAGTAATTCAGGCAAAAGGAGCCCCAACTAAGTATTGAGTGCTGTAAATGCTCATACTTTTCATGTTCATACTTTTCAGTTGGCCAACATTTCTAAAAATCCTTTTTTTGTATTGATCTTAAGTAATATTCAAATTTTTTGAGATACTTAATTTGGGATTTTCATTAGTTGTCAGTTATAATCATCACAATTAAAAGAAATAAACACTCAAAATATATGAGTCTGTGTGGAATTAATGTATACATTATAGTTTCACTTTTTGAATGGAATTACTGAAATAAATCAACTTTCTGATGATATTCTAATTTTATGACCAGCACTTGTATATAATTTTTTATTAAGTACTGGAATACAAAGCCAGAAAATTATATCATAATATCATTACAAGGTTTAGAGAATCCGAATAAATCTCTGTACGCAAGGGACAAGGCTGAAAACCAAAATTGGTTTGATCTGCTTCAAAATTGCCTTGATCTGCTTCTTTCTGTCAACTCAACCATGCAGCTCCTTTTTATTCAAGTATCGTCATATTGTGCTCCTTGAAACAACCACACCGCCTTTTTCCAGATTAGTCTGTATTTCTCCTGAGGTTACCTGTGTTTTTTTTTTTGTATCCCGAACAATTCTTCTGGTAGTTTTGGCTGAAATCTTTCTTGGTCTACCAGACCTTGGCTTGGTTTCAAGAGATCCCTGAATTTTCCACTTCTTAATAAGTGCAAGTATTGACTGGCATTTGCAAGGCTTTGGATATCCTTTTACAGTGACACACAACTTATAACATGGGGGTGTTTCGGGGGTTGATAGAATATGTTATGGCAGGCCTACGTTGATATGTTCATTTAGTTTCCTCAAATTTTGTTTACAAAGCATCCACATCCCCATTCTTTTACTCCATTTGTTGGTGTTTTTCCTAGTCAAATATGGTGATAGAAAGAGACGAGCAACTTTTCTGCAATGTGTTGAAAATATTTTTTATAATGTGCTGTTTACTTTAGCAGATGCTTTTTATGCAGGCATTTGACATGAAATAAGCTTTGTTGTTAATGTACACAAAACCCATGAACTGACAGACACATTGCTTCTTCATTGTTTTTGAAATGGTTGCATTTCCTACAGACTAACCAACATTTCTTTCTCAAACAAAATGAAAAGCATTCTGACAACATCTCTGTACCAGTGTTTCATAAATATTAGCTGTTCATTATAATGAAAAAGAAGCCTATAAAAACTTTAAACATGGTGTATTTATTTCTGACCAGCAGGTGACACCACTGTGCAGTGAGTTCAAAAGCCTTGAGAGAATGAACCCTTTTTGCCGGACCGCGTAAGCAGAGACGGCCAAGAAGAGCGAATGTCTTTGTCTGTCTGACTGAGTGAGTTACTAACTTACTATCCCTAGTGAAATAGGGTAGTGGATAGAGACGCGGACTGCCATGTAGGTGTCTTGTGTCAGGATAGACAAAAGCTTTGTTTTTGTCTCTCTTCAGTAGCTTTGTTATTGAAAGCCCAAAATAGAACTGTTTACGGTTATATTGCGACTATTTCAGGTGGATTTTTGAAATATGCGTACGTGCATGCTTTTAGGGTCAATATAGACCACAACTCAAAATAGAGGAATTCCTTCACACATTTTATGTTATGGGTTGGCTACTCTCCCCTGCCCTGAGTGGGCTGTCTCTTCTTTTATGTCGTGTCTGTGTTTGTCTGTGTTGTCTGTTCGGAGCACTGGAGGCATTCCCAGAGGACAGTACATAAAGGGGCGTGGCCGCATCAGCCCTGCTCAGCCGTTTCTTCACAGCTGCAGCCACTCTCCATGATTCAACACTGCAGTACTTAAACCCGGGCTGATCACCTCTTCAGCGCCAGTTCGTTAATAACAAACCCATGTGGTAACTAGGCTCTAAGCTCCTGTTGTTTTGTTTCATCCTTGCATTCTAATGTTTGACCTTACCTTGTGTTTCCGTCCAAGATTCCATCCTGACCCGCTGCCTCCTCCGCTTACCTTCATGCTCCAGCTCTACCGTCAGCTCCCACCTCCTCGCTGGGAATCCTCCCGTGTGCAGCCTTGTACTCATCACCGCCTGTCCCCCTTGGATCCCTCAGTCGCCTCGCCTTCATTTCGGACAAGCCTCAACCTGCATTACACCTCCGAGTACTTCCTCTCGGTTCATTAAACTCTCTTACTAACCGCTAACGTTGCCTGTGTGTCATCTCTGCGTTCTGGGTCAGAACAGCCCCATAACATTTTAAGTGGTTCCTTATCATTTGACCCACCACTAGAAACTGCAGTTTCTGGAGAAATGTTGTCTTTTAGTCAAGGAGGGACCATTTTAATAACTTTAATAGAGCAACACATTGTTTACAAAAACTCAAATGACAAAATAAATGCACAATGAACTTAATGTTTTTGGTGATAATAAAATAAATAATACATTTTCTTCAAGCGTTCGTGGGTATGGATGACCATTAAACAATTTGTTTAATGTTCATTTTGGAATGAACTCATTACATTCTTCTTGGGTAAGGGTAATGAAGGCCAAGTTTGGTTTCACCATCCTTGCTAAAAATTAAACTAAAAGCTCTATTCCTCAGAAATGTTTCAATGCTTAGATTGATGGACCTTTTTTTCCTAATGTAGCCTACTATGGACTGGAATGTGTTACATAGTACATACTACTCCTGCTCGTTTAACGATGAGTACACAATGCCAAGCTAAACAATGACCAAATAAAACAAAATCTTACTGGCATTTCAAGAATAGTTGAGTAGCTACTAAAATGTGTTTTCCCATCCATGATGTAGTATAGAAAACCCACTGTGAATGGGATTGAAATGGGATTTCGGACAATGTGCACTTGAAATGAGGGACTATCCTACCTATAACACGAAGGGGCTTTCACACCAAAAGAGTCAACCACCGGCAGTAACAACTAGTGTTTTGAGTGGTGTTTGAGTGGTGAAAATGGTGCAGTATGTTTTTTCATCGCTATTCTTTTTCCAGAGTACTATGTATGAGCACATTTTACCAGGGAGTACAAGTCTGGTACAATTTTCTCCGACATGCCCAGCTTTTGTTGTTGCTGTCTTTTATGACACCAATGTTGAACATTGTTCCTCTGCCACTGGGATGAGAGGAACACCTGCCGTCGGCCATACATTAAAACATCATGGAGTCAGTGTCCTGCTTGTCAGTGTGAAAGCCCCCTTAAGACACAGCTTGGATTTCATCAAGACCCTTATTCAATTATAACTAACTACACTTCAAATGACAACATCTGTCAGATTCTTCGTTTCACCTTTTCTTCATGCAGTCTTAAAATCACCGCTGTCCACTATGCGATGGAACTGGATTTTATCGTAAACTGATGTCAGTTCAGTTTCTCTAGGCGGATCGAGTTCTGATATATCGGCTCGTCCATCCTAGACAGAGAGAGATAAAGAAGGGAAAGATAGAAGGGGGTAGAGAGAGGAGCGAAAAGGAGAAGTAATTCAACAAAAGTGAAGAGAAGGATAATGTGTGTCATTATTAGATACTTTGTGTTGGAGAAAGGTAACAGGACACGTGATGCTCTGTTATAATCAGTGGGAGGAACCAAAAAGCCAGTTTAGAACAGCAACTGACTAAGCAAATACATTAAAAGACTGAAAAATGTAAGTCATACACAATTGTGCTATGCCACGTCTCACTGTGTAACCCAACCATATCATAACTTGCACTGATGTTTGTCTAGGTATCAACTGAAATCACATCACCGTGTAGCCTATAATAAAGCCTAGAGTTGTAGCCACAAGGACTCGAAAAAGCTGCTGAACTGAGTATCCTACAGTATGTCTATCAGCCTCTAGCAGTATTACTAACCTGAATACTGGTTGGTATAATGTGAGATATCTCTGCATACTGAATGTCAGCGTGTTCTCTTTCAGATGTATCTATAAAAACAGAATAAAGTAAATATAAAGTCTGGGTGTGACTAACTGACAAAGATACACAGACTGGCTGTCATCCCCTGGACAGATTATGCAAACACTAAGGGCAAATACCATGGTTACCAATACCTAAAGGTGTCATTTGGTTAGATTAAGGGAGGTTGATTAGCTAGTCAATAACCAAAAGTTTAATATATATAGTTGCAAGGAAAAAAAATATAGTTCTTGGTTCTGTTACTTAACGACACAGGTAAGCCTAACTGCTAATTCACTGTGACAGCTTGTTAAAAATACTTTTAGCATGCAGATAACTTAATCTATGAAGTAATGATTGTCAGACTGTGTGTGTTTTCAAGATTTAGAGATTTCTGGAAGGTCTGTGATAATATATGCCTCTAAATGGTTAAATACCTGCCTTGTGAGTGTCCAGTTCTCCCCTTCTTTTGACAGACTGCAATTCCAATCACTACTGAAGCAATCAGAACGCACATTACAGCCATTAGAGACCAATAACCCCTTTCTTTATAGGGACCTAAATTGAAGGAAAAAAAAAAAATATATATAATTTCTTTCACACTTTCGCAATACTGTAAATTGTGTTTAATTATTTTTATTTTTTTTAATCAAATTCAAGGAAGCAAACCATTTAATGATGGTAATGTCTCGAGGACAAAGACCCAAAGTCAGGGTGTACAAACAAGAAAGGATATAGACCAAGGTACAGAATAAAATGCAATACAAAGGCACTGAGCCTCTAAACTCAACATCATTACAATAAGCAATAAAGACAGGGGGAAACAGGTACACACCCACACATGACAGGGGAATGGAAACCAGGTGTGTAATGAGGAAGACAAGACAGTCTGGGAGTGGAGGATGAATAGGGCATTGAGTTGATGACAAGAGGAGTGCAGGAAAGGGGTGTTGGGTGGGTGCCAGCTAGAAGACCGGTGACGCCAAGCGCGGTAGTGGAGGCAGGTGAGGCATATGGTTCCATAAACAATGGAGGTAAATAGGCAAACACAGTATAGCTATAGTTGGCAGTGTGAAAAGAGTATTAATGTGGTAAATATACAGGAATTTGAAATCGGAAGTTTCTGGTTGTCTAAATAAATGTATTTTTATATGACCCGTACCTGGACCTGTCTCTGGACAGGATGTTGGAACATGAAACGTCACATTCTCCTTGGTAACTGGGTTGGCAGCCTCACATCTATAAGAGGTTCTGTCCTGTTTATCCACCTCCAGAGGGAGAGAGAGCTTGATGGAAAGTTCAGGGCTGCTGGTCTGGTTGAGTATCTTCTCTCCACTGTACCAGGAAAGGGTCACATCTCTGTCATTCATTACAGAACACTCCACTGAACAACTACCATTAAATAGTGTTGTCAACATGGGCCTGGAAACAGGATCTGTAGAGGATGAGTTTGGGTTAGAATCAAATCCACATGAAAACAGAAGTATTTAGACCTAAAGTGTCTCACATGAAAAAAGCACACATTCCATCACTTTTTTAGGTAAGTACATTTCTTTAAATACTTAAGGTTTTGGTTGAGGAAGGGAATAGTTGAGGGAAACGGGGACAAAATATATGGAGAGCTTTCATTTTAAAAGGGTAAAACAGGTATTAATGTAAATAAATACCTATTTCAAATAAATACATTAGACTGTTGCCATATGAAACATTTAAACTCCAATACAAAATGATGGAGTATAGAGACGTTTATAAACTGCATTACTGTCCATTGAAATATGTAGGAGTCTATAATATGACATGAAATAACTAAAAATTACTATAGTTGTAGGGTGAGCAATTAAAGCACTTATTACTTCTTACCATACACAGTGAGTTGATATGTTGTCTTGACACCTCCCTTTCCATCCACAACATAGATCCCTGAATCACTGGTTTTTAGTTCTCTGATGGTGAACTGTCCAGTCTGTTGGTCCCACTGAATTCTGTCTTTGAAACTGTCTATATAGGATGAGTCCATGTTTCCTTTAACCACCACAGCTATAGTACCACCATTATATAATAACGAGGCACCTTGTTTTTTTGAAAATGTGATGGATTCTCCAACAACCTGTGTCAGCATCTCTTCAACAGTCTGGCTGATAGAGAAACACAGTCCTGTAAGATACAGGTGAAAAAGATCAGGTTTAAGGGATTGATTCAATCACTTCAAGATGTTAAAATGTATTGATTGTCAAAGCTAATCACAATTTGTTAATGTATTTTACATCAAAGTAAACATTTATGGCATGTTTTTAAACCAAAAAAATAAACAATCTTTTCAAACAGATATGGTAAGTCTTCACCATCTTAACCTTTTCCTATTCAGTTTCAATGTACATTTGGAAGATAGCAATACATTTAAATTTCAGTATTAACAGATATATTGCATAGACTGCACTTGCGGGTCTCAATGATGAGTGTATAGGTACAGTTTGATAGATATTGAGCATGAAAGTAATTGAATTAAGCTTGACACAATGTATAAGAGTACTAACTATCTCTGTATGGAGGACACTAGGTAGGAAATGTGATGTCCCATTACTGATGGGTCCCAAACACCCTGTCCATACCACCTGTTAGGAACTGTGTATGTGACTGTCATAGGACTCTCTGAATAGACCCTTGGGTCATAGGTTGGAATACGCCGTACAAGGGTATTTTGTAGGATAAACTATTTCTTATAATAGGCTGTGTAATGGTTGGCTATGAACACTGACCACCTCCTGTGTGTCCTGGTCTAAATGACTGCATTTGGAGAGAAAAATGAAAGAACTATGGAAGGTTATCATCGTAAACCTCATGCTGAATAAAGGCTCTCCCCTGACTTCCGGTTGCATTCATTTTGTTCATGGATCACAAATGGACAGAATCTAATAAGTTGTACAAAAAAATTGCATACCTTTGGATAATTGGTAATATATGTACCATTTGTAAAGAGAACATGAGTGAGCAGGCAAAACATGTTTCTTTTATTTCTTATGGGATTCACATTCAACTGTAGGTCATAACAAAATGGCACAATCCTAAAACAAAACATGGCAACAAAGGTCTGCATACCCTTAGTTCAAAATACTGTGTATTGCCCCCTTTAGCATCAATGACAGCATTATTTTTTATAGGTGTCTGTGAGGCCCCAAATTCTTCTAGGTGGTGTAACTGCTCATTCGTCTTGGCAAAATGCTTCCAGGTCATGCAAAGTCTTTGGTCGTCTTGCATGAACCACACTTTTGAGACCTCCCCAGAATGGCTCGATGATATTAAAGTCAGGAGAATGTGATGGCCACTCCAGAACCTTCACCCTTTTTAGCTGTGACCACTGGAGTGTCAACTTGGCCTTGTGCTTAGGGTCATTCTCATGCTGGAAAGTCCCATGCGCAGCTTTCATGCAGAAGAATGCAAACTGTCTGCCAGTATTTCCTGATAACATGCTGCATTCATCTTGTCATCAATTTTCATAAGATTCCCTGTGCCTTTAGAGCTGACACACCCCCAAATACATTTGTGAGCCACCACCATGCTTCACAGTGGGGATGGTATTCTGTTCACTATAGGCCTTGTTGAATCCTCTCTGTGCCAGAAGCTGTGAGGCGTGTCAAGGTGTTGTTGGGCATATTTTAACCAGGCTTTTTTATGGCACTGGCGCAGTAAAGGCTTATTTCTGGCAACTCGACCATGCAGCTAATTTTTGTTCAAGTATCGTCATATTTTTCTCCGAAATGTGATGTATTTTCCAATTTTTAAAAAAAGGTTAATCTTGCGAGCATTAATAATGCAGTTTTCAACAACCAATGCTATTAAGTCAATATGGACCAATATCCGTAAGGATTGATTTCAGCCCTTTGCTGAATCCATGCTGCAGAATTCAGACAACCAGACACTAGATAGCTATAACGTTTATAACAATATTGGCATTAAAACCTAGTTTCAACCTAGCTGAAGCTAGTGCCCAGGCCAAGTCACATAAATGTAAAGAACCTGAACTTGAAAATCGGTCAGATTTATTCAAAACAGCTCCATCTTTCCCTATTCATCCCAATTCAAACTGCTGTAAAACAACGACAGAGACTTCATCATGGAGTTGTTTTTTAAACTCCCTGACCTCCACCTGCCTCCACAACAGATCTGGCCTAATCTATGCACAGCACTTTAATGAGTTTCACAGTTTTTACACTTTCCTGAAGATTTTAATGTAGACTAATACTGATAATCTTTTTTATCAATTTAACATTTTTTCTCACAATTTGCCCCTGAATTATTTATTTTGTTATAAAAGCCCTGTTTTATAGCAGTGACTTCTTCCTAAGGAATCTGGACAGTCAATGTTGGATGTGTCTTCTGACACTCACCCCATTCTCTTGTGGCTCTTACAACAGTGCTCGCTCACTCAGGAAGCTTAGATAAGAGTCTTTATATCCTGAAAATATTCACTCTCTGGCCTTCTAACTCTGGAATTGTGCTCACTGTCACGTAAGCCAGTACATGGACATGCTAGTTTGTGATGAGTAAAACAACACTTTGATGACTAAACTCCGAAACAAGACGGTGCAGGCCAAATGCAACTCTCTTCACAGAACCCTTTTACTAATCCAACAGCAGGATTCAAGCCATGGTTTCATAGGGACTTTACCACTGAGCCATTCAGTGAACTCTATAGGTAAAGACAATGTCAGATTCAAACCCCGGCTGCAGCAGTACACTGGAAGCGGTGGCCCTCACTACCAGATTAACCCAGGCCATAACAGAGACGTTTTCAGCTAGTCTACGTTTTGAAACATGATAACCAGCAATTTTTATTTGTTTTGAAAATTTCCATGGGATAGATGAACAATAATTTCTATCCTGCAACCCTCAAAAGGTCAATCCGCTTTAGCCCTGTGAGCAATTGTCAACAAACACAGCCAAAAGCCATTCTATAACTTTGATTGTTTATTGTTCTTTCAGCATGATTACAGGTTATTAAATATAGGTGTCATTCAAATACTCTTGTATTACAATTATAAAATATATCATGAATAATGTGCTATAAATGTCTAAAACATTTGTAATTATAAAAGTGAATATCGAGTGTTGGGCCATTAGTAGCAGATTTTTCATTACATTTTAATATGGAATATGTATTATTCCAGTAATATGAGGAACATTATATGCATTAGAATGTGACAGATACAGAGTGGATACAGGTTCTATAGAGGACGGAAGATTGGGTTAGTGATAGAAACATTGTACTTTAACACTCATAGGATACCCATTATTTATTGACTGTCATATAGAAAAGTTCCCAAACTGTTTTCTCTACAACCTAACTTTTCACTATTTAAAATGTCCTTCCATAATTATATAAATCTGACAACTAGTAAGAATTGGGTTCATATGAGAGACCTTACAAGAGGTTGTTGTTTTGAAACAAATCTCCTACAATTTTACATAGTTTCATAAAACAAATGTAATCATTTAGGCTATTTAGACCTGATCTCTCCATACATCATTATGATATAAAAAAAAGTATTTTTTTATTTATATCAAAAAATCTAATTCTAGATACTGTCTTTTACTAAAAGAGGCTGGCACAAATGATAGGAACCATTAAATTGTATAAGTAGCCTCAGGCTAAGCCAATGCATTTTGAAGGATGTACTTTACTAGCAGCTTCTGAAAGTTTTTGAGATGCACATTTTAGTTTTTAGGATCCATATACTTTTAGAATTTGACATCTGGTTTCATTTGACATGTGCTGTTATGAATCCGTATAAAATATAGAGAATAAACAAAATGTGTTTAACCCTAAAATCAGGAAACTTTAAAGAAGGTATTACACCTGCATGACGTTGGCCCCCCACCCAATGCAAAACTTGGGCAAAATAGGCTCAATCGTTTGTGCTCCATTTGTGAAGTCATCACCAATAATGAAATGTCATATGACATTGACATATGAAATACCGAAACAGCACAAATGAAAATGTTAATGGCACAAACCGGCACAAAGCACGAACAAATGAGACTATTCTGATTGATTTTGGGGGGCTGAGTGACATCAGAATGACCTACACCATTTTATTTAATATCTAAAAAATTACTGCAGGACAAACAAAAATGTTAACAGCACAAACCAGCACATAAGAATGAGCCTATTTTGACTCAATTTGAGCATGTTGGGGGGCTGAGGGATGTCATCACCAATAATTTAATGTCTAATATATAAAATATCGAAGCAGCATAAATTAAAATTAACGGCACAAACCGGCACAAACAAAGCACAAACAAACAAGCCTATTTCGGTTGATTTTGGAGCATGTTGGGGGGCTGAGTGATCTCAGAATAACCTATGAAATTTTCATTAATACCTTTAAAATTATAGCAGCGCAAACAAATATTTTAACAGCACAAACAGTGCACAAACGATTGAGCCTATTTTGCCAAAGTTTTGGTTTGGGTGGGGGGCCAAATTCACGCAGGTCTTAAACCTTTACTATAAACAGTGAGTTGGTATGATGTCATAACCCCGCCTTCAATAGAATTATACACTTAAATTCCTGAATCTGTAGATTTAATGGTGAACTGACGGGTCAATCAATCCAAGTGAAGACAACATCATCGCTTGGCAAATGTATTCAAATGTATGTTCTAATGACAAGGAGCCAGCGGCATTCAGTACTGCAGAAAGTGTGACGTCTCTTCCAACAACAGCAGGATCTTTTCACTTTTCTGAACAGTACAAAAGCGTAAATCCTCCAATACTAAGACACAACTTACGTCAATCCATGTTGGTTTAGTAACATAGGGTCTGGGTATGATTGAATGATTAGTCAATAGGTAATTTTTTTTTTATTATTTTAGCGTAGTGTTTTACGTTTTTGATTAATATTGCTTACAGAACTGTTTTCAGGGCTGCATTTGTTGTTGAAAAGGGCATTAATGTTTGGAATAATTTCTTGTGTTAGAAATCAGCTGTTTCGTATAGTGGTAGAAATAATTATCCACACCCGGTTGTCAAGGGAGAGAGTAATTCAGTTATTTATTGCAGCATTTGATTGTTGATTGCTCATAATGTTTGTGGCTTGATACTCGTTCTTACCAACTCCAGCTCACTCATTCTCTTCTCAAAGAAACTTCCGGTTGTACCTCAGCTTTATAGACATCCCATACTGAATACACATTAGCCTATTGGCTATTTACTGTCGCGCTTTAAATGAACGCGACTTCCTTTGTACGGATAAACAGATGGTCTTTTACTATCTAAACAAGCATAAACCCTGACACTCCCCCCTATCAAACATTTAAAGAAAAACATTTAAGAAAAACATGACATGTTTGATGAAACATTACAAGTACAATTAAATTACTAACAAAAAGAAAAGTTCCAAACACATGTTACAAATGACTAAGACAAAACAACAAAAAGGTATCGGACCAATGAGGTCTTATTGTTCCTCAAATGAAAAGTAATGTAGACAAGACAATTGATACACCACACTCCGACACATAACCCAATGTATGACAGTCATCAATCCATCCTCCACCTCAGATTACACGGGTTGAGAAACATAGAAATCAACAGGCTACTATCAGTGTTAACAGTGTTCAGCAGATAATCAGACAAAAACATGACATCATGATTAAACATTCCCCCAAGTCCATTGAACAATAAAACCCCCCTTGTCCGTATAATGATCCATGCTACAATATCACACAAAAGACCTGTGCATATCCTGTTGTACCTGTGAAAGACTCTACCTTTAAAATAGGGAAAACTTCTACCTTTAATAGGGAACAATTCACTATCCAAACATACCATGATAGCCATCATAATGTAGATCATTAAGCATCATCACAACTACGTCGAAGTCCAATACTGGGATCATCGTACTGAGTTTACCACCTGTCTTGCGAGAAACAAACCTATATACATATAAAAATCACCATATCAGTTCATTTAGGAAGGTCTTAGATAGTAAGAAATGAAGTTAGTTTCCAATCAAGTGTCCTTTAGTTCTTGTCTTCAGTTTTCTCTGTCTTGTATCAATGATGTAAAGTTCCAATATCAGTTATTGCAGTCAGTGCAATGTGGACCCAGCAAAGAGAGATGCGTACAGCCTATTCAGAAAAGTCTCCATAATAGTCTATGTCAAAGTTCCTTTTCCATCCAGAACTGGCTTGGTTGATGTTTGACTCATTGTGCTATATTAATGCCCGATAGCAACTAGCAGTGGAATAAAACTGTCAGACTTGACTTTGCTTACCCAAATCAGAAATGGTTAGATCTATCCAATTCAACCATTAAAACGTTAGACCTTACATCAAAATGTTTTCCAAATAAACCAATCAAAAACATCCTGTAAATGGAAAATGGAAAACATAACAGAAGCCAATGCTCTCATCACACAGATGCCACAGTATCATCACACAGGTCTGCGAAATTGGCCATCATGTATAGGTGCTGGTCATAAAATTAGAATATTTATTTCAGTAATTCAAAAAGTGAAACTTGTATAATGTATACATTCATTCCACACAGACTGATATATTTCAAGCGTTCAAGCATTTAATTTTTATGATTATAACTGAGAACTAATGAAAACCCCAAATTCAGTATCTCAGAAAATTTGAATATTGTGAATAGGTTCAATATTGAAGACACCTGGTGCCACACTCTAATCAGCTAATTAACCCAAAACTCCTGCAAAGGCCTTTAAATGGTCTCTCAGTCTTGTTCTGTAGGCAACACAATCATGGGGAAGACTGCTGACTTGACAGCTGTCCAAAAAACGACCATTGACACCTTGCACAAGGAGGGCAAGACACAAAAGGTCACAGCTAAAGAGGCTGGCTGTTCACAGAGCTCTGTGTCCAAGCACATTAACAGAGGCGAATGGAAGGAAAAGATGTGGTAGAAAAAAGTATACAAGCATTAGGGATAACCGCACCCTGGAGAGGATTGTGAAACAAAACCCATTCAAAAATGTGGGGGAGATTCACAAAGAGTGGACTGCAGCTGGAGTCAGTGCTTCAAGAACAACCACGCACAGACGTATGCAAGACATGGTTTCCGCTTTCACATTCATTGTGTCAAGCCACTCTTGAACAAGACACAGCGTTAGAAGCGTCTCGCCTGGGCTAAAGACAAAAAGGACTGGACCAGGCTTCTAAATCATATTTTTATGCATTTTTAGTTCTATTGATTGTCCTATCAGCAAAAATGGGGGATGACTTTAGGTCTCTACCCTCACTTCAGTTGGTTTCAAAACCATACATTTCAACAATAAAGCTATTGAGAGGAAAATATTTAGCTTTCACTTAAGATTTGATTACCCCAAAACGGAACATACTTGTGTTGGTAAAATTACCACAGATGAGACCAGTCTGAACACAAATGTAACTCTTAGTAATAGGCTACTCGGATGTAATGGGAAAGGTTGGTAGAGGCCACCCCAGTGGGTCTGCCCACCTTCCTGAAGCCCTAAGCTTCACCCATTTATGGTGAGCCAGTAAAAGGTCAAATGTTTGTTTAAGTATATGACATTTTTATTCCAACACATAAAAAAAAATCAGACATGCTTAGCAAGATATGTTACATTTTTCAACTTAGCCAATATCCTTTGTTAACTGAAGTCCAACTATCTAATATTGTTGCGGTTTGTAAAAATGTGCTTATCTTTAACTACATAGCAAATCAACATTAGGGTGGAAATTAAGAAAACTCTTAAGAATGGCAATGTAGACAGAAAACAGATGTATGACATCGCTAAAATCAAGGAACAATAAGTAATCCAAAGGACACTCAATGTTGGCTTTAAACACATACACTCACCTAAAGGAGTATGAGGAACACCTGTTCAATTTCTCATTAATGCAATTATCTAATCAACCAATCACATGGCAGTTGCTCCAATGCATTTAAGGGTGTGGTCCTTGTTAAGACAATCTCCTGAACTCCTGAAAGGTGATTTAAGCAATTTTGAGCATGACATGGTTGTTGGTGCCAGACGGGCCGGTCTGAGTATTTCACAATCTGCTCAGTTACTGGGATTTTCACGCACAACCATTTCTAAGGATTACAAAGAATAGTGTGAAAAGGGAAAAACATCCAGTATGCGGCAGTCCTTTTGGTGAAAATGCCTTGTTGATGCTAGAGGTCAGAGGAGAATGGGCCGACTGATTCAAGCTGATAGAAGAGCAACTTTGACTGAAATAACCACTCGTTACAACCGAGGTATGCAGCAAAGCATTTGTGAAGCCACAACATGCACAACCTTGAGGCGGATGGGCTACAACAGCAAAAGACCCCCCCAGGTACCACTCATCTCCACTACAAATAGGAAAAAGAGGCTACAATTTGCACGAGCTCACCAAAATTGGACAGTTGAAGACTGGAAGAATGTTGCCTGGTCTGATGAGTCTCGATTTCTGTTGAGACATTCAGATGGTAGAGTCAGAATTTGGCGTAAACAGAATGAGAACATGGATCCATCATGCCTTGTTACCAATGTGCAGGCTGGTGGTGGTGGTGTAATGGTGTGGGGGATGTTTTCTTAGCACACTTTAGGCCCCTTAGTGCCAATTGGGCATCGTTTAGTCAATTTACCATTTAAAAATTTAAACTCCATTAACGAGTATCAGGCGTTAGTTTTAAAACACAAGTATTATCCTAGTTATCGTTGGTAAATACAAATAAAAGAGAAACAATAGTATTTAACCAAACTCAATTGAGCATTTAAAATACAACATCTAATTTTATTGTGGGGAGTAAACTCGCTTTAGCTGTATTACCCTCTTTTATAGGCTATGACCATTTTGGATTCAAATTCAGTCTTCATGGGACACAGCGTGTCTCCTTAATGTTAAAGACTATCACCATGTGGATTCTTCATTCAACCACTTATACAATATATAAGTACCTATAAGTACAATATTTGTACCTTTTGTAAGACAACCATGATACTATTTTACCAGATTAGAAAATCACCATTGTACCCATTTCTAATTCATCACTAGGTTTCAGATGTACCCACGTGTACTAGTGAACAGCTCAGCACGCAACAGATTGTAACCATGCGGTGGGCCTGTTAAAGCCTACCCACATTTTCATGAGACCCCCCTTGAGACCTTACAGCAGGGCTATTCAAATCTGGCCCTTGGAGCCAGTTCCATTCCATTTTCCATTTCATTGCAACCCTCTAATCAGGGACTTATTCAGGCTTGAGACACCAGGTGGGTCCAATTAATGATGAGGTAGAACAGAAAACCAGCAGGCCCTCGTAGGGTGAGAGTTGAATACCCCAGCCTTATGGTTTTAAACATTATCAACAACGCAATAAATATGTTTGACTAAAAATTACATAGTGAACATGACAAAGCACAACAACCCAGATAGCTCACATATGTCTTGCCGATGTCGGCATTAGATCGGAAGATCAAAAGCGGTTTAGAGCGTCGAGCGTACATGTGAACGATCAAAAGAAATGTACTCTACAGGTACTTGTTGTTTAACATTACAAATACAATTCCCTTGGAAATACTTTTAAAGACTTTGCACCTACTTCAAACACCTGATTCGACTAAAATGTAAAAGTAGTATGACAACCCCTAACAGTACAAATGTGCAGTTTTAATGCTTTGTTTGCATTTCAAAACTCAAAAGTTGTCCTCAACCGGGGACAGAATGTTAAGCAAACCGTGTGGTGTCTTCACACTGGACCCAACTTAACTGGTGCAGGAGGGGACAGAAGACTGTCATCCGGCCAATGCCACTGAAGGATGCTATTGTGTGTAAGTTCAACACTTGCTTATTTTTATAGATGTTAAACATTGGTTGACAAAACCAACTCATCATTGGAAATGTGGATGCTGCCCATACTTCAGTGTTTCCTCTGGAAATGTATCTTGCTGTGGTGGGAATGTTGTCGAGTGGGGCTGCCCTCCATCTATTCTCTTCCCTCCCCTCCATCTCTTTCCTTCCGCACTTCCTCTTCTGTTATCTCCACCTCTTCTTTCCTCTCTTCTATCCTCTGTTCCACTATGGTCTACTCTCTCCTCTTAGATGTACCTTGTTGGCAATCTACTTTCTGTACCACTCTGTCCCTCATTATCGAGACTATTGTCTCCCCTGCCCACTGAAGTAATGTGTACACTTCTTATGAAAACGCAGAGCATAACCTTATGCTGTGTTGCAACTAGGGCCATTATTTTTTGGCAGAATTCTTATTTTTAGTTACATTTTTGAAATCCAATGTCTTTAACTCTTTCATGTCTTTCACACTCTGTTTATGAATTTTGCACCCTCTTGACACCCTCGAGGACAAAAATTTCCCATTGAATTAATCTCACTGCCATTACAGTATAAAACCATGCATTATGTAATGAAAGCATTGCATTTTGAAGAAAAGTAGTGATATTAGAATTGATTACTGTATTCCACCACACACACATGTGCGCACGCACACACACACAAATAAAAACTCTTGGGGCCCCTTGGTAGTCACATCCAGACATTGTTCAAATGTTACTGTGAGAGAGGTTATCCTGTAAAACATAAATAGTCATTTATAGCTCCATATTGCTAAACGTCTATCTAAATGTCTATTTACCCATTTATTCATGTAGTTGTAAAAACATGCATTTGTTGAAAATAAGTATTTTTTTTATTTCTGTTTAGCAGTTTTTTTCTATTCTTCAAAAGGAATATAGTGCAATTATACTATGGCCACATGAAATACAGATCAGCACTGAAACACACCAGTCAACGTCCCACTAAATGAAGACGGATATTCCACGCGATGAAAATCGCAGCCTAGTCGGGTCTTCATAGGGCTTGAGTTGACTACCAAACGCTTGTGCAATCTTGACAGTTCGTTATATGGTGTAACTTCACGACTCACTGTTCATCTGTATAACCAAGAACTCCTTCGGTTAGCCAGTTAGCTAGCTAGCTTGTTAGCTACAAAATTTACAAACTCCAGCTCACTCATTCTCTTCTCAAAGAAACTAACGGTTGTACCTCAGCTTTATAGACATCCCATACTGAATACACATTAGCCCACTGGCTATTTACTGTTGCGCTTTAAATGAACGTGACTTCCTGTGTACAGATAAACAGATGGTCTTTTAATATCTAAACAAGCATAAACCCTGACACTCGCCATTTACTACATAGTACTTTATAGCATCCAAAGACAAACCCACATACTAGGACATTACATTGTTACAAAGTTAATGTTGAAATCTAAGCACATAAATAACCTACAGTCTACTCAGTCTATGGGTTCCTGGAGCTAGCTAAATGGTCGGTGTCATGTCAGAATATGTACATTCATGTGAGAATTGAAGACATTGCGGACGTGTTGTATGCATGTCCTCTGGTAAAAAGGATTAACTTACAGAGTTCAAGGTCACTTTCATCTTGGCTTCCAGGTAAAGTCCAAAGAGGAAAGACGTTGATCAAAATATAAAAGCAAACTGGGATCTAAAAGATTTGAACTTTGAATTTTGTTGTTATTAGGGATTGTGGAGCAGGTGCTTTATGATGGATACATTTCTACATTAGAAACCCTCAGTGTCCAACCCCTCTGTAGGTTTCTTCCTAGATCCCAATTTTCACAAGGGATTTGTGAAAACTGCAGATGTAGAAAGGGCTTAATTAAATAAATGTGATAGATTGAGAAAGGACACCTAAAGCTGCCCTCCACCAGGAAGTTGGACACCATCTGGACAAGGCAGGCAGGCCAAAATGTACATGTCGGACATTGAAGGCTGAGCTGAATGAGATTAATTAGGCATACATTTCAAGCGCTAAGGAATACTGTAAATGTTGGGCGTATAAAATATTGAAATGAATACAACCAGCATTTTGGCATCTGAGACATTCCCTCACCTAACATATTTGGTAAATAATAGTCTATTATGCATTTAAACATGTCTTTATTACCCTCATAACAATGAGAACAAAAAGTCATAAGCGGTCATTCTACTTAACGGA
Organism: Esox lucius; assembly: GCF_011004845.1. NCBI lineage: Eukaryota > Metazoa > Chordata > Actinopteri > Esociformes > Esocidae > Esox > Esox lucius. The sequence goes on from NC_047593.1 coordinate 6,341,025, forward strand.
TGGGAGACTACAGAACACAAACTGTCTACATTTTGAAACAGTGACGGCCTCAAAACCGACAGCCTTTTTATTCGCACGCTATAATGCAGTTTACAGCATTCTCAGCCATCTTCCACATCTTACAGCTCTGACCACATAACCTTAGTGTGCTGCATGTAATCTCCAACCACGCGTCTCACATGCTGCTATCCAGCCACTATGTGACAGACATTTCCTGTCAGAAGAACAGTCTGGTACCATGTGTCAGTCTGATACCAAGTAGCTGTCATAGTTTTAATTTGATCTAAACTGACGTTATTTATGTTGTTGGTGGACCAATGCTCAGTGTATTTAATGCAACATTTGGGGGAGTTTACCAACTATGTCAGTTGTCAAATATTCAAATGAGAATCAAATAAGTTACAGTATCCATTGTGGTTTCTTTCCTTCTCTCCCTTTATAAATATTTGCATAACAAAATGCCATAGGCTTATCCTCAGATAAGACAAACAAGAAGGTATATCATCAGTGCAAAGAGGAAGTATTTGAAAAGGAGCCCAGCCTAATTTGGCTTACCTACACCATCAATCCAAATAAAACTGCCAAAAGCTTATTCTGGCATGATTTTGCAGGGGTCTATTTCACTAAACATCTATAAAAATACTTATAACACTTTTGTCAGAGAAATTCCTTTTCACCATTACAATGCAACCAATATTAAGTCACTATTTTGGATTACATCTAATGATTGTAGCCATGTGCCAGGAAATGACGTTATAGATAGACATGAGACCCTCAGGTTGAGAAGAAAGGTTTGCAAGTCTCTTAGAAATGTTTTATCCAGACATTGTTCAAAATGGGCATGCATTTTTCCCAAAACAATAACATTTCTGCTTCAACATTTGATATGTTGCCTTTGTACTATTTTCAGTTAAATCTAGTGAAATTATTTGCACATTCTATTTTTATTTGTTTTTTAAGCAGCATAACAACTTTTTAGAAAATGGGGTTGTAATTCTTCAGCCGACACCTACATGCTCACGCAAAGCACCGAACTGGATCCAACAACTAAGGAGTTGCTATCTGAAGGATACAGAGGAAGATGTGATCTTTCATTTAGGGTGCAAATTTAGCACAGGTATCAATGCATTGTCAATGGTTGCCTTCAAAACATTTGTTAATTTACACTTTTAAAATATTAGAGTGATATAGACCGGCAGTTTTTTCTTCAGTAATAATGGAGACGTTTTTTGTAGAGAAAAACATTATTTTAATTACTGGTGCAATTTGCAAATGAACTGCTCTGTGAGTGAGATTTTAAGTAATAGTAACTGGTAAAAGTATGTCATAGTAATCACTGTAGCTGCAGATTCTTAGCCTCACACAGCAGTCTAATCTCACCAGTACATTTTTAAATGCTACATGGTTATCAGTCTTGTCATAATGAACAGGCTTATGTCTGAAGCCAGCGCATTTCATGAATTATGGGTGTGGACTAAGCAATGGCGATCAAGATAATAAACCTAATAATTTTTTTTATCAGCGTTCAGCAACTTTAAACCTAAACTAGTCTTTCGTACTTTTCTTGGTACTCACTAAGGTGCCTTTGATGCACAAATGTTAAGGACAAAGATGGCAATAATAGTTTTCCAACATGTCAATCAGCTACATTAACTGATCTGCTAGTTTGATTGCTGTTGGTCGATTTATGAATTAATTTGTGAATTATGGCAGTACTTTGGTACTGTGAATTAAGTTATTGTGAATTAAGGCACTTTGGTACTACATGTGCATTGTTGGTTTGATTAGTTGGTTAAACAAAGACCACCACTGAATAAGATTCGCAAGTTGAAGCGTATGGATTGGGCAATTGGCAGATTTTTCGGTTTTATGGACAGATTAAATGAGAGTGACTCTTGATGGACCAGATGGATGAGCCTGTAGCTATCACTAATGGACACACGGCACCACTTTGAGTCAAGGCGCCAGCCAGGTGGGGGAGGGGTACCGGTATGAGCTGCTATCATTAAGGATGAGGTAGTTGGACCTTTTCAGGTTGAAGATGGACTGAAACTCAACTCCCGTACCTACTATCATTTTCGGGAAGATACTTTCTTCAAGCAGTGGTACAGGAAGAAGTCCTCAGCATTCAAGAAGGCCATGTTCTTTATGCAGGACAATGCTCCATCACATGCATCCCAGTACTCCACTGCTTGGCTAGCAAGCAAGGACCTCAAAGATGCCCGAATAATGAACTGGCCCCGAGCATTGTGTTTGTTCAACAATTAAATAAACCTTGAGGAATATGATTTGCCTAATAATTGTGCATGCAGTGTATTAACAGGCCTAAGGAAAATGACTGCCTAGAAAAACAATTCTCATTGAAGTGACTCTATTAGCCAAATTATGTGATTCATCATGAATGTAAAATGGATTAATTGATACATATTATAACGATGAGCTGCTGGGAAATAATAATGCAAGAATCTCGCAATCTGAAAGAGGTACAGTATAACATACAGTAATAGTCATTCAGCGCAACCAGGAATTATCATTTTGGTACAACCAGTGTTTTTAGTGTTAAACTATAATAACATTATTTTACATTATTTGATATTGTCAATAAGAGCAGCTCAGTCTATGAGATAACCTTTGTTGTACTGGTTGTTCTTGGCTATGTTGCTCTCTTCTTCTGCCATCTTCCTGTTTATCTCTCTTTTTACTTTTCCTTATTATTTTGTTTTAGATAATTCATGTTTATTTTTGTATTTTAAATGTCTTTTTTTTTTCAATAGTCATATGATGTGTGTATGTGTGATGCTCTGTCTCTGTTTTTAGGGTGACTTCTTAACATTCTGTCAAGGGTCTACAGATGTAAAATAGCCTTTTAGGCTAATTCTGGCACATTTACATTCATGTTTATTAATGTGCATTGCCCCTGTAAATAAATAAATAAACAAATAAACAAACAATTCTGTTTGTCCCATGGTGAAAATGCTGGCGGACAATATGATTACGATTTTCAGTACCGCATTTTTATGGCTTCCCTTTTCTGTTAAACTAAAATGATAAAAAAAAATGTATGCAGCTGTCTCATAAAACATGGTGGTTGTCTCATCCAACAAGCAGATGGGGTCAATGGTAAAATAAATAGGTTTGTTCCACCATGTTTTGTGCCTCACTTTGCCAATGACTGGGAGCACCAAAGCAGTTTGTAGACAATTAGAGTAGGTTTGGGATGACTTTAAATCTTAAAATAAAATTCTATATATAATTCCTAAAGTAATGAGGAATAAACCAAAGCTACAGTATAGTGGGTCTGCACACAATAGTTCACAAAACGCATGCATATTTTTCCATATTCTTCTTAGCACAGAGTTGAATTTGATAAATGTAGTTCTCTCCAAAGAATGTGGTGCATCTGACAGGCCTGAAGAAATGACAACCTATAAACATTTACTAAATCTTTCTGATGGTATAGTCGAATCCAAAGAGAGTATAATGAAGATGAACGCCAAATTATGTTCTGTATTATGTTCTGTTGATGTTCACATTTTGAGGCTGACCAGTATACAACCAGTCACAACTGTTCACACATCCTGCAGGAGAGAGATAAGAACCCTGGTGACAGATGGTTACCAAGAGTACTGTACGTGTGTTGTCAGGCTGTATTTAGCCCATGTCAATGAAACCTATTCTCTTATCATTCTTTGAGCTGGTTTGCCAAGCCTTTATTGAGCTGTTTTGTGAGTTGCTTTTTTGGGGAGATTCTAACATTGATCTACTAATTCTGCAAGGAAATCATGCGCAGTTCCTTTTTTTAAGGAAATCATGTGCAGTTCCTTTTTTTCTCTATACTTTTGCCATCCCATCACTTTGATAAAGGTTCACCTTAGTTCTCACGTTCTTTTTCAGTTATCATGTGCAGACCTAGCCTGCTACCCCTACTCATTTTTTTTCTAGTAACTTTCCATTTATGCACACGGTTATTTCGCTTATCTCCTACTCATGATTATGGTGTATGTCCTGTCTGTCCTTGGACACCCCTCTGCCTTATCTTGCATCCTTGCTTTTCTAACAGTTGAGCCTTGTCTAACATCAACTCTGCAAAACATTAGGCACACACTTTCTCTGTTTCTCTTTTCTCACAATAATACCAAAGCAGTCTTCTATCATTATAAATACATTCACAAATAGCAATCCCTTTATAGTACATTACTCTTCAACATAGCTAGTTATATTGTATACACTAGCTAGTCATGGACGTAGTCAACTGGAAAGTGACTTAGCCCTTTTTAAATCAAACAGCAACGACCAGGCACCTTTTGTCTAGATGTGAACATAAAGGATAACTACAGACATTACTTTTTGTTCTTAAATAGAACTTTGACGCCATACCTAATTATTGAACATTTTAATTAAGAAATATTTGTGCAAATATGAATCTTCCGCTATCTCAAGTAAACAAAACCAATGTGGTTTCCCCCCAAAGGCACCCACCCAAAGGCAATAACTATTATGTATTTACGCAATAAGGCCCAAAAGGGTGTGTGGTATATGGTTAAGAGCTTTAATGCACAGCACTAGGTGGAATTTCTGGAATAAATGTTATTTCAGGTGGTAATATCTTAACACAAACACTGAGGTCTCCCCCTCTCAAAATACCACTGTCCTGGACTCGAATACTCACCCTCTCTGGAGCCGAAACAGAGTGCATGAACTCCTTGCAATGCCTGACCTCTCCCTGGGCCTAAGATTCCAGAAAGTTCCCTCCCATCTATTCATAGATTGCAAGTTACTCACAAAACTACATTGAATGTTCCTTTTGGGGCTGATGTCCAAGTAAGAATTCATCAGTGCTATATTAAATATTTAAAACATGATACAACTTTTGAAGAAGGTTACTAATGATTAATTATTAGTTGTTAAACCATTTATAATTTTAATGCCATTGAATTCATTTTAGGTGCATTAGGGGGAGTCCATAGATTTTTAGCTAGCTTACATAAGCATTGCTATCTACTATTGACGGACTTGCTAGATAATGATGACAATAATATCTGTCTATGTATATTTCATTATGTCATGATTATTGCAACATTGTTTTCAACTACATTGTAGCCTACTTTAGCAATGTTGTCATATTTCCAAGCCGCTATTGTGTAATTAAGAAGAAACTGGAATAACTCTTATGTCATTAACCCCATTTCAACTTTTGTCATCAATATGGCTGTGGCATCTGTAGAATTGTAGTGACCATGGCAATGACTCAACTGAGTGACGGAGGTACTATCCATGAGTAGAACCTCACTTTTTCTCACAACAGACCACTGTATGTCCAGAGCTCTTGGCTGACTGATACTTCCTCTTCACGGTCCATTCTACTTCCTTATTTCCCTGTCATTGTGATGGCCAGTTCCATGCAGGCCTCAATGTAATTGAGGACATTACACTCCCACATGCATGCACATGCACTTAATCTATATAGACAGCAGGACTTGATACAGTGGCCCAGAAGTGCAAAACACAACCAAAAATACAATAACACACCTGCAATAAAAATACTCCACCCAATACCGCAAAACATAACTACTCATACAATGACACCCTCCCAACAGAAATACTCCTCCCGGTAATGGTAAACAATCACTTTAGGAAAGGAGTCAACATATTTACATAGCTTATGTCCATGTATTTGTGAGCCTACATCACATCTCAAAATGGTGGAATACATATTTATAAAGTACACCATACTCCTCCAGCATATCTTCATTTTGTCTGGGTCTGACAAATGTTCTTTGTGATCCAAACACCTCAAACTTAGATGGTCTTTCCATAACACTTTTTTCAAATCTTCCTCTGTCCAGTTATGAGGTCACCATTCATTCATCTGTTAAAACACAGTTTATTTGAAATGTTCTGTGATAACAGATCTACTGATGGTGTGTAATTCTACTCTGGTACTTTGGTTACGGTAAAAACCTGTTTGAGTGAGCAGTGTGATGAGAAACATCAGTCAGAGGGCATACGTCCGGAGGCTCATGAAACATAGTTGCTATGATGGGAAAGTAATATTATCCTGAATCAGACTCAGCAAAATCGTTGAGAAAAAATACAAAACAATTATGTTATTAATCTGATTGGTTATTAGAAAAATACAGAAAGTGCAGTTCCCTTTCGATTGGGCTATTCGTTGCCACAAAGGGGAACAAGCATGAATCAACCATATAAGGCCCAGCAGGTGTGCAGCAGCTGGGAGCCGCACGTTTCGTGCTATAAAATACACCTCTATTCATTAATGACGGAATGGCTGTTCACTGTGACTTGTCGGCGATAGGCCCTTGAAGTGTGGTGCTTTATTCCCTCTATCAGGTAATGGAGGTTATACGTATGAAATATAACCCAACTTGGTATTGTTACCACCTAGAGCACAGAAGAATACAGAACACAAAAATGGGGGACTCACTAGGGAAGAAATACTATGCTTTAACAAAAGGATTGCTTGAGGTCAAATATGGAAAATGTAATTAGTAAAACACAATGTTAATTTCTTAGTGAAAATTTGACCGATTCCTTATTTTACAGAATGAGTAGCAACTCTAAACCCAAAGTTCCCTTTTGGTCACTCACTTCAGAGCCAGAGAGGGGACAATACATTGTGTTGCTAAGCCAGAGAGATGGATTACAGGCAAGGCTGCCAGGCCACCCGACCCCCTAAGCAGAAAGCAGAAAAATGGGCCAGGCTAGGGGCAGTGATATCAAGACAGTAGAACCTCAAAACCAACTGATGTGCTCATTTAGAATGCAGCAGCCCGGCTAGTGTTCAACCTTCCCAAATTCTCCCATGTCGCCCTGCTTATTCAAACAGTTAGGAGTGTCTGCTATATGATGAAAATCTAAAGAGTAATCAAGGAAAGAAGAAACTGTCATCACTGATTGGGCAGGAGGAGTGGGGACGTCTGAATATTCCTCATGGTGGAGGAAACCTCTTGCTGAGGCAAGGGAAATGCAAGGGGTGGGGGCGCCACAAGCAACAAACTGGGCACCCCTCGCCTGTGGGGAGACAATGGAGGGAAAACTTAAACGCAACCACTGTCCCAATACTGATATTACAAGCTAGCAGAATGGAGAGACGGGTAAACACAGAGGCACACGCAACGAAGGACAGGGGCCAGGCCCCAGCTCCTCCAACTCTGCCTAGAGAATTTGAAACATGGTGCGGTGTGGATCTCAGCCGTCAATGAGTGAAATACTGCTGTTCTTTCCCTTCCAGCCCCAACGGGCACAGGTCTTTTGAGGAGCCTGGAGGAATAAGGGTGTGACCAAGTCAACCACTAATAGAGAGATCAGCTATTTTACATGTTAACAGGTTCTAGAGAGCAGACTGTACACAGGCAGACAAACTCCTTAAAAACGAGACCGCTTGGGGGATGGAAGTGGGGGTTGCCCACAAGGAAGCCCTCCAGAGCCCCCCCCCCCCCCCCCCCAGAGAAAGCTACCAGAGTCTTACATTTAAATTACATCTACTTCCACAAGAGCCAGCCCACAGACCCTACCTGACCACATTCACAAAATATGCATCTTCAAATGACTTTATGAATTTAATATTGCTCCATATTGAGAGGACATATAGTGGAGAGGACATAGTGATTTTCTCAGATGAATTTGATGTTACAAGGCTGTAACATCTCAGTGAAAAGAAATTTTTGCTGAGAAAGCTGAGAAAACTAAGCTTTCGAATAAACTTTGTTATCTAAAATTGTGTTCAAACACAAAATTCTTAATGCCTCTGCTGCTGTTGGGACAATACAACTAAGCTTGTCATGTGTCAAATTTGATTAAAAGAACGGAACAGAAAACGGAACAAAAAAAAAAACAATTAGTTCATCTCTATAGGTGCATGTTCGCTCAGTAATACATTGAATCCAAAAATAAGATAAGCAAAGCGTTACAACAATTTAAACTACGTTGTTAGATACTGTTGCTGCTAAATTAACATATGAAAATTAGAACAAAGTAAAATCCATACCAAACATATACAGCAAAGTCAACTTCAGTCTTCCTCGTCGAGGAAATTTAGTATGAGTCCATCCATTTCTAGCACACCAATTAACACCGCATATTCTCATTATTACATTAAATCTAGACAAAAGCATTCAACATCGATGTTGCATAACCAGTGTCTAACGAGAAACCTTCTCACTGAAATTTGGAGTGGGCGGTGTCTAACACGCTGGGGCTACAATGAAAATGTGTACTGTTGGGGGTACTTGAGGACCGTAGTTGGGAACCACTGCCCCTATACAGTGAAAACCGGGATTCATCCATGAAGAGAACACATCTACAAAGTGCCAGACTCCATCGAATGTGAGCATTTGCCCACTCAAGTCGGTTACGACGAGGAACTGCAGTCAGGTCGAGACCCGGGTGAGGACGACGAGCATGCAGATGAGCTTAGATTGTTCACAAAAATTAAGCGTAGATTTTTTAGTAATATTTTGATATTTCTTTTTCAATTTCTGAGATATTCATCCCAAATCACATCCATATATTCTTCATTACATTATCTAAGAGCTTCAACTTAGATTTTTCAGAAATAATGAATTATAGAGTTTTTGAGAATATTTTGATGATTCTCGGAATCTCTAAACATATGGATGTGAATTGGGATGAATATCTCAAAACCTGGAAAAGATATCAAAAAGAATCTGTAAAATATTTGTACAAATTCTGTAACTCATTATATTTGAGATGCCATTTGGGGTGAATATTAAAAAATTGGGGGAAAAAAATTTAGAGGGAAACTTTCAAATATTCTCAAACATTCTGGCCCTTTTTACGCATGAGTTTCAAATATGCCTTAACGGCCCACCAGCGTGAGTTTTTTTGCGCGTGATTTCAGAACTCACTCAGAGTTCCAGAAATTGATTATGACGTCACAATACATTTAATCCGCAGCTTCCCAAAAACACCACACTGCTTACTAGTTGCATCAACATTTTATTTCAATTATATTAGCAAACCTCTACCGGTATAGTAACTGTTAAAAATGTACATTGAATAATTTTTCACTGATCTTACAAATGGTGTCCTTTTTATAAAGATTGAGGCGCAAAAAATACTGACACGCTTCGCTAAATATCAGGCAATAGGTTTGTAAATCATTTATTTAGTAATTATTCTGAAGCTCTCAAAAGTATGACAAATTATGAATTCCGATTCTTGCATTTAGTAATGGACAAATGCGATCAGTGAAAAATGTGGTGCTGTAATACTGTTTTAGTTTGCGCCATCGGTTCGATACTAGATCTGCCAATTGAGCTATTGTGTGTGAACCCTACAAACATAAAAACAAACTGACTGGATTAACCCCACGTTAGCTACGTGCATTGAGTGCCGTTCAGACGGTTGACATGAACACGTCACCTTGCCAGGTAAGGAACACTACATACAATGCATTGCAAGCTTCTCTCATTGGCTCGAATTTATAGAGCTGCAAAAGCTGGTTGATGTGTAACTGTAGCTAGCTAACAAACGTCAGCTAACCGCTAGCTAACAAGGTGCATCGAAAATGAAGATTGGTGAAGGTTCTAAATGTGTCTTATTGTATTGAGCTGTAGAAGTAAAAAATTCCAACATATCCTTTGTTTGAATTAGCTACTGAAAGTCAACCACCAACAACAGACTCCCTCCGATTTACACACACGAACTGTATATGCATGATGTCACTGATGAGCACTAGATCAAACTATTGCGAGGCAAAGGGCGGTGGGTCGCAATCATTTTAAACTTAAAAATGCGCTATTATGTGTCTATATCCAGCACAAGTGCTTTCATTGCGTTATTAATATTATTGAAATTATAGTTATTTTTTACAGTGATATATTGGGACAAATCATAGTTTTCCCAGGATGGGAAATCTGTCCGAAACTGGCAAATGTAAATGACCGTCAGGTCTCAGAGTTACTCACCTTTCTTTATCTTTGGTTGATAAAAAAAAAGCATAGTCTCGCCCAAAAACCGGTAATGTATCTTCTAGAAAGTTTTTACACAATGATTTTGAGATTGTCAGCGCTTCCAGGAAATGGTAAGAGGTTCCATAGTAGTCCCTAATATCATTTGTTTTTGTGTATTGTGCGTAAGTAACCCTTCTTGTCCCTATTTGAATGCTTCCTACCTGGTTAATATCATAGTGTGGTCTTGAAACAATTACAATGAGGAACTAAAGTTGTAAATAAGTAATGTGAGTAAATAAAAGCGTGGTCTGACCAGCCATTGTTACGTCACTTGTACCTAGGTGTTCTAACGGTGCATTCTAAACAGTACGTTCTAATCACACCGGTGTGATCCTACGCTTCAGGGACCACTCTAGCCTGATCACTGGTGTGATAGTACGCGTCAAAGGGTTAAAAGCCTTTGTTATGAGGACTGCACTTTTACTCCGGTCCCCAAACTTTTTTGTCCAACAACCCCATTTCGATATCTAAAAATTATTGCGACCCCAACCATTATATAATCTATTATTTTTTTATTTGAGGCTATGAGTGTCAATTATAAAACGTTCTCCCCCGACCCCATTTTCATTTCAGGTGACCCCACATGGGGTCGAGACCCCTAGTTTGGGAACCTCTGATGTAGACACAGCTTTTCCCGTCACTCCACACTCTGTGGGCCGCAGACCGAAGACAATTTTACCCGTACATGGGAGTGGTCGAATGTGAGAATGTGTGAATGTGAAACTAGCTTTACCGCTGTGAATCACCATCAAATCTTACCTACATGGATACAAATATAGGCATTACTTTGGGCGCCTTACTCTGGGCGCACACCTCACGTCCTTTGCCAAGGTACCTGCCCTCCAGGCAGCTGATTGTGCGGCAGATGCCAGAATGACCGGAGAAGGGGGTAGTATGCGCCCAGCACAGCAGCCTTTCCCGGGCAGAGACAGGCACGTATTGGCGACCAGCAGGATACTGCGCGGGCGCTGGGTCCATGTGCAGTGCCTGCTTGATGTCGGTTTCGATGTCCCACCAGGTCCCCGGTAGTATGGGGTCATCATCTACTGGCCTCTCCCCCGTGTCATGCTGGCGAGATAACGCATCAGCCTTCACATTCTTGCTGCCTGGGATATTGGACAGAGTGAATGTGGATGTACTCCATCCAGTACATGGTGGTCAGTCCAAACGAGAAAAGGGTGTTTAGCCCCCTCGAGCCAGTGCCTCCATGCCGTAAGGGCCTTGATGACCGCCAACAGTTTGCAATCACCGACGTCGTAGTTCCGTTCAGCAGGCGTCAGCTTTCTTGAGAAGAAAGCGCAGGGGGCGGAGCTTGGCATGCATGCCAGATCGTTGTGACAGCACCGCCCCCACCCCAGTCTCAGATGAGTCCACCTCTATAACGAACAGCAACCTCCGGTAATAATTAGTGAAACCCAGAAAACGCTCTACCGCATTTACTGTGGTTGGGGTGGGCCAATCACGCACGGCTTCAATGCGGTCTGTCTTCATCTCCACCCCTGTCGCAGAGATGCGGTGTCCCAGAAAGGAGACGGATTGCTGGAAGAAAAGCCACTTCTCCGCCTTGACATACAAGTCATGCTTCAGCAGCCTTTCAAGCACCCGACGGACCAGAGTGACATGTTGCTCGCGAGTGGCCGTGTACACCAAGATGTCATCGATGTAGACCATGTCCCGGCGCCCCCACAAGTCCCTGAAGATCTTGTTGATGAATGTCTGAAACACTAATGGAGCATTCGTTAGACATATGGCATGACCAGGTATTATTAATGGTCAGTCGTTGTGATAAACGCTGTCTTATGCTCGTCTCTCTCTCGGATACGCACAAGATTGTAGGCACTCCGGAGATCCAATATCGGGAAGAAGCGCACGCCAGGCATAGATTCCACCACAGAGGAAATGAGAGGAAGTGGGTGAGTGTACCGTATGTTGATTTGATTGAGTGCACGGTAATCTAAATTAATCCCATAGAAAATCTGTGGAGGGAGCTGATGGTTTGAGTTGCCAAATGTCAGCCTCAAAACCTTAATGATGTGCATTTTAGACACGCACGTAGTGCCTTTGTTGCTTCACTTTTATACACCGATCAGCCATAACATCATGACCACCTGCCTAATATTGTGTAGATCCCCCTTTTGCCACCAAAACAGCCCTGACCCGTCGAGGCTTGGATGCCACTAGACCTCTGATAGTGTGCTGTGGTATCTGGCACAAAAATGATAGCAGCAGATCCTTTAAGTCCTATAGGTTGCAAGGTGGGGCACCCATGGATTGGAGCTGTTTGTCCAGCACATCCCAAAGATGCTTGATTGGATAGAGATATGGGGAATTTGGAGGCAAGTCAACACCTTGAACTTGTTGTGTTCTTCAAACCATTCCTGAACCATTTTTCATTTGTGGCAGGGGCCAATGCCATCAGGGAATACTGTTGCCATGAAAGGGTGCAGGAGGATGGTCTGCAACAATGCTCAGGTAGGTGGTACATGTCATAGTAACATCCCAGCAGAACATTGCCCAAAGCATAACACTGCCTCCACCGGCTTGCCTTCTTCCCATAGTGCATCCTGGTGCCATGTGTTCTCCAGGTAAGCGACGCACACGCACCCAGCCATCCACCTGATGTAAAAGAAAACGTGATTCATCAGACCAGGCCACCTTCTTCCATTACACCGTGGTCCAGTTCTGATGCTCACAATCCCAATGTAGGCACTTTCGGCAGTGGACAGGTGTCAATATGGGCACCCTGACTGGTCTGTGGCTACGCAGCCCCATATGCAACAGACTGCGATGCACTGTGTTCTGACACCTTTCTATCAGTTCCAGTATTAACTTGTTCAGCAATTTGAGCTACAGTAGCTCGTCTGTTGGATCGGACCACACGGGCCAGCCTTCACTCCCCACATGCATCAATGAGCCTTGGCTCTGACCATGACCCTGTCGCCGGTTCACCGCTTTTCCTTCCTTGGATTACTTTTGATAGGTACTGACCACTGCAGACTGGGAACACCCCACAAGGTCTGCAGTTTTGGAGATGCTCTGACCCATTTGTCTAGCCATCACAATGTGGCCTTACGACCATTACAATTTGGTCAAAGTCGCTCAGATCCTTACGCTTGCCCATTTTTCCTGCTTATAACACATTAACTTTGAAAACAAAATGTTCACTTGCTGCCTAATATATCCCACCCACAAGTGCCATGATGACGAGATTATCAGTATTACTCACTTCACCTGTCAGTGGTCATAATGTTATGGCTGATCGGTGTATGTTGTCTATTGTCTTTATGTATTTAGATGAAGTACCGTTAGGTCCAGAAATAACATGTTTTGTTATTTTGGCTGTTTAGGAGATGCCATGGGAATCTCATTGGTTAATGAGAATTCATTAAGGTACCACGAATCAGGATTTCCCTCTGAATAGAATTTTGTTTCCCATCGCCACATTTCGCTAACGTCATTTTAACAGTATCTCATTCTAGCATTAATGCATGTTAGCTAGCTAGATGTCATTCTTACCAGTCTTTGTGGGATTTCAGGAGTCTCACAAAGTTTGACGTTGTGGCTATCACATCAGTAAGTTTAGTTTTGCCTGCTTTGGCAATCTGCTGTCATTTTCCTCCCCACCTTGACAAAGTCCTCAAATCCAAAATGTAACTATTTACAAAACCCATCCAGATTCCATCATAGTAAGTTCTGGATCACGTCTGAATTGACGACCTAACGTTGACAGCTGAACACTAGCCCTAGTTTGACTGACATTCAGGAAAGTGAAAGTAGAGTGAAGTATTGTTGTGTTATCCCACCCACCCTCACTCTATGGATACGAGTTGAGAACATCGACGCTCTTTGAGCGCCGGGCAACGCGAGCAGACAGAGATGAGAGGATGAGAGGAATTTGCTAGGAAAATCTAAAGTCTCTTGAGTCATACAGCTCAAGTCCAAGTCAAGTCACAAGTCTTAGGCATCAAGTCAAAGTCAAGTTGCAAGTGTCTTCTCTTTTTACCAAGTCAAGTTGCAAAATATGTTATTCGAGTCGCACTCGAGTCCAAGTCGTGTGATCTCTGACATTCTGTATCTCAATCACTCTTCCCAAAAGTAAACTTCCTGTAGCCCCACCCTCACATGCCACCATTTCATGTTTCACTGTGGGCCCCCACTGACAAGAAAAGCCCACAAGGCTAAAGGTCTTGGAAGAATTTTACTCAGACATACCTCAAAATCTCACTAATCCCACTGTATGTACGTGTACTGAGAACCTAATGTACCTCACTTTTGATATGAGACCAACAAAACAGACCTTTTGTTCCTCATGAGAAACAGATGTGGGCCCAGTAGGTTAGTGGAACATCCCATAACGCACCCACAATGTAATCTTTATCAATGGGCAGCAAAATGTAATTTGATTGTCTTTACCATCTCCCAATAGGTTTACAGCACTATAGTTGAATTTTAAGTGTGTTTCAGGCTGTGGACCACTGCACAAGCTTTGACAAAATGAATGCACATGGCTGAAATTTGAAGCTGAGAGTCTGTGCATCATTTAAAAAATGTGCTGCAATACTGAGCCAAAAGAAAACAAAATAATTGTTTAAATACTTTGGAGAGTTATACTAAGTGTTTTGCAGAATCACTGGCCCCCTTTGTAAATACGACCAAAGAAGGCTGTTTCTCTGAATGTTGAAAAAAAAAGTGTATACTCCCTTTTATATGGTGTTATGTGGTGTGTAGTCATCTTGCTATTATCTTTAGCCAGTTTCTTTGACCTTCCACCCTTATTGCAATGTTTTCATAGTACACATTGTGTTTGTTCTGGATTACACTGAACAGGATTTCAATGTGTTTGCAAAGAGGAACCGGTCTTTCTACTTACTTTAGAGCAGTGTTGGCTCTTTTGACTTTAGATGGTCCTAAGCAAAATTTGAGGCCCTCGCTCCCCTAGCGGTTCTGGGCCCCCTAGCAGTCTACTTAACCCTAACCCTAACCCTAACCCAATAGGTCTATGGATGACACTACCAACGTGGGCCACTACCAACACTTCTAATAAATCATCTAACAACCCCTAGCTTACTAGGACAATAATGTTTCATATCTTTCATAGAACTAACAACCAGATTTAGTGGAACATTTAGAAAGTGGTCAATGTGCGTTAATGTTATTGTTTGTTGTCATTGTATAAGTGTGATGAACACATCTGTAAGATTCAAAACTTTCTTTTTAGCTGTGAGATCTGTTATAGCCACACTCACCTAAAGGATTATTAGGAACACAATACTAATACTGTGTTTGACCCCCTTTCGCCTTCATAACTGCCTTAATTCTACGTGGCATTGATTCAACAAGGTGCTGAAAGCATTCCTTATAAATGTTGGCCCATATTGATAGGATAGCATCTTGCAGTTGATAGAGATTTGTGGGATGCACATACAGGGCACGAAGCTCCCATTCCACCACATCCCAAAGATGCTCTATTGGGTTGAGATCTGGTGACTGTGGGGGCCATTTCAGTACAGTGAACTCATTGTCATGTTCAAGAAACCAATTTGAAATGATTTGAGCTTTGTGACATGGTGCATTATCCTGCTGGAAGTAGCCATCAGAGGATGGGTACATGGTGGTCATAAAGGGATGGACATAGTCAGAAACAATGCTCAGGTAGGCCGTGGCATTTAAACAATGCCCAATTGGCACTAAGGGGCCTAAAGTGTGCCAAGAAAACATCCCCCACACCATTACACCACCACCACCAGCCTGCACAGTGTTAACAAGGCATGATGGATCCATGTTCTCATTCTGTTTACGCCAAATTCTGACTCTACCATCTGAATGTCTCAACAGAAATCGAGACTCATCAGACCAGGCAACATTCTTCCAGTCTTCAACTGTCCAATTTTGGTGAGCTCATGCAAATTGTAGCCTCTTTTTCCTATCTGTAGTGGAGATGAGTGGTACCCGGTGGGGTCTTCTGCTGTTGTAGCCCATCCGCCTCAAGGTTGTGCGTGTTGTGGCTTCACAAATGCTTTGCTGCATACCTCGGTTGTAACGAATGGTTATTTCAGTAAAGTTGCTCTTCTATCAGCTTGAATCAGTCCGCCCATTCTCCTCTGACCTCTAGCATCAACAAGGCATTTTCGCCCGCAGGACTGCCGCATACTGCATGTTTTTCCCTTTTCACACCATTCTTTGTAAACCCTAGAAATGGTTGTGCGTGAAAATCCCAGTAACTGAGCAGATTGCGAAATACTCAGACCAGCCCGTCTGGCACCAACAACCATGCCACGCTCAAAATTGCTTAAATCACCTTTCTTTCCCATTCTGACATTCAGTTTGGAGTTCAGGAGATTGTCTTGACCAGGACCACACCCCTAAATGCATTGAAGCAACTGCCATGTGATTGGTTGATTAGATAATTGCATTAATGAGAGATTGAACAGGTGTTCCTAATAATCCTTTAGTTGAGTGTACATAAGAGTGTATTGGGTACTCACACCTGGCAAACAAACCGCAAAAGAGCACTTTAATACAGCCATGAACAGAACACCACTTGGGCATTATAAATTTCAAAAACTATCACATGGCTGATTTTGTACGTTTGCCCGCTGACAACGAAATGATCAGTCTATAAATTTAATGGTAGGTTTCTTTGAACAGTGAAAGACAGAATAACAAGAAAAAAATCCAGAAAAATGCATGTCAAAAATTTTATAAATTGATCCGCATTGTAATGTGTAAAATAATTATTTGACCCCTCTGCAAAACATGACTTAGTAGTTGGTGGCGAAACACTTCTTGGCAATCAGAGGTCAGACGCTTCTTGTAGTTGGCCACCAGGTTTGCACATATCTTAGGAGGGATTTTGTAATTAAAGTTTCGAGGCTGATGTTTGAAAACTCGAACCTTCAGCTCCCTCCACAGATTTTCTACGGGATTAAGGTCTGGATACTGGCTAGGCCACTCCAGGACCTTAATGTGCTTCTTCTCGAGCAACTCCTTTGTTGCCTCGGCCGTGTGTCATGACCCATTTTCAATGACCTGGCTGAAGGAAGGAGGTTCTCACCCAAGATTTGACAGTACATGGCCCCGTCCATCATCCCTTTTCTGCGGTAAAGTGTTCCTGTCCCCTTAGCAAAAAAAACACCCCCAAAGTTTCCACCTCCATGTTTGACGGTGGGGATGGTGTTCTTGTGGTCATAGGCAGCATTCCTCCTCCTCCAAACACGGCGAGTTGAGTTGATGCCAAAGAGCTCGATTTTGGTCTCATCAGACCACAACACTTTCACCCAATTCTCCTCTGAATCATTCAGATGTTCATTGGCAAACTTCAGATTGGCTTGTACATGTGCTTTCTTGAGCAGGGGGACCTTGCAGGCACTGCAGGATTTCAGTCCTTCACGGCGTAGTGTGTTACCAATTGTTTTCTTGGTGACTATGGTCGCAGCTGCCTTGAGATCATTGACAAGATCCTCCCGTGTAGGTCTGGGCTGATTCCTCACCGTTCTCATGTTTATTGCAACTCCACAAGGTGAGATCTTGCATGGAGCCCCAGACCGAAGGAGTTTGATAGTTCTTTTGTGTTTCTTCCATTTGCGAATAATTGCACCAACTGTTGCCACCTTCTCACCAAGCTGCTTGGCGATGGTCTTGTATCCCATTCCAGCCTTGTGTAGGTCTACAATCTTGTCTCTGACATGGCAGCTCTTTGGTCTTGGCCATGGTGAAGTTTGGAATCTGATTGATTGGTTGCTTCTGTGGACAGGTGTCTTTTATACAGGTAACAAACTGAGATTCGGAGCATTCCCTTTAAGAGTGTGCTCCTAATCTCAGCTCGTTACCTGTTTAAAAGACACCTGGGAGTCAGAAATCTCTGATTGAGAGGGGCTCAAATACTTATTTCACTCATTAAAATGCAAATCAATTTATAACATTTTTGTTGTTATTCTGTCTCTCTGTTACGATTAGCGTTGAAGCAGGACCCAAGCACAGCCATGAAGGACAAATAAAGGATGTAATGGTGGAACAGAGGCAGTAAAACCAAAAACAAACAGCAGAAAAACAGGTAGGCAAAAACACAGACTGGCGGCAGGGACGGACATAAACCAAGTACAAAACACAATGACCGACAAGGGGCTAACAGAAGATGGCAAACTAAATAAGGGGCTAACGAGGACCAACAAGACACATGTGCAAACAACAAGGACAGGCACAAGCTGTGGAGAAGGACAGAAACAAAAACCAAACATGACAGGGCTACATTCAAAGCCAAACCAAAACAGAACAGAACAGAATGTTACACTCTCACTGTTCAATTAAACCTACCATTAAAATTATAATGATAATTTCTTTGTCAGTGGGCAAACTTCCAAAATCAGTAGGGGATCACTGTATATAAATTATTTTTGGCAATTGTTTTCATATTTCACAAGGAGGATTGTCACTGCATTTCAGCCATGTAAATACTTGTCATTGTTTGTCTGTTCTCCATAAATACATACACAATTATGATGACACAGGCACACACACAAAAATCTGAACAGAAATGAAGGTTACACTTTGTGTATCTGTAGATGTTCTATAGATATGAATACTTAAACATTCAACAAACTATAAGTTGATAAGCAACTGCTTGCTAGGATTCATAAGAATGTGGCAGCCTATGCTAGGGTAATGCGAACATTCAGACTGCCCACTCAACTGCTTTTTCTGAATCTCGTGTTCCATTTAGCAACTAGCCATTCAACACGCCCTAATCTCTAAGACGTGGGTGGTCAACAAGACAGCATGAGGAGAGTTTGGGGGTAAGATAAGTGCCAAGTGGTCGCATGGTTGAACATCGCTGCAGTGTACCAGAGTATTTAGTCAGTGCCTGAATGAACGATTAAAAGTCCCCAGACAGGCAATAAACTCTCTGCTGCAAAGTGCAAGAGAAGTTGTTTACCCAATAAAATGGACAGCCGCATTGCAGACAGGGCTTACATCACAAGCTGGCCTCAGCACAGAGCCGGGTGCACAAATATAGGACACAAAGTATTTGAATCCATTGTTCCTAAGACGCAAAGGTGGGAGCCTACCAGATGGCGAACAGACCCTGGCAAAAAGGTTTGTCACCTTGAAGAAAAACTGTTCAAATCTCCAGCCAATCATTCCATTAGCAATACATTCCGGCTTGACGTAGCAAAACAAGTAGACCACAATGAATTCAGTAGGAACAATGTTTTACTTCCAAACAACTCATGTCATGAAGCCAAACTCTCTCAATAGCAGCAAACTGTTTAAAATTAATACATCGTGCTGAGCTCTCTTCAACTCTGCTGTCGTGGCTCGACTGTGTTCTTAGGTGTGCATGCTAGTGATTAGTCATAGTCGGCAGACCCCAATGTTATATACAGCTCCGGATAAAATTAAGAGACTACTGCACCTTTTTCTTTCCTTTCCAAAAAAGTTGAAAAGAAAAAGGAAAGTAAAAGGTGCCGTGGTATCTTTTTTCCGGAGCTGTATGTGGGGTAGGTGGGTTTAAGGTTATAAAATGTTTTTGGATGAAGAGTGTGGGTTTGGGGCGGGATGTATGTTGAATGACATTGCTAGACTTTGTAACAATTTTATTAATTCTGAGAGAATTTGGCAATAATATGACTCTCAGAGTAGGCTACATTTCAGCTGCCAGCACGTGCCTCTGAAAAATGCTTGACCTCTACGTTCCCCAAACAGATGTTTTGTTCTTTCTGTAACATTCATCTATCTCAAGGCATTTTCCATATTTGTGTGTGTAATGTAGGGTGCAGGCTTCAGAATTTCACGTTGTCCATATAGTCGGGTTGGTTACTGATGTGTTATACGTTCTACCAAGAACCCTTTAAAAGTTTTTCAGCAGGTGAGTTGAGGGGGTAGGTTGTGCATGTGGTTCTTTCAGTAACAAGTATAAATTGTTCTTCACAATACCCTTTGACGTTTCTCCTTGAAAAACCTTTCAGGTTCCTGCAGTTTCAAAGTAAAGGATACTTTTCTATTTAGAATGATGTGGTCTAGTAGTAATGTGATGATATCCTTTGATGTTATGGTGTCTTGAAATCTGAGAAATGTGTCTACATGAATATTTAATATTTCCAGCATTTTGAGGTCAGTCACTTCCCTAAGTGGTCCAATATAATACAATGTCATGGTACATTCAAATGTTGCCAGTAAACAGCTCTATTTTCAGTCAAAACAAACCATGTTTGGAAAATAAAACTCAGCACTTTTAGAAAGAGAGTCTCCTCAGAAAGATTTGACAGTTGATATAATTCAGGTCCATGTAACAGGTCAGGAAAATCTTACAGAATGGCAGTATTTTTTTAGGACATTCACCAGCCTTCAAATTCTCTCTTACTACAGTAAGACATGCACAACACCATAACACATTATTTCCAGAGGACTTTTATGAAATTATACTAAAATTATTTCACAAGTTCTTTTGACCAGTAGCCAGACCATGACCTGTTGTCACAGGAAACCAAACACTTCCTCTTAAGAATGAAACCTTCAAACTAAGTGTTTACACGCTGTGTTAATTCTGTATACAGGCCAACAATGAATGATGCTGTGTTATGATCTAAGCTAAAGTATTACATTGAAATGTATTGGTAGGGAAAAGTCTGTGTACATTCATTATCATGGAAGAATATCACCTTCACAAGAGGCAAACTTGTACTCATCCTGTTATTGTTTGGGAAAGGGGAAGTAGACTGCAAGCTTAATTACCCCGGCTGGCCTTCACTGGAATTCCCGTTTAAATAAAGCACATTCATTTAGATAACAGTTTTTCAGGAAAACCCAGTTCAAAAAGATGAATTGCTCCTACAGTCAGCGAGTCACTCCCTTATACAAAGTTGGCAAACAACACTATATACGGTTTTCTGGGGAAAGTCCAGAAGGTATCTGTTTCTGGGATACCATTACAGGCATCCTCAAAGTTGTTTTCGACACTCGTTTTACCCATTCTAAAATTCACTTAACATTAACTTCAAAATGATTATTGAACCCATAAATGAATGCACATACAGGAAAAAATTGGCCTACATGCCAACAACACATATTGGACTCGGTTTCACTACTGCTATGTCAACACCACCATAGTATATCTAATTAGGACATAATGTTCATGTTTCCACCTTCCTAACCTCCCTTGACCTTTGGCTCAAAACGTCCAGAAACAAAGAACTTTCTTCTGAAACACATCAGTCTATTCTTGTTCTGAGAAATGAAGGCTATTCCATGGAGAGATTGCCAAGAAATCGAAGATCTCATACAACGATAGGTAGGACTCCCTTCACAGAACAACTTTCTAACCAGAGTAGAAAGAGTGGGAGGCCCCAAAGCACAAATGAACTAGAGGACGAATACATTGGTGTCTAGTTTGAAAAACAAACGCCTCAACTGGCAGCTTCATTAAATTGTACCCAGAAAACACCAGTCTCAACGTGAACAGTGAAGAGACAACTCTGGGGTGCTGGCCTTCTATGCAGCGTATTCATGCATTATCATTCAGTGGCAGTGTACATACATTAGTCACACCGAATGTTCAAGTTTAATTTGGCTGCTCCAGTCTAAACAGGACATGTTTGTGGCCTCCTGTGCTGGCGTGGTCAGTTTTTGCCATTTAGGGAGGTCCAGATAGCAGAGCAAGTTGTTTATCATCATTCTTAAGGGACTGCTGTCCGTGGGAGAGGTCCATATTTGCTAAAACTGGTGTGTGCCTGGGGGATGGGTGTGTATGTGTGTGCATAGAGCATAGATACATTATTCATTAGGAAAGAACTTCACTTTTCTCACACTATAACAGGAACATTATATTTATTTGTGTTTGACTTTTCAATAACCTTTGAGGGGAAGCCATTCCATTATGATAAATGTACTGTACACAAGACTTGCCCAGCTAACACATTTATTTTGACTACTGGTCTGAGTTGATCATTCACATAATAGCATTCAACAGTATCCATGGATTCCCCCTATTAAACCTCCATGGGTTGCAGGTGGCTGAACAAAGGAAACATCTGGCTCATCAATTGAGTTTTTCATGAAGACCAGCCAAACATTGGGAGGGAAGTGGGGGCAGGGCTTTGTGTGGTAACCAGAGATCGTTGTGGGTGTGTTCCATTCATTAGCAATATGAAACCAAGCAGAGATAGAGACACAGACAGTTGAGGGGGATGCTGTGTGAGTGGTAAAAACATTTGCATTGACAACAGCTTATCAACTGCTTTAACGGTGAAATTAATTATTTTACATTAGATACAATACAGCTCCGGAATAAATTAAGAGACCATTGCACCTTTTTCTATTCTCAGAGCCTCCATTCAGAGTAATACCCCTGAGTTGTTTTATGGAGTGGTTTGAATAAAAGGGGTGTGAACCATGATGTTTACTTAGTGAGGGCCTGTAAACTGTGCAGGATGTGGTGTACCTGCAGAGACAGAGATAATGGCGGCAGAGAGAAAAACACTCTCTTACATCATTTTGTCAACAACAACGTTATAATGTAAAACTTGCGTGACACTAGTATATTTCACATCTAGGATAAATGGGAAGACCTCATTGAATAAAGGGGAGTGGGAGTATCACAACACATCTAATTTTAGGAGTAATTATTGTGACAGAGTATTTTTTATACACCCACAAACACAATCTATAGTTAGAAACATCATACTAATTTCCTTTTTGTTTGCTGTATTTAAAAATATATATAAAGCTCACTTAGCTAGCTTGTATGTTGCAGATGGAGCTATCCGAAGTGTTGACAACAAATTATAGAGCCTATAGAAAATTTAGGCCAGTGTTATTTTCAATCGCAAATAAAGCTGTAATTCTTTACTTTTCACCAAGACACAATCCCAACTGTAATATTATTTCTTTTCATTGGTTAATCAGTAAGCTGGTGTGAACTTTAGAGACAGTAAACCAGATATTTGCTATACATTTAGGATGCTAAATCATGAGATGTAACTTTACATTCATTTTATTTTTCCACCAGGGCCCGCTATTTTAGATTCAATTACCCCTGCATTGTTCCATGTGTTATAAATATGGTTTCTCTTGTGTTGGTAGGATAGCCATGGAGTCCAATGGATATCTTATTTAGTGGGTTTGCATTAAAAGTACATTTTGCATTGCAATAACAGAGAATGTCTATAATTAATCTGCTGTGGCATGTGGGAGACTCTAAGGCCATGTGAGTAAGATTCTATGGCCCGTGTGCTAATCACATGGGTTGGTGCAATCCTAACACCACACATCACCAGAAACAACCATCCCTATTATGAAGCATGGAGGTGGCAGAATCATGTTATGATGATTTGGCATACTGACTGTTTAAACAGTGTTTACATATCAAATGTGTTTGCCTAACTCGGCCCTCTTTCAGGGTGGGTGCGGTTGGTTGGTGTCCCTTTCAATCTGATGCTTGGCAAAGTGGGTGGAGTTCCTTCCTGCCTGGTTGGGTTACATTCAGATGGGGCTCTTGAGCCCCCTGTCTCAGCCTCAAGTTTTACTGTGCTATAATATTGTGCCGGGGGACTTGGGTCTGTCCTGTCTTAAGTCCCAATTATTTATTTTGCATTATATTCTGTGACGGGGGAAAAGTGTCTTACTGAACAGCATGTTCAGTTATCCTTTTGAATCAAAGAGATGCTATCTCTAACATTTCTGGTGTCCTGTTTAACTTTAGAATGTGGGCCCTTGGACCCCGCCTTGCTACTACCTTGCCCCAATGACTCGTGGGTGGTACTGTCCGGAGTCCTCTTGGTTCTGTTGCAGGTCGAATTGCTGGCTGGTGATTCCTGCTGCCCCTTCCCACAACGGTCCCTGTCCATGTCCATCTGGTGCTGTGGACTTGGATTCTGTTTAAGGACTCTGGTCACAGCCCACGTGCATTTGTTGACCTGCTTGTCACCTGAACTTGCAGAAACATTGACATGGCCCGAAAAGTTCTTCTTCACACGGCACAGCCAGTGTGTCAGGTATAATCCAGCATGAAGACTAGGGAGCAAACAACCTGCACAACTGAACTGTAAACATTATTTTTAATGTTCATACTTTATTAAGTATATAAATATAACAACTTTGAGGATGGCTATGGAGATAGGTCAACTTGTGGTATAATTAATTGGGAGAATTCTCACAGCTATTATTAAATAAGGCTAATTCATGAAATCCATTAAGTTACAAAGTACAGACAAATAAATTAAGAAAGTAAAAGGATTTTGTGGAATGACCTTATGGTTTCTTTAGCTGAAAAAACAACAACACATAAACAGTAATGTAAATGTATCTGAATGAATGTGTGTCAATGTAAATGGATTCCATCAAACCTCATCACCTTCACATTGTTATGTGTTATTGTCTCTGTATGTGTCTATGACAGCGTCTCTCTATCCACATCTATGACAGTGTTTCTATCCACATCTACACCAATCAGCCATAACATTATGACCACTGACAGGTGAAGTGAATAACACTGATAATCTCGTTATCATGGCACATGTCAGTGGGTGGGATATATTAAGCAGCAAGTGAACATTCTGTCTTCAAAGTTGATGTGTTAGAAGCAGGAAAAACTGGCAAGCATAAGGATCTGAGCAACTTTGACAAGGGCCAAATTGTGATGGCTAGATGATGTTCCCGGTCTGCAGTCATCAGTACCTATCAAAAGTGGTCCAAGGATGGAAAGGCGGTGATCCGGCGACAGGGTCATGAGAGGCCAAGGTTCATTGATGCACGTGGGGAGCGAAGGCTGGCCCATGCGGTCCAATCAAACAGGTGAGCTACTGTAGCTCAAATGCTTAAAAGGTAAATGCAGGTACTAATAAAACAATGACAGAGCACACAGTGCATTGCAGTTTGTTACGTATGGGGCTGCGTAGCCACAGACCATTCAGGGTGCCCATGCTGGCCTCTGTCCACTGCTGAAAGCACTGGAAGAAGGTGGCCTGGTCTGATGAATCACGTTTCCTTTTAAATCACGTGGATGGCCGGATGCATGTGGGTGGCTTACCTGGAGAACACATGGCACCAGGATGCACTATGGGAGCAAGCTGATGGAGGCATTGTGATGTTTGGGCAATGTTCTGCTGGGAAACCTTGGGTCCTGCCATTCATGTGGATGTTACTTTGACATGTACCACCTACCTCGGCATTGTTGCAGACCATGTGCACCCTTTTATGGCAACGGTATTCCCTGATGGCATTAGTCTCTTTCAGCAGGATAATGCGCCCTGCCAAAAAGCAAAAATGGTTCAGGAATGATTTGAGGAACACAACGACGAGTTCAAGGTGTTGATTTGGCCTCAAAATTCCCCAGATCTCAATTAAATCGAACATCTGTGGGATGTGCTGGACAAACAGGTCTGATCCAAGGAGGCCCCACCTCACAACTTACAGGACTTAAAGGATCTGCTGCTAACATCTTGATGCCAGATAACACAGCACACCTTCAGAGGTCTAGTGGGGTCAGGGCTGTTTTGGCTGCAAAAGGGGAACCTACACAATATTAGGCAGGTGGCCATAATGTTATGGCTGATGGCTGTGTCATTACACACATCTATGACAGTGCCTCTGTATCCACATCGATGACAGTGTGTCATTATTCACATCCATGACAGAGGGCATCATTAGTCACATCCATGACAGAGGGCATCATTAGTCACATCCATTACAGTGTGTCATTATTCACATCTATGACAGAGGGCATCATTAGTCACATCCATTACAGTGTGTCATTATTCACATCTATGACAGAGGGCATCACTATTTACATCCATTACAAAGAACGTCACTATTCACATCTATGACAGTGTTTCTATCCACATCTATGAAAGCCTGTTCATTTTCACATCTATGACATGGTGACTACATTCTCGTCTACTGGGTGGGTTAGGGTTAATTAGGGTTAATGTTAGAGTGTCTGTATTACCCATGGCATCACCATTTGAATCCATTACTCTTGTAGGCTTAGGTTTAACAGATCTTGAGTTCAGGTTGTTAAAGAGTGACATCTAGTGAAGAAAACTGAGAACTTCACAGGGAAGAGTTAGAAGTAAAAAAAAAATCCTGGTAAGGTATCATTCTGGGTTCTATTCTGTCATGTGTGTAAATTGTTTTTGACCAATCATCATACAACACTAATGCGAGGCAGCAGCCTTGCTGGGGTACGGAGGAAATGTTCCAGTGTTCTTAACCATAGGGAATTGTCAGCCAAAGTAATCCCCTTCCATGTGCATTCTTACTATTGTAAAGACAATATTTAAAACTTAAGTGCCAATATACTATCAAAAGGGCATCTATTGAGATAAACAAGGATTGTTGAAATCCTAGTAACACAAGCCTGCTTGGAAAACTCCAGGTGACTGAACAAAGAAGATATGATTTAGGAATAATGGCCTAGATGTCACACTCAACGAAGCAGAAAGCAGTAAAAAGATACTGTAACGTAGAGACACTTTGTTTTTTTTAAATTCTCACCAATCGCACAAGAGCAGTACAATATCTGTTGACATAGCAACTGGTTTAAGCCATATTGCTGGGCAGGGCATGTTGTTGCCATTTGGGGGCCCTTGCCATGGTATCAAACCATCATGGGCTTAACGCCACTATTTTATAAACGTTTGTATATGTTTAAACAAAAATAAAATGTTAGCAAAGGACAAAAATTCAAAAGAAGGACCTGTAACAAGATTGTTCAACAAGAAAATGTTGTTTTTTAAAACAAAAGTTAAAATAAGGTATGCTTAACACTGGAAACAAATTTAAAGTGCAATAAAATGCTAAGTAGCCTATTAAAAACAGTGTACTGCTTCTCCACACTTTGAAACAAATGTTTAGTATACAGCTAGGTTCAGAAATATTTGGACACGGACAGAATTTTCATAATATTGGCACTGTACACCACCACAATGTATTTGAAATAAAAAGGCTGAGATGCAATTGCAGTGCAGACTTTCAGCTTTGATTCAAGGGGTCGAACAAAAATATCATATTTAACATTTAGGATTTGCAACCATTTTAATACACAGTTCTCTTATATCAGTGGCTTAGATGTACTTGGACATACACTCACCTAAAGGATTTTTAGGAACACCTGTTCAATTTCTCATTAATGCAATTATCTAATCAACCAATCACATGGCAGTTGCTTCAATGCATTTAGGGGTGTGGTCCTGGTCAAGACAATCTCCTGAACTCCAAACTGAATGTCAGAATGGGAAAGAAAGGTGATTTAAGCAATTTTGAGCGTGGCATGGTTGTTGGTGCCAGACGGGCCGGTCTGAGAATTTCGCAATCTGCTCAGTTACTGGGATTTTCACGCACAACCATTTCTAGGGTTTACAAAGAATGGTGTGAAAAGAGAAAAACATCCAGTATGCGGAAGTCCTGTGGGTGAAAATGCCTTGTTGATGCTAGAAGTCAGAGGAGAATGGGCCGACTGATTCAAGATGATAGAAGAGCAACTTTGACTGAAAAAACCATTCGTTACAACCAAGGTATGCAGCAAAGCATTTGTGAAGCCACAACACGCACAACCTTGAGGCGGATGGGCTACAACAGCAGAAGAGCCCACCGGGTACCACTCATCTCCACTACAAATAGGAATAAGAGGCTACAATTTGCACAAGCTCACCAAAATTGGACAGTTGAAGACTGGATGAATGTTGCCTGGTCTGATGAGTCTTGATTTCTGTTGAGACATTCAGATGGTAGAGTCAGAATTTGGTGTAAACAGAATGAGAACATGGATCCATCATGCCTTGTTACCACTGTGCAGGCTGCTGGTGGTGGTGTAATGGTGTGGGGGATGTTTTCTTGGCACACTTTAGGCCCCTTAGTGCCAATTGGGCATCGTTTAAATGCCACAGCCTACCTGAGCATTGTTTCTGACCATGTCCATCCCTTTATGACCACCATGTACCCATCTTCTGATGGCTACTTCCAGCAGGATAATGCACCATGTCACAAAGCTCGAATCATTTCAAATTGGTTTCTTGAACATGAGAATGAGTTCAGTGTACTGAAATGGCCCCCAAAGTCACCAGATCTCAACCCAATAGAGCTTTGGGATGTGGTGGAACGGGAGCTTCGTGCCCTGGATGTGCATCCCACAAATCTCCATCAACTGCAAGATGCTATCCTATCAATATGGGCCAACATTTATAAGGAATGCTTTCAGCACCTTGTTGAATCAATGCCACGTAGAATTAAGGCAGTTCTGAAGGTGAAAGGGGGTCAAACACAGTATTAGTATGGTGTTCCTAATAATCCTTTAGGTGAGTGTATATTTTAATCCTTCTACAAGTTCACACAAAAAAATATCAATGCTCTGTTTCACAGACACTGTTCTTTTGGTTTCTTCCTTTAACCGTTAATTGAAGAAGTCAATGAAAAAAAAAAACTCTACCTGGTTGTCCTTTACATTAACAAACATAAAAAAAAAGTCTAACATTACAATATAGGTCATTACCTGTGTTTCCGGATCTAGCTCCTCCCCGCCACACTCACCTGCCACCGTTACGCGGTATTTCCCTTTTTGACTCCCAGCCTGTTGTTCGCTTCCTTCCTGTTCCCGTTCTATCCCCATATTCCAGAAACCTGCATCCTGACCTGTCTACCTGCCCCATGGATTCTCCTCCCACCTAACCCTGCCTGTGTTGTTGCCCTCGCGGACTGATCACCCGGAATTCCGACCTACCTGCCTGCCCCTGGATTCTCTTACCGTCTCTCCCTGCCTGTACTGTTGCCTCCGCGGACTGATCACCCGGCTTCCTGACCTGACCTGCCTGCCTGCTTCTACTTTTCTCCTCTCTGTCTATTCCTGCCTGTGCCTTCGCCTTCGAGGACTGATCTCCTGGTTACCGAAACTACCTGCCCGTCTTTACCGTTCTTGCTCTTGCCTACTCCCTTGTACAAAGAAAATAAATCTACAGTTGCACTTCTGCAATTGGACCCACACCACTCTGGTCTCGGTGTTCATTACAGGTGGTGACTGTGTATGTGAACATGCTCCTCTGTCTTCACAGTGATCAGAATGGGAGAGGTTTTCTCATTCTCACTAGCTTATAGTAAATCTTTCCACATCTGTACAGTTTCTGTAGTACAAAATAGCTGACACCACAATCCAAGCACTCATGTAAAAACCCTGCATCCACATTTAGCAGATACTTTTGAACTAGAGAGAAAGCACCATCAACAAGGCCTTTAAAAACAAATGCTGCTACCCATCCTTGAATCCCAGTCGGATTTGGTAATGCTTTCACAAAAACTGATGGATCTGGTGGGTGTGTCGATAGTAATTCCAAAGAATGGGTCAATGCAAGTTTGTTTTGTTAGATTTGTATCATGGGTTTTCATCTGGGTTAAGAAACATATGATGGAATCATTCAGCTATAAATTGATGTGGCTTAGCCACAATGCAAGCGCAAGTGCTAATCGACTTTTTAGGTCTCTGCATGTGCCAATAAACTGCATTTTCTAGGTCTCTGCAATCCCACCAGTAAGACACATAAGCACTCTTATTTTATTTTCATTTGCATAGCATTGCCAGAAACCAAAAAAGTCACCTGTGACACGTGTACGAACTCAAGAGCGCTATACATTATTTTCAATAGCACATTTCAGGCAGGAATAGATGTGCGCACAGATGCCCCCTTGTGGCTGATAACTAATAATATATACTGTATTTGTTGACCTAAGGCCACTTAAGGTGGCATGTCTAAAAACTTACATAAGAATAGTGAGTCATGTACCATTCTTTGACACAAAAAGGAGATACACAATCATGATGCTTAAAAATGCATTATTAATTGAAAAACTGTTTAAATCCCCTGCACAGTGTTGTTATAAGGAGCGTGTGGGACACAGATAACCTAGGGGATACAGTGTTTGACCAGTCACTAAAATGTTCAAATCACAATCTGAAAAGGGGAATAATCTGAAGGTGTGCCTTGACCAGGGCTTTTAACCTGACAGAGTCAACTAAATTATTATAATGTCAATACAAAAATGATCAATATGAACAAACAGGAGGGCAACTATAAAAACACCCAGCACAGTTGGAAGATGTAACGTTTGTCAAGCCAATTCTTATTTTCTCTAAATGGAAAAAGGGGTCATGTTTATTACAGTTTATGGATATGTGTACTGAGGCTATTGATCTGTAAGTGGGACTGCAGAGACAAATCACATTTCTGTCTCAAATCATCAACCACATGTTCCAAGGTGACTAACACCAAAAAGCATTTCAGATTACATTATTTTCTGGCATTTACACTAAAGGTAATGTCAGAAATGGTTTTAAAACAACTTCAGTGGAACTTGTAGATTTCACATGTAGATTAAACAGGGAAACCCTCCGTGAACAGAAAGGGAACTAACAGACATCCTGTCCCGGGGTAACTCATGTGCAAGATTCCGTTTTTTATAGCAACACAAACAAGCAGAATTTTGAAATCTCCTTCATTTACATTTTATGCTTAAGAGTACATTTTTGAGTTTTGTGATCACACTCTGCAGCTAGCTTCAGATGTTGCAGATGGATCTGCCCACAGTGTTGACCACTGCTTTTCAGTGAGAATGACTATTGACACAAAGATTTGTTGCATGTTGACTTGGTACCTCTGCTGCATAAACATCAAAGCCCCAATGTGCCTTTCTTCAACATAAATTAAATATGTTATTTGAAAAGCATTGATGACAACAGGAATGCGATCTGGCAAGACATTAAGTGTGAGATTCAGTTTTGATCTGTGGTTAGGCTACTTAACATGCACCTTTGTGAGAATAGGTAATAATCACAATTATAATAATAATGTTATATTTGTAAATGTAATTTAAGCCTCTTTGCATTGAAATCAGTGTCACTGTTTGTCTTTATCAGTTTATCTGGCATATACTCATTTTCTCTTCAGTCTGTTACAGGTTCATATTGTTGTCGTTTAGTGGTACAACCCAGTAAGAGCCACTCCCAGTTCTTCTGCTTTTCCATGTTCTGTACCTTTCAGACTAGTTTGAACAACTATGTAACATGTTGGATTTTGACTTGATCCAACTTTATATCTGTGTAATTGTAGTTGCACTGGAGTACGCACAGACTGATGTTAAGACAGTGAGAGGAATAGAGGGACAGTCTGTAACTCTAAACACAGGATTAACTGGTCTACAGGATGATGTGATTTATTGGACATATGGTCCAGTCAGAGGAGAAACAATAATTGCTACCCTGAATGTTGATAGAAATCTACCAGAATACAATGAGAGACTGAACCTGGATGCCCAGTCTGGATCACTGACAATCAGAAGTCTTACAATCAATGACTATGGAATTTATGAGCTACGAGTCATTAGGGAACAGGTCTGGACGCAGACTTTCAATCTAACATTCTATGGTGAGTTTATATTTGGACTTTTACTCCTTGAATGTTCAGGTGAAGTTGCTTTCCAGAACCTATCTGATTATACATTTTAATCTCAAGAATTAATCACATACAATCATAAATGTGATCTAAAATTAGTCCATATTATGAACACAATGTTATTTATTACATTAGTATGGGGCCCCTGAGTGGGCGCAGCAGTGAAGTCATTGCCTTGCAGTCAGCTGCTAAATTGCCAGACCAGGGTTCAAACTGGTCAATCCAAAGTGTCTGTGGAGGACAGGTTCAAGTGTAATATGTCTGCCTGGTTAGATGTGTCAATGTATCACAAACACGTGTCTATGGATCCATATCTATTTTAAATGTTAGTTATAAATGGTATTGACGTAACTTTAGTATTTGGGCAAATCCCCCCACAGTGATTGTTCAGATTTTTTACTGCACTAATATTAACAACATGGTACAAATCTTTCACTATGTTGTGTCTTCAATATAATTTCCATGTGTGCCTGGTGCATTTTAGTTGATGTAGAATTACGACCAGTGACTTAATTTCTTCTTGATATGGACACATTTCTTGAATTTCTATATATCCCACAAATTGTATATGTAAGCATAGTTATTGAAATTGAAGGCTTTTTGCTGTTCTAACAGCCTATAGAACTCCACCGATATTCATTGAGGGAATGGTGAAGTAATTTTGGGGTTCCATTCTCAGAACAGAACCAGTTGGTATTTGCTGGGAACTCTGTATTTCCTGAATGTCACAATCCACCAAGAAGTCATAGCATTCTAGTCTCTGAGGTGATGTGCAACTCTAAATCCAGCCGTTTGAGAATGTCTATATCACCTGCAACCTGCAAATTTAGGGTTAGAAAGAAAACCTACAGGTAGAGAACAGAGTTGCATAGCCCTTGTTTTACCAAACGGGTCTCAAAAAATGATGTGATCTCATGTTTGTGGATCTGCCTCATGTCATGAAAGCCACTTGATTTCCAATGTGGAATGTCATGGCCATCTGAGGTAGATTATGCACACGTTTAATTATTACACATCCAGCTGATACTGACTTTCAAAAAACTATTTGTTATCCGCAGAAGTCTGTGAAGAATGTATATATTACACTGTTATAGTATAATCTACTTTTCTGAAGAGCTGGGTTCTCTGGCCCTAAAAACCAGGGACCAAGTGCGTAATCTTGGTGTTCTGATTGACCTCACATTTAACAGTCATATCAAAGCGGTCACCAAAACAGCATTCTGTCATCTTAAAAATATAGCAAGGAATCAAGTGCTTGGAGACATAAATGTTTATTTCAGCTGTAAACATGATTTATTTCTTGCATCAATCTATATCCCAATGGTATTCTAGCTCCAGTGTATGTCCCTTAATTGTCTGTCCACAGAGTCACTCAGTGGACAGACAATTAAAAAAAAGATAGCTGTTCTTTAGTGTGCTCTGTGAAAAATGGGAGAGAAGTGATCCTGTCTTGGTACAGAGGAGAGGAAAGAATCAACCAGACCAGCAGCCCTGATACCAACATAACCCTGTATTTACCTCTGGAGGTAAAAGAAAAGGGTTATGATATCTACAGCTGTGTTGCTAACAATTCTGTAAGTGACCAGACAACCAAACTCAGCATTGAGGAGCACTGTCTGCAACATACAGGTAACAATTGCAAATATACTTTTTTACTTTGAGGATTCACTGGTTTATGTATGTGGACAACCAGACTCTTTATCAATTAAAAGTAGTTTAGTTCAGCCAATATGATGATTATTATTTTTAGACATCAGCAGTCTGTTATAAGTCACACATGCAAACTTGATAGAAGAACTCATTTGAAGCTATTTACAACCTTGGACTTTTCATTGTTGGGTTTGAGGTCAGTTTCTGAAACAATGTTTTTTAGGTCCCACTGTACCTCCTTCATTAACTATAACCAACTATATCCGGTCTGGGCTGCTGATTACGGTTTGCTTTATGACAGTCGGCATACTTTTTAGGAAGTACTGGAAAAACAGTGACTTAAAAAGATGCATTTTTACAGGCATGTTTGAGTTCATGGCCCGTGGTAACACAATAAAAGAATATTATGGTTCCTTACTTTTTTATTTTTTCAAACAAAATGGGAGTCAAAACAACACTTAAACATTTAAATCATATATGTACATTTCACATTATGGTCATTTACCAGCAATTATCCAAAGCTACTTATCATAGTGTTGTGAATCCATGTTAGTGACCAAAATACAATATCATTCTTTTTCATTGTACTCCCTTCGATTTAATTCTCCACTTCAAAATATTTCCAATTTCAGTAATTTAGCCAACTCTCATCCGGTGTACAGAAGCAACCATGGGTGTTATCTAAATACCATGTTGTAGAAAACTCTTCAGTGTTATTTCATATAATCAACTTTGGCATTCAGTCCATCTATCTGTCAGTAATGAATGCTCTCAAACACCTGGCTACTTGCTTTCTCTATAATGCAGTAGCGTTTTATTACTGGGATCGGCCTAGTGGTTAAAGCACCTGACCAGTAATGGAAGATTTTTAGATCAAATCCCAGTTAACCCCTAAATGTTCCCAGGTGGTTGCTGTTGCAAGAAAAAGTAAAGCTACACTTCCTAATGATTCAGACTATGCTATGGTATGAGTGGAATTAAGAAAGTAGTACCATGGTATAAATTAAAGTTCCGTAGCACTACTATGGTACCTTTCTATAAGGGTGAATTCATGTGAGAATGCAGTATTTATAAAACTGTTGATGAAAAACGTGGATGATATTAAAGTAGTTGAAGAGAATAGGCTTTTCAATCAAGGACTAACAACTTTGTAGTCATACAGATATTACTGATATAATCTATAAGGATGGCCAACTGTCATGGAGTACAGGTACATTACAATTGATGAGATTTGCATTTCTTTATTTCTCCTCATTGCGTGGATTGTATGTGAATGAGAAATGTTGGAGGACCATAGTATATCCATTAATTTTATATTCTTTAGAGCTGATCAGATATTTCTAAATTCTAATCACTAAAATGTAATCAGAATTGGTCTGTATCGGGGAACATCCAATCATTTAGGATTCAGAACAAGTCATTTTGTGAACAATAGGGAAATTCTGTTAGGGGTAAAATACTGAGCATTTATTACTATTGCTCTCTACCCAAATGTGGAAACATTGCTTTTAAATGTCAGTCTCACTATAATCCTGATGCACTTCACTACTGATTTAACTGACTTCTTTATATAGTTTACTTATCATGTCAACTTCTTTTCTAAAGGGAGGGATGACATAATCTGGGAACAACAGAGAGCAAAGTGAAATTGAAGACAAGTGAAAATGATCCTTGGATCCTCCCTGATTAAAGGATGAGATGCTGTTGGGAGGACCAGACTACTATGACTATGAGGGAGTTGGAGGCCCTGTGGTGGAGGACCAGACTACTATGACTATGGAGGAGTTGGAGGCCCTGTGGTGGAGGACCAGACTACTATGACTATGAGGGAGTTGGAGGCCCTGTGGTGGAGGACCAGACTACTATGACTATGAGGGAGTTGGAGGCCCTGTGGTGGAGGACCAGACTACTATGACTATGGGAGAGTTGGAGGCCCTGTGGTGGAGGACCAGACTACTATGACTATGAGGGAGTTGGAGGCCCTGTGGTGGAGGACCAGACTACTATGACTATGAGGGAGTTGGAGGCCCTGTGGTGGAGGGCCAGACTACTATGACTATGGAGGAGTTGGAGGCCCTGTGGTGGAGGACCAGACTACTATGACTATGAGGGAGGTGGAGGCCCTGTGGTGGAGGACCAGACTACTATGACTATGAGGGAGTTGGAGGCCCTGTGGTGGAGGGCCAGACATCAGTGTTGAGAGGTTGTATGTTAGTGACTCTGCCAGGTGAGAAGGCAATAATCATATACCTGCTAGGGTGGATTAATAAACTATGAGCTTATCAACTGGTTTAACTTTCATTTTTGAATTTGTCATTTAGTCTAGCTAAAAGTAGTGCTGAATTCAACATTAATGTTTAATTTGTAGGGGTGTAACGATTCATTTTAACCACGATTCGATTCGTATCACGATTCGTGTTTGTCGATACGATTCAAGGCCGATAATGGTTCATTTAGAACAATACGATCTGAAACGATTCAGTGACTTGAAATCGATTCAGTATCTTTTCAGCCAAAAATTCAACCTGTTTGACTGAAATAAATACCTGGATACTGGACAGTGCAGGTGAAGTTTCCTAGATTCCTGTTGGGAATCAGGTATCAAATAATTATGGATATAAACAAACAAGTAAACAACAATTAATGACAAATGCATTCAAATTTTATTTGAATAAAGTGCAACCAACACTTTAGGTTGAATTAACAGGAAGTTCTGCTCTCATTTTCAATATTCAATACATTTTCAATAAAAGTACTGTAAATGCAACCAACATTTCAACAGTAGGTTTACCTGCTACTTGTGCTTTTGTTTTTCAACATAAAAATACTACTATATTACTATCAAAAATAAAGTACAACCAACATCTCTTCAGGTTGAATTAACAGTAGGTTTACCTGCTACTTTTGCTGTTGTTTTTCAACATAAAAATACTACTATATTAATATCAAAAATAAAGTGCAACCAACATCTCTTCAGGTTGAATTAACAGTAGGTTTTCCTGCTACTTTTGCTGTTGTTTTTCAACATAGAAATAATACAAATGCAGTACTTATATCAAAAATAAAGTGCAACCAACATTTCTTCAGGTTGAATTAACAGTAGGTTTACCTGCTACTTTTGCTGTTGTTTTTAAACATAGAAATAATACAAATACAGTATTAATATCAAAAATTAAGTGCAACCAACACTTTCCACACACTGGACCCCAATGGTAGCTTGATAATTTCTCGCTCGTCGGCTTTTCCTCCGCCATCTGCCATGCTATGTTTTGTTGTCTTTGCGCTGCTGCTGGCCCGGGGCGATGACGTCACGGATAGGCAGACTGAATCGAGTAACGTTTATCGCCTTTATCATTAAAAGTGCTAAGAAAAAACATTCCTATAAAGTCTGACGTGATTAAATCCAATGGATTATTTCCTAGTATCGATACAATCGATTGATTAAATTTTAAAACGATGTTAGATCGATATATGTCGTCCGGAAGGCCAACTTGCTGAGCACAGATCGATATAGTTGAATCATAGGAATATAAATCGATACATCGATGTAGTAGATGGATCGTTACACCCCTATTAATTTGTCAATACATAAATGTAATCGTTTTGCGGCAGAAAGTAGTCAAACTTACGGATATGTTCTGGATTCAGATGGTCCTAAGTCTTCATTCATTATTGTAGCTGCATTCGGAACCACCTGCATCAGGTGCTCTGACCCAGAGGAAAGACACCCCACAAGGGCTGCAGTTTTGGAGATGCTCTAACTCAATCATCTACACAATTTGGCCCTTGTCAAAGTTGCTCATATCCTTATGTTTGCCCATTTGTCCTGTTTCTAACACATCGACTTTGAGGACAGAATGGTCACTTGCTGCCTAAAATATCCCACCCACTGACAGGTGCCATGATAACGAGATTGTCAGTGTCATTCACTTCACCTGTCAGTGATCATAATATTATGGCATATAAGAAAACATCGTTATCGGTGAAATGAATAAAAAGTATTTAATGGCCCAGTACATGGGTATCATCTTCATCCATACACTTCATAATTTACCAATATAGTAAAATATAACATTTTGTACATTTGTTTGCTGTAATATGACTCAAAATAATGTAAAGATATTTTATATTAAAAATGTAAATACTAAAATGTGGCAATGGACAAACTATCAATGCATTTGTCAATAATGACAGATCTTAGCATGTACTGTATGATTTTAATAATGATTAAATATCTGGTTGTTTAAGCTTTGTTCACACTCCAAGCCTTGATGTTTAAATCTTTTTTTGTTTTTTTGACATTTGGAAAATGTACAAATCAAACAGTGTTTAAATAACCAAATGTCAAGTCTGAGCTAACAGACATGGTTGAGGGTAATGGAACCATGGAAATGTCAATCAACACTTGGGAACACAGCTTATGAATCCCCTCATTGTCCCCTAGAAAATACTGCCTACATCTACATTATTATTTCAATGTTTATTGTAAGTAGAAATGTGTGTGTGATACATGTATGGATGTGAACCCCAATACATGTTTATCTCATTGTTAACAATCCACTGAATTACAGCTAAAACAACATTTACTATGCCCATAATGTCTTTATGTTAACTATGCTGCCATCCTTTTCTGTTTTTTCTCTAATAGATTAGGAACATTTCTAAGTGTTGTAGAACCGGTAGTTGGGAGCAAAACAAACGGACACCAGTTAATCATGAGGTGCCAGAGGGGTTCATTTAACATAATCAAAGGGGTGAGAACAAAAAAGTGCTGTCTGTGTTTGGTGTCAGTAGGCAAAATCCAGCATGAAGACTAGGCAGCAACCAGCCAGCCCAACCAAACTGTTATCATTATTTTACATAAGCATACTTTTTAAATACTCTATCTAACCGTAACTTAAGTGGAGATAAGCCTTACCTCCACTACCCCATGTATACTGTTAACATGCTATGATGGGATGTTCTTCATCTGTCTCTTTGCTATGGAGACAGGTCAACTTGCGTTATAGTTAACAGGTTTTTCTCTCAACAGCCGTTATTGAATCAATCTATTCCAAAAAACAATTATATGAACAAAAATCTAATATGGAACATACTTATTTATGTTATAATAATAACTGCAACTCAGAATCATCAGACTAATTCCATCCACAAAATTAATTCCATAAAAATGGGATGTTATTGAATTACTTGGGGTTGCTTTCACTAAATAAAAAAACAATAACAAAAACACATGTACGGTTTGTGTATGTATCTAAAGGAATGTGGATCCCATCAACACTCACCACCTTTGTATTGTTTGTTATTGTCTCTATTTACATCTGATAGTGTGTCTCTGTCCTGGTTTTGGGAGTTTGTCTTTCTATCTCTATCCATGGTCATGCATGTTTAGCCAAATATATGACAGAGGATCTCTACCCACATCTATGACAGAATGCCTCACTGTTCACATCAATTACCATGTTTCTAAACATATTTGAGGAAAGAGACACAGAAGGCCTGACCAGAAAGAAAATGTTAACCACAAATTTGTCTCTGTGAAGTTCTCAGTTTTCTTCACTAGATGTCACTCTTTAACAACCTGAAGTCAAGGTCATCCATTAAAACAAGTCTACAAGAGTGATGGATAAAAAGATGATGCCATTGCTCTCACTGTAATAAACACTCATACAATAGATGAGAATATTCAGAAAGATGAGCCTTGATTCAATAACTGCATCTAAACTGTTACCACACGTCAAATAGCATCTGCGTTGCCAGGCACTCAAATAGAATCTATTTCCACCTGAGACATTCAAAGAGCTATGAGTCCCACTCTCATTGGTTGACACAAACATTGTACCCAATGTGGGTCACTGAAAGATCAACAAATATTTATTCAAAGATGCAGATGGGTGAAAATGAAAGAAAAACCTTGAGTGGAGGAACATAACAAATGCATTTGCTTCCTTGCAGATGTACTGTATGATACAATTAAGCAAATAACATCCTTCCATGCACTGTGGCACACATGAAAATGCTAAGCGGGCCCAGTTGACCTTTATTATGGATCAAGATGAAAAGATCAAAGGATCTCTGTGACTTTGAAAGAGCATTCATTATTGGGTCTCTTCCAAAATGATGATGCACAAGTCCACAGGGCATAAGGGGTCACTGAAAGGTTTGATGTGTATGAAAATGACGTGAATGCTATGGCCTTCGCTGTCAAGAGATCTTGATCCGATTGAAGCCCTATAGACAGCGCTCTTCACAACTATCATCAAATCACCCAGTGAGGGAACAACTCTTGAAAGAGCGTTGTTCCATCCCAGCAGTAGAGTTTCAGAGACTTGTCGAATCTATGCCAAGACACTTTAAACTGTCAGGTGGCTCGTGATGGACCAACACTTTACTGAGACACTTTATGTTGTTTCTTCTTTTAAATTGTCACCCATTTGTAAACAGTATTTACAAAAACCATATTGTTCTGTGAATTCATTCTCGGAGGAGGTTCAATATTCCACATATATTCAAAGACAAAAAATAAATATGCATTTTAGGTTAAAATGCAAAAAGTTTTTTTTTAAATCCCTAAAAAATAAAGAAAAGTTTCCTTTGAGGTTGTTCAACATGTCCCCCCAGATTACAGATTCTGCACAGGTTCTGTGCTGATGATGCACTTTTTACCTCTCATATTATTCCAGCCATCAGGTGCCGGTGGCCACAAGACGATGAAAGTAACATTGTGTATATGAAGATGTAATGACTTAACACACAGAAAAACTGCTGTGAAGAACGATAAATCCACTGGCATAATTATCAGGTGTACAGGAGGTGTGGTGGGGGGCCTTGCTTGGCCTCTATCATAAAATCATTTTCTACTTTTAGTTTATATCCTGTGTTTCTATGCTATTATCACTATCAGACATCAGCTGGTAGGTTAATCTATGGCAGGGCTGGTTATAGATGCGTATATACTGCTCCTTAATTTTTCATCTGGGGGGGCCTGAAAGGACAGCTTGCCCCCCAGCCTGGCGTCACGGTGCTACGCTAGCGGGTAAATCACAACATTTTGTATGTCAATATTTCTGCTCTAATATATGTTTTTATATGCATTTTCATATTTTTTTCGAGATTTGACTTCTCATGACAATGCCAAACCATCACATATTTTCAGGTATTTGACCAAAGCACTCAAAAGGCACTTTTTTTCTGGCCATGCACATCGGCAGTGGTTTTGGCAAACAAATTTGAATATGTGAGCAGAAAAGATCCCAATAGCTACTTTAAAATGTTGTGGTGGATCTATCATGTCATGGGGCTACATATTTGAACTTGACTAGTCCTTGGGCCCTTGTTAAGGTCAATGACATTATCCCAATACCAGGATGTTTTGACTATAATCTGGTTGCCTCTGTTGGAGGCACAACATGATTCTCAAATGGATCTCCACAAAGACAATAACATGAAATCTCCACAAATTCTGAGACACTTTATGTTGTTTCTTCTTTTAAATTGTCACCCATTTGTAAACAGTATTTATTTTGAAATTGCTTTGTTAGAAAAAAGTACATATAAAAAAACAACCCATGGTTTAATTTAAAGATCTAAGTACATGAGTGTAGACTAAAGGAACCCAAAACTGAGTACATGAGTGCAGACAACCCCTCCAGGTGTGAAAGCAGCTGCTTGGGACCCCTCGGTGGCTGCCACGGCTTGGGACCCCTTGGTGGCTGCCACGGCTTGGGACCCCTCGGTGGCTGCCACGGCTTGGGACCACTCGGCGGACTCCATTGCGCCCCGGATTCTTTTTTATCTGGTTGTAGGGTTGGTGGCTGGGGTTCCTTCAGGGCTGGCGTTGCACCTGGCTGGCTCCAGGACTGGCGTCAGTGGGTGACGGAAGGGATAATCCTCTTCGCTGTTGGGAATAGGACCAGCCAAGGAGCTCCCTACAATTGAACACTGCTGCGTCATTTTCTGATCACTTGTTCTGTCACGGCTTCGTATGGTGCAGGCAGGACACAGGAGCAGAGGTACAGCAATAAACAATTATTTAATACATTTAAGTATTTAAGTACGATTAGAAGGGATGAATGTTGTTGCCCAGGCTGAATTCAATCTGCAGTTTACTATGTGACAGACTGTGTCTTTGCATGTGACTGTCTTTGTTGCCCACAGACTG
Organism: Esox lucius; assembly: GCF_011004845.1. NCBI lineage: Eukaryota > Metazoa > Chordata > Actinopteri > Esociformes > Esocidae > Esox > Esox lucius. The sequence goes on from NC_047593.1 coordinate 6,382,259, forward strand.
TGGGCGTTGTTGCATGTGATACGTGTGTAGAGAAGTGGTGTCTGTTTACTTCTTGCATTGTCAAACCAATCAGTAGAAACTCCACGGTCTTCAAAACAAGTTCCCTACATTAGCTAACATCCAAACCAACAACAGGTATAACAGGATTGCAACACTAAATTAAACATGTTAATTAGAAAGATATTACTGTAGATGGCTAGCTAATAGCAATACAGTACATATAATGAAAACAATGACTCCAATCACTCATGGCTGGTTCGATTCTTTAGAAAACAATGACAGTTGAATGGCCAACCACTATGCTATGTGAACTATGCTATGTAAATCGAAATTGAGAGCAATATATTTCTTGTCGATGCAGTTCATCCATAGTATAACAGTAAATAGTTTTACTTTAGGCTTACTATAATGTAACTACTGAAGCTTGTAGCCAAGCTTTGTATTAACAAATCCTAATGCCTAATATGGTTGGTCTGCAGCAAGGATTGGACCCCGGTCACCTACGGGAAAGTCTGTGTCTCTAACCACTTCACTAATTAACAATGGGTCGGTGGTTCAGGCAGGCAGGCAGGCACTGACTCACTCAGAGACATTCGCTCGTCTTGGGCGACTCCACTTACACGGTCCAGCAAAAATATGGGGTTATTTTTCTTTTTTATATTTGAGAATGAATAAAATTGGTTGATGCCCTTGAATCATTTTTTATGAATTACATTATATTTCACAGGTTGGACAATTAAAATAAAGGTTATTGCCTAAGTTGTTTTTAATTAGGTTTTTCTTGCTCATCTTTATCAAGTGTGCCAATCATTCCTGTGGTGACTGTAGATGCGTGCAAGTTTACATAGAAAATGTTATTCTGGGTATGAGCCTGTAGCAACGTCAGCACAGCATGTGGTTGTCGCTTCTCTGTTTTCACAGGGGTCCTAAATGGGAGAGTTCTCATTCTCATTTGCTTATAGAGGAGATGTGGTACTTTTTTCCACATCTGTACATTTTCTTTCACACTAAAGAGCTGACACCACAAACCAAGATCTCATGTAAACCCCCTGCATCCAAATTTAGCAGATGCTCTAGCGCGCTGATTTACAAGATATGCATTTAACTAAACTAGTTAACAAGACCACATAGAGTTTCACAAGCATTCCAAAAATTACCACTATAAAAAGTTCTGCACTTGCAAGATATGTGCCTCCAATCAGTTCTAATTATCAGGTCATGTGCCAAACCTATTTCCTGAATTCGGGAAATTAACAGAACAGATGACATAATTATGTTTGTATTAGATGCAATAGACCACCTGTTAATCATAGCCAACATTCACTATTACTTCTATGGGGGTGTCTCGGACAGGGATTAAGCCTAGTTCTAGAGTTAAAATAACTGTCAATGAAAAACCTCCATTGAAATTTTTAGTCTGGCACTAGACTGAATCCCTGTCTGGGAAACCACCTCCTCATTTTTACTGACATTTACAATGTCCTGTACATTGAACTGTCTTTCTGGCTACATGCTGATATTTTAATATTATCTGGCCCCTTAACTCAGTTTCAGAGTAGAGATGGGAAAAGAACAGACATTTACTAAGCCAATACTTATTTTTTCTAAATGGAAAAAGAGGTAATGTGTATTGGAGTTTATGGAGATGTGTACTGAGGCTCTTGATCTGTAAGTTAAACAGGATGTGGTGAGAGTGCAGAAACAATGTTGAATGTAGATAAATCCCATTTCTGACTCAAATCAACCACATGTGCCAAGGTGACAAACACCAAAAATCTTTACAAATTAGATTTATTGTGGCATTCACACCAAAGTTACTACCAAAAATGGTTTTAGAAAACTCATATGGAACTAGTACATATCAGATGTAGGCTAAATGGGGAATCCCTATGTGAACAAAGAGGAGACTAACAGGCATCCTGTCCCGGAGTAACTTATATGCTAGATAAGTTTTTAATAAAACAACGCAAACAAATTACATTTTGACATCATCATCATCATCATTGATTGATCATCAGAGTTTCATAATCTGTCCCCAGCGTCCCAATATGCCTTTCTTTGATGAGAATTGCAATCTGGCAAGATAATAAGTATGAGATTCAGTTTTGATCTAAAGGTTGGCTACTAAACAAGAACCTTTGTGAAAGTGGTAATAATTAAAATAATAATAATAATAAATAACAAATAAATTAAGAGTAGGACTATAAATTCTGTGCAATGTAATTTTAGCTCTATTGGTTCATCTGGCATACAGTCTTTGTCTCTTGAGTCTGTTATAGGTTCACAGTGTATTCCTTTAGTGATACACCCCATTAAGAGCCACTCCCAGTTCTTCTGCTTCTCAATTTTCTCTGCCTTTTAGACTAGTTTGTACAACCATGTATCATGTTGGCTATAGACTTGATCCAACTTTGTATCTGTTTTATTCTAGGTGTACTGGGGGATGTAGGAACTGAAATAAAGACAGTGAGAGGAATAGAGGGACAGACTATAACTCTTAATACAGGATTAACTGGACTACAGAATGATTTGATTTTTTGGACATATGGTCCAGTCAGAGCACAAACAAGAATTGCTACCCTGAATGTTGGTAGAAATATACCTGAATACAATGAGAGACTGAACCTGGATGCCCAGTCTGGATCACTGACAATCAGAAGTCTTACAACCAGCGACTATGGAATTTATGAGCTAACAGTCCTTAGGGAACAGGTCTTGAAACAGACTTTCAAACTAACAATCTATGGTGAGTTTATATCTGAACTTTAACCCTTGAACGCTCAGGTGAAGTTGCAGTCCAGGACTTTTCTGATTACAAAACACATTTTAAAACCTCCAATTATGTGCTGGATGTTTAAGGAATTCATTTTATGTGCATAATCTAGGAGCAGAATTATTATCATATAGTAGCTAAGTTAGTCATGAAATTCACATACTGTACATGGCATATCAATTTCCAGGGCCCTTTTTGGTTTGACAGTGTCAATGTACAACCAGTTGCCAAAAGAGCATCCAGGAATCATTAACCAGGACAAACTACCCAGCACACTCTAAAAGCTCCAATACAATAATTGACTTTGCACCAATGTTTTGACTAACAGTGTTCTTCTTAAGGTTATCATGTTAAACACTGCAAGTCACATGCTTACATGGAATTTCAGAGGACGCAAGCAGTTGTTCAATTTCATGCCCATGACTGTCAGTATACAACTGGTCGTATTAGCAGAAACACATTTAAAGGAGACAAGAATTAATCACATACAATCACAAATGTGACCTAAAATTAGTCCACATTATGAACACAATCCACATTATGAACCAGGGTTCAAACTGGTTAATCCAAAGGGCCTGTGGAGAACAGGTTCAAGTGTATGTCTGGCTGGTTAGACGGGTGCATTCCACTGTTTCAGTGTTACATATTTATTTTAATTGTTAGTTATAAATGGTATAGACATAACTTTAATATTCGGGCAAATCCCCCCGTAGTGATTGTTCTTATTTTTAACAATATTAACTGATACAAACCTTTCACTAACTATGTTCTGCCTTCAATATCATTTCCAAGTGTGCCTGGTCCATTTAAATTAATATAGAGTTAGGACCCGCAACTTAATTCATTTGTGATATGGAGACAGTTCTTCAATTTCTATATTTCCATCCAACTATATTTGTATGCATAGTAACTGGAATTTAAGGCATTTTGATGTTTTAAACAGCCTATAGATCTCCAACGATATTCATTGAAGGCATGGACAAGAAATGTTGGGGTTCCGTTCAGAAAAGAACCAGCTGGAATTTATTCGGAACCCTGCACATTCTTTTGTATTTTTTGAATATCACAATCCACCAACAAGCCATAGCAGGCTGTTCTGTGAAGTGATGTGTAACTCCTCTTGGACGTTAGCCAGATCCCCCACTAAATCAATCAGTGAAAGTTTGTATCACCTGTAACCTGCATACAGAATAACTGCCAGGGCTGGAAAGAAAAACTATAGACATGACTGGAAAAATCTGATTGACCCCCCCGCAAAGGATCCCCTCCTGATGTATACAGTGCTTGTGCATGTAAACGATGGACTCAAGCTTAATTCCTGTATTCTGTGAAATGGTACAAAATGTAGATGATTTAAAACAGCCCCATCCCTCCAAAGAAGGATACGATCAATTGGTGGTTTTCACATATTTCACTAAGGCAATTATGAACCTTATAACCTGTCCTTGTGGAATTGTTTTGGGGCAAATTGAAGCACTAAGTAAAATTGCAAAAAGCAAGCATGATTAGGTGAAAAATAATAATGTTTTACCAAATATAGTCCACTTTTTGGAAATCAAACCTGTTTCGTCCCTCCATTATAATGTAAACCAAACCCGTCACTGGTCCAAAAAATCAGGTAACTGTGACAATATATGCTAAAAGGATTGGGTCTTATATTTAGGGTTTTAATGTAGAGTGTATTGTTTTGTTACTATATTTACTGGGGCTTGCAAAGCAAAAGCCCCAGGTTAGTTCTATGACCTACTTACTGACTGTACAACTATACAACCCTAGTGCAATATAATAGTGACAGGTGTGCATGGTATAAAGGGACAGATATTAAGTGACAGATGTGCATGGACTATACACTGTTTAAGCTAGAAACTTCATTCAAACTTTAGAATGTGCTTTAAGTTGTTTGCATACAACTAGGGGAGGACTGACAATTGACCAGGGGAGGGCTGATGATTGACAAGGGGAGGACTGATGATTGACTAGGGGAGGACTGACGATTGACAAGGGGAGGACTGACGATTGACAAGGGGAGGACTGATGATTGACAAGGGGAGGACTGACAATTGAGAAGGGGAGGACTGACGATTGACAAGGGGAGGGTTAAAGCTCAATCGGGGTGATGTTTGATAAGGCAAAAGCGGATACTTGACCAAGGGAGGGGTGATGTTTGACCGGGGGAGGGGTGATGACTGAGTAGGAGGAAGAACTGAGTTTCTGGGGAGGAATGATAATGTTCCTAATATGGATGCTGTACCCCCCTGCTTTTACCGGACTCTGCTGGTCGATCCTGTCGATTAATGGATAGCCCTTTCGGAAACAATGGCCGCATCTAGGATTGAGGGCTCCAGCCATGTTTCAGTGTAAACCAGTACGTTACAGTTCTTAAAAAGCTAGCCTGCTATGGGGTTGAATCCTAAAAAAAGGATTTAAGAAATGATTATAACAACATTACACAACCATTATACAAATATCTGCAATTTGGACAACTTTGCAAATAACAAAAAGTGTGAATGTTTCCTATCTTTGTCTACTTCTCAGCTATTTGAATCACAAAACAATTACACAAATAAATTACTGAATTTGACATTTAGATAGTGGGCTAAGGGGGTATTCGATTAGATTAGATTCAAGATTAGATTCTACTTTATTGTCATTGAACAGGACAAATACAGTACAACGAAATGCAGTTTGCGTCTAAACAGAAGTGCAAATAGAGGAGTTTAGAAAAATGTATTAAGTATATATACAGTGGGGAGAATAAGTATTAGATACACTGCCGATTTTGCAGGTTTTCCTACTTACAAAGCATGTAGAAGTCTGTCATTTTTATCATACTCTTCAACTGTGAGTGACGGAATCTAAAACAAAAACCCAGAAAATCCCATTGTATAATTTTTAAGTAATTAATTAGCATTTTCTTGCATGACGTATTTGATACATCAGAAAAGCAGAACTTAAAATTTGTTACAGAAACATTTGATTGCAATTACAATCAATCAAATTTATTTATAAAGCCCTTTTTACAACAGCAGTTGTCACAAAGTGCTTTACAGAGACACCCGGCCTTAAACCCCAAGGAGCAAACAATAGTAGTGTTGAATTTCAGTGGCTAGGAAAAACTCCCTAAGAAGGTTGAATTTTAGGAAGAAACCTACTGAGATTTCAGAGATCATACGTTTCCTTTAGTTCTTGATCAGGTTTGCACACACTTTTGGATTTTGGCCCACTCCTACATCCAGATCTTCAGATTTCAGGGCTGTCACTGGGCAATACGGACTTTCAGCTCCCTCCAAAGATTTTCTATTGGGTTCAGGTCTGGAGACTGGCTAGGCCACTCCAGGACCTTGAGATGCTTCTTACGGAGCCACTCCTTAGTTGCCCTGGCTGTGTGTTTCGGGTTGTTGTCATGCTAGAAGACCCAGCCACAACCCATATTCAATGCTCTTACTGATGGAAGGAGGTTGTTGGCCAAGATCTCACGATACATGGCCACATCCATCCTCCCCTCAATACAGTGCAGTCGTCCTGTCCCCTTTGCAGAAAAGCATCCCCAAAGAATGATATTTCCAACTTCATGTTTCACGGTTGGGATGGTGTTCTTGGGGTTGTACTCATCCTTCTTCTTCCTCCAAACACGGCAAGTGGAGTTACGACCAAAAAGCTACATTTTTGTCTCATCAGACCACATGACATTCTCCCATTCCTCCTCTGGATCATCCAGATGGTCATTGGCAAACGTCAGACAGGCCTGGACATGAGCTGGCTTGAGCAGGGGGACCTTGCGTGCGCTGCAGGATTTTAAGCCATGACGGCGTAGTGTGTTACTAATGGTTTTCTTTGAGACTGTGGTCCCAGCTCTCTTCAGGTCATTGACCAGGTCCTGCCGTGTGGTTCTGGGCTGATCCCTCACCTTCCTCATGATCATTGATATCCCACGAGGTGAGAACTTGCATCTTGACCGAGAGATATTGACCATCATCTTGAACTTCTTCCATTTTCTAATAATTTCGCCAACAGTTGTTGCCTTCTCACCAAGCTGCTTGCCTATTGTCCTGTAGCCCATCCCAGCCTTGTGCAGGTCTACAATTGTATCCCTGATGTCCTCACACAGCTCTCTGGTCTTGGCCATTGTGGAGAGGTTGGAGTTTGTTTGATTGAGTGTGTGGACAGGTGTCTTTTATACAGGTAACGAGTTCAAACAGGTGCAGTTAATACAGGTAATGAGTGGAGAACAGGAGGGCTTCTTAAAGAAAATCTTACAGGTCTGTAAGAGCCGGAATTCTTACTGGTTGGTAGGTGATCAAATACTTATGTCCGGGTGCATGTGCGGCACTTAATTGGAGAACACATGGCTCCAGGATGCATTATGGGAAGGAAGAAAGCCGACAGAGGCAGTGTGATGCTTTGGGCAATGTTCTGTTGGGAATCCTTGGGTCTTGCCATTCATTTGGATGTTACTTTGGCACGTACTACCTACCTAAGCATTGATGCAGACCATGTGCACCCTTTCATGGCAACAGTATTCCCTGATGGCACTGGCCTCTTTCAGCAAGTTAACGTGCCCTGCCACAAAGCAAAGCAAGGGTTAGGCGGAAAAAATTGATCCACAAAATATTAGGGAATGTGGTCATAATGTTATGGCTGATCGGTGTACAGTGGATATAAACAATCTACACACATCTGTTAAAATGCCAGATTTTTGTGATGTAAAAGAATGAGACAAAGATAAATCATTTATTTTCCAACTTTTTCCACTTTTAATGTGACCTATAATGTGAACAATTCAATTGAAAAACAAACTGACATCTTTGAGGGGGAAAAATGAAAAATAAAAACCTTACAATAAACTTGTTGCACACCCTCTTATAACTGGGATGTGGCTGTTTTCAGAATTGACCAATCACATTCAAACTCATGTTAAATAGAAGTCATTACACACCTGCCATCATTTAAAGTGACTCTGATTAATCACAAATAAAGTTCAGCTTTTCTAGTAGGATATTCCTGACATTTTCTCAGATGCATCTCAGACCAAAAGCCATGATCCGCAGGGTACAAAAGAATTTCCAAACATTAGATATACCATGTAACACAGTGAAGACAGTCATCATCAAGTGTAGAAAACAATGGTACAACAGAGACATTACCAAGAACTGGACATCCCTCCAAAATTGTTGAAAGAGAAGAAATCTAGTCAGGGAAGCTTCCAAGAGGCCTACAGCTAAATTAAAGGAACTGCAGGAATTTCTGGCAAGTACTGGCTCTGTGCTACATGTGACAACAAAATTCCGTATTCTTCATATGAATGGGCTCTTTTCTTGCAAAGAAAAACATCCAAGCCTGGCTGAAGTTTGCAAAATCATACAACAAGTCCCCCAAAATTACGTGGGAAAATGTGTTATGGACTTATGAAACCAAGGTTGATCCTTTTGGACATAATTCCAAAAGGTATGTTTGGTGCAAAAAATACACTGCGCATCACCCAAATAACACCATACCCACAGTGAAGTGTGGTGGTGGCAGCATCATGCTTTGGGGCTTTTTTTCTTCAGCTGGAACCGGCCCTTAGTCAGGGTGGAGGGAATTATGAACAAAATATTCTGGCGTCCGTTAGAAAGCTGAAGATGAAGACGAAGTTCACCTTTCAGCACGACAACAATCTAAAGCACACATCCAAATCCACAAAAGCATGGCTTCACCAGAAGAAGATTAATGTTTTGGAATGGCCCTGCCAGAGCCCAGACCTGAATCCAATTGAACATCTGTGGGGTGATCTGAAGAGGGCTGTGCACAGGAGATGTCCTCGCAATCTGACAGATTTGGAGCGCTTTTGCAAAGTAGAGTGGGCAAATATTGCCAAGTCAAGATGTGCCATGCTAATAGACTCCTACCCAAAAAGACTGAGTGCTGTAATGAAATCAAAAGGTGTTCAACAAAGTATTAGTTTAAGGGTGTTATTGTGAGTAGTTTAACCAGGTTATTGTGAGTTTTTTATTTTTCCCTCTCAAAGATTTCTGCTTGTTTTTCAATTGAATTGTTCACGTTCTGGGTCACATTGAAGGTGGAAAATGTTCTGACGTGATGTATCTTTGTCCCATTCTTTTACATAACAAGAACCAGGCATTTTAACAGACGTATGTAGACTTTTTATATCCACTGTATTCTATAATTTAAAACAATATATTTTTTTAATCAAGCAACCATGTCACAATCAATCACATAATTCCATACCTGCAATCTTCTACAGTGAGGGGGAAAAATATTTGATCCCCTGCTGATTTTGTACGTTTGCCCACTGACAACGAAATTGTCAGTCTATAGTTTTGAACAGTGAGAGACAGAATGCAAATCAATTCATACAATTTTGACATGCGTTTTTCTGTTTCTTTTTTTGTTATTCTGTCTCTCACTGTTCAAATAAACCTACCAATAAAACTATAGACTGACAATTTCGTTGTCAGTGGGCAAACGTACAAAATCAGCAGGGTATCAAATATGTTTTTCCACCACTGTATGTTTACTCAATCATCTAAAACTCTACACACTATACCCTAAGTATATTAAACACACTGTGGCACAAATTAATACTTCACCCTAAATTTACTATTTAAAGACATATTGTTCCCTTGCTCCCTGATGCATCAACCATAGAATCCATTCCCCTCAGTTAAAACAACAAAAACATTTTCATAAATGTACATCATTACAATTCAATCTCATACAATTTCGTCATTTAGTCTTGTTCTGCTTGCCATCTGAGCAGTTGGGGATAATTTGGCATACAGTATGTCTGCTCCTTTGAGGAAGCAAATTACCTTATTTGTGTGAGATTAGAAAGCTTCACTGAGCTGAGACACCTGACAACTGTTCACCCTCACTGTCTTGTCTTTCAATCCCTAGAACTGTTGGACACTGATGATTAGACATCATTCATCTATTTTCTCACATGTTTTTGAAATTAATAAATATTTCTTGATGACAAATGTTTTCCTTTGAATATTATTCACAGACTTATAGGTTAGATTCAATAAACATCAGGGAAATATTTTCACAGACTTTTGTAGTCATATTAATCTTGGGTGCTGTTCTGGAGGGCTATATCTCTTCAAGAGATAAGATGACTATCTACACCAAGGAAGCCCAATCCTGTTTCTATACCAAGGAAGCCCAATCCTTTTCATTAGGATTTTCCATCTTGTATCTTTTCTCTCCAGTTGTGACCATCCTGATTTAGCCGCTCTTCAAGTTAATTATTTGAATCAGGTGTGCTAATTTAGGGTTGGTAAGAAAACCTACAGGTAGAGTAGCACTCCAGGATCAGGGTTGTGTAGCTCTATTAAATATGCGTTCCTGAATTTTTGGCCACTGGTTGAAAAAGGGACTGTTTTACCAAACGGTCACTGACAATGTGATATCATGTTTGTGCATCTGCCCCATTTCATCAAAGCCACTTGCTTTCAAACTTGGAGTTTCATGGCTATCTGAAGTATTAGAGTGATTTTACATATAGATTATTTATACACAAACAACATATCACACATCCAGCTCAAACTGAGAGGTTTAAAAAAGTGTGTCATTTGCAAAAGACTAGAGACAAACATTAGAGACATTAACATTTTTGTTTCAACTGTAAGCATGATGTATTTCTTGTATCATTCTATATGTCTCCTGGTATTCTAGCTCCAGTGTCTGCCCCTTATATCAGACACAAAACACAGAGTCTCTCATTGGCCAGCCCGTTAAAACAAGAGAGCTGTTCAGTGGTGTGCACTGTGAAGAACGGAAGAGACGTGACCCTGTCATGGTACAGAGGAGAGGAGAGAATCAACCAGACCAGCAACCCAGATACCAACAAAACTCTCTTTTTACCTCTGGAGGTAAAAGTGGATAATGACATTTACAGCTGTGTGGCTAACAATCCTGTCAGTGACCAGACAATCAAACTCAGCATTGAGGAGCACTGTCAGCCACATTCAGGTAAACTTTACGTGCTTTAAAGATTCCCAATTGAAATGTAGTCAACCAGGGCAGGAGAGGTACTCATTCTCAGCACGGGAGTTACATATTGGACCAGCTCATTTAGATAGTGGGCTAAGGGGGTATTCGATTAGATTAGATTCAAGATTAGATTCTACTTTATTGTCATTGAACAGGACAAATACAGTACAACGAAATGCAGTTTGCGTCTAAACAGAAGTGCAAATAGAGGAGTTTAGAAAAATGTATTAAGTATATATACAGTGGGGAGAACAAGTATTAGATACACTGCCGATGTTGCAGGTTTTCCTACTTACAAATCATGTAGAAGTCTGTCATTTTTATCATAGGTACTCTTCAACTGTGAGTGATGGAATCTAAAACAAAAATCCAGAAAATCACATTGTATGATTTTTAATGATGTTAATAACAACAGGTGATGTTAAAAACAACCGGTCAGGGTGGTTGAAACAATTACCTGTAATTGTAAATATTACAATTTATTGACCATATACATGCCTGCAAGAAGTTTATAATATGATTTCAGACACCCCTAAAGTGGACCATACTGTTTCTAAACCTTGATGTTAGTTGAACTTGCCTCACTCTGCCTCACTCCCAATGTTGCAGTGACTTTTTTAATGAAAGCCCCCCCTACTAGAACAGGTTTATTAATGACCCACAAAAGATGTATGTGTGACGTACCGCAAATTCCCAGCAAAAGTTGGACAGCATTTTTTTACTGTTAAGATTGTTGTGTTGGTTTACTCTCTCTTCCTTTGACGGAGTCCTTTGGTTAAGCTTGCATGTTTAAGTCATTTATTCTGGCTTAAACTGCATGGAAATGTAACAAAATAATGTGTACCTGAGCTTTGCCGTTGGTAAAAAGGTCAGCAAAAACACCTGTTTTAGCCTAGCTTCTACTTAAAGGCCTAGACCATTCAAAAATCTGCCACATTTGTCAGCTGTTTTCTTACCTTCAAAATAGTCTAATAGTCTATGTAAGGAAACAGCTCACTAATTTAGATTATTGGGTGGTGTATGACTTTAATGTTAGTCAGGCACATGCCTAGATGCTGTATGGTAGTAACACGTGCCTACCTCTTTGGCATGTTTATATTGTCTACGGTTCTGGTACAGTATTGTGTTGGTTTGTTTGTTCAGAAACGATTTTCTGCTGTTGTTGTATTGGTCTGACTTGCTTCCAGTTGAACTCTAGGATACTTTGTTGGTGAAACAAAAGTCATTATATTAAACAAGCAAGATTCTGTAAGAATTGTAAGACTTCAGTTCACTGAATCACATGACTGCGCTGTACTGGGTTTCCTTTGCGCCCTGGAGAAAAAGTTGACCCCCTGCATTGTCACTGTATAATTTGCACTCTGGTGTACCTGCTTCTTGGCCCAGCAAGTTGCATTCAGCCACTAGTTTGTTACCTTTCCACCAATGTAGTTGTTCAAGCATGGGCTGAACACAAGCACACCCTCACAGCCCATTCTTAAATCATTCCCTAAACACTCATTTGGTCTAACCACTCGTGCATTCAACAAGTTATGGTATGGTGAAAGACCGTTGCTGGAGTAATCTGATAACCTGGATGCACAAAATGATGGAGATGTATTTCTTACAAAGGGAGGCAGGGGTGAACCTGCCATCTGTCAATACTGGCAATTATCAGAGGGGTCAGTCCATCTTTTTTGGGGTGGGCTGGTCAGATTTCTTTTTACAGAAATCTATAAAAAGATGCATCGGACCCGTTTCCATAACTTGCACAATTTCACTGTGGTTATAATAATCCATTAAGCAAATCAAATTACCTGATTATATGTGTCTTTATTTCAGGCGGTAAGGCAGCAAAAAGAGGGATTTTGAATGCACAGTTTTTGGATTTATCATAGGATTTATCAGTAGAGCTTAAGCTACTGTAACGAGCACAGAACATAGAAGAAGACGATTCTGTTGAAATACTAATTTGTTAATGTCAGGCGTAGGGCAGAGTCACATAATACAACAAAAAGAATAAGACAGAACATTTTATTGTCAGCTGAATATAACTGCTTCATTATTATTATTATTATTATTTCATGAGTGCAAATACCATTTTCACCCCATTGTAGGGTTTGAGGTCTTTTTCTGCAACAATATGCTTTTGTTTAGGTCCAACTGAACCGCCGTCAACAACTGTAAACAAATATGTCCTGCCTGGGCTGCTGATAACAGTTTGCTTTATGACAGTTGGGTTACTGGTATGGATAAACGGGAAAAACTGTGACTTAAAACATCAAGGTAAGTAAAATACTAAATTCTTACTGACATTTTTAAGTAAATATGTTTAATTCACAAAAATACTTTCATGAGGTGTACATAAGCAAACATGGGTGTTATCCAAACCCCTTATTGTTAAAAAAAATAATTCTGTGTTATTTCACATAAATCAATATTGGCATTCAGTCCAGCTATTGGAAATGTATTGACGCCTGGCCACTTGCCAGCTCTATAATGCAGTAGCATGGTGTAATGAATGCACACACAGCAGGTTGGATGGAAGGATTGATCCAAGAACAATTGTTAGATCAAATCCCCATGCTGTCATGGCAGTTAAAACAAATTATTCCCAGGTTGTTGCTGTTGTAAGAGAAAGTAAAACAACACTTCCTAATGATTCAGACTATGCTATGGTATGAGTGGAAATAGGAATGTAGTCATGGTTTAAATTGAAGTTCCATAGTAGTACAATAGTACCTGAGAACACATGAGAATGCAATGTTTATAAAGATGTCGATGAAAACCTTGGACGATATGAAAGTAATTGTAGAAAATAGGCTTCTCAATGGATGACTTACTACTTTTTTCTGATGCAGATACTACTGATATAATCTATAAAGATGTCCAACTGTTATGGAATACAAATACATTACATTCGGTGAGATTTACTTTTTTTATTTATCCTTGTTAAGTGTGGACTGTAGTGAGGGTACTATTTATTTTGGAAGATACAGAGAATTGGACATACTGAAGTCCTCTGACATTTCCCATTCACTTAAAGTGTTCTGCAAACATTAGTGTTGATTTTACTCTGGTGGAAATGGCAGGGCAAATCATCCCAAGTGACTAAGAATTAGATCATGTTTTTGTGGAGAACAAATGACAATTTCAACTTGATCAGTCTGTATTATAAACTGGTTTCTCTCCTGTGTTCTGTAAATTATTTATGTATTTATTTTTACACAACTGCACACCAGACAACAAGGATGAGAGGTACAGATGAAGACAGTCACCTGTTATACCAGCAGCCACCGTTGATCAGTGTTCTTCACACTAGGGAGACATCAGCAATAGTAAGTTACATTCACTGTGACAAGCAACCCAAAAATAACATAAAATCGTGATCAGAAATGTATAATTTCTAATCACTAAAATAAGAACTGAGGTGGACATTTGGGATACATCCATCCATTTAGGATTCAGAACAAGACAAATTCTGAAAGACGTGTTGTAGTGTGGTTAAAATGTATAGGCAAATTGTTTGTGGGAATACAGTATACTGAGCATTTACTACTATTGCTCTCTACACAAATGCGGAAACATTGCTTTTAAATGTCAGTCTCACTATAATCCTGATCCTCTTCACTACTGATTTAACTGACTCCTTTATTTAGTTTACTTATCTAGTCAACTTATTTTCTTAAGAGAGCTGTGTTTTTCTAACCCAGTATGTGTCCATTGTTTCCGTCACTTATAATTTAACAGGGAATCGTGGAATGTTGAGTCACTGTGGATGACAGAATCTGGGAACAACAGAGAGCAAAGTGATATTGAAGACAATTGAAAATTATCCTTGGATCCTCCCTGGATGAGATGCTGTTGGGAGGACCATACTACTATGACTATGGGGGAGTTGGAGGCCCTGTGTGTGTGTGTGTGTGTGTGTGGGGGGGGGGGGGGGGGGGGGGTTATGTTAACTAGCCATTTATTCTGGCCATAAGTAGTGCTGAATTTAACATCAATGTTATATTTGCGAATAAATTAATGTTTTGTTGAAAATTTAATAATGTTGCCACAGAAATGTGCCCAACTTGCAAAGAAACAGATCTGTTTTGGATTCAGATGACCCAAACACAACTATGTCACAACCATGGGCGAGGCTAGCCCCTTTTTAGGGGTGCTTCAGCACCCCTAAAAAGGAGCTCAGCACCCCTAAAACTTGGAGTAAGAAATGTTGTTATTCTAACATTTTTGTTCGTCTTTGACAAGGTTAAATAATGTCCAAAACATAGTTTGTGGTTTAAAATGTATGTGTTAAGGATGAAAATGAAAACATCCCCGCTTAGCAAATGGTGTCATCCTCTTTTCTTCTTCTTTTCCTCTGTACCTGCACGGCTCAGCACGACCGTCATCCAGCGCGAAACACACGCAGAGTGAGAACCCGTTATGTAGTGTTGTGAATCAACTAAGTTGCTCCAAAGCTGTGTCTCACACTTCTTTCCTTTTACCTAGAGTTGTTCCGATACCGAAACCATATCGGTGAGTACTGGAGTCAGTATCCTGAATCACGGTACACCTATAATAATTGTTTATTTTCTGACTATTTAGGTCCAGCGGGTCGCCGCCGCTGTGGAGTAGCACAGGACCTGGGTGACTCGTCCATAGTCATAAACGGAGAGAAGTAGCGCCGGTTACAATGTTCTTCCGCAAGACGCATGCAGTTCTGTTTATTTTTTGTAATTTTTTTATTTTATTATATATATTTTTTTTGATGCTGAGAACATGAACATAACAAAGAAGAAAGTATACATTACATTTGTGAATGTAAACTTTGCTTAGGAAAATAATTAAATTAATAACAAAAAAGATATTTTCTTTTGTGGGGTCTGAGTCAAAGTACCCAGATATAATGTTTCTCATATGTATTGAGAAGCCTGGCCAAATCTTACACTTAACAAATGCATCAATATCATTCCAAAGCTTCTGAGTGTAGTGACATGACCAAAATAAGTGAACCACTGTTTCATCAGACTGTTTCATCAGACAAAAAGAGCATGTTAGCTCAATATCCGACTTAAATGTTTGTATACATTTCTTAGCAGGACAGAACTTGTGTATGAGCTTAAATTAATTTTCTTTCACTTTATTTGTGAGCAAGAATTTCTGCTGTAAAGACCAGATTTCTTTCCAATTAAGGTTAACAAACAGATTATTCCAAAAGGAAATAACAGGAGGAACAGATACCACATTCTTAAGAAATAAAGATCTTATTTTATAGTTTTTAGCTTTCAACTGAGAAAAACAATTTTGACCCACAGGAGTATCACAAGGTTTAGGAAAGGATGTAGTAGATACTGAGGAGGAGTATTTCCAGTTTTTAAAAAGCATACATAAGCCAGAAGGAATAACACCCATTACAGCATGAAATTATTTTGGGGTTATTGGTATGTGGTATTCTGAAAGAAATTCTGAATATCTGAACAAAAGACCTTGTTTATTAAACAACTGCTCTACCAAAAATAAACCATTACTGAACCAAGTGTCTTAAAATAGAGACTTATTCTTGAATAAAATGTTCTTATTGTTCCAAATAAAACATCTCTGTGGTGAAAAGTTATGTTTATAAATTAGTGCCCATGCTAAGAGAACCTGACGATGAAGGTTGGAGAGTTTGATAGGGAGTTTGGATACATCATAATTACACAATAAGAGAAAATGAGTGCCACCAAGTTGTGAAAAAACAAGTTGAGGAATAACATTCCAGATAGAAGATGGTTTGGCTAGGTACTGATTAAGCCAATTAATTTTATATGTATGCAGTTCTGTTTATTAACTGCTTGAGCGTGAAACAAAAACAGCAGCGCGACAAATAAACTGCGTACCAGTGTATTGCGTACGTGTGTCTCTGTTGTTAAAGTTTATCGTTCATTTGATACTCATGTAAACATGACATGACGTGCGTCTTTTCTGGTCAGTCGTCAAGGAAACATGAAGCCCTGGCGTTTGGACCAGGGTAAATACAAACATATCACTGTATACCAGTGTCTGTGAAAACACTCACTGTGGCTTTTTAATTGAATTGGTATTCATTCCTAGATTTATATCTGTTATTTTTCAGTTGTGGCTGACTATCAAACTAGACAATAAAAGAAAGTTAAGTGTTGATACAAAAGGAGGCATATGGAGTTAACAGTCAGGAAAACCAGCTGAGTGAAGAAGGTTTTGTGTTTGTTACAGGGGGCTGTCTGTGTGAACTCTCACAATTAAGCTGGTGCTTTAAAAAGGTCTAAAAAAAAAAGAAAAAAATCAGCATTTTGGAGTTAGTTGAACCAATGTTAAAATGATAAAGTAATTTTTCAATAGACATATTTTTTTTGTGTGTGAAAAGAGGGTGGGTGTTGGCAGTGGGGCCCCTAAAGCTCTGACCCTAGAATCGCCCCTGGTCACAACTAAGTTTGTATACCAGAAAAGCTGAGGGAGCAGTATGAAACCCAGTCTTGGGTCACCAAACATATGTTGAACTACCATTCTATAACATAGTCACAAAAAATAGGTTATATAGGGACTAATATTTCCCATGTAACATGAAAAGATATATTAGAATATAAAAATAAAATCCAAAATATTTATGTGTGAAACTAATAAAAACATTCACTTCATAATTTACCATTGTCAGTTACAATAAAGTAAAACGTGAAATTGTGTACATTTATGTGTTATAATAAATATTGTTCTGTTTTTACAGAAGACAATATTTGCTAATGGTATTTACAAAAATTATATTCTGCAAATTAATCCTTAGAGGATGTTCAATATTCCAAAAATATTCAATACAAAAAAAATAATATGCATTTTAAATCCGCTGGCATAATTATCAGGTGTACAGGAGGTGTGGTGGGGAGCCTTGCTTGGCCTCTATCATAAAATAATTTTCTACTTTTAGTTTATATCCTGTTTTTTCCATGCTATTATCACATTCCGACATCAGCTGGTAGGTTAATCTATGGCAGGGCAGGCTATGGATGCGTATATACCGCTCCTTCATTTTTCATCCGGGGGGGGCCTGAAAGGACAGCTTGCCCCCCAGCCTGGCTGTCAATAGTTCTGCTCTAAAATAAGTTTTTATATGCATTTTCATAGTTTTTTCTACATTTGAATTCTCATGTCAATGCCAAACCATCACATATTTTGAGGTATTCGACCAATGCACTCAAAAGGCAGTCAAAGCAATTTGTTCTGGCCATGCAGTGGTTTTGGCGTACAAATTAAAAGATCCCAATAGCTACTTTAAAATGTTGTGGTGGATCTATCATGTCATGGGGCTACATATTTGACCTTGACTAGTCCTTGGGCCCTTGTTAAGGTCAATGACATTATCCCAATACCAGGATGTTTTGACTATAATCTGGTTGCCTCTGTTGGAGGCAAAAAAACATTTGCAAATGGAACTCCACAAAAACAATAACATGAAATCACAAATTCAATATTTTGAAATGGCTATGTTAGAAAGTATATAAAAAAGCCCTGTGGTTTAAATTAAAGAGCGAAGTACATGAGTACATTCTCAGAATGTTAGTGTGATCAATGTAGATCACACAAATTTGATGCCAAGTGGGGCTGGCAGCCGGTAGTCCCACTAGAGATTATTTTCGTATTTCAGACCTGATTGGCTGTCTGTCTGTCCGGCGCCAACATTAGTAGATTGAGCGAGGAGAGTAGATTGTCTTAGCTAGCTTGTTAGCTTCACGAACGCCAGATAACTTGATAAAATGAATAAAGTGGCTTACTTGGATGGGTAAATGTCACAGCACATGTTGACAGTGCATACAGGCGCTCCATGGAGCAGCATAACAAACAGGTGGAGGAAAACAGGTACGTTCTCAGTCGGATCATAACATGTATTAAACTGGGTGGAAAATGTGAAACCGCACTGTGGGGGCACGACGAGTCGGTGGACTCCCTGAATCCTGGAATATTCAGATACATGTGTAAGGGTGATTCGAGACTTCAGAGGCATCTAGCTCTGTACAAAACAAACTGTTAGGCTGTATGTATGAAGTGTACAAGGAGGAGATAGCCAAGCAAGTGGACGATACATAATTTGTTGCCATACAGGCAGATGAAACAACTGATGTCTCCTGTAAATCACAAATGGTGGTTGTGTTTTGATAGATGTTGCCTGACAATACAGTGAAAACATATTTTTGGAGTTTGTGGAAGTCAAAGATAAAACTGGACTCTGCCTCTCTAATAGCATCAAGGGTGTGCTGGAATGTCCAGAATATGCGGAAGCAAATTGATGAATGGGCTGCCACCGTTCACGATGGAACAGACGAGCCAGGCTGAAGAGTAACCACACAGCGCCGGTGATGAAGGTGGCATGCGACACAGTCATCTCCCAGGTGGAGCAGAGGTTTTCACAAAGTGACCACCTGATCGCTGCCAAGCTGGTTGACAGCTCGCTCTTCCCACAATTTGTCCTGTCATTCCCTACATCTGAGCTTGACTGTGCGGTGAAACTAAGGCCTCTTGGAAACAAGGAAAAGTCTGAGTTGACCACTGTACCGCCACACTGAGCTTCACATTGATAAGACGGCCCTGTCTCTGATAAAATCCATCCATGAGAACAACCTAGAGGAGGCTTTTGCTGAGACCGTCACTCTGCTGAAAATTATCATCACAACACCTATGATGACATCCGAGTCAGAAAGGAACTTTTCCACCATGATGAGGGTAAAAACCTTCACTGGCAATACCATGGGACAGCCGCGAATCAACACACTGGCCATGTTGTCCGTCGAAAGGCAGCTGATTCTGCAGCTACATGACTTAATTCCCAAAGTCATCAAAACGTTTTCCCAGAGGAAGAACCACTGTGCCACCTTTCTCTTCAAGTGAGCCCTCAGCCTTGCTGAATGAAAGCATATTTGATCATCCTGCCTTTGTGGTGCTGGTCCATGCATTGGTCATATTTTTCTGCTGGATCGATTGATATAGATGGTGACGAGTGTCAGTGCTTATCTATTAAGGTTGTTGTCATAGAATGGATCTGTATCCTTAAAAAGTTGTCTTTCCGCTTCGTTGTGGCCTTCAGTGGTGTTGAACTCATTGCTGTTCGCGTATGGCCCTGTAGGCACATTGGTTCTGAGCTTGGATGCATTACTAATGTAGGTTTATAAATGTGACAGTGGTAATTTTACATGTGTGTGAGAGAGAAGGAGAGTAATGACTCTCTCTCTCTCTCTCTTTCTCTCTCTCTCTCTCTCTCTCCAGTATGTGTACTACAACACCTGATAGAAGCACGCCGCTCTGTCGTTAAGTGTTTTGTGGAAACACGCTGTTTGTTGATGTGTTATATGAACACATCAGTAGCAAGAGGCAGTTTTGTAGCTATACTGGTATGTATCCTATCTTTTGAAATGGTTTGTGCCCCACCTATTTTTTACATATAAAAACACCACTGCACATGTGCCAAGGTGACAAGTACCAGAAAAGTTGTTTTACTTATGTGCAAGAATTTTTTTTTTTTTATAAAACAATGCAAACAAGTTTAATTTTGACATCATCATCATCATTGAATTTTTGTTTCAGACTTAGCTATAGAGTTTCATAATCTCTCTACCTTCAAATGTTGCAGAAATGCTGTTGACACCTTAATTTGTTGCTCGATGACATGGTGTCTTTTCTGCATAGACATCAAAGCCCCAATATGCCTTTCTACAACATTGAAGAGTATTAGAATGCAATCTGGCAAGATATTAAACAAGAACATTTGTGAAAGTGGTAACAATTACATTAATAATAATAATAATAATAATGATGTTGCATTTGAAAAACAAAAAAAATGAAGAGTAAGACTAAAAAGTCTGTGCAATGTAATTTTATCTCTATCGTTTTATCTGGCATACAGTCTTTGTCTCTTCAGTCTGTTGTAGGTTCACAGTGTATTCCTTTAGTGATATAACCCATTAAGAGCCACTCACAGTTCTTCTGCTTCTCAATTTTCTCTGCCTTTTAGACTAGTTTGTACAACCATGTTGGCTATAGACTTGATCCAACTTTGTACCTGTTTTATTCTAGGTGTGCTGGGGGATGTAGGAACTGAAATAAAGACAGTGAGAGGAATAGAGGGACAGACTATAACTCTAAATACAGGATTAACTGGAGTACAGGATGATTCGATTTTATGGACTTATGGTCCAGTCAGCGTAGAAACAACAATTGCTACCCTGAATGTTGGTAGAAATAGACCTGAATACATATATATATATATATATGATAATATTAGCCGAGCCATATAAAATGTTATTTACTTATCTATTCGACGCATCTTTCTCAGAAAAATGATAGGCGATAGGCCTACCTGGGGTTATATTTTCAGTGTCAAGTTTTATTTGTCAAATGCACAGAACAACACATCCATGATGACTTGCACCGAAGAACTTAGAAATTGTTTAATAGATTAGGCAACTATTTGTTAGATAGCTGTAACATGGCGCTGCCTTCAAGATGAAACATTATATGGAATTTACCATGACATTTGATGAGAAAAGGTGTGTTGGGAAGAACTCTGCCAATGGATGATTATTTGCATTTGACGCAGCCACATCAACTCCGTCCATACAGGTAGGCCATGTGATTCTGCTTGCTTTGCATCTCTGAAAATCGCAGGTTACCTTCACGCGGTTAAATCTTATTTCTATGCGGATGTTCACAATTGCTAACGTTGGTTGGGGAGCATAACATCTGAGTAACAGATTACATTTAAAAAGTAACCTACCCTGGCAATAACTTATTTCTCACCAATGTTTTGACTAACAGTGTTCTTCTTAAGGGTATCATGTTAAACACTGCAGGTCACATGCTTACATGGAATTTCAGAGGACGCAAGCAGTGGTTTAATGTCATGACCATGATTGTCAGTATACATCTGGTCCTATTAGCAGAAACAAATTTAGAGGAGACAAGAATGGATCACATACAATCACAGATGTGACCTAAAATTTGTCCACATTATATGTTAGGATGGGGTCCCTGAATGGGTGCAGCAGTGAAGTCATTGCCTTGCAGTAAACTGCTACATTGCCAGCCCAGGGTTCAAACTGGTTAATCCAAAGGGTCTGTGGAGAACAGGTTCAAGTGTATGTCTGGCTGGTTAGATGTGTGCAGTCCACTGTTTCAGTGTTACCTATTCATTTTAAATGTTAGTTATAAATGGCATAGACATAACTTTAATATTCAGGCAAATCCCCCCACAGTGATTGTTCTTATTTTTTTAATTCACAAATATTAACAACATGAACTGATACAAACCTTTCAATAACTATGTTCTGCCTTCAATATAATTTCCAAGTGTGCCTTGTCCATTTAAGATAATATAGAGCTAGGACCCATGACTGGATTATTTTGTGATATGGACACAGTTCTTGAATTTCTATATTTCCCTCCAAGTATATTTGTATGCATAGTCACTGAAATTGAAGGCTTTTTGGAGTTCTAACCAGCCTATAGAACTCCAATGATATTCATTGAGGGCATTGAGAAGATATTTTGGGGTTCCGTTCAAAACAGAACCAGCTGGGATTTATTGGGAACCTTGCACATTCTTTAGTATTATTCGCATATCACAGTCCACCAACAAGCCATAGCAGGCTGTTCTTTGAAATGATGTGCAAATCCTCTTGGAAGTTAGCCAGAATTTCTAAATTCACCCACTTGGGAATTTTTGTATCACCTCTAACCTGCATTTAGAATAATTGCCAGGGCTGGAAAGAAACATTTACCACCCTCCTGAAGTATACAGTGCTTGTGCATCTACAATATGGAAACAAGCTAAATTCCTGCATTCTGTGAAATGGTACAAAATGTAGATTATTTAAAACAGCCCCATCCCTCCAAAGAGGTATAAAATCAATTGGTGGTTTTCACATATGCCACTAAGGCAATTATGAAACTTATCCTGTCCTTTTTTTTAGGGACTAAGTAAAGTTGCAAAATGCAATCATGATTAGGTGAAAAATATTAGGGTTTTACCAACTGCGGTCCAACTGTTTCGTCCCTATATCTGCAATTTGGACTACTTTGCAAATAACAAATAGGTTGAGCATTTCTTATCTTTGTCTACTTCTCAACTGTTAGAATATCTCTTACTGAACTTGAGATACAGTAAAAACTGCAAGTAACCATAACAGGATATTTTCCTGCTTTTCAAAAACATCTCTGATGGAAAGTACTTTCTGAATGAGGTAAACCAGCATGGAGGAAATTAAATATTAACATAATTCTCAGCTAGATAAATTATCAATTTTGAAAATATCTCATATAAAACTTCAACTGGAGTAACCATAGCAACAGAATATTTTTCAACATTTAAAAAACTGCTCCTATGGAAAGTACTTTCTGAACCAGACACACAAACACAGCTTAACCTAAAGGTACCTCTCCTTTTTCCCTACAATAATCTGAAAGAAATTATGAAAATATCCCTTACCAAAGTCGAGACATTTCAACTAAAGTGACCATAGTAACATGATTTTTAGCAGTTTTTTCAAAACAGCTGTTGTTTCCCAGTAAGGTAGAGAAAAAGTACAAATACTTTATATATTCCACTACTTCAACCGGAGTAACCATGACAACAGGATTATTTTCCTAACGAGATTATCAGTGTTATTCAGTTCACCTGTCAGTGGTCATAATGTTATGGCTGATCGGTGAATTTAAGAAAACACGTTGGTATCATATTCATCCATTCACTTCATAATTTACCTGTGTGTGTTGTAATATAGTAAAATATAAAATGTTGTACATTTGTTTGCTGTAATATTGTAAAAAGATTTCAATAATGACAGATCTTAGCATGTACTGTATGATTTAACTAATGATTACATATCTGGATGTTTAAGCTCTGTTCACACTGCATGTTTTCATCTTTTTTTGCTTTTTGGAATGTGGTTTAGAACACTGACAATTCAAACAGCGTTTAAATGACCAAATTAAATTTGTTTGTGTTCAGACAGTGAAGTCTGAGCTAACAGATATGGTTGAGGTTAATGGAACAATGGAAAAGTCATTTGGGGGAAAGATGCTACACTTGGGAAGGATGCTGTGGGGAAAGCTTATGAATCCCCTCATTGTCCCCTAGAAAATATTGCCTATATCTACATTATTCTTTCAATGTTTATTGAAAGTAGAAATGTGTGTATGATACATGTATGGATGTGAACCCCAATACATGTTTATCTCATTGTTAACAATCCACTGAATTACAGCTAAAACAACTTTTACTATGCCCATAATGTCTTTATGTTAACTATGTTGCCAGCTGAAACAAGTGTCCTTTTCTGTTTTTTCTCTAATAGATTAGGAACATTTCTAAGTGTTGTAGTACCGGTAGTTGGAAGCACAGCAAACGGACACAAGTTAATCATGAGGTGCCAGATGGGTTTATTTAACATAATCAAAAGGGTGAGAATGAAAAAGTGCTGTCTGTGTTTGGTGTCAGCAGGCAAAATCCAGCATGAAGACTAGGCAGCAACCAGCCAGCCCAACCAAACTGTTAACATTATTTTACATAAGCATACTTTATTAAACACTCTATCTAACCTTAACTTTACATTTAGAGACCTGTGATTTATAGGTTGTCCGTTAAACAAAGTGTTCACCTGGGTCTCCTTGATAACACTTTTCAACTTGAGAGTGTTGGACTTAAAGTGCAAAGACATGTCTGTATTGTAATTCTAATTGCTTATTGAATACGTGACTATTGGATTTTTACAAGTGGCGCTATACACTCACCAAAAGGATTATTAGGAACACCTGTTCAATTTCTCATTATTGCAATTATGTAATCAACCAATCACATGGCAGTTGCTTCAATGCATTTAGGGGTGTGGTCCTGGTCAAGACAATCTCCTGAACTCCAAACTGAATGTCAGAATGGGAAAGAAAGGTGATTTAAGCAATTTTGAGCGTGGCATGGTTGTTGCTGCCAGACGGGCCGGTCTGAGTATTTCACAATCTGCTCAGTTACTGGGATTTTCACGCACAACCATTTCTAGGGTTTACAAAGAATGGTGTGAAAAGGGAAAAACATCCAGTATGCGGCAGTCCTGTGGGCGAAAATGCCTTGTTGATGCTAGAGGTCAGAGGAGAATGGGCCGACTGATTCAAGCTGATAGAAGAGCAACATTGACTGAAATAACCACTCGTTACAACCGAGGTATGCAGCAAAGCATTTGTGAAGCCACAACATGCACAACCTTGAGGCGGATGGGCTACAACAGCAGAAGACTCCACCGGGTACCACTCATCTCCACTACAAATAGGAAAAAGAGGCTACAATTTGCACGAGCTCACCAAAATTGGACAGTTGAAGACTGGAAGAATGTTGCCTGGTCTAATGAGTCTCGATTTCTGTTGAGACATTCAGATGGTAGAGTCAGAATTTGGCGTAAACAGAATGAGAACATGGAACCATCATGCCTTGTTACCAATGTGAAGGCTGGGGGTTGGTGGTGTAATGGTGTGGGGGATGTTTTCTTGGCACACTTTAGGCCCCTTAGTGCCAATTGGGCATCGTTTAAATGCCACAGCCTACCTGAGCATTGTTTCTGACCATGTCCATCCCTTTATGACCACCATGTACTCATTCTCTGATGGCTACTTCCAGCAGGCTAATGCACCATGTCACAAAGCTCGAATCATTTCAAATTGGTTTCTTGAACATGACACTGAGTTCACTGTACTGAAATGGCCCCCACAGTCACCAGATCTCAACCCAATAGAGCACAGGTGTCAAACCGGTTCCACGGAGGGCCAAGTGTCTGCAGGTTTTCGCTCTCACCTTGTACCTGATTGATTAATTAGTTCACTAATTGGTTAATTTCTACCCCCACCTGGTTGTTCAGGTCTGACCTGGGAACCAATTTAAAGGAAAACCCAAAGACCTGCAGACACTCGGCCCTCCGTGGAACCGGTTTGACACCCCTGCAATAGAGCAACTTTGGGATCTGGTGGAACGGGAGATTTGTGTCCTGGATGTGCATCCCACAAATCTCCATCAACTGCAAGATGCTATCCAATCTATATGGGCCAACATTTCTAAAGTATGCTTTCAGCACCTTGTTGAATCAATGCCACGTAGAATTAAGGCAGTTGTGAAGGCGAAAGGGGGTCAAACACACTATTAGTATGGTGTTCCTAATAATCCTTTAGGTGAGTGTACATTTGACTGAACACACCTCAGTGACATTAGATAAGCCTTACCTCCACTACCCCATGTATACTGTTAACATGCTATGATGGGATGTTCTTCATCTGTCTCTTTGCTATGGAGACAGGTCAACTTGCGTTATAGTTAACAGGTTTTTCTCTCAACAGCCGATATTGAATCAATCTATTCCAAAAAACCCAGGGTGATAAAAAGTACTAACAATTAAATGAACAAAAATCTAATATGGAACATACTTATTTACGTTATAATAATAACTGCAACTCAGAATAATCAGTCTAATTCCGTCCACAAAATGAATTCCATAAAATCGGATGTAATTTAATTACTTGGGGTTGCTTTCACAAAGAAAAAAACAATAACAAAAACACATGTACAGTTTGTGTATGCATCTAAATGAATGTGTCAACAAATATGGATCCCATCAACACTCACCCCCTTTGTATTGTTTGTTATTGTCTCTATTTACATCTGAGAGTGTGTCTCTGTCCAGATTTTGGGAGTTTGTATTTTCTATCTCTCTCCATGGTCATGCATGTTTAGTCAAATATACGACAAAGGATCTCTATCCACATCTATGACAGAATGCCTCACTGTTCACATCTATTACAATGTTTCTAAACATATTTGAGGAAAGAGACACAGAAGGCCTTACCAGAAAGAAAATGTTAACCACAAATTCGTCTCTGTGAAGTTCTCAGTTTTCTTCACTAGATGACACTCTTTAACAACCTGAAGTCAAGGTCATCCATTAAAACAAGTCTACAAGAGTGATGGATAAAAAGATGATGCCATTGCTCTCACTGTAACAAACACTCGTTGATGAGAATATTCATAAAGATAAGCCTACAGTATGTTTGTACCACACATGGATTTACCTTGCAGTGCATATCTAGCAGTTACCAGCATCTTGTGGTCACACAGTGGCATATTCTTGTTATTTGGCTTCTATGGGTTTTGATTGAACCATCTGCAACACAACACTGACATTTTAAAAGACAGTTGATTGTGCAGATTCTGCATGTTCTGTGTAGATTATGCACTTTTTACCAGGTGCTGGTGGCTACATGAATGTAACATTATACTACTATACTATATTATAATGTATCTGCTGAAGCTTGTAGCCAGCAAAGTATTAACCTATCCTGAACAAATCCTAATGGCTAATATGGGTGGTCCGTAGCAAGGATTGGACCCCGGTCACCTACGGGACAGTCTGTGTCTCTAACCACTTCACTAATTAATAATTGGTCGGTGGTTCAGGCAGGCAGGCAGGGAGGCACTGACTCACTCAGAGACATTCGCTCGTCTTGGGCGACTCCACTTACACGGTCCAGCAAAAATATGGGGTTATTCTTATTTTATATTTGAGAACGAATAACATTGGTTGATGCCCTTGAATCATTACTAATGAAGTACATTATATTTAACAGGTTGGACAATTAAAATAAAGGTTATTAACTATGTTGTTTTTAATAAGGTTTTTCTTGCTCATCTTAATCGATCAGATACCGGATAAGCGGATGAAGATGAGATGAGATCTTTATCAAGTGTGCCGATGATTCCTGTGGTGACTGTAGATGCGTGCAAGGTTAAATAGAAAATGTTATTCTGGGTATGAGCCTGTAGCAATGTCAGCACAGCATGTGGTTGTCGCTTCTCTGTTTTCACAGGGGTCAGAATGAGAGAGTTCTCATTCTCATTTGCTTATAGAGGTGATGTGGTACTTTTTTCCACATCTGTACATTTTCTTTCACACTAAAGAGCTGACACCACAAACCAAGATCTCATGTAAACCCCCTGCATCCACATTTAGCAGATGCTCCAGCGCGCTGATTTACAAGATATGCATTTAACTAAACTAGTTAACAAGACCACATAGAGTTTCACAAGCATTCCAAAAATTACCACTATAAAAAGTTCTGCACTTGCAAGATATGTGCCTCCAATCAGTTCTAATTATCAGGTCATGTGCCAAACCTATTTCCTGAATTCGGGAAATTAACAGAACAGATGACATAATTATGTTTGTATTAGATGCAATAGACCACCTGTTAATCATAGCCAACATTCACTATTACTTCTATGGGGGTGTCTCGGACAGGGATTAAGCCTAGTTCTAGAGTTAAAATAACTGTCAATGAAAAACCTCCATTGAAATTTTTAGTCTGGCACTAGACTGAATCCCTGTCTGGGAAACCACCTCCTCATTTTTACTGACATTTACAATGTCCTGTACATTGAACTGTCTTTCTGGCTACATGCTGATATTTTAATATTATCTGGCCCCTTAACTCAGTTTCAGAGTAGAGATGGGAAAAGAACAGACATTTACTAAGCCAATACTTATTTTTTCTAAATGGAAAAAGAGGTAATGTGTATTGGAGTTTAGGGAGATGTGTACTGAGGCTCTTGATCTGTAAGTTAAACAGGATGTGGTGAGAGTGCAGAAACAATGTTGAATGTAGATAAATCCCTTGTCTGACTCAAATCAACCACATGTGCCAAGGTGACAAACACCAAAAACCTTTACAAATTAGATTTATTGTGGCATTCACACCAAAGTTACTACCAAAAATGGTTTTAGAAAACTCATATGGAACTAGTACATATCATAAGTAGGCTAAATGGGGAATCCCTATGTGAACAAAGAGGAGACTAGCAGGCATCCTGTCCCGGAGTAACTTATATGCTAGATTCTTTTTTAATAAAACAACGCAAACAAGTTTAATTTTGACATCATCATCATCATCATTGATTTTTTATGTTTCAGACTTAGCTATAGAGTTTCATAATCTGTCCCCAGCGTCCTTCAAATGTTGCAGAAATGCTGTTGACATCATGATTTGTTGCTCGATGACATTGTGTCTTTTCTGCATAGACATCAAAGCCCCATTATGTCTTTCTTTGATGAGAATTGCAATCTGGCAAGATAATAAGTATGAGATTCAGTTTTGATCTAAAGGTTGGCTACTAAACAAGAACCTTTGTGAAAGTGATAATAATTACAATAATAATAATAATAATAATAATAATAATAATAATAATTAACAAATAAATTAAGATTAAGACTATAAATTCTGTGCAATGTAATTTTAGCTCTATTGGTTTATCTGGCATACAGTCTTTGTCTCTTGAGTCTGTTATAGGTTCACAGTGTATTCCTTTAGTGATACACCCCATTAAGAGCCACTCCCAGTTCTTCTGCTTCTCAATTTTCTCTGCCTTTTAGACTAGTTTGTACAACCATGTATCATGTTGGCTATAGACTTGATCCAACTTTGTATCTGTTTTATTCTAGGTGTGCTGGGGGATGTAGGAACTGAAATAAAGACAGTGAGAGGAATAGAGGGACGGACTATAACTCTAAATACAGGATTAACTGGACTACAGAATGATTCAATTTTATGGACTTATGGTACAGTCAAAGCAGAAACAACAATTGCTACCCTGAATGTTGGTAGAAATAGACCTGAATACAATGAGAGACTGAACCTGGATGCCCATTCTGGATCACTGACAATCAAAAGTCTTACAACCAGCGACTATGGAATTTATGAGCTAAGAGTCATTAGAGAACAGGTCTGGAAACAGACTTTCAATCTAACAATCTATGGTGAGTTTATATCTGGACTTGAACGCTCAGGTGAAGTAGCAGTCCAGGACTTTTCCGATTACAAAACACATTTTAAAACCTCCAATTATGTGCTGGATGTTTAATGAGTTCATTTTATGTGCATAATCTAGCAGCAGAATTATTATCATATAGTAGCTAAGTTAGTCATGAAATTCACATACTGTACATGGCATATCATTTTCCAGGGCCCTTTTTGGTTTGACAGTGTCAATGTGACAACAGTGTTCTTCTTAAGGTTATCACGTTAAACACTGCAAGTCACATGCTTACATGGAATTTCAGAGGACGCAAGCAGTTGTTCAATTTCATGCCCATGACTGTCAGTATACAACTGGTCGTATTAGCAGAAACACATTTAAAGGAGACAAGAATTAATCACATACAATCACAAATGTGACCTAAAATTAGTCCACATTATGAACACAATTTTATTTATTACATTAGTATGGGGCCCCTGAATGGACGCAGCAGTGAAGTCATTGCCTTGCAGTCAGCTGATACATTATCAGACCAGGGTTCAAACTGGTTAATCCAAAGGGTCTGTGAAGGACAGGTTCAAGTGTACTATGTCTGGCTGGTTAGACGGGTGCAGACCACTGTTTTAGTGTTAAATATTTATTTTAAATGTTAGTTATAAATGGCATAGACATAATTTTAATATTCAGGCAAATCCCCCTGCAGTGATTGTTCTTATTTTTAACAATATTAACTTATACAAACCTTTCACTAACTATGTTCTGCCTTCAATATCATTTCCAAGTGTGCCTGATCCATTTAAGTTAATATAGAGTTAGGACCCGCAACTTAATTCATTTTTGATATGGACACAGTTCTTGAATTTCTATATTTCCATCCAACTATATTTGTATGCATAGTAACTGGAATTTAAGGCATTTTGATGTTTTAAACAGCCTATAGATCTCCAACGATATTCATTGAAGGCATGGACAAGAAATGTTGGGGTTCCGTTCAGAAAAGAACCAGCTGGAATTTATTCGGAACCCTGCACATTCTTTTGTATTTTTTGAATATCACAATCCACCAACAAGCCATAACAGGCTGTTCTGTGAAGTGATGTGTAACTCCTCTTGGAAGTTAGCCAGATCCCCCACTAAATCAATCACTTGGGAAAGTTTGTATCACCTGTAACCTGCATTCAGAATAACTGCCAGGGCTGGAAAGAAAAACTATAGACATGACTGGAAAAATCTGATTCACCCCCCAAATGATCCCCTCCTGAAGTATACAGTGCTTGTGCATGTATACGATGGACTCAAGCTTACTTCCTGTATTCTGTGAAATGGTACAAAATGTAGATGATTTAAAACAGCCCCATCCCTCCAAAGAAGGATACGATCAATTGGTGGTTTTCACATATTTCACTAAGGCAATTATGAACCTTATAACCTGTCCTTGTGATATTGTTTTGGGGCAAATTGAAGCACTAAGTAAAATTGCAAAAAGCAAGCATGATTAGGTGAAAAATAATAATGTTTTACCAAATATAGTCCACTTTTTGGAAATCAAACCTGTTTCGTCCCTCCATTATAATGTAAACCAAACCCGTCACTGGTCCAAAAAATCAGGTAACCGTGACAATATGTGCTAAAAGGATTGGGTCTTATATTTAGGGTTTTAATGTAGAGTGTATTGTTTTGTTACTATATTTACTGGGGCTTGCACAGCAAAAGCCCCAGGTTAGTTCTATGACCTACTTACTGACTGTACAACTATACAACCCTAGTGCAATATAATAGTGACAGGTGTGCATGGTATAAAGGGACAGATATGAAGTGACAGATGTGCATGGACTATACACCGTTTAAGCTAGAAACTTCATTCAAACTTTAGAATGTGCTTTAAGTTGCTTGCATACAACTAGGGGAGGACTGACAATTGACCAGGGGAGGGCTGATGATTGACAAGGGGAGGACTGATGATTGACTAAGGGAGGACTGACGATTGACAAGGGGAGGACTGACAATTGACAAGGGGAGGACTGACAATTGACAAGGGGAGGACTGACGATTGACAAGGGGAGGACTGACGATTGACAAGGGGAGGACTGACGATTGACAAGGGGAGGATTAAAGCTCAATCGGGGTGATGTTTGATAAGGCAAGAGCGGATACTTGACCAAGGGAGGGGTGACGTTTGACCGGGGGAGGGGTGATGACTGAGTAGGAGAAAGAACTGAGTTTCTGGGGAGGAATGATAATGTTCCTAATATGGATGCTGTACCCCCCTGCTTTTACCGGACTCTGCTGGTCGATCCTGTCGATTAATGGATAGCCCTTTCGGAAAACAATGGCCGCATCTAGGATTGAGGGCTCCAGCCATGTTTCAGGGTAAACCAGTACGTTACAGTTCTTAAAAAGCTAGCCTGCTTTGGGGTTCAATCCTAAAAAAAGGATTTAAGAAATGATTATAACAACATTACACAACCGTTATACAAATATCTGCAATTTGGAAAACTTTGCAAATAACAAAAAGTTAAAATGTTTCCTATCTTTTGTCTACTTCTCAGCTATTTGAATCACAAAACAATTACACAAATAAATTACTGAACTTGACATTTAGATTGTGGGCTAAGGGGGTATTCGATTAAATTAGATTCAAGATTAGATTCTACTTTATTGTCATTGAACAGGACAAATACAGTACAACGAAATGCAGTTTGCGTCTAAACAGAAGTGCAAATAGAGGAGTTTAGAAAAATGTATTAAGTATATATACAGTGGGGAGAACAAGTATTAGATAACCTGCCGATTTTGCAGGTTTTCCTACTTACAAAGCATGTAGAAGTCTGTCATTTTTATCATACTCTTCAACTGTGAGTGACGGAATCTTAAACAAAAACCCAGAAAATCCCATTGTATGATTTTTAAGTAATTAATTAGCATTTTATTGCATGACGTATTTGATACATCAGAAAAGCAGAACCTAAAATTTGTTACAGA
Organism: Esox lucius; assembly: GCF_011004845.1. Taxonomy (NCBI): domain Eukaryota; kingdom Metazoa; phylum Chordata; class Actinopteri; order Esociformes; family Esocidae; genus Esox; species Esox lucius. The sequence continues at coordinate 6,414,817 of NC_047593.1, forward strand.
AACATTTGATTGCAATTACAATTAATCAAATGTATTTATAAAGTCCTTTTTACAACAGCAGTTGTCACAAAGTGCTTTACAGAGACACCCGGCCTTAAACCCCAAGGAGCAAACAATAGTAGTGTTGAATTTCAGTGGCTAGGAAAAACTCCCTAAGAAGGTTGAATTTTAGGAAGAAACCTACTGAGATTTCAGAGATCATACGTTTCCTTTAGTTCTTGATCAGGTTTGCACACACTTTTGGATTTTGGCCCACTCCTACATCCAGATCTTCAGATTTCAGGGCTGTCACTGGGCAATACAGACTTTCAGCTCCCTCCAAAGATTTTCTATTGGGTTCAGGTCTGGAGACTGGCTAGGCCACTCCAGGACCTTGAGATGCTTCTTACGGAGCCACTCCTTAGTTGCCCTTGCTGTGTGTTTCGGGTTGTTGTCATGCTAGAAGACCCAGCCACGATCCATATTCAATGCTCTTACTGAGGGAAGGAGGTTGTTGGCCAAGATCTCACGATACATGGCCACATCCATCCTCCCCTCAATACGGTGCAGTCGTCCTGTCCCCTTTGCAGAAAAGCATCCCCAAAGAATGATATTTCCAACTTCATGCTTCACGGTTGGGATGGTGTTCTTGGGGTTGTACTCATCCTTCTTCTTCCTCCAAACACGGCAAGTGGAGTTACGACCAAAAAGCTACATTTTTGTCTCATCAGACCACATGACATTCTCCCATTCCTCCTCTGGATCATCCAGATGGTCATTGGCAAACGTCAGACAGGCCTGGACATGAGCTGGCTTTAGCAGGGGGACCTTGCGTGCGCTGCAGGATTTTAATCCATGACGGCGTAGTGTGTTACTAATGGTTTTCTTTGAGACTGTGGTCCCAGCTCTCTTCAGGTCATTGACCAGGCCCTGCCGTGTTGTTCTGGGCTGATCCCTCACCTTCCTCATGATCATTGATATCCCACGAGGTGAGAACTTGCATCTTGACCGAGAGATATTGACCATCATCTTGAACTTCTTCCATTTTCTAATAATTTCGCCAACAGTTGTTGCCTTCTCACCAAGCTGCTTGCCTATTGTCCTGTAGCCCATCCCAGCCTTGTGCAGGGCTACAATTGTATCCCTGATGTCCTTACACAGCTTTCTGGTCTTGGCCATTGTGGAGAGGTTGGAGTTTGTTTGATTGAGTGTGTGGACAGGTGTCTTTTATACAGGTAACGAGTTCAAACAGGTGCAGTTAATACAGGTAATGAGTGGAGAACAGGAGGGCTTCTTAAAGAAAATCTTACAGGTCTGTAAGAGCCGGAATTCTTACTGGTTGGTAGGTGATCAAATACTTATGTCCGGGTGCATGTGCGGCACTTAATTGGAGAACACATGGCTCCAGGATGCACTATGGGAAGGAAGAAAGCCGGCAGAGGCAGTGTGATGCTTTGGGCAATGTTCTGTTGGGAATCCTTGGGTCTTGCCATTCATTTGGATGTTACTTTGGCACGTACTACCTACCTAAGCATTGATGCAGACCATGTGCACCCTATCATGGCAACAGTATTCCCTGATGGCACTGGCCTCTTTCCGCAAGTTAACGTGCCCTGCCACAAAGCAAAGCAAGGGTTAGGCGGAAAAAATTGATCCACAAAATATTAGGGAATGTGGTCATAATGTTATGGCTGATCGGTGTACAGTGGATATAAACAATCTACACACATCTGTTAAAATGCCAGATTTTTGTGATGTAAAAGAATGAGACAAAGATAAATCATTTATTTTCCAACTTTTTCCACTTTTAATGTGACCTATAATGTGAACAATTCAATTGAAAAACAAACTGACATCTTTGAGGGGGAAAAATGAAAAATAAAAACCTTACAATAAACTTGTTGCACACCCTCTTATAACTGGGATGTGGCTGTTTTCAGAATTGACCAATCACATTCAAACTCATGTTAAATAGAAGTCATTACACACCTGCCATCATTTAAAGTGACTCTGATTAATCACAAATAAAGTTCAGCTTTTCTAGTAGGATATTCCTGACATTTTCTCAGATGCATCTCAGACCAAAAGCCATGATCCGCAGGGTACAAAAGAATTTCCAAACATTAGATATACCATGTAACACAGTGAAGACAGTCATCATCAAGTGTAGAAAACAATGGTACAACAGAGACATTACCAAGAACTGGACATCCCTCCAAAATTGTTGAAAGAGAAGAAATCTAGTCAGGGAGGCTTCCAAGAGGCCTACAGCTAAATTAAAGGAACTGCAGGAATTTCTGGCAAGTACTGGCTCTGTGCTACATGTGACAACAAAATTCCGTATTCTTCATATGAATGGGCTCTTTTCTTGCAAAGAAAAACATCCATGCCTGGCTGAAGTTTGCAAAATCATACAACAAGTCCCCCAAAATTACGTGGGAAAATGTGTTATGGACTTATGAAACCAAGGTTGATCCTTTTGGACATAATTCCAAAAGGTATGTTTGGTGCAAAAAATACACTGCGCATCACCCAAATAACACCATACCCACAGTGAAGTGTGGTGGTGGCAGCATCATGCTTTGGGGCTTTTTTTCTTCAGCTGGAACCGGCCCTTAGTCAGGGTGGAGGGAATTATGAACAAAATATTCTGGCGTCCGTTAGAAAGCTGAAGATGAAGACGAAGTTCACCTTTCAGCACGACAGCAATCTAAAGCACACATCCAAATCCACAAAAGCATGGCTTCACCAGAAGAAGATTAATGTTTTGGAATGGCCCTGCCAGAGCCCAGACCTGAATCCAATTGAACATCTGTGGGGTGATCTGAAGAGGGCTGTGCACAGGAGATGTCCTCGCAATCTGACAGATTTGGAGCGCTTTTGCAAAGTAAAGTGGGCAAATATTGCCAAGTCAAGATGTGCCATGCTAATAGACTCCTACCCAAAACGACTGAGTGCTGTAATGAAATCAAAAGGTGTTTCAACAAAGTATTAGTTTAAGGGTGTTATTGTGAGTAGTTTAACCAGGTTATTGTGAGTTTTTTATTTTTCCCTCTCAAAGATTTCTGCTTGTTTTTCAATTGAATTGTTCACGTTCTGGGTCACATTGAAGGTGGAAAATGTTCTGACGTGATGTATCTTTGTCCCATTCTTTTACATAACAAGAACCTGGCATTTTAACAGACGTATGTAGACTTTTTATATCCACTGTATTCTATAATTTAAAACAATATTTTTTTTTTAATCAAGCAACCATGTCACAATCAATCACATAATTCCATACCTGCAATCTTCTACAGTGAGGGGGAAAAATATTTGATCCCCTGCTGATTTTGTACGTTTGCCCACTGACAAAGAAATAATCAGTCTATAATTTCAATGGTAGGCTTATTTGAACAGTGAGAGACAGAATGCAAATCAATTCATAAAATTTTGACATGCGTTTTTCTGTTTCTTTTTTTGTTATTCTGTCTCTCACTGTTCAAATAAACCTACCAATAAAACTATAGACTGACAATTTCGTTGTCAGTGGGCAAACGTACAAAATCAGCAGGGTATCAAATATGTTTTTCCACCACTGTATGTTTACTCAATCATCTAAAACTCTACACACTATACCCTAAGTATATTAAACACACTGTGGCACAAATTAATACTTCACCCTAACTTTACTATTTAAAGACAGATTGTTCCCTTGCTCCCTGATGCATCAACCATAGAATCCATTCCCCTCAGTTAAAACAACAAAAACATTTTCATAAATGTACATCATTACAATTCAATCTCATACAATTTCGTAATTTAGTCTTGTTCTGCTTGCCATCTGAGCAGTTGGGGATAATTTGGCATACAGTATGTCCGCTCCTTTGAGGAAGCAAATTACCTTATTTGTGTGAGATTAGAAAGCTTCACTGAGCTGAGACACCTGACAACTGTTCACCCTCACTGTCTTGTCTTTCAATCCCTAGAACTGTTGGACACACTGATGATTAGACATCATTCATCTATTTTCTCACGTTTTTGAAATTAATAAATATTTCTTGATGACAAATGTTTTCCTTTGAATATTATTCACAGACTTATAGGTTAGATTCAATAAACATCAGGGAAATATTTTCACAGACTTTTGTAGTCATATTAATCTTGGGTGCTGTTCTGGAGGGCTATATCTCTTCAAGAGATAAGATGACTATCTACACCAAGGAAGCCCAATCCTGTTTCTATACCAAGGAAGCCCAATCCTTTTCATTAGGATTTTCCATCTTGTATCTTTTCTCTCCAGTTGTGACCATCCTGATTTAGCCGCTCTTCAAGTTAATTATTTGAATCAGGTGTGCTAATTTAGGGTTGGTAAGAAAACCTACAGGTAGAGTAGCACTCCAGGATCAGGGTTGTGTAGCTCTATTAAATATGCGTTCCTGAATTTTTGGCCACTGGTTGAAAAAGGGACTGTTTTACCAAACGGTCACTGACAATGTGATATCATGTTTGTTCATCTGCCCCATTTCATCAAAGCCACTTGCTTTCAAACTTGGAGTTTCATGGCTATCTGAAGTATTAGAGTGATTTTACATATAGATTATTTATACACAAACAACATATCACACATCCAGCTCAAACTGAGAGGTTTAAAAATGGTGTCATTTGCAAAAGACTAGAGACAAACATTAGAGACATTAATATTTTTGTTTCAACTGTAAGCATGATGTATTTCTTGTATCATTCTATATGTCTCCTGGTATTCTAGCTCCAGTGTCTGCCCCTTATATCAGACACAAAACACAGAGTCTCTCATTGGCCAGCCCGTTAAAACAAGACAGCTGTTCAGTGGTGTGCACTGTGAAGAACGGAAGAGACGTGACCCTGTCATGGTACAGAGGAGAGGAGAGAATCAACCAGACCAGCAACCCAGATACCAACAAAACTCTGTTTTTACCTCTGGAGGTAAAAGTGGATAATGACATTTACAGCTGTGTGGCTAACAATCCTGTCAGTGACCAGACAATCAAACTCAGCATTGAGGAGCACTGTCAGCCACATTCAGGTAAACTTTACGTGCTTTAAAGATTCCCAATTGAAATGTAGTCAACCAGGGCCGGAGAGGTACTCATTCTCAGCACGGGAGTTACATATTGGACCAGCTCATTTAGATAGTGGGCTAAGGGGGTATTCGATTAGATTAGATTCAAGATTAGATTCTACTTTATTGTCATTGAACAGGACAAATACAGTACAACGAAATGCAGTTTGCGTCTAAACAGAAGTGCAAATAGAGGAGTTTAGAAAAATGTATTAAGTATATATACAGTGGGGAGAACAAGTATTAGATACACTGCCGATGTTGCAGGTTTTCCTACTTACAAATCATGTAGAAGTCTGTCATTTTTATCATAGGTACTCTTCAACTGTGAGTGATGGAATCTAAAACAAAAATCCAGAAAATCACATTGTATGATTTTTAATGATGTTAATAAGAACAGGTGATGTTAAAAACAACCGGTCAGGGTGGTTGAAACAATTACCTGTAATTGTAAATATTACAATTTATTGACCATATACATGCCTGCAAGAAGTTTATAATATGATTTCAGACACCCCTAAAGTGGACCATACTGTTTCTAAACCTTGATGTTAGTTGAACTTGCCTCACTCTGCCTCACTCCCAATGTTGCAGTGACTTTTTTAATGAAAGCCCCCCCTACTAGAACAGGTTTATTAATGACCCACAAAAGATGTATGTGTGACGTACCGCAAATTCCCAGCAAAAGTTGGACAGCATTTTTATACTGTTGAGATTGTTGTGTTGGTTTACTCTCTCTTCCTTTGACGGAGTCCTTTGGTTAAGCTTGCATGTTTAAGTCATTTATTCTGGCTTAAACTGCATGGAAATGTAACAAAATAATGTGTACCTGAGCTTTGCCGTTGGTAAAAAGGTCAGCAAAAACACCTGTTTTAGCCTAGCTTCTACTTAAAGGCCTAGACCATTCAAAAATCTGCCACATTTGTCAGCTGTTTTCTTACCTTCAAAATAATCTAATAGTCTATGTAAGGAAACAGCTCACTAATTTAGATTATTGGGTGGTGTATGACTTTAATGTTAGTCAGGCACATGCCTAGATGCTGTATGGTAGTAACACGTGCCTACCTCTTTGGCATGTTTATATTGTCTATGGTTCTGGTACAGTATTGTGTTGGTTTGTTTGTTCAGAAACGATTTTCTGCTGTTGTTGTATTGGTCTGACTTGCTTCCAGTTGAACTCTAGGATACTTTGTTGGTGAAACAAAAGTCATTATATTAAACAAGCAAGATTCTGTAAGAATTGTAAGACTTCAGTTCACTGAATCACATGACTGCGCTGTACTGGGTTTCCTTTGCGCCCTGGAGAAAAAGTTGACCCCCTGCATTGTCACTGTATAATTTGCACTCTGGTGTACCTGCTTCTTGGCCCAGCAAGTTGCATTCAGCCACTAGTTTGTTACCTTTCCACCAATGTAGTTGTTCAAGCATGGGCTGAACACAAGCACACCCTCACAGCCCATTCTTAAATCATTCCCTAAACACTCATTTGGTCTAACCACTCGTGCATTCAACAAGTTATGGTATGGTGAAAGACCGTTGCTGGAGTAATCTGATAACCTGGATGCACAAAATGATGGAGATGTATTTCTTACAAAGGGAGGCAGGGGTGAACCTGCCATCTGTCAATACTGGCAATTATCAGAGGGGTCAGTCCATCTTTTTTGGGGTGGGCTGGTCAGATTTCTTTTTACAGAAATCTATAAAAAGATGCATCGGACCCGTTTCCATAACTTGCACAATTTCACTGTGGTTATAATAATCCATTAAGCAAATCAAATTACCTGATTATATGTGTCTTTATTTCAGGCGGTAAGGCAGCAAAAAGAGGGATTTTGAATGCACAGTTTTTGGATTTATCATAGGATTTATCAGTAGAGCTTAAGCTACTGTAACGAGCACAGAACATAGAAGAAGACGATTCTGTTGAAATACTAATTTGTTAATGTCAGGCATAGGGCAGAGTCACATAATACAACAAAAAGAATAAGACAGAACATTTTATTGTCAGCTGAATATAACTGCTTCATTATTATTATTATTATTATTTCATGAGTGCAAATACCATTTTCACCCCATTGTAGGGTTTGAGGTCTTTTTCTGCAACAATATGCTTTTGTTTAGGTCCAACTGAACCGCCGTCAACAACTGTAAACAAATATGTCCTGCCTGGGCTGCTGATAACAGTTTGCTTTATGACAGTTGGGTTACTGGTATGGATAAACGGGAAAAACTGTGACTTAAAACATCAAGGTAAGTAAAATACTAAATTCTTACTGACATTTTTAAGTAAATATGTTTAATTCACAAAAATACTTTCATGAGGTGTACATAAGCAAACATGGGTGTTATCCAAACCCCTTATTGTTAAAAAAAATAATTCTGTGTTATTTCACATAAATCAATATTGGCATTCAGTCCAGCTATTGGAAATGTATTGACGCCTGGCCACTTGCCAGCTCTATAATGCAGTAGCATGGTGTAATGAATGCACACACAGCAGGTTGGATGGAAGGATTGATCCAAGAACAATTGTTAGATCAAATCCCCATGCTGTCATGGCAGTTAAAACAAATTATTCCCAGGTTGTTGCTGTTGTAAGAGAAAGTAAAACAACACTTCCTAATGATTCAGACTATGCTATGGTATGAGTGGAAATAGGAATGTAGCCATGGTTTAAATTGAAGTTCCATAGTAGTACAATAGTACCTGAGAACACATGAGAATGCAATGTTTATAAAGATGTCGATGAAAACCTTGGACGATATGAAAGTAATTGTAGAAAATAGGCTTCTCAATGGATGACTTACTACTTTTTTCTGATGCAGATACTACTGATGTAATCTATAAAGATGTCCAACTGTTATGGAATACAAATACATTACATTCGGTGAGATTTACTTTTTTTATTTATCCTTGTTAAGTGTGGACTGTAGTGAGGGTACTATTTATTTTGGAAGATACAGAGAATTGGACATACTGTAGTCCTCTGACATTTCCCATTCACTTAAAGTGTTCTGCAAACATTAGTGTTGATTTTACTCTGGTGGAAATGGCAGGGCAAATCATCCCAAGTGACTAAGAATTAGATCATGTTTTTGTGGAGAACAAATGACAATTTCAACTTGATCAGTTTGTATTATAAACTGGTTACTCTCCTGTGTTCTATAAATTATTGATGTATTTATTTTTACACAACTGCACACCAGACAACAAGGATGAGAGGTACAGATGAAGACAGTCACCTGTTATACCAGCAGGCACCGTTGATCAGTGTTCTTCACACTAGGGAGACATCAGCAATAGTAAGTTACATTCACTGTGACAAGCAACCCAAAAATAACATAAAATCGTGATCAGAAATTTCTAATTCTAATCATTAAAATAAGAACTGAGGTGGACATTTGGGATACATCCATCCATTCAGGATTCAGAACAAGACAAATTATGAAAGACGTGTTGTAGTGTGGTTAAAATGTATAGGCAAATTGTTTGTGGGAATACAGTATACTGAGCATTTACTACTATTGCTCTCTACCCAAATGCGGAAACATTGCTTTTAAATGTCAGTCTCACTATAATCCTGATCCTCTTCACTACTGATTTAACTGAGTTCTTTATTTAGTTTACATATCTAGTCAACTTATTTTCTTAAGAGAGCTGTGCCTTTCTAACCCAGTATGTGTCCATTGTTTCCATCACTTATAATTTAACAGGGAATCGTGGAATGTTGAGTCACTGTGGATGACAGAACCTGGGAACAACAGAGAGCAAAGTGAAATTGAAGACAAGTGAAAATGATCCTTGGATCCTTCCTGATTAAAGGATTAGATGCTGTTGGGAGGACCAGACTACTATGACTATGAGGGAGTTGGAGGCCCTGTGGTGGAGGACCAGACTACTATGACTATGAGGGAGTTGGAGGCCCTGTGGTGGAGGGCCAGACTACTATGACTATGAGGGAGTTGGAGGCCCTGTGGTGGAGGACCAGACTACTATGACTATGAGGGAGTTGGAGGCCCTGTGGTGGAGGACCAGACTACTATGACTATGGGGGAGTTGGAGGCCCTGTGGTGGAGGACCAGACTACTATGACTATGGGGGACTTGGAGGCCCTGTGGTGGAGGGCCAGACTACTATGACTATGGGGGAGTTGGAGGCCCTGTGGTGGAGGACCAGACTACTATGACTATGAGGGAGGTGGAGGCCCTGTGGTGGAGGACCAGACTACTATGACTATGAGGGAGTTGGAGGCCCTGTGGTGGAGGACCAGACTACTATGACTATGAGGGAGTTGGAGGCCCTGTGGTGGAGGACCAGACTACTATGACTATGGGGGAGTTGGAGGCCCTGTGGTGGAGGACCAGACTACTATGACTATGGGGGACTTGGAGGCCCTGTGTGTGTGTGTGTGTGTGCCTGTGTGTGTGTGTGTGTGGGGGGGGGGGGGGGGTTATGTTAACTAGCCATTTATTCTGGCCATAAGTAGTGCTGAATTTAACATCAATGTTATATTTGCGAATAAATTAATGTTTTGTTGAAAATAATAATAATAATGTTGCCACAGAAATGTGCCCAACTTGCGAAGAAACAGATCTGTTTTGGATTCAGATGACCCAAACACAACTATGTCACAACCATGGGCGAGGCTAGCCCCTTTTTAGGGGTGCTTCAGCACCCCTAAAAAAGAAGCTCAGCACCCCTAAAACTTGGAGTAAGAAATGTTGTTATTCTAACATTTTTGTTCGTCTTTGACAAGGTTAAATAATGTCCAAAACATAGTTTGTGGTTTAAAATGTATGTGTTAAGGATGAAAATGAAAACATCCCCGCTTAGCAATTGGTGTCATCCTCTTTTCTTCTACTTCTCCTCTGTACCTGCACGGCTCAGCCATAGACTGTATATAAAATGGTCGACGCCCTTTCGCTCTTTTCCATTGGTGAAAAATGAAGCCACCAGTGTCCCGATACTGCGCGGACATCTTGGACTTGCGTCTGCGCAGATAGCGATCTTGGGACCAGTTCTGCGCAGTAGTTATGCGCAGTAGCGAGCAGGAAGTAAAGCCGTAAAGCCGCGAAATCAACGGCCCCTCCCCTGTGCCTCGCCCTCACTCTCCCTCGCAGAATGCGCATACCTTAATCAATCGCAAGTCCAAGTACAGTACAACCTTTGCTTGTTAAACCTAGACGATATGTTATAGCCTAACTTACATCATGTTTAACCTTAATTTAGAATAGGCCTAATACAAAAATAATTGGTAACTTCTAGCTAACAATCCCCTGCTAGCTATTAACATGGCTATAAACGAGGCTTGTTGTCTTTTAGCTAACGTTAGCTAGCCCATTACATTTATTTACTAATTAAATAGCTTATACATTTAACTTACCGAAAAAAATTCAAAGATCGATTGGAAATGCCAGATCGGTTAGCACAATGTACTGCAGAACAACCCATTATGTCCGTGTGAAATTATATCAATTATAGAAATTTAGAGATTAAATGTAAAGCTCCAATCTCCTCAGTCCTCCGAAGGAGGATGGCGCTTCAGTGGCTCCTTGGCTCAGATAGCTGTCAATCAAAGCTGTGAATCACGATGTCACACCACCGTTTTTAGAGCATTAAATAACTAACTGAAAACCAACTTATTTTAAAAACAAACTCTTGAATTTACATTAGCGTGATACAAACTACAGTAAATGACAGAAACCAGCTTCGGAAAAAGGATAATTGAAGGGTAATTTAATTGTTTAGTTGGTCTCGCGTCCCATTGAATAACATGGGGAGGGCGGGGTTTATGACCTATACTGGGACCACTCACCAGGGGGCGATCGAGACGTTTTGGCTTCACTTTTCAGGGCTTGTGCGGCACGCTTGGGCTCAGCACGACCGTCATCCAGCGCGAAACACAAGCAGAGTGAGAACCCGTTATGTAGTGAATCAACTAAGTTGCTCCAAAGCTGTGTCTCACACTTCTTTCCTTTTACCTAGAGTTGTTCCGATACCGAAACCATATCGGTGAGTACTGGAGTCAGTATCCTGAATCACGGTACACCTATAATAAGTGTTTATTTTCTGACTATTTAAGTCCAGCGGGTCGCCGCCGCTGTGGAGTAGCACAGGACCTGGGTGACTCGTCCATAGTCATAAACGGAGAGAAGTAGCGCCGGTTACAATGTTCTTCCGCAAGACGCATGCAGTTCCGTTTATTTTTTGTAATTTTTTTTTAAAATTATTATATTTTTTTTTTTGATGCTGAGAACAGGAACATAACAAAGAAGAAAGTATACATCACATTTGTGAATGTAAACTTTGCTTAGGAAAATAATTAAATTAATAACAAAACAGATATTTTCTTTTGTGGGGTCTGAGTCAAAGTACCCAGATATAATGTTTCTCATATGTATTGAGAAGCCTGGCCAAATCTTACACTTAACAAATGCATCAATATCATTCCAAAGCTTCTGAGTGTAGTGACATGACCAAAATAAGTGAACCACTGTTTCCTCAGACTGTTTCATCAGACAAAAAGGGCATGTTAGCTCAATATCCGACTTAAATGTTTGTATACATTTCTTAGCAGGACAGAACTTGTGTATGAGCTTAAATTAATTTTCTTTCACTTTATTTGTGAGCAAGAAATTCTGCTGTAAATACCAGATTTCTTTCCAATTAAGGTTAACAAACAGATTATTCCAAAAGGAAATAACAGGAGGAACAGATACCACATTCTTAAGAAATAAAGATCTTATTTTATAGTTTTTAGCTTTCAACTGAGAAAAACAAGTTTGACCCACAGGAGTATCACAAGGTTTAGGAAAGGATGTAGTAGATACTGAGGAGGAGTATTTCCAGTTTTTAAAAAGCATACATAAGCCAGAAGGAATAACCCCCATTACAGCATGAAATTATTTTGGGGTTATTGGTATGTGGTATTCTGAAAGAAATTCTGAATATCTGAACAAAAGACCTTGTTTATTAAACAACTGCTCTACCAAAAATAAACCATTACTGAACCAAGTGTCATAAAATAGAGACTTATTCTTGAATAAAATGTTCTTATTGTTCCAAATAAAACATCTCTGTGGTGAAAAGTTATGTTTATAAATTAGTGCCCATGCTAAGAGAACCTGACGATTAAAGTTGGAGAGTTTGATAGGGAGTTTGGATACATCATAATTACACAATAAGAGAAAATGAGTGCCACCAAGTTGTGAAAAAACAAGTTGAGGAATAACATTCCAGATAGAAGATGGTTTGGCTAGGTACTGATTAAGCCAATTAATTTTATATGTATGCAGTTCTGTTTATTAACTGCTAGAGCGTGAAACAAAAACAGCAGCGCGACAAATAAACTGCGTACCAGTGTATTGCGTACGTGTGTCTCTGTTGTTAAAGTTTATCGTTCATTTGATACTCATGTAAATATGACATGACGTGCGTCTTTTCTGGTCAGTCGTCAAGGAAACATGAAGCCCTGGCGTTTGGACCAGGGTAAATACAAACATATCACTGTATACCAGTGTCTGTGAAAACACTCACTGTGGCTTTTTAATTGAATTGTTATTCATCCCTAGATTTATATCTGTTATTTTTCAGTTGTGGCTGACTATCAAACTAGACAATAAAAGAAAGTTAAGTGTTGATACAAAAGGAGGCACATGGAGTTAACGGTCAGGAAAACCAGCTGAGTGAAGAAGGTTTTGTGTTTGTTACAGGGGGCTGTCTGTGTGAACTCTCACAATTAAGCTGGTGCTTTAAAAAGGTCTAAAAAAAAGAAAAAAAAATCAGCATTTTGGAGTTAGTTGAACCAATGTTAAAATGATAAAGTAATTTTTCAATAGACATATTTTTTGTTTTTGTGTGAAAAGAGGGTGGGTGTTGGCAGTGGGGCCCCTAAAGCTCTGACCCTAGAATCGCCCCTGGTCACAACTAAGTTTGTATACCAGAAAAGCTGAGGGAGCAGTATGAAACCCAGTCTTGGGTCACCAAACATATGTTGAACTACCATTCTATAACATAGTCACAAAAAATAGGTTATATAGGGACTAATATTTCCCATGTAACATGAAAAGATATATTAGAATATAAAAATAAAATCCAAAATATTTATGTGTGAAACTAATAAAAACATTCACTTCATAATTTACCATTGTCAGTTACAATAAAGTAAAACGTGAAATTGTGTACATTTATGTGTTATAATAAATATTGTTCTGTTTTTACAGAAGACAATATTTGCTAATGGTATTTACAAAAAATGATATTCTGCAAATTAATCCTTAGAGGATGTTCAATATTCCAAAAATATTCAATATAAAAAAAAAAATATGCATTTTAAATCCGCTGGCGTAATTATCAGGTGTACAGGAGGTGTGGTGGGGAGCCTTGCTTGGCCTCTATCATAAAATAATTTTCTACTTTTAGTTTATATCCTGTTTTTTCCATGCTATTATCACATTCCGACATCAGCTGGTAGGTTAATCTATGGCAGGGCAGGCTATGGATGCGTATATACCGCTCCTTCATTTTTCATCCGGGGGGGGCCTGAAAGGACAGCTTGCCCCCCAGCCTGGCTGTCAATAGTTCTGCTCTAAAATAAGTTTTTATATGCATTTTCATAGTTTTTTCTACATTTGAATTATCATGTCAATGCCAAACCATCACATATTTTGAGGTATTCGACCAATGCACTCAAATGGCAGTCAAAGCAATTTGTTCTGGCCATGCAGTGGTTTTGGTGTACAAATTAAAAGATCCCAATAGCTACTTTAAAATGTTGTGGTGGATCTATCATGTCATGGGGCTACATATTTGACCTTGACTAGTCCTTGGGCCCTTGTTAAGGTCAATGACATTATCCCAATACCAGGATGTTTTGACTATAATCTGGTTGCCTCTGTTGGAGGCAAAAAAACATTTGCAAATGGAACTCCATAAAAACAATAACATGAAATCACCACAAATTCAATATTTTGAAATGGCTATGTTAGAAAGTATATAAAAAAGCCCTGTGGTTTAAATTAAAGAGCGAAGTACATGAGTACATTCTCAGAATGTTAGTGTGATCAATGTAGATCACACGAATTTGATGCCAAGTGGGGCTGGCAGCCGGTAGTCCCACTAGAGATTATTTTCGTATTTCAGACCTGATTGGCTGTCTGTCTGTCCGGCGCCAACATTAGTAGATTGAGCGAGGAGAGTAGATTGTCTTAGCTAGCTTGTTAGCTTCACAAACGCCAGATAACTTGATAAAATGAATAAAGTGGCTTACTTGGATGGGTAAATGTCACAGCACAAGTTGACAGTGCATACAGGCGCTCAGTGGAGCAGCATAACAAACAGGTGGAGGAAAACAGGTACGTTCTCAGTCGGATCATAACATGTATTAAACTGGGTGGAAAATGTGAAACCGCACTGTGGGGGCAAGACGAATCAGTGGACTCCCTGAATCCTGGAATATTCAGATACATGTGTAAGGGTGATTCGAGACTTCAGAGGCATCTAGCTCTGTACAAAACAAACTGTTAGGCTGTATGTATGAAGTGTACAAGGAGGAGATAGCCAAGCAAGTGGACGATACATAATTTGTTGCCATACAGGCAGATGAAACAACTGATGTCTCCTGTAAATCACAAATGGTGGTTGTGTTTTGATAGATGTTGCCTGACAATACAGTGAAAACATATTTTTGGAGTTTGTGGAAGTCAAAGATAAAACTGGACTCTGCCTCTCTAATAGCATCAAGGGTGTGCTGGAATGTCCAGAATATGCGGAAGCAAATTGATGAATGGGCTGCCACCATTCACGATGGAACAGACGAGCCAGGCTGAAGAGTAACCAACACAGCGCCGGTGATGAAGGAGGCATGCGACACAGTCATCTCCCAGGTGGAGCAGAGGTTTTCACAAAGTGACCACCTGATCGCTGCCAAGCTGGTTGACAGCTCGCTCTTCCCACAATTTGTCCTGTCATTCCCTACATCTGAGCTTGACTGTGCGGTGAAACTAAGGCCTCTTGGAAACAAGGAAAAGTCTGAGTTGACCACTGTACCGCCACACTGAGCTTCACATTGATAAGACGGCCCTGTCTCTGATAAAATCCATCCATGAGAACAACCTAGAGGAGGCTTTTGCTGAGACCGTCACTCTGCTGAAAATTATCATCACAACACCTATGATGACATCCGAGTCAGAAAGGAACTTTTCCACCATGATGAGGGTAAAAACCTTCACTGGCAATACCATGGGACAGCCGCGAATCAACACACTGGCCATGTTGTCAGTCGAAAGCCAGCTGATTCTGCAGCTACATGACTTAATTCCCAAAGTCATCAAAACGTTTTCCCAGAGGAAGAACCACTGTGCCACCTTTCTCTTCAAGTGAGCCCTCAGCCTTGCTGAATGAAAGCATATTTGATCATCCTGCCTTTGTGGTGCTGGTCCATGCATTGGTCATATTTTTCTGCTGGATCGATTGATATAGATGGTGACGAGTGTCAGTGCTTATCTATTAAGGTTGTTGTCATAGAATGGATCTGTATCCTTAAAAAGTTGTCTTTCCGCTTCGTTGTGGCCTTCAGTGGTGTTGAACTCATTGCTGTTCGCGTATGGCCCTGTAGGCACATTGGTTCTGAGCTTGGATGCATTACTAATGTAGGTTTATAAATGTGACAGTGGTAATTTTACATGTGTGTGAGAGAGAAGGAGAGTAATGACTCTCTCTCTCTCTCTCTCTCTCTCTTTCTCTCTCTCTCTCTCTCTCTCTCTCTCCAGTATGTGTACTACAACACCTGATAGAAGCACGCCGCTCTGTCGTTAAGTGTTTTGTGGAAACACGCTGTTTGTTGATGTGTTATATGAACACATCAGTAGCAAGAGGCAGTTGTGTAGCTATACTGGTATGTATCCTATCTTTTGAAATGGTTTGTGCCCCACCTATTTTTTACATATAAAAACACCACTGCACATGTGCCAAGGTGACAAGTACCAGAAAAGTTGTTTTACTTATGTGCAAGATTTTTTTTTTTTTTATAAAACAATGCAAACAAGTTTAATTTTGACATCATCATCATTGTTTAATTTTTGTTTCAGACTTAGCTATAGAGTTTCATAATCTCTCTACCTTCAAATGTTGCAGAAATGCTGTTGACACCTTGATTTGTTGCTCGATGACATGGTGTCTTTTCTGCATAGACATCAAAGCCCCAATATGCCTTTCTACAACATTGAAGAGTATTAGAATGCAATCTGGCAAGATATTAAACAAGAACATTTGTGAAAGTGGTAACAATTACATTAATAATAATAATAATAATAATGATGTTGCATTTGATAAACAAAAAAATTAAGAGTAAGACTAAAAAGTCTGTGCAATGTAATTTTATCTCTATCGTTTTATCTGGCATACAGTCTTTGTCTCTTCAGTCTGTTGTAGGTTCACAGTGTATTCCTTTAGTGATATAACCCATTAAGAGCCACTCACAGTTTTTCTGCTTCTCAATTTTCTCTGCCTTTTAGACTAGTTTGTACAACCATGTTGGCTATAGACTTGATCCAACTTTGTACCTGTTTTATTCTAGGTGTGCTGGGGGATGTAGGAACTGAAATAAAGACAGTGAGAGGAATAGAGGGACAGACTATAACTCTAAATACAGGATTAACTGGAGTACAGGATGATTCGATTTTATGGACTTATGGTCCAGTCAGCGCAGAAACAACAATTGCTACCCTGAATGTTGGTAGAAATAGACCTGAATACATATATATATATATGATAATATTAGCCGAGCCATATAAAATGTTATTTACTTATCTATTCGACGCATCTTTCTCAGAAAAATGATAGGCGATAGGCCTACCTGGGGTTATATTTTCAGTGTCAAGTTTTATTTGTCAAATGCACAGAACAACACATCCATGATGACTTGCACCGAAGAACTTAGAAATTGTTTAATAGATTAGGCAACTATTTGTTAGATAGCTGTAACATGGCGCTGCCTTCAAGATGAAACATTATATGGAATTTACCATGACATTTGATGAGAAAAGGTGTGTTGGGAAGAACTCTGCCAATGGATGATTATTTGCATTTGACGCAGCCACATCAACTCCGTCCATACAGGTAGGCCATGTGATTCTGCTTGCTTTGCATCTCTGAAAATCGCAGGTTACCTTCACGCGGTTAAATCTTATTTCTATGCGGATGTTCACAATTGCTAACGTTGGTTGGGGAGCATAACATCTGAGTAACAGATTACATTTAAAAAGTAACCTACCCTGGCAATAACTTATTTCTCACCAATGTTTTGACTAACAGTGTTCTTCTTAAGGGTATCATGTTAAACACTGCAGGTCACATGCTTACATGGAATTTCAGAGGACGCAAGCAGTGGTTTAATGTCATGACCATGATTGTCAGTATACATCTGGTCCTATTAGCAGAAACAAATTTAGAGGAGACAAGAATGGATCACATACAATCACAGATGTGACCTAAAATTTGTCCACATTATATGTTAGGATGGGGTCCCTGAATGGGCGCAGCAGTGAAGTCATTGCCTTGCAGTCAGCTGATACATTAGCAGACCAGGGTTCAAACTGGTTAATCCAAAGGGTCTGTGGAGAACAGGTTCAAGTGTATGTCTGGCTGGTTAGATGTGTGCAGTCCACTGTTTCAGTGTTACCTATTCATTTTAAATGTTAGTTATAAATGGCATAGACATAACTTTAATATTCAGGCAAATCCCCCCACAGTGATTGTTCTTATTTTTTTAATTCACAAATATTAACAACATGAACTGATACAAACCTTTCAATAACTATGTTCTGCCTTCAATATAATTTCCAAGTGTGCCTTGTCCATTTAAGTTAATATAGAGTTAGGACCCATGACTGAATTATTTTGTGATATGGACACAGTTCTTGAATTTCTATATTTCCCTCCAAGTATATTTGTATGCATAGTCACTGAAATTGAAGGCTTTTTGGAGTTCTAACCAGCCTATAGAACTCCAATGATATTCATTGAGGGCATTGAGAAGATATTTTGGGGTTCCTTTCAAAACAGAACCAACTGGGATTTATTGGGAACCTTGCACATTCTTTAGTATTATTCGCATATCACAGTCCACCAACAAGCCATAGCAGGCTGTTCTTTGAAATGATGTGCAAATCCTCTTGGAAGTTAGCCAGAATTTCTAAATTCACCCACTTGGGAATTTTTGTATCACCTCTAACCTGCATTTAGAATAATTGCCAGGGCTGGAAAGAAAAACAAAGCGAATGGAAAAATCAGATTTACCACCCTCCTGAAGTATACAGTGCTTGTGCATCTACAATATGGAAACAAGCTAAATTCCTGCATTCTGTGAAATGGTACAAAATGTAGATTATTTAAAACAGCCCCATCCCTCCAAAGAGGTATAAAATCAATTGGTGGTTTTCACATATGCCACTAAGGCAATTATGAAACTTATCCTGTCCTTTTTTTTAGGGACTAAGTAAAGTTGCAAAATGCAATCATGATTAGGTGAAAAATATTAGGGTTTTACCAACTGCGGTCCAACTGTTTCGTCCCTATATCTGCAATTTGGACTACTTTGCAAATAACAAATAGGTTGAGCATTTCTTATCTTTGTCTACTTCTCAACTGTTAGAATATCTCTTACTGAACTTGAGATACAGTAAAAACTGCAAGTAACCATAACAGGATATTTTCCTGCTTTTCAAAAACATTTCTGATGGAAAGTACTTTCTGAATGAGGTAAACCAGCATGGAGGAAATTAAATATTAACATAATTCTCAGCTAGATAAATTATCAATTTTGAAAATATCTCATATAAAACTTCAACTGGAGTAACCATAGCCACAGAATATTTTTCAACATTTAAAAAACTGCTCCTATGGAAAGTACTTTCTGAACCAGACACACAAACACAGCTTAACCTAAAGGTACCTCTCCTTTTTCCCTACAATAATCTGAAAGAAATTATGAAAATATCCCTAACCAAAGTCGAGATATTTCAACAAAAGTGACCATAGTAACATGATTTTTAGCAGTTTTTTCAAAACAGCTGTTGTTTCCCAGTAAGGTAGAGAAAAAGTACAAATACTTTATATATTCCACTACTTCAACCGGAGTAACCATGACAACAGGATTATTTTCCTAACGAGATTATCAGTGTTATTCAGTTCACCTGTCAGTGGTCATAATGTTATGGCTGATCGGTGAATTTAAGAAAACACGTTGGTATCATATTCATCCATTCACTTCATAATTTACCTGTGTGTGTTGTAATATAGTAAAATATAAAATGTTGTACATTTGTTTGCTGTAATATTGTAAAAAGATTTCAATAATGACAGATCTTAGCATGTACTGTATGATTTAACTAATGATTACATATCTGGATGTTTAAGCTCTGTTCACACTGCATGTTTTCATCTTTTTTTGCTTTTTGGAATGTGGTTTAGAACACTGACAATTCAAACAGCGTTTAAATGACCAAATTAAATTTGTTTGTGTTCAGACAGTGAAGTCTGAGCTAACAGATATGGTTGAGGTTAATGGAACAATGGAAAAGTCATTTGGGGGAAAGATGCTACACTTGGGAAGGATGCTGTGGGGAAAGCTTATGAATCCCCTCATTGTCCCCTAGAAAATATTGCCTATATCTACATTATTCTTTCAATGTTTATTGAAAGTAGAAATGTGTGTATGATACATGTATGGATGTGAACCCCAATACATGTTTATCTCATTGTTAACAATCCACTGAATTACAGCTAAAACAACTTTTACTATGCCCATAATGTCTTTATGTTAACTATGTTGCCAGCTGAAACAAGTGTCCTTTTCTGTTTTTTCTCTAATAGATTAGGAACATTTCTAAGTGTTGTAGTACCGGTAGTTGGAAGCACAGCAAACGGACACAAGTTAATCATGAGGTGCCAGATGGGTTTATTTAACATAATCAAAAGGGTGAGAATGAAAAAGTGCTGTCTGTGTTTGGTGTCAGTAGGCAAAATCCAGCATGAAGACTAGGCAGCAACCAGCCAGCCCAACCAAACTGTTAACATTATTTTACATAAGCATACTTTATTAAACACTCTATCTAACCTTAACTTTACATTTAGAGACCTGTGATTTATAGGTTGTCCGTTAAACAAAGTGTTCACCTGGGTCTCCTTGATAACACTTTTCAACTTGAGAGTGTTGGACTTAAAGTGCAAAGACAATTGCACAATTGTAATTCTAATTGCTTATTGAATACGTGACTATTGGATTTTTACAAGTGGCGCTATACACTCACCAAAAGGATTATTAGGAACACCTGTTCAATTTCTCATTATTGCAATTATGTAATCAACCAATCACATGGCAGTTGCTTCAATGCATTTAGGGGTATGGTCCTGGTCAAGACAATCTCCTGAACTCCAAACTGAATGTCAGAATGGGAAAGAAAGGTGATTTAAGCAATTTTGAGCGTGGCATGGTTGTTGCTGCCAGACGGGCCGGTCTGAGTATTTCACAATCTGCTCAGTTACTGGGATTTTCACGCACAACCATTTCTAGGGTTTACAAAGAATGGTGTGAAAAGGGAAAAACATCCAGTATGCGGCAGTCCTGTGGGTGAAAATGCCTTGTTGATGCTAGAGGTCAGAGGAGAATGGGCCGACTGATTCAAGCTGATAGAAGAGCAACTTTGACTGAAATAACCACTCGTTACAACCGAGGTATGCAGCAAAGCATTTGTGAAGCCACAACACCCACAACCTTGAGGCGGATGGGCTACAACAGCAGAAGACCCCACCGGGTACCACTCATCTCCACTACAAATAGGAAAAAGAGGCTACAATTTGCACGAGCTCACCAAAATTGGACAGTTGAAGACTGGAAGAATGTTGCCTGGTCTAATGAGTCTCGATTTCTGTTGAGACATTCAGATGGTAGAGTCAGAATTTGGCGTAAACAGAATGAGAACATGGATCCATCATGCCTTGTTACCACTGTGCAGGCTGGTGGTGGTGGTGTAATGGTGTGGGGGATGTTTTCTTGGCACACTTTAGGCCCCTTAGTGCCAATTGGGCATCGTTTAAATGCCACAGCCTACCTGAGCATTGTTTCTGACCATGTCCATCCCTTTATGACCACCATGTACTCATTCTCTGATGGCTACTTCCAGCAGGATAATGCACCATGTCACAAAGCTCGAATCATTTCAAATTGGTTTCTTGAACATGACACTGAGTTCACTGTACTGAAATGGCCCCCACAGTCACCAGATCTCAACCCAATAGAGCAACTTTGGGATCTGGTGGAACGGGAGATTCGTGCCCTGGATTTGCATCCCACAAATCTCCATCAACTGCAAGATGCTATCCAATCTATATGGGCCAACATTTCTAAAGAATGCTTTCAGCACCTTGTTGAATCAATGCCACGTAGAATTAAGGCAGTTGTGAAGGCGAAAGGGGGTCAAACACACTATTAGTATGGTGTTCCTAATAATCCTTTAGGTGAGTGTACATTTGACTGAACACACCTCAGTGACATTAGATAAGCCTTACCTCCACTACCCCATGTATACTGTTAACATGCTATGATGGGATGTTCTTCATCTGTCTCTTTGCTATGGAGACAGGTCAACTTGCGTTATAGTTAACAGGTTTTTCTCTCAACAGCCGATATTGAATCAATCTATTCCAAAAAACCCAGGGTGATAAAAAGTACTAACAATTAAATGAACAAAAATCTAATATGGAACATACTTATTTACGTTATAATAATAACTGCAACTCAGAATAATCAGTCTAATTCCGTCCACAAAATGAATTCCATAAAATCGGATGTAATTTAATTACTTGGGGTTGCTTTCACAAAGAAAAAAACAATAACAAAAACACATGTACAGTTTGTGTATGCATCTAAATGAATGTGTCAACAAATATGGATCCCATCAACACTCACCCCCTTTGTATTGTTTGTTATTGTCTCTATTTACATCTGAGAGTGTGTCTCTGTCCAGATTTTGGGAGTTTGTATTTCTATCTCTCTCCATGGTCATGCATGTTTAGTCAAATATATGACAAAGGATCTCTACCCACATCTATGACAGAATGCCTCACTGTTCACATCTATTACAATGTTTCTAAACATATTTGAGGAAAGAGACACAGAAGGCCTTACCTGAAAGAAAATGTTAACCACAAATTCGTCTCTGTGAAGTTCTCAGTTTTCTTCACTAGATGTCACTCTTTAACAACCTGAAGTCAAGGTCATCCATTAAAACAAGTCTACAAGAGTGATGGATAAAAAGATGATGCCATTGCTCTCACTGTAACAAACACTCGTTGATGAGAATATTCATAAAGATAAGCCTACAGTATGTTTGTACCACACATGGATTTACCTTGCAGTGCATATCTAGCAGTTACCAGCATCTTGTGGTCACACAGTGGCACATTCTTGTTATGTGGCTCCTATGGGTTTTTGATTGAACCATCTGCAACACAACACTGACATTTTAAAAGACAATTGATTGCTGAAGCACCATAGAATGCCATTACAGCCTTGGGTCTTTTGGGGTAGGATGCTACAAGCTTGGCACACCTGTATCTTGCCTGTGTGTCTAGGGCATTGTCCATTTGGAATATGAATTTTTGCCCCAGTCTGAAGTCCTGAGGAGGATTTCATTAAGGATCTGTCTTTTAATTATTCCCTTTATCCTGACAATTCACCCAGTCCTTGCCACAACACAATGCTGCCACTGCCATTCATCTCTGTTGGGATGGTGTCTGGTCTAAATGCCTGCCCTTCAGGTGAAATTGTTAAATTTTGGTTTAATTAGCTACAGAATCTTTTTTGTCATAATCTGCGAGTACTTCAGGTGCCTTTTGGCAAACTCCAAATGGGCTGTCATGTGGCTTTTATTGAGGAATCACATCCATTTGGCCACTCTACACACAAGGCACACCACTAGCTTGGCCAGGCAGCCAGGTCTAGGAGGAGTGTTGGTGATTCCAAACAATTTCCGTTTAAGAATCTGTGCCACGATACAATCCTGTCTTGGAGCTCTACAGACAATTCATTTGACCTCATAGCTTGTTCTTTTGCTCTGACATGCATTATCAACTGTGGGACCTTATATGGACAGGCATGTGCATATCCAGATCATGTCCAATCAATTGAATTTACCAAAGGTGGATTCTAATCAAGTAGTAGAAACATCTCAAAGAAAAAATGGAAACAGGATGCACATGAGATCAATTTAGAGTGCCAAAGCAAAGGGTCTGAATTCTGATATTGAAGGGTCTGATATTACTGTTTTTATTTTACATTTGCATTATAAATTAAAAAATCTGTTTTTGCTTTGTCATTATGGGGTATTTTGTATAGATTAATGGAGAAAACAATTTAATCCATTTTCAAATAAAATGCATACTAGACCGGCAGCGCTGCATGTGAGAGCTAGCTAAATAAATGTAAACATACATGTTATTTAATAACTGCATCTAAACTGTTACCACACGTCAAACAGCATCTGCGTTGCCAGGCGCTCAAACAGAACCTACTTCCACCTGAGACATTCAACGAGCTACGAGTCCCACTCTCATTGGTTGACACAAACATTGTACCCAATGTGGGTCACTGAAAGATCAACAAATATTTATTCAAAGATGCAGATGGGTGAAAATGAAAGAAAAACCTTGAGTAAACGATTGGAGGAACATAACGAATGCATTTGCTTCCATACAGGTGTACTGTATGATACAATTAAGCAATTAACATCCTTTCATGCACTGTGGCACACATAAAAATGCTGAGCGGGCCCAGTTGACCTTGATTATGGATCAAGAGGATAAGATGAAAGGATCTCTTTGACTTTGAAATAGCATTCATTATTGGGTCTCTTCCTAAATGATGATGCGCATTTCCACAGGGCACAAGGGGAGCCTGAATGGTTTGATGTGTATAAAAATTATGTGAATCAAATGCTATGTCCTTCGCTGT
The DNA here is from genome assembly GCF_011004845.1 of Esox lucius. Lineage (NCBI taxonomy): Eukaryota > Metazoa > Chordata > Actinopteri > Esociformes > Esocidae > Esox > Esox lucius. The sequence continues at coordinate 6,438,885 of NC_047593.1, forward strand.
CAAGAGATCTTGACCCGATTGAAGCCCTATAGACAGCGCTCTTCACAACTATCATCAAATCACCCAATGAGGGAACAACTCTTGAAAGAGCAGTGTTCCATCCCTACAGTAGAGTTTCAGAGTCACATCTGTGCCAAGACACTTAGAACTGTCAGTTGGCTCATGATGGACCAACACTTAACTGAAACACTTTATGTTGTTTTTTCTTTTAAATTGTTCCCCATCTGTTTTTACAAAAAGCAACATTTGTAAATGGTATTTGCAAAAACAATATTATTCGGTTAAATAATCCTTGGAGGAAGTTTAATACTCCACAAATATTCACGACAAAAAATAAATATGCATTTTAGTTTTTTTTTTAAATCCCTAAAAAATAAAAAATCTTTATCGACCCGATACCGGATAAGCGGATGAAGATGAGATGAGATCTTAATCAAGTGTGCCGATCATTCTGGTGGTGACTGTAGTGACTGTAGCAAGTATACATAGAAAATGTTATTCTGGGTATGAGCCAGTAGAAAAGTCAGCACAGCATGTGGTTGTCGCTTCTCTGTTTTTCACAGGGGTCCGAATGGGAGAGTTCTCATTCTCATTTGCTTATAGAGGAGATGTGGTACTTTTTTCCACATCTGTACATTTTCTTTCACACCAAAGAGCTGACACCACAAACCAAGCTCTCATGTAAAGCCCCTGCATCTACATTTAGCAGATGCTCTAGCGCGCTGATTTACAAGATATGCATTTAACTAAACTAGTTAACAGGACCACATAGAGTTTCACAAGCATTCCAAAAATAACCACTACAAAAAGTTCTGCACTTGCAAGATATGTGCTGCCAATCTGGTCTAATTATCAGGTCATGTGCCAAACCTATAACCTGAATTCGGGGAAATTAACAGAACAGATGACATAATGATGTATGGATTAGAGGCAATAGATCACCTGTTAATCATAGCCAACATTCACTATTACTTCTAGGGGTGGTGTCTCTCGGACAGGGATTAAGCCTAGTTCTAGAGTTAAAATAACTGTCAATGAAAAACCTCCATTGAAATTTTGACTGAATCCCTGTCTGGGAAACCACCTCTTCATTTTAACTGATATTTACAATGTCCTGTACATTGAACTGTCTTTCTGGTTACATGCTGATATTTTAATATTATCTGGCCCCTTAACTCAGTTTCAGAGTAGAGACGGGAAAAGAACAGACATTTGCTAAGCCAATACATTTTTTTTTTCTAAAAGGAAAAAGAGGTAATGTTTATTGGAGTTTATGGAGCTGTGTACTGAGGCTCTTGATCTGTAAGTTAAACAGGATGTGGTGGGAGTGCAGAAACAATGATGAATGTAGATAAATCCCTTGTCTGACTCAAATCAACCACATGTGCCAAGGTGACAAACACCAAAAACCTTTACAAATTAGATTTTATTGTGGCATTCACACCAAAGTTACTACCAAAAATGGTTTTAGAAAACTCATATGGAACTGGTAGATATCAGATGTAGGCTAAATGGGGAATCCCTACGTGAACAAAGAGGAGACTAACAGGCATCCTGTCCCGGAGTAACTTATGTGCAAGATTAGTTTTTAATAAAACAACGCAAACAAATTACATTTTGACATCATCATCATCATTGATTTTTTATGTTTCAGACTTAGCTATAGAGTTTCATAATCTGTCCCCAGCGTCCTTCAAATGTTGCAGAAATGCTGTTGACACCTTGATTTGTTGCTCGATGACATGGTGTCTTTTCTGCACAGACATCAAAGCCCCAATATGTCTTTCTTTGATGAGAATTGCAATCTGGCAAGATAATAAGTACGAGATTCAGTTTTGATCTAAAGGTTGGCTACTAAACAAGAACCTTTGTGAAAGTGGTAATAATTACAACAATAATAATAATAATTAACAAATAAATTAAGAGTAGGACTATAAATTCTGTGCAATGTAATTTTAGCTCTATTGGTTCATCTGGCATACAGTCTTTGTCTCTTGAGTCTGTTATAGGTTCACAGTGTATTCCTTTAGTGATACACCCCAGTAAGAGCCACTCCCAGTTCTTCTGCTTCTCAATCTTCTCTGCCTTTTAGACTAGTTTGTACAACCATGTATCATGTTGGCTATAGACTTGATCCAACTTTGTATCTGTTTTATTCTAGGTGTGCTGGGGGATGTAGGAACTGAAATAAAGACAGTGAGAGGAATAGAGGGACAGACTATAACTCTTAATACAGGATTAACTGGACTACAGAATGATTCAATCTATTGGACATATGGTCCAGTCAGAGCACAAACAAGAATTGCTACCCTGAATGTTGGTAGAAATATACCTGAATACAATGAGAGACTGAACCTGGATGCCCAGTCTGGATCACTGACAATCAGAAGTCTTACAACCAGCGACAATGGAATTTATGAGCTAACAGTCCTTAGGGAACAGGTCTTGAAACAGACTTTCAAACTAACAATCTATGGTGAGTTTATATCTGCACTTTAACCCTTGAACGCTCAGGTGAAGTTGCAGTCCAGGACTATTCTGATTACAAAACACATTTTAAAACCTCCAATTATGTGCTGGATGTTTAAGGAGTTCATTTCATGTGCATAATCTAGCAGCAGAATTATTATCATATAGTAGCTAAGTTAGTCATGAAATTCACATACTGTACATAGCATATCATTTTCCAGGGCCCTTTTTGGTTTGACAGTGTCAATGTACAACCAGTTGCCAAAAGAGCATCCAGGAATCATTAACCAGGACAAACTACCCAGCACACTCTAAAAGCTCAAATGCAATAATTTACTTTGCACAAATGTTTTGACTAACAGTGTTCTTCTTAAGGTTATCATGTTAAACACTGCAAGTCACATGCTTACATGCAATTTCAGAGGACGCAAGCAGTTGTTCAATTTCGTGCCCATGACTGTCAGTATACAACTGGTCCTATTAGCAGAAACACATTTAAAGGACACAAGAATTAATCACATACAATCACAAATGTGACCTAAAATTTGTCCACATTATGAACACAATGTTATTTATTACATTAGTATGGGGCCCCTGAATGGACGCAGCAGTGAAGTCATTGCCTTGCAGTCAGCTGCTACATTGCCAGACCAGAGTTCAAACTGGTTAATCCAAAGGGTCTGTGAAGGACAGGTTCAAGTGTACTATGTCTGGCTGGTTAGTCGGGTGCAGACCACTGTTTTAGTGTTACATATTTATTTTAAATGTTAGTTATAAATGGCATAGACATAACTTTAATATTCAGGCAAATCCCCCTGCAGTGATTGTTCTTATTTCTTATTTCACTAATATTAACAACATGAACTGGTACAAACCTTTCACTATGTTCTGCCTTCAATATAATTTCCAAGTGTGCCTGGTCCATTTAAGTTAATATAGAGTAAGGACCCGCAACTTAATTCATTTGTGATATGGACACAGTTCTTGAATTTCTATATTTCCATCCAACTATATTTGTATGCAAAGTCACTGAAATTGAAGGCATTTTGGTTTTTTAACCAGCCTATAGATCTCCACTGATATTCATTGAAGGCATTGACAAGATATTTTGGGGTTCCGTTCAGAAAAGAACCAGCTGGTATTTATTGGGAACCCTGCACATTCTTTAGTATTTTTTGAATATCACAATCCACTAACAAGCCATAGCAGGCTGTTCTGTGAAGTGATGTGTAACTCCTCTTGGAAGTTAGCCAGATCCCCCACTAAATCAACCACTTGGGAAAGTTTGTATCACCTGTAACCTGCATACAGAATAACTGCCAGGGCTGGAAAGAAAAACTATAGACATGACTGGAAAAATCTGATTGACCCCCCCAAATAATTCCCTCCTGAAGTATACAGTGCTTGTGCATCTACACAATGGAAACAAGCTTAATTCCTGTATTCTGTGAAATGGTACAAAATGTACATGATTTAAAACAGCCCCATCCCTCCAAAGAGGGATACAATCAATTGGTGGTTTTCACATAATTCACTAAGGCAATTATGAACCTTATAATCTGTCCTTGTGGAATTGTTTTGGGGCAAATTGAAGCACTAAGTAAAATTGCAAAAAGCAAGCATGATTAGGTGAAAAATAATAGGGTTTTACCAAATAGAGTCCACTTTTTGGAAATCAAACCTGTTTCGTTCCTCCATTATAATGTAAACCAAACCCGTCTCTGGTCCAAAAAAGGAGGTAACCGTGACAATATATTACTAAAAGAGTGCAGGATTGGGTCTTATATTTAGGGTTTTAATGTAGAGTGTATTGTTTTGTTACTATATTTACTGGGGCTTGCAAAGCAAAAGCCCCAGGTTAGTTGTATGACATACTTACAGACTGTACAACTATACAACCCTAGTGCCATATATTAGTGACAGGTGTGCATGGTATAAAGGGACAGATATAAAGTGACAGATGTGCATGGACTATACACCGTTTAAGCTAGAAACTTCATTCAAACTTTAGAATGTGCTTTAAGTTGCTTGCATACAACTAGGGGAGGACTGACAATTGACCAGGAGAGGGCTGATGATTGACAAGGGGAGGACTGACGATTAACTAAGGGAGGACGGACGATTACCAAGGGGAGGACTGAATCACAAAACAATTACACAAATATATATTACTGAACTTGAGAAACCACAACAGGATTTTTTCCTTCTATTCAAAAACAGCTCCAATAGAAAGTACTTTCTGAATGAGACACACCAACATGGAGGAACTTAAATATTGACATACTTTTCAGCTATTTAAAAAATATATACAGTGGGGAGAACAGGTACTCTTCAACTGTGAGCGACGGAATCTAAAACAAAAACCCAGAAAATCACATTGTATGATTTTTAAGTAATTAATTAGCATTTTATTGCATGACATATTTGATACATCAGAAAATCAGAACTTAATATTTGTTACAGAAACATTTGTTTGCAATTACAATCAATGAAATGTATTTATAAAGCCCTTTTTACAACAGCAGTTGTCACAAAGTGCTTTATAGAGACACCTGGCCTTAAACCACAAGGAGCAAACAACAGTAGTGTTGAATTTCAGTGGCTAGGAAAAACTCCCTAAGAAGGTCGAATTTTAGGAAGAAACCTATAGAGATTACAGAGATCATACGTTTCCTGTAGTTCTTGATCAGGTTTGCACACACGGCTAGGCCAATCCAGGACCTTGAGATGCTTCTTACGGAGCCACTCCTTAGTTGCCCTGGCTGTGTGTTTCGGGTTGTTGTCATGCTAGAAGACCCAGCCACAACCCATATTCAATGCTCTTACTGAGGGAAGGAGGTTGTTGGCCAAGATCTCACGATACATGGCCCCATCCATCCTCCCCTCAATATGGTGCAGTCGTCCTGTCCCCTTTGCAGAAAAGCATCCCCAAAAAATGATGTTTCCACCTTCATGCTTCACGGTTGGGATGGTGTTCTTGGGGTTGTACTCATCCTTCTTCTTCCTCCAAACACGGCGAGTGGAGTTAAGACCAAAAAGCAAAATATTTGTCTCATCAGACCACTTGACATTCTTCCATTCCTCCTCTGGATCATCCAGATTGTCATTGGCAAACGTCAGACGGGCCTGGACATGCGCTGGCTTGAGCACAGGGACATTGCGTGCGCTGCAGGATTTTAATCCATGACGGCGTAGTGTGTTACTAATGGTTTTCTTTGAGACTGTGGTCCCAGCTCTCTTCAGGTCATTGACCAGGTCCTGCCATGTTGTTCTGGGCTGATCCCTCACCTTCCTCATGATCATTGATATCCCACGAGGTGAGATCTTGCATCTTGACCGAGAGATATTGACCGTCATCTTGAACTTCTTCCATTTTCTAATAATTTCGCCAACAGTTGTTGCCTTCTCACCAAGCTGCTTGCCTATTGTCCTGTAGCCCATCCCAGCCTTGTGCTGGTCTACAATTGTATCCCTGATGTCCTTACACAGCTCTCTGGTCTTGGCCATTGTGGAGAGGTTGGAGTCTGTTTGATTGAGTGTGTGGACAGGTGTCTTTTATACAGGTAACGAGTTCAAACAGGTGCAGTTAATACAGGTAATGAGTGGAGAACAGGAGGGCTTCTTAAAAAAAAACGAACAGGTCTGTGAGAGCCGGAATTCTTACTGGTTGGTAGGTGATCAAATACTTATGTCCGGGTGCATGTGCGGCACTTAATTGGAGAACACATGGCTCCAGGATGCACTATGGGAAGGAAGAAAGCCGGCAGAGGCAGTGTGATGCTTTGGGCAATGTTCTGTTGGGAATCCTTGGGTCCTGCCATTCATGTGGATGTTACTTTGGCACGTACTACCTATCTAAGCATTGATGCAGTCCATGTGCACCCTTTCATGGCAACAGTATTCCCTGAGGGCACTGGCTTCATTCAGCAAGTTAACGTGCCCTGCCACAAAGCAAAGCGGAAAAAATGGATCCACAAAATTTTAGGGAATGTAGTCATAATGTTATGGCTGATCGGTGTACAGTGGATATAAAAAATCTACACACATTTGTTAAAATGCCAGATTTTTGTGATAAATATAAATCATTTCTTTTTCCAACTTTTTCCACTTTTAATGTGACATATAATGTGAACAATTCAATTGAAAAATAAACTTAAATCTTCGAGGGGGAAAAATGAAAATAACCTGGTTGCATAAGGGTGCACACCCTCTTATAACTGGGGATGTGGCTGTGTTCAGAATGAACCAATCACATTCAAACTCATGTTAAATAGAAGTCATTACACACCTGCCATCTTTTAAATTGACTCTGATTAATCACAAATAAAGTTCAGCTTTTCTAGTAGGATATCCCTGACATTTGCATCTCAGAGCAAAAGCCATGATCCGCAGGGTAGAAAATAATAACCAAACATTAGATATACCATGTAACACAGTGAAGACAGTCATCATCAAGTGTAGAAAACATGGCACAACAGAGACATTACCAAGAACTGGACATCCCTCCAAAATTGTTGAAAGAGAAGAAATCTGTTCAGGGAGGCTTCCAAGAAGCCAACAGCAAAATTAAATAAACTGCAGGAAGTTCTGGCAAGAACTGGCTCTGTGCTACATGTGACAACAAAATTCCGTATTCTTCATATGAATGGGCTTTTTTCTTGCAAAGAAAAGTCCCCCAAAAGCACATTGGAAAATGTGTTATGGTCTGATGAAACCAAGGTTGAACCTTTTGGCCATAATTCCAAAAGGTATGTTTGGTGCAAAAATAACACTGCACATCACCCAAAGAACACCATACCCACAGTGAAGTGTGATGGTGGCAGCATCATGCTTTGGGGCTATTTTTCTTCAGCTGGAACCGGCCCTTAGTCAGGGTGGAGGGAAATATGAACAGTTCCAAATACCGGGCAACTTTGGTACAAAATATTCTGCCGTCCGTTAGAAAGCTGAAGATGAAGTTCACCTTTCAGCACGACAACAATCTAAAGCACACATCCAAATCCACAAAAGCATGGCTTCACCGGAAGAAGATTAATGTTTTAGATTGTTTTAGATTAATGGATTCAGGTCTGCCAGAGCCCAGACCTGAATCCAATTGAGCATCTGTGGGGTGATCTGAAGAGGGCTGTGCACAGGAGATGTCCTCGCAATCAGACAGATTTGGAGCACTTTTGCAAAGTAGAGTGGGCAAATATTGCCAAGTCAAGATGTGAAATGCTAATTGACTCCCTCCCAAAAAGACTGAGTGCTGTAATAAAATTAAAAGGTGCTTCAACAAAGTATTAGTTTAAGGGTGTGCACACTTATGCAACCAGGTTATTGTGAGTTTTTTATTTGTCCCTCTCAAAGATTTCTGTTTGTTTTTCGATTGAATTGTTCACGTTCTGGGTCACATTGACGGTGGACATGATTTATCTTTGTCCCATTCTTTTACATCACAAGAACCTGGCATTTTAACAGGCGTGTGTAGACTTTTTATATCCACTGTATACTATAATTTAAAACAATATATATTTTTAATCAAGCAACCGTGTCACAATCAATCACATAATTCCATACCTGCAATCTTCTACTGTGAGGGGAAAAAATATTTGATCCCCTGCTGATTTGTACGTTTGCCCACTGACAAAGAAATGATCAGTCTATAATTTCAATGGTAGTTTTATTTGAACAGTGAGAGACAGAATGCAAATCAATTTATAAATATGTGGACATGCGTTTTTTATTTTTTATTTTTTTTATTCTGTCTCTCACTGTTCAAATAAACCTACCATTAAAATTATAGACTGATCAATCAGCAGGGGATCAAATATGTTTTTCCATCACTGTATGTTTACTCAATCATCTAATACTCTACACACTATACCCTAAGTATATTAAACACACTATGGCACAAATGAATACTTCACCCCTAACTTTACTATTTAAAGACAGATTGTTCCCTAGCTCCTGATGCATCAACCATAGAATCCATTCCCCTCAGTTAAAACAACAAAAATGTATTTCATAAATGTACATCAATACAAATAAATCTCATACAATTTTAGTCTTGTTCTGCTTGCCATCTGAGCAGTTGGGGATAATTTGGCATACAGTAATTCCGTTCCTTCGAGGAAGCAAATTACCTTATTTGTGTGAGATTAGAAAGCTCCACTGAGCTGAGACACCTGACAACTGTTCACCCTCACAGTCTTGTCTTTCAATCCCTAGAACTGTTGGTCACACTGATGATTAGACATCATTCATCTATTTTCTCACGTGTTTTTGAAATTAATAAATATTTCTTGATGACAAATGTTTTCCTTTGAATATTATTCACAGACTTATAGGTTTGATTCAATAAACATCAGTGAAATATTTTCACAGACTTTTGTAGTCATATTAACCTTGGGTGCTGTTCTGGAGGGCTATATCTCTTCAAGAGATAAGATGACTATCTATAACAAGGAAGCCCAATCCTGTTTCTATACCAAGGAAGCCCAGTCCTGTTTCTATACCAAGGAAGCCCAATCCTTTTCCTGGGGATTTACCATCTTGTATCTTTTCTCTCCAGTTGACTAACCTGATTTAGCTGCTCTTCAAGTTAATTATTTGAATCAGGTGTGCTAATTTAGGGAATGGTAAGAAAACCTACAGGTAGAGTAGCACTCCAGGAACATGGTTGGGTAGCTCTATTAAATATGCATTCCTGAATTTTTGGTCACTGGTTGTAAAAGGGACTGTTTTACCAAACGGTCACTGAAAATGTGATATCATGTTTGTGCATCTGCCCCATGTCATCAAACCCACTTGCTTTCAAACATGGATTTTCATGGCTGTCTGAGGTATTACAGTGATTTTACATATAGATTATTTATACACAAATTACATATAACACATCCAGCTCAAAAGTAGAGGTTTAAAAAAGTGTGTGTCATTCGCAAAATTTTAGAGACATAAACATTTGAGAGATTAACATGTTTGTTTTAACTGTAAGCATGATGTCTTTCTTGCATCATTCTATATGTCTCCTGGTATTCTAGCTCCAGTGTCTGCCCCTTATATCAGACCCCAAACACAGAGTCGCTCATTGGCCAGCCCGTTAAAACAAGAGAGCTGTTCAGTGGTGTGCACTGTGAAGAACGGAAGAGACGTGACCTTGTCTTGGTACAGAGGAGAGGAGAGAATCAACCAGACCATCAACCCAGATACCAACAAAACTCTCTTTTTACCTCTGGAGGTAAATGAGGGTAATGATATCTACAGCTGTGTGGCTAACAATCCTGTCAGTGACCAGACAATCAAACTCAGCATTGAGGAGCACTGTCAGCCAGATTCAGGTACACGTTCATGTATACTTTATGGGCTTTAAAAATTCCCAATTGAAATGTAGTCAACCAGGGCCGGAGTGGGACTCATTCTCAGCACGGGAGTTGCATATTGCATATTGCACACTTATGCAACCAGGTTTGTGAGTTTTTCTATTTTTATTTTTCCACCTCAAAGATTTCAGTTTGTTTTTCAATTGAATTGTTCATGTTATAGGTCACATTGAAGGTGGAAAAAGTTCTGACATGATTTATCTTTGTCTCATTCTTTTACATCACAAAAACCTGGCATTTTAACAGGGGTGTGTAGACTTTTTATATCCACTGTACAACTGGAATATATAAGTGTGCAATTAATGCAAATGCATTACATATGGCAATTCTAAATGTGCAGTGAAATATGTACACATTTACAGAAAATGTACAGGGATTAAGTATAATGTATGTACAAGGTAGATACATTATACTTAAGGTGAGATAAATAGGCAATTCTCAATGGCATTCTAAATTTGCTACTGAGTAGGGTAGCATGTGCAAATGAAATACAGGGATAGCAGCAATGAGGTTCCCGAGGCAGACATGTGTATGTAACAATTGAAAATGCAAGTACAGTGGCAATTCTAAATGCGCAACGTGCAATGAGGGCTAGTTTAAGGTGCAAGTCAGCACGTGCAGATGAGGAATAGCAGCAATAGCAGCAATAGAGGAATAGCAGCAATGACACATAAACCGTAAAATCTTATCAGACTTGTAAGGCAGTGACAGAGTTTAGTAGTGCAGAGGGTGGGTATAGTTAGTGATGGGAATTGACAGAGTTCAGCAGGTTGCAGTAAATGGAAAGAAACTGTTCCTGAGACTGCTGGTGAGAGAACGGAGAAACCTGTACCACCTGCCTGATGGGAGAAGGGCAAACAGTTTGTGGCATGGGTGTGAAGGGTCCCTGGTGATGCCGTGCGCCCTGCACAGACACTGCTTGCGCTGGAGGTCTGCAATGAATGGGAGCTGGGTACCCGTGATGTGCTGGGCAGTTTTCACCACCAGTTGCAGGGCCTTCCGGTTGGCTATGGAGCCACCGATATACCACACTGTGGCGCAGTTCGTGAGAATGGTCCCGATTGTGCAGCGGTAGAAGTTCACAAGGATCTTGGAAGACAGGTGGTCCTTCTTCAGGCTCCTCAAGAAGTACAGGCGCTTCTGCACCTTTTTGACTAGGGCTGAGGTGTTGAGGGAACAGGAGATGTGGGCACCCAGGAATTTGAACATGGCACAATCCACCTCAGTGCCATCGATGAAAACTGGGTTGTGACTGCAGCCTTTAGATTTCCTGTAATCCACAATGAGCTCCTTGGTTTTCTTCACATTGAGGGCCAGGTTGTTTTCAGCGCACCGTGCCTCCAGGCACTTGACCTCCTCCCTGTAGGCAGAATCGTCATTGTCACTGATCAGGCCTACCACCGTGGTGTCGTCTGCGAACTTGACGATGATGTTGGAGCTGTGTACAGGAACGCAGTTGTGGGTGAAGAGGGAGTATAGGAGGGGGCTCAGCACACAGCCTTGTGGAACGCAATTGTTCAGTATCAGGGTGGAGGAGGTGAAGTTGGTATAAGATCTGTTGGTATAATGTATTAATGAAAACGATAAGCTATTTTTGGGCACTTAACAACTATATTATATGACAAATATAAATGTAGATACACAGAAACACTTTTGAATAAAATATCTGAAATAACAAGAGTATATAAAAAGTACTAAAAAGACAACTAAAATATTCAGTCCTGATTATCTCATAATCTTCTGCAATAAATGTGTTCAAAGTTAGCCGTTAATACATACTTCTCTGTGCATTATGTTAAACATATGTGCATTATGTTAATGACATACTTTATTCTGTTGTGAACTATGGACATTGCTTGACATGGAATTAAATGAATGCAAGTTGTCATAGCCCTTAAATGCCATTCCATAACATACCACATTAACTGCCTCTATAAGTAGTCCATGTGAATCTAGTATGACTACTGCATTAAACACATATTAGCCCTTCTTATCTGGAGAGCTGTAGTGTGTGCAGGCATTTGATCCAACGATTAAGCTTTTCAGGCATTTGATCCAACCTATGCTTTTCAAAGTATTGAACTTAGATGTTTATGTTGAAATGTGGTTAGAATGGGGTTCAGGTCGGGGCTTGTAAACATCAGCTCTGCTGATGGATGGTTCGCCACAACCAGTCTCTATTAAATTACTCTCAATAAATTAGGCTAGTTGAATAGGCAATGGCATAAAGTAGTCAAGTTTGCTAGAAATGTTAATCTACAAAAATTAATCAGGGGAGCATGTAAATGTTTTGTTAATTCCAAAAAGTGACTGGTGATGTTTAGCATCAATTGCCAAAAACAATAAACATTGACAACGTACCCATCTACAAACAAGTAGTTAGCAGGTGGATTCATGCAAACTGATGTCACTTGAGTAACCTTAGTAATATGTGGATAATTCCACCCTTGTTTACTTCTGTTTCATAATGGGGTCTTCACGGGTCCAAAAAGTTGGATCCGATCTGAAATTAACCAACATCTTCCCCACCAGACACGATTTGCATTAATATAACTTCTTTTTAAATTGAGCTATTGTGAATGCACTACTGAAACCACCGGGGTGGCATGGGTTGAGTCAACATTTGTGTATTGCCAACCTTATATGTCTTCATAATTACGGTTTACCTGTTGTAATAAAGGGGCTTTAATTAATGAAAAACAAAAGATGAATGAGTGACGTACTGCAAATTTCCAGCAAAAGTTGGACAGCTTTTGTACTGTTAAGATGTTAAGATGTGTTATGCTCTTTTCGAGAGAGTCCTGGTTAAGCTTGCTTGTTTAAGTCATTTATTCTGCTTAAACTGCATAGAAATGTAACAACATAATGTAGATTATTGCGTGGTTTATGACTTTAATGTTAGTCAGGCACATGCCTATATGCTGTATGGTAGTAACAAATGCCTACCTCTTTGGCATGTTGATACTGTCTATGGTTCTGTTACAGTATTGTGTTGGTCTGTTTGTTCAGAAATTATGTTCTGCTGTTTTAGTGTTGGTCTGACTTGCTTCCAGTTGAACTCTAGGAAACTTCGTTGGTGACACAAAAGTAATTATATTAAACAAGCAAGATACTGTAAGGATTGTAAGACTTCAGTTCACTGAAGCACATGGCTGCGCTGTACTGGGTTTCCTTTGCGCCCTGGAGAAAAAGTTGACCCCCTGCATTGTCACTGTATATTTTGCACTCTGGTGCACCTGCTTCTTGGCCCAGCACATCGCATTCAGCCGCTAGCTCGTTACCCTTGCTTCCACCGACGTAGTTGTTCAAGCATGAGCTTAACATAAGCACACCCTCGCAGCCCATTCTTATTTGGTTTAACCACTCGTGCATTCAACCCGAGTTGGTATGGTGAAAGACTGTGGCTGGAGTAATCAGATAACCTGGGCGTACAAATTGATAGAGATGTAAAGTGTTACAAAGCGAGGCAGGGGTGAACTGGCCATCTGGCAATACTGGCAAATACCAGAAGGGCCAGTCTATCTTTTTTGGGATGGGCTGGTCAGATTTATTTTTACAGGCCGGTGGTGCATCGGACCTGTTTTCACGACTTGCACAATTTCACTGTGGTTGTAATAATCCATTAAGCAAATTAAGCATTTGTCTCAAGATGGGCCGACCCGATCAGAGGTTGCTCAAACTGGGACTTTCAGTCAAAGTCAAACACGTCACCAGAGAGAGTGCAAAGTGAGAGGATTGTCATTAAAGCTAGGTTAATATTGTCAGAACAGAAAACGATAGCAAAAAAAGGAAAGGTGATACTGAAAAAGTTTGAGAAAGCAAAAAAAGAGCTCTTAAGTCCGACGCTGCCAAATGTTCGGAGAGTGGGGCCGCACTACCACAAATCGCTAGGAGGGTGGTCAGTAGCGGAGTGTGGTCCCCTCCGCGCTGCAGCAAGCATAGCAATGATAAAAAAAGTATTTCCCGACCCTCGGCCCAACGACCAGCGGCCATGCGGGAATGGTCCAAATTTCCTGATTACTCCCTCCAACATTGTAGTCAACCAAATTCCTCTAAATAGTAGCCTCTATTTTATACGGTGCTGAGAAACAGTATTTGCCTACTGTCTGATGTTTTTAATTTTGCAAACTTCCTGATCATTTGGTGGTTTGTATACAGAGGGAATCTTAGAGAAAAAGAACACCAGATTCAGGTGTTTCTTTCATTTGTTTGGCTGTTTAAACGTTCACAGCGCTAATACACATAAATTCTAATTAAATGGAAACAGGCACAGGCACGGAATGGGATGGACTTTTAACAAGGCAGGACAGAAAAGTTCTGTCAGTATATTGGAAAGGAATAAAGAAATTAAGTCACTCGTTTCAACGAATTTCCCACCTCATTTTTCTCTCAAGATGAAATCATTCAACCTTTCCCCCTTGATCCCATCCCTTCTTTCCTCTTCTTGATTATCTCTGGAAATTTTCTCCAATACCTCACCTACCTCATCAACTCATTCCTGTCCTGACTTTAGAGATGGCCACTCACTCTCTTCCTCAAAAAGTAAACTCTTGACTCTGACATCACAAAGGACAGACTAATTCCCCTTAACATGTCCTTTCTTTTCAAATCACCTGAGAATGTTCTCTCTGACCAAGTCTTACAAACCATAACCAGTCACGCTTAAAAAAATTATCTTTAGCCGATACTTCTCTGTCAAATAGGCTCTTTGCATTCCCCAAGCTGATTCTCTTCTCAACAACCAGCATTTATGCGCTGCCTTCAACATCATGAATCTGGAGATCTTACTGTCCACCATTTTGGGGTTGTGTGTCTTAGGCTGCTCCTGCCAGACAACATGGAGAGGACCTGTTTCTCCCCCACAGCCTCTCATTACTGGTGTTCCCCAGGGTACATTGTAGGCCCTGCCACTCAGGCCAAAGATATCTGCAAAGTCTGTAACCTTTGGCCACAGGTAGTTAAAAGAATCAGCCACAGGCCTTCTATACCCACCCATGCCATATTGAATCACCCAATTAAAAGACCTCACAGCAACGGCCACACTTAGTTCTTATCAATGGGGTTCAGATTTGGACTCAAATACATATCAGTAATGTCTCAGTTTTACCTCAATCTAGTTAATAATTTTTCTTTGTTTCTAGGGTAGCTTTTAGTTTATTAGGGTACAGCAGTGTTAATTTAACCCCAGGTATGCAGAAAAACAACCCAGTGAAAAAATTACAATGCTTATATTATGCCCAATTTCTTGCTAAATATATGATTTGCTATTTCAAGTGACCAAATAGAATTTCAATCAGAATCAGGAGGCCTTATTTGTAACTAAACATTAAGGGTTTTAAGGTTATTGTGTGATTTGTCACAGATATAGATTAGTTGTGCTTTTTTTTTTACCAGGTTCTACTGTACCTCACACAAATACATACAAATATATCCTGCCTGGAGTCCCGATAGCTGCTGCCTTCATGACAGTCATTGGGCTACTAGTTTGGATATACTGGAAAAAAAGAAAATTAAAACATCAAGGTAAGTAAGTTTCAACAATACTTGACACATCTTTCATTTAATATTTCAAATTGAATAAAAATAAAAAACATCAGAAATGAAAATCCAAAATCAGGTGCTTGTTTGACACCCCCCAACTCCCACAAACACACAAACACAAGTAAATGTCTCTGGGAATGTACACCACAGAGATATCAGACAATGCTTAGTTGAAGTGAAAATGAAATATTGGGATTTCCATTGGATATTATCATTACAAGAGTTACATTGTATCTTTATTATGTTCTCATGCAGAGTCTACTAGTGTAATCTATGCAGATGTCCAACCAGCACAGAAAATGTCTACATCACAATTGGTGAGATCAATGTTTAGGTTAATGTTCATACTGTATGTTCAGTTTGTAAATGGTACAGTATGTTCCTTTCTAAATACTGTCTTTTTCTCTTCAGATCAACATACAGAATGATCATGTACACGCGCGCACACACACACACACAGTTGCTTGCAAATCCAGGGTTGAGTGATTTCAGTTCCCACCAGGGGCCAGTGTGAAAATATACATTTACTGTAGTTAGTTTACCTGGATCAGAATCTGGCAAATTACTTAAATGTAAAATTGAAATAAAAAACACATTGTCCACATTAAACACCAATAAACTGGAACTCTCCATCTCTGCATCTTTATGTCTGAATGCTTTAGGTGTTAAAGTAATGAACCACATGGTGTCTTTTCTTACAGAGAGGAAATGATCAAGTGGATTGCTCAGTTCACTCAGTTCAGGATGACAGAACAATCTACTCAGATCTTCATGTTTGATAACCCACTAATAATTATCATTGTCACAGTTCAGAAAATTGATTTTTAGGGTCCTGTACAGTCGTTGAAGCAAATGTTGCTCATGCACATTCAAAATATAACTGACATTAACTGAATGTCTATAACTTCAATGTTAAATAAAGGGCTGTCTATAAGTATTGAGAAAATGACAGTAACTTTTTACATCCTTAAAAATAGAACAGGGTCATAATGTTTGTGTCTCCCTTAAAGTTTGTATTTACAGGATACAATTCAACCAAGATCTATAAATGCACAGCATAAAACTCACATGTGTATCCTGAAACACAATAATAATGTGAAGACCAAATGTATGATTATGTATGGTAGTAATAGGTGAAGTTCGTTGGAAACTTTCCCTGAAAGCATTAGCTTTCAGGGAACCAATATTGTATTAACTGTGTCACCTTCACAGAATAACAAGGTTGTATAGCCGTTTTAAGATGCAGTTATGTCAGGTTCTTTGTACTAAAAACACACATAGCTATTTATAAGTGACCATGTCATGCTGTTTTGTGTGTGGCACAGTCAAGTTTTAGGGTCCTCAAGCTGAGCTCTGAAACGTAAAGCCAGTTCCAAAAAAATGTAATTGTATTGGAACCATGTAATGAGAGACCTATTCAGACCTGGAACACCAGATGGGTGAAATTAATAATGAGGTAGAACCAAAAAAACAGGACATCTTAGTGTAAGAGTTAAATTCCCCCACTTAAACTGGTATTACGAGGTTTGCCTGTGAAGTTAAGTAAATCTACTTGTTAAAGTTACAGTTTCCTGGCACATCAGGCCTGGCATTGCTTGCCAGTGAAATCCAACGCCCTCTCTCCCTCATTTGTAGCATGGACAGCAGTTTATCATTATTGCCCTCACCTGTGTTCCTTATCATTGTCACTATTTAAGGACCTCATTGTATGGTTTTGTTACTATGGAAAATTGTTTTTGTTACTTTCAGTTTTCTAAATTCTTAGTTTCATAATTAAAAGTCCTGTGTTCTCCCTGCATTTGTGTCCTGCCTCCTCCCTGCCACATTACAGGTAGATAACTTCTCGGAAACTAACCAAATACAAACAATCCATCAACGTCACTCTGTACACATTCCTGTGTCTAACGTTTGCATTGATAATATCTACCTGAACTTGCTTATCTAATCCACAAGCCTGGACTTGTTGTTTCTCAAAGTTGTTGAAAAGCCCATTTGAGTCAGTGAAGGTGTGTGATGTCTATACTCTTTTGTTCCACACATTGGCCATATTATTTATCACGCATTTAGAAATAGCTGTCTTACATAAAACTTTATAACATCATGTTTGGCTATGACAAGGTTTGAGATAAAAGACTATCTAATGGATTGGACTGTGCGCTTATTTTACCTATTTCGTTGTCAGTGGACCAATATTTTTGGGACTTTTTCCTTTTCCAGAACTTTTTACTCTAAACAAACACCCAATTTCAAAGGCTGTATGCAATATAATACATACATGCCTTTCCCACCAGACACATTTTTAGTAAAGTATCTGTAGTACAAAAACAAAGCGCTATCCATAACTTGGTAGCATCATATGGTTTGTCTGTGAAATCTGCCTGGGTGTCACTCTCCATATCTTTATTAAAGAGACATAAATGCTGAAGAATGTTAAAGCTTTAGGTAGAGATTTTCCAAGGAATCACAATGACATTGGCACAATTTGGGTATCCTGTATGCAAGTTGAGCAAAAGGCTTACCCACCCATCAGGACAAGCCAATAACAAGTCTACATCAGTCCAGTATGGGTTATATTGGCCAACACTGGTTACCCCACATCATTCTCAACATAGGCCAGTCTACATAAAACCCAACTCAGGCTAGCCCAAACAAATCGGAGCATGTGCTAGCCCACAGCAAGCCTGCAAACGTTTCAGTTAGTCCTGCCCACACAAACAGGTAAATTATACCCTGGAGCAAAAACAAATGTGTGTGCATACGCCCTGTGCCAAATGTTTACTTCCATAAAAACCGCCTGGACCTGCTGATCTTATCCACAACAAGCTTGGGCTTGTTTAGTTTCTCCCAGTCTTCAAAATAACCACTGAATCATTTGAATGATGGAAAATTGTGTCTAAACATTTTATTACTAAATATTCACAAATATCCAACATAATTATTTGACACTAATATATGTGTGCAACAGCAATTCAGAAATGCAATACTTTAGATAATATTTGGTGATGACGATGTGAGTTTGTCTCTAAAAAATGCAAACATAACACTAAGATTTTAGATTTATTTAGCAAACGCTGACATCTAGAATTAATGAGGGTTAACTGTATCATGCTGAAGGACATTACATCATGTTTTCTTTTAACTTGCTGGCTCAGAGATTAGATGTGCTTGGCCTTGTCTCCTTGCCGAACTATCATAGCAGCTGTAAAGTTTTCTGCACTGCAGCCCACGGTGCTCAGAAGCAATGTTCCCATTTCTAAAGTAGTTTTGAGTGTTGTCATTCAATGAAGTAGATCTGATTGGTCAGTTAGTCAAGAAAACAACAGAACTGGGCAGCCTTTTTGAATCCACATTGCTGATGTTCAACATTTAAACATTTCAATGCAATTTTCATACATTGCTGGTTAATATTATACATTTCTGATAGATACACTTGCCACATACACCCGATGACAAAGTCTTTGATATAAAGGCCTGGAGCTCTGTTAAAGTTGCCATTTGCTTCTGAGTAGCCTCTCTAATCAGTCTCCTCTTTGCACTTTGTCATCTAGTTTGGAGGGACAGCCTTATCTATGCAAGGTCTGGGTAGTGCCATATGCCTTCCACTTCTTAATGATGGTCTTAACTGGTTCCAAGGGAAATAATTAATGTACCTTTTCCGTCCATTGTGGAATATATGCTTTGAATTGCGCTACTAAGCAGTGGAGTCCTATATAAACTGCTTTTATTCTGAACTTATCAAAATCACTACAGTAAATCACAGATGGAATCCAATTAGCTTGATTTGTTTGTTTGGTTATACACGTTATACACACAATTATCCAAACATTTCACTGTTTCAATTTTAAGAAATGTTTAGAATTTTATTTTTACTGTGTGCAAAATAAACCCAGAGAAAGTGTGATTTCATTCGTTTTCATTTCAGGCTGTAAGGCAACATAAGGTGAACATTTTGAAAGGGGATGATATTTGCTATACCCACTGTATTTCCCCCTGAGTTCTACAATGCTCTGATCAATGTCACTCCTCACTACTGTCTTGTTGAAGTGTATGAATGTACGCTTGTTTATGTTTAGATAACAAAAGAACATCTGTTTATCTGTACACAGGAAGTCACGTTCATTCAAAGCTTGACAGTAATTAGCCAATGGGCTTACAGTAATTCTGTCCGGCAATGTCTATAAAGTAGAGTGATCCGGACGTTCTTTGAGATGAGTTTGAGTGAGATGAGTGATCCGGACGTTCT
Source organism: Esox lucius (assembly GCF_011004845.1). Lineage (NCBI taxonomy): Eukaryota > Metazoa > Chordata > Actinopteri > Esociformes > Esocidae > Esox > Esox lucius. The sequence continues at coordinate 6,458,499 of NC_047593.1, forward strand.
CTGAGATGAGATTGAGTGAGATGAGTGATCCGGACGCTCTTTGAGATGAGATTGAGTGAGATGAGCTTGAGTTTGTAAGACTGTGTATCGAGTCGGTAACATCATGAACAATAGACTCTCTCCATTGACGACCGGGTATGCGTTCATTATTTCAACCACTACATGAAACGGCTGATTTCTAACAGTCTAAAGCCAATGGCACATGTTTGAACAGCTGTTTCTTCTCATTCAGACAGGAACAATGTAGGCTACAGGTGAATACAGAGCCAGACTCAATACAACATACAGTATATGATAAAACATATGGTAAATGGAAAAAAAAAATGTAATGCACATTTGGAGCAGTATTCTAGTAAGTCAAGTTCATTACAAACTGACAGGTAATAGGCTGACTACTGTAGGTACATGAAGCACATCTATATCTGTACTATCTATGATTTCACTTTTGTAAAACAAAACATACAGAGGAAGCAAGGCAACAAACAGAACAACTGTTATTGTGTGAATTTCTTTATTGCCACCACATTTCAATGCAACAAGCAACCAGGATTATTACATACAATGTGTACAATACGGTGTGAAAAGAACTAGATACCAAATCATGTTACTATTGTTGTGTCAGGTCATTTATCTGAAAACAGAAATAGGAAAAAATGAAAAGGAATTACTTAAAGTTGCGTGTCTTCATAACTTTGGCAAGGTCATACCAAAGACCAAGTTTTTAATGATGCTAAAATAATCGCAAAATGTTTTTGTAATCATAAACAACCTGTTTCCTAGTTGATAATCTGGGGCTGTGCCAGATATTCTTCAGTAATGTCCTCCTGTGGCCCTCAGGTAATCGCCGAATTTGTACCAGGAAAAGACAGGCTTTAGCCTATTGCCTTTGTGTCATTTAATGGGCCAACTGTCCAATATGTGTCTGGGCCCTCATGAGTCTAGAGTACCAAGCATTAACGATACAGACACCACCAGAATACATACGAACAACACACACCAAATAAAACGCCCCACACATGCATTTAAAGGGTTCTTAATAACATTATATAACAGGAATATACCATTTCCCCCTTGAAATGTACATTGGTTACAAATGAATTAAATATGCTTATATGTTGGGATCTTAAGGATGTACCACTGTTCAATTAAGCTAATCTCTATTGAATCATACTGCAGAGTTTTTAAGGTTGAATGCTTATAGACGCACTGTAAGATACAGTAGCTTTGATATTTATGGGGTTGTGTTATCAGGGCATTATTCTCCAAGTGACACAGGATGTGGTGGGGCTGCAGAGAAACATAGATGAGTGAGGATGTATAAACGAGAAAGTGCCATCTCTGAATGATGGCATCAACCACAAGGTGACAAACACAAAAACCATTTCACGATTAACATAAATTAGGTGTTAAAATGTGGCATTCAGTGTAAACCTAGTGGCAAATGAGAGTCTAATGGTATGGAATTGGACAAGCAGCACTGTATTTGTCACTTCCTAATGGTCTTAACAAAACTACAAAGTAAAACTACTAGAATCTGTGATAAGCTTATGGCAAAAGTTAAACGTAGGGTAAAAATGTGGGTTAGGAATTACCAGAGCTAGGTTAAGTTTAGGCTTAAAGGTTGTTGAGGTTAATGTTAGGATTAAGGTTAGGATTAGCAAAAGTAGGATTTCATATTGGCAATCGACTTGAGTACGCCCATTTAGATAGCTAAATGAGTGTGTGTGTGCGTGTTTGTGTGTGTGTAATGTAGGCAATGAACATCTTTACAACAGACAGATAAATCCTTTAAAAAACAGGAAAGTAGAACATAGTTAAGGCAATAAATTATTTATTAACCAAAAACCAAGAATGAGGAAGTTACACAATATTCATTATTACTGGAGGAGAGAAGGAAGTGGAAATAAGGTGGTCCGACAATAAGGATTGGGCAACTAAATGGTTGTGGGAAGCAGACATTGCGTGCTAAGTGTTGCTGGGTAATGCTCTCAAATATCCCTGTAGAGCACAGCTCATGCTGTCTTTGCAAGTTAATAAATTGCAGAAGTTATATAGCAACAAATAGCTGGAAAATTATAAGGATAAAACACCTAAAGCTTTGTTGAAGTGACACTGCTATCCCCAAGCAAGAAATATAATACTTATCTTTTCTGGGGAGAGAAAACAGAGGTGATCTCAGTGATGTTATTTGTTCTGAAGGAATGCCACCTCCTGAGTGGCATGAATGAAGGGTTGCATCCTAAAAATCCTCACTTATTCAGTTCCCTTCACAGACTTGAAAGGAAAATTACTGAATAAACATTTGAACTTAGCCTTACACCAATCCACTGCTTTAAATGTGCAATGAGTAATAGAATGGTGTACAGGAAGAAGGAGATTTTATTGAAGCAAAAAAGTGTTCATTATAGTTCTATGTGTTCCTTTATCCTCAGTAAAGCCAACATTGTCATCCAAAACACAAATTATAGAAATACACAGTAACGTTTCTGTCTACATGGAGATGATATGTACTTGTTTTCCTTTACTCAATTAAACATATATTTCTCTTTTTGTCAATCACTCAAAACAGCACGCTACAGTGACATAGAATCATGGCCCAAATGAGCCATAAAGATACAAATCAAGGCTAAGTGGTCACCATCGTTTTCCCCAGCTGATAGCATAATATGGGCAAGAATGGCAGGCTATGACACTGAGGCAGTAACACTTAAAAAGCTGTTAAACGGATGCCCACAAATATCCGACAGAGTGAACTCTTTAAACCTAATGCTAGTTGGTTAGCGTTGTTGGCTAGCATAGGTTTTCAAGTTAAGACTTTTGTACTGTTAAATTACAGCATTCCTGATTGTGAATCAACATAAATTATCTACAATCTTTTAGATTATTCCATGAAGGCATGGCCAAGACCCCTCATTGTGGAAGTACAGTGTCCAATCTAGTAGACCTATGGAATCATTCCCTTACTGACATCCAACTTCTAAAGTTTTCTGACCTTAGCACAGACGGCTTGGCAACAAGCTTTTGGATACTGCTACGACTTTAAAATGAACCACTTTAACCAGTCCGCAACATATATCAGGCATCAGCATGTAAATAGTTTGTGGCATGAAGGAACTGGATTTTGACCCATTTTAGATTCCAAATAGTAAATGAATTAATGTAACAAATTAATTTAATATTTAAAGAGAGTATTACAATTACATTGCAAGTATTAAAGATGGAGGCAGAAGGAAGGAAAATGCAAGAGAGCTTCCCGAATCCCGGCTCTGGTTTATTTCCCAGAACTAAAGGCATGGGGGTTGGTTTACTGACCAAAAAGATAACAAAGTTGTGCTGAAGAACAGAACCCTTATCAATTAGGGACACATTCCGATCTGTTCTTGGGCCATCTCATAAGACAGAGTGGTGTTATCTCCAGAAGCAAGTTAGCTAGGCCATAACAAGTAAAGGTTTTGGTCCCTGTATTCACAGCTTAGAAACCTCTCTAAACCATTAATAGTGAGGTTCTGTCTTGCTCTGTTTTGATTTTGCTGTTGGTTTGTAACGTAGCCTGTCCTTTAGTTTCTGTTTTGTTTTTGCTGTTCTGTAAAGTAGCCTGTCCTTTTGGTTCTGATTGTTTTCACCGGTTTGTTGTTTAGTCCTTGTTAGCTCCCTATTTAGTTTGCCTTCTTTGTGAGTCATTATGTTTTTGTGCCTGTACATGCCAACAGACTGTGGGTTTCCTGCCTGCCAGGTTTCCTGTTTGTTCCTGCCTCAGTTTCACCATTAAACCTTTTTTGTTTCTCCCCAAGTCCATGTGTGGGTCCTGCTTCCCAGAATCGTTACATTATAATTCCAATGATAGCCTATTAGTCCAACCATTCTTGGGGCATTTCTTGTGGAAGCTCTGTGGACGTTAGAGAAACTGTAACGTCATCCTCTTCACACTTATAAGGTTAACGTCACAAGTTCATGCTAATCTGTCTGATTTATCCTGTCCTTCAATGGTCCTATTCCCTCAATATGTTTGCAGGGCTGCTGCCACTGAGCAAGTAGTTTCTGCAGTGTGGAGAAGGATGAGATCAACATCATCATAGCAGCAGAATGTTAGCGGCATCCCCCTAACACCTCTACTTTCCGTGGCGATTGTACTTTCTTGGGTTTCGCACAATGGACATTCTGCACAATGGACTTCACCTTAGTAATATAGTCTCCATCCTTACCACGTTAAAACTTAGGATAATAGGCTAGGGGCTGTTATTCAGAGCTAGACTGGGAGATGTCTAACTTAAACTTTATCATCTTATGAAGAGGTCTTTATGATTCCTATTCCTGTATGGAAATAGGAGTAGCTTGAATGCATCCTACAAGGGCGACAGCATTGTAGATTTTAGGCCATGAAACTCGTAGAATTTTTTACTAATCCACACAGTGACAGTCTATAGAACACTTGTTGGGAGATTTGTGTTAGATTAACAGATTAATATTTTTTTTTCTAATGGTTGTTACCAAACAGCCCAAAGTGAGCTAGCTATTACCAAACCCCCGCCCCCCGTTTGCAGCTATAACAGATGCCACTGAGAAAGCTTTCCACAATGTTGAAGTGTATGCTTGTTAGGTTTAAATAACAAAAGAACATCTGTTTATCTATATTCAGGGAGGCACGTTAATTCAAAACACGATGGTAAATAGCCAATGGGCTTCTGTGTATTGCGGTCCTGCGATCACTATAAAGACGAGGACAACCGGATATTTCTTTGAGATGAGATTGAGTGAGATGAGCTCGAGTTTGTAAAACCGAGTATCGTGTAACATCATTAACAATCGACTATCAGATGCTGCAATAAATAATTGAATTACTCACTCCCTTGGCGACTGGGTACGTGATCATTATTTCAACCACTATACAAAAAGGCTGATTTCTAACCGCAAGATAACATTATTAATAGCGTCCAATAACATTATTAAACATATCAAATAAGCGTTTATTTTCACATTTTAATAAAATGTATTATAGAATGTTGTGTTCCGTTGTAGTTGGCATAGCTTTGCATTAGCTTAAGCTTGGTACAAACCCCAAAACAATGAAACTAGAGTCCATCTGGATATTCATAGGAAGGATTTCTAATTATACTCCCCTAAATATAGCAATGATCAGTCTGCTTGCCTGTCATCACGCTTTCTCAAGATCAGCTCCTTTTGATCAGCTGTGTTAACTAAATTTCTTTGTTAACTCAGCAATAGCTAGTAAGTTAGCTAGTTTGAAGTGTAACATATTCAACATTTTGTGCTGCAGTCAACCCTATTCCCTTTTGTTTAATATCAATTTTGACTGGCCCAACTAGATTGTTAGTTATCATGCTACTTTCCATGACTGGAAAGCTTAAGAACTTCTACCCTGCAATGTTTGTCTGAACTCTCTAAACTTTTTGATAACATATAACCAAGCAAACATTTCAGTAACCAACTGGGTAGCTTGGTAAATATATTCTTGCTTTTTTGCCTGTTAAATAATAGTAATGTGCGATGTACAAAATATGTGAATAAATCAGCCTTAGGTTAATAGCAAAACCTGAATCGAAGCTTAGTGTCAGGTGAAGACGTGCAAACCGAAAAATTCCAACATATCCAGTATGTCTTGGCCCTCTTCTAACAACACATGTTCAGGCTTGCGTTTTGAGCTGGAGTTATTTTAATTGTGTGTCAAAGTTTGTTGATGATAGTCCATCACAACCCAGAGGGCATCTCTAAGAGGGAATATACTCTGATAACTTTTCATTATTGTATATTCCTTAAGACCATGCAGTTGTATTTCTTTTGTTAAACGTGATGTTTAATTTTTATGCTTTGTTTTTTAAAGAGTGCAGTTTTCTTTTATTCTTTGACTTTTGAGACAAATTTATTTCAAATATGCTAGATGTTTGTTTATTCTTTTTCGGCGTAGAAATCTAAAGCACTTTGAATTTCCCCTGTATATGAAATGTGTTCTAGAAATAAAGTTGCCAAAGACAATGTTGGGCTTATTTAAAGTTTGTTTTAGACAACTATGCTCCCCACTCATGTCATGTTTTGCAGAGAAAACTTAAGTTAGACATTTTGTTGCCCATAAGGCAACTCAAATAATTGATCAATTATATATTTATTGTACACTGTGACAACGTTTCTTATTATATGTGTATTACATATCTGTGTTAAAGTTGTTGCTGTCATTTTTGCTGAGGGGCTCAACAAATGTTTTTGTACATGTAGGGATAGTTCACCCAAATAACCAAGTGGCATATCCTATTCAAGCCCAGACACCTACAATAGCGTTTTTTGAGCATCATATACAAATTGTCCAAAAGTAACTAAAATTGAGTGTGAGTTTCATGAAGACGTTTTTTGGCATGAAGAATGCTTTTATAGGTATCATGACTTGAATGAGATTTTTTGACCTTCACTCTACCATTTTAAATGTGTTTGGTTGATTTAGAAATTATCTTAAAAAGTTGTTAAGAAACTGCCAGTTGCTATCCTTTGTACAGTTTTTTTGAATGGCTGAAGTCCCTCCAGAGGGTGGTAAAGTCATCTTCGGCTGCCATCTTCCCTTCGTGCAAGGCATCTACCACACACTATGCCTGAGGAAAGCACAGAACATCATCAAAGACCACAGCCACACAGGCTATGGTCTGTTCACACTTCTGCCGTCATTGGGGCATGCATTTCCAGACTCTCAAATAGTTTTTCCCCAGGCCATAAGGCTCCTCAATCAGCAACACTGATCCATGATCATACATACATGATCACACATGAACATTCCAGATACTCTGATGTTTCCTCAGGTACTTTCAATGTACACTAGAATAATTCCTTTCATGTGCCATTAATGAGCCTATTACACTCGTATGTATCTATACAATTCCATTATACTACCCATATTGTGCATTTTCCTCATCCTACTCTTTCTAAATTGCTGCTTGTTTACATGGCTATGAATATGTATATTATGTATGTACTGTATATTACATATATTATTGCCATACAGCCATGTCTATAATATCCAATACCTCTCCCCATATAGCTGATAGATTACAGTACTCTTTTTCAATTGCTGCCTATTTTACAACATTAACAGTGTATGTGTTAGTGCTTCATCTTGTTATTTTAGTCTTTGTTTTGCTATATTTTGCTTCATTGCTCCTCTTATTATGTAATTGTCACTTACCATGTCACAATCATTTCATTGTGCAGAATAACGCTGTATATTTGGTACATTTGACAAACAAACTTGAAATGTACAGAATGTTGTAGAAGTTGTCATCCACTAGAAGGCAGTAAAGGTGAAAGGTTAATGTGAAAAGTTAATGTGAGCATGAACCAATACTTTCCGGTTGGTTTTTGGCATCACAAAAATAGTGCAACTACATGAAATATAAAAAAAACTGTCCTAATTGTGCAGTAAATATTGATAATTTGCCCTGTCTTTCTGATGACTTGAAGGTGGTGTCTTGACTCTTTGTTGTCACTAAAGATCCAATGGCACTTAAACATGGTGTTATCCAGGATACCCTCGCAATACTACCAAACTGGGCCTCATTTCATGGGTTTGGCAAGGAGCCTAGTGATTAAACAATCTGACCAGCTGCTAAATTCAATCCTCCAAGGTGAAAAATATGCTGTTCTGTCCCTCAGCAAAGCACCTTACCGGAATTACTCCCAGGTCCCAAGGAGATTGTTTTCAGTCTATGCGTAAATATGTGTTTTCTGTCAGTCAAATAAGGGTGAACAAATATTTACAATTGGTTCATTATGATGTTTCACCACGTTATTTTATTATAATAATTTGTATTGATGACAATGATTCATATAATATTTTGAGTGTTAAGAACAAGCTGAGAAACAACAATGACATTATCCACAACCTATTTTAATTCATTTTGGAAAACGTGTGGAGTGAAATATCTCTTTCAGCCCATGAAAAATAAAGTGGAAGCTTGAAGGTCTCTGATCCCAGAGCCATACCATATCCTGACATTGTGCTGTTGTTTAAGACACTGAACCTTCCACCATGTAGAATACCTACACAGTTAAGATATTGTATAAACATCAGTTCCTCCATCAGGACAGATGCTGGTGGTGTGGGCATTTGATGCAGCCCTGAATCACACCCAAGATTGGACCATCATGGTCTTGTTATGGGGGTATGAAAGCCCTGTAATTCTTGTTGGTACATCAACATCATGTGTTGAAATAGACATCCAAAATAGAAACTTTACTGTCAATACTTATGGAGGGCACTGTATCTGTGGGCAGACTCTGGAGCTGCCCTCTGCCCTCAAGTGACTTCTTTCAATTTGTGTGCCAAGAGCCCAGAGAACCAGTGACTGATAAATGGATCCTGAAACACCAGCATTGTTCAGCATTACCTCCACATTTGGGTCAATGTTACGTCTATTAAGTCTATTGTGGTTTTCAGTAGTATGATCCTGAAGGTTGTATGATCCTGAAGGTTCATACCAAGAGTGTATACCAGGAAGGTGCTGGAAATAAACTATAAAAGCTTTGGGCAACGAAGTATTGCCTCATCTTTTAATCATTAAGCAGCTGACCACTTCAAATTTAGATATAAACTAGTTTGGACCTTGGATATCTCTTTTTTCTTTAACTCTTCTTCCTCCTTTTCTTCATCCCCTGTTCTCCCCCCTCCTTGACAGACAGTCGTTCCTCTGGTTCTGCCTCTTTCCTGGTGCACGCTCTCCATGGGCCTGAACTTCCACAGCGGTTCTGCTCTTTTCCTGTGGGAGTGAGATGCTGTCATGGACAGCCACACCAGAATATGAATGGAACATCCATGTCTCTGTCACTAACAAATCCAGTTTTAGGTGAAAACTCAACAATTTACCTGGCACTACTAAAACAGAATAATAAAAACATGGTTATAGGCTTGAACCAGTATTTCAGTAATTTAACACTGGTTTTAGTTTATATATGATACCACTTAACACTCAGCCTTTTAAATGCCTGAAAGCAGATGAATTACAACACAAAAAAAATGTCACCCTTTAATTTACAACATACTTTTAAAATACTTTTTCAGTTGAATATGGTCTCCCATTTAAAGACACACCAAGTCTTAGTTATGTCTTACTCCTCCATTGTTCCTGCGCATGCGTACTTCCTCTTCCTAGTGATGGCAAGTAGAGGCTTTGTGAAGCGCAGAGGCTTTCCAGACAATTATATTGCACGTTACTCAAAGCCTCGTACACCAGTGACACCTGCTGGTAAAGATTATTCAGCACACCTAAAAAATTATAGTTCACATGCAACCTAAAGCAGTGCAGAAACATTACTGATGTAGGCATACCTACTGTTTTAACAAATAACCTAAGTTTTCTATTGTCATCACGTAATGATATAATCGAAACCTAAAGTTGTAGTTACCATTGGGCCAGCTGTGTAGATGTTGTAATTCCCCCCGAAAATGATACAAATTATTGCTGAATAACAAACCTGTTCATATTTGAGTAACTATGTTGACAAAAAATATGGAAAAACAGGAAGGTGGAAATAAAGATAGAGAAGTAGGAACATTTGTGTGGGGTTCAATTTACGAATAAAAATGCTTCTTCAACTGGGGACTGTGTATGCTACTGTAACATTGCAACAATAAACTACAACAACCCACAAAATAGTTTAGCTTTGTTAAATTTACAACCAAATCTTTATCATGTAGTTCCACAGTGAACAAGGCCTTGTCTGTCATCGATCCCCTGCTTCTCTAAAAAACGATACAAGCCTTGAAGCGACACCTCTGCTGTCTGGTAACTGGCTTTAAGTACTCGACACTCATTCCACCCACATCCCTCTTGCGGCGCCCACGAGATGAGTTCAAGGCCCATGCAGCACAACACATACATCACACAGTAGAACTACCTTACCAGAAAGAATATGGTCACTGCAAACTTTTCCTTGTGAAGTTCTCAGTCACCTTCACTAGATGTCACTCATTAACAGTCCATGGTATTTCCTCATACTTTCATGCCTTTACTATCAAATTACACTGTAATTAGGTTGAAAATAATGAAATAATTAAATAATAGAAGGTACAAATATAAGCACCCCCAAAAAATGTTTTTTTTTATGTAATGACGCAGAACGGCACTAGATCGCTAGTTACGTTTGGACTTACACATTTTATATACCAACTTCTTCCCAAAAACTCAAGAACACCCCCATACTATGTGGACTAAATATTTATTTTTATATCATATTTATAATACAAACTATGTATTATGGTTCAAAACATCATATATAGTGATGCACACCCTTGTAATCCCTATTCTTGTCTACACATTAGCCTTTCTAAGATGCATGCAACCCAAACAATACACAGACAACCCAAATTATACACGGACAACCCAAATTATACACGGAACGCTTCACCAAAGTGGCTACAAATAATATACCATTGAAATCGGACGATTATGGAGATTCTATTTTTATAAATATTTATGCAAATGAGCACTGTCCGCGGATCCGCGGATGTCGACTATGTAAGGTTAAAGATGCTCAACAGATGCCCACAAATATCCGACAGAGTGAACTCTTTAAACCTAATGCTAGTTGGTTAGCGTAGTTGGCTAGCATAGGTTTGCAAGTTGAGACTTTATTTGTACTGTTAAATTACAGCATTTCTGATTGTGAATCAACATAAATTATATAGGACCTTTTAGATTAACCATGTAGACATGTTCAAGATCTCTCATTGTGGAAATGCAGTGTCCAATCTGGTTGACCAGAGGAATTGTTTTACCTTTAATACAGCCAACTCAACTAGTACAGATGGCTTGGCAACAAGCTTTTGTAACCTGCTATGACTGACATTTTCTGTTTTGCCAAGTATCTTTAAGTTGAGAAGTGGAAAGTGAAAAACATGGCTATGTGAAAAATACGCTGTTCTGTCCCTGGGCAAAGCTGTTTACCGGAATTACTCCCGGGTCACAAGAAGAATGTTTTCAGCCTATAAGTAAATGTGTTTTCTGCCAGTAAAATAAGGGTGAACAGATACTTCCAGTTTGGTTCATCATGTCATTTTACCCTGTCTTCTTATATATATATAAACTATATTTCTTGATGCTAATTGTCTTTGTATAATTTTAACTCAATTAAAGTTTAGATTCATATGACATTTTGAGTATTAAGGCCAATTACATTTTTCCACAACCTATTTTTGGGGTGAAATAGCTGTTCAGTAGCGATCTTATTCTTCAAACTGGGTTCCTCTCACACGTCTCTCTCAGCCCATGAAAAATAAAGTGGAGGCCTGATGTTCTTTGATCCCATAGCCTTATCATCCCCTGCCATTGTGCTGTTGTTGAACACACAACCTTCCACCAAGTAGAATAACTACACTGTTAGGATACCTTATAAAAACATCAGTTTCTCCATCTGGACAGCTACTGGTATTGCGAGCATTTGATCCAGCCCTGAATCACACCCAAGCTTGGTCCATCATGGTCTAGTTACGGGGGTATTAAAGTGCTGTAATTCTTGTTGGGGTCTGAAAGAGCTGTAATTCTTGTTAGCAAAAATAGCAACTTTACTTTACTTTCATTACTTATTGAGGACTGTATCTGTGGGTAGAATCTGGAGCTGCCCTCACCTGACCTCTTTCAATTTGTGTGCCAGGAGCCCCCAGAACTAGTGACTGCAAAATGGATCCTGAAACACCAGGTTGTGGCATCTCAATTTCAACACAACTTTTGGGTCAATCTGACAAATGTAAGTCTGTTGTGCTTGTCAGGTGACCAGTAAGCTGGCAGACACAGAGGGGTGTGAGGGACATACAAGACCACACAATTAGCAGTCTGATGAATACCATTGTCCTGCCAGGTGATGGCTTTGCCAAGGCTTTCCAAACAATTGTATTGCACAGAACTTGATGCCTCATACAATGGAGTGTACACCAGTGACATCTGCTGGTTAAAAATGATTTAGCGCACCTAAATCATTTTTTTATAGTTCAGTTGAATATGAATCACATGAAAAATTCAATAAATGCATTTTTCCTGCTCATTCATGTTTTCTTTAAAAAAGAAGGTTTTGAGTGAGGAACAGAAGGGTTAAAATTAAGAGACTACTGAAAATTTAACGCTGTTGTTCCTCACTCAAAACTTTCCTTTTCAACTTTTTTGGAAAGGAAAAAAGAAATCAGGCAAGCCTAGTTCTGCCGGCCTGCAATAGAAAGTGTTATCCTCTTGAGATTCAAACCCGGGCCGCCCATGTGGAAGGCTGTATAGTTAACCACTACACCACAGAGCTGTACTTTGGATGGGTATAGCCTCTTGTGTCCACCCTGAACAAATCCTCTTTTGCCACTGGCCATTTCAACAGCTAATTGGCCATTCGTGAATGATATTGATACAGTTAAACTGACCAACGTTTCTTACTAAGTTTACCTCCACCACAAATAGCTTCTATGAACTGTATGGCGTTTGTCACTGGCCATTTTAACAACATATTAGCCAGTAATAGGCTTTACCAGTATCTACTAACTGACTGGAATAGTCAAGAATTGAACAATTGATAGTCTGCCAAAGCTATTTCTTTTCATGGCATAATAACATGTTTTCTTCTTAAATGGCATAACAATGTACTATTTCCTTTCATTCATGAATGACATTGCCTTTGTTTGCAGTGTTGAATGGCTCATTAATCACCATAACTTGGTAAACATTGTCTCCAGGTTTGGTGACATTATGGTACTGCTACTGTATTGGTGTTGTTAAGCCATTAGAGACATGCATATGTTGGTTTCAACATTAAGCATGATTTACTTCTTGTATAACTGTTTATCTTCCCTGGTATTCTAGCTCCAGTGTCTGCTCCTTATATCAGACACCTCACACAGAGTCGCTCAGTGATCAGTCCATTAGAAAAAGGCAAATGTTCAGTGGTGTGCTCTGTGAAGAACGGTAGAGACGTGACCCTGTCATGGTGCAGAAGAGAGCAGAGAATAGACCAAATAAGCATCCCTGATGCATACCCAATCCTTTATTTAACTCTGGTGATTAAAGGGGACATCTACAGCTGTGTGACTGACAATCCTGTCAGTAAACAGAGAACCAAACTCAGCATTGAGGAGCTCTGTCTGCAATATACAGGTAAACATATATATTATATACTTTGTGCTTTAAAGATTCACAAATGAATGAATGTAGACAACCACATTCCTTATAATAGTTGCCTCTATGTTCTAAGGTGCAGTGAAAAAGTATCTGCTCCCTGTTAGAATTCTTTAGCAAATTCTTTGGATTAAAAATAGTCTGATCTTTTTGTGGGTTATGATAATATACAGAGAGAATCAGAGTGAAAAAAGGAGACAGAAGTATGTGTATGGAAATGATGTGAATCATATTCTATGACCTTCACAGTCACCAGATATCAACCCATTTTAACGCTAATGGGAGATTGGGGACTGACATTATGCACAGCACTCTCCACCACCATCATCAAAAAAACAATTGAGGGAATATATTTTGGAAGAACTGTTTTCTATCCCTCCAGTAGAGTTCCAGAGACTCGTAGAATGTATGCCAATGTGCATTGAAGATGATCTGGCGGCTCATGGTGACCCAGGTCACAATGTGCCTCCTTCAGTAAATACAAGCAACTCTATCTTCTGTGGGGTGCTGATACCTGTTTGGTTAATGACATTGGATCAGTTTGTACTGAAAAAGAGAAGACAAAAAAACCTGAAGGTAATTAAGAGCCAACTTTGAGTTCGTATGTTTTCAATTGCTCTAACTGTTTCAATTTAGACAAATATTAAAAGAAACCGACAGAATTAAAATAACGTGCATGCTTAGAAAAGAAAAGGGCAAACACACACTAACACACACACACACAAAGAATATCTCTGTAAATGCATGCCTCACAGCCATCAGACAATGATGCTTAGTTGATGTGAAAATACAACATTCCTGAAAAACATTAATGCTGTGTTGGTTTCTGTGGATATTATCAATAGAACAGTTATACTACCTTTTTCTGTATTTTCTTATTCAGCTCCTTCTGTGGTACTTAAGATGTCCAACCAGCACAACCTACATAACAATTGGTGTGATAAAGTTTGGATTTATGTTTGAATTGCATTTTTAGTAATTGGTACATTATATTCCTCTCTAAATCTTTTCTTTTTCTAGATCAGCAAACAGAATAATCACACACACACACACTGAACACAGTTCTGTGCAGCTCAGTTGGTATAGAATGGTGCTTGTAAATCCAGTGTTGAAGGTTTTAGTATAGAAGTATATATGTACTGTTGACATGAATTGATGTGCTCCTTTTTTGTCTTAACACAGTATGGAAGGGGAAGACTGACTGGTGGATGAAAAAGGAGGAAGTGGGTGTTCGGAATGTTGGGTGTGAGACATAGAGGGACACGGCCTGGAATGCCGGTACTCCGATTGGTTGAGAGGAGAGGCTCAGGGGGAATCATTCTGAGGAGTTACTGACAGACCATCTGATTGTAATCGGGTGGTATGAGTGGCTTGGAAATCAAGATCACAATGGGCCCTTAGGTAGGTTAATTCATGACATTGGGAAACTGTACAGATAGGCTTTTAGTCAGGTACAAAATCTGAACATTGAAATAAACATTTAATCCCTGTGAATTTAAATTGGTAATATCTCTGCCAATTTTAAGTAATGTCCCCCTCCATCCTGTTTTTTTTTTTGTGGTTTCTCTTTCTTGTCTCTCAATTTCTATCTGAGACATTGGTAATATCTCACTTGCATACAAGAATTGTATGAGTTAAAGTTCTATAAATGTCAGTAGAACATTTTGGGGTGTTCTACTGACTGGAAAGATCTCATTTGAGTACTCCTCAAGTTCTCTCTCCTCATTTCCTTCTCAAAACCCATTGGAGGAGAATGTCAGAGGAAAAGGCACTTTGGCTTTCTCATCCAATAGGTTTTGAAAAGGAAGAAGGAGAGAGAATGCAAGGAGGACACAATTGAGATCTTTCCACAGATCGTTGAATATTCAAAGTGGTTTATGTGCATATTCTGGAGATGCTGTGTTTTGCATTAAAACATTTTCTTATACTTTCTTGTGTGGTGTATTTCATGGCCATTTGGATGTTAATAAGTCCATGATTTATGTTAACAAAATATATATAATCCACACATTAGATTAGGGGCTGCAAAATAGATTATTACTAATTCAGAAATGGTTTAAAAATATCTATATTAATAATCAACTGAGGTATAAGTATATGCATACTCACATTTATAAAAGCACTCATTAACAATAAATCTACAATTCATGACCTATATAAATATGTCTATAAATGTGCACATACAGGGCATAAACAATGTTATGATTTAAGATATAAGTCCTTTATGAATGATATAAACATCTTACAAATGGATGTATGAATCATTATTAAATCCTTTAAGTTGTTTTTTATAAAAGCATTACTGACTGTTTAGAGACTGCTTAGGTTTAATTAGTTGAACATTAACTCTTTACAAACTGTTTATTAATAGTTTATTAAGGGACCTTAATATAAAGTGTTACCGTTTGATCATGTCTAAACACACTCATAGAAATTAACCACTTTTGAAGATGCTATTTAAGGCACCGGCAGGTCAACGAAAAGTTATTTAAGAATCAGCATCCACCAACCTCATTGTATCACTCTGTGAAATAGCTAATAATCTAAGGCGCGTAAATACACCCTTAACAGAATCGCAGCTCCAAAATGTTAAGAGACAAAAAGACAACATTATATACATGTCTAAAGAGAACACTTGAGTCGCAATGAAAAGAAAAAACATGAACAAATTTGGAGGTTTTCTACTACCGTTACTAAGCGTTGCAGTACCGTTCCTTACCAGTATAATTGCATCGAGACACGGTTAAACAACATGGATCATGCTCAGACATTTTTTTCAACAAGGTTAACATTGACTGAAATGTTAACCTTGTTGATGAAATTTTTGATTATGTGCCTGCGAGGGTTAGGAAGAATGTTGGATATATTCTTAATAGAATGCACAGGTCTAAAGGTTTGACTTCATGGACTTCAAATGGTGAATACATTTTCAAAGGAGAGATAATGAAGGGTTTGCAACTGTTGGATTTGGTTAAAAGTGTGACAGCAACCCCCCCCCCCCCCCCCCCCCCCCCCCCCCCCCCCCCTCTCCCCGGTAAACTAAATGTCATTATGCACACTCTTTCAATTGGGTACCTGGCAGTGGTTGAGAGTAGCACTTGAGTGTATCAAAAATTCACGGCTACTGAAACAGACACTTTCTTGACAAATAGTGATGCAGATAATATATGCAACCGAAAACGCACATCCTCTGCCCCCCTAAGACAGAACTCGTCTTTACTGTGGACCAACCAACCTTTATGTCAACTCCGTTTAACATGAGTTTCTTTTGAAAAAAGATATCGCTATGAACAGGGCCAAACATTTCAAATGCTGTACTATCCACTGAATAGGCAGCCCTTTTTGGGGTCTGTAACATCCTTGTGACCTGCGGCAACCTTCTAAAACAAACCAGCTGAAAACTGTCTTTAATGTATCCCATCCATAATTCAGAATGCTCTCTATAACGGCTCGGTAGGGGTATGTGTTGCTACTCTGGCTAATTAAACGATCACCCAAGGAGACATCCACTTGTGAAAATAGGGTGTCTATTGGGTAGTTGATAACCCCAAAATACCTCGAGTCATAACCATCAATCCAGATCTATCCTGCTGTTTTGTTTGTCATGACATAACACTGCTGACAACATCGGCAACTATATTCCTCGCTGCATTCTTCAAATGTGGTTTTGCTATTAAGAACCCACGCTTCAACAAAGGTATTGCCATCCGGAAAAGACCTCGGAACAGACCCCCTAGACCAGCCCCATACATTGCAGTGCTACCATGATACCCCGGTAAACCGTTACCGGCCTGTGTTGTGTAGTATTCAACATACCTTTGAAGATCATTGTAGAGTTTCTGAGGCTGCATCTTATAGTCTAAAAGATTGTTTGATGGTTGTGAAGTCTAATTTTGCAATCACCTTTCCCACTACAAATGAAACCAGCTGGTTTTGATCAGATTTTACCTTAATACAGATCTCATCAAACTGACTCTTACTAAGAGGTACGTAGTGTGGCTTGTCGTACGTCACTGTGACAAATGTGTTCTTTTTCCCTGCAATATGTACAGTTCTCACAGTACAGCAACAGTGAGATATGACTGTCACCAACACGTTGATAATCAATTATATCTGTGTAGATGTATAGGGTGTTAAACCCAGCCAGAATATCTGCGGGGAATTTTCTGAACCATGGGGCCTACCACAGATTGCCTGGTTTTAAGCCTAATATCTGTTCCAGTTTTGCTCCGAATTTCACTAAAACTAAAATGGGGCTCGCCTTTTAGAAATCATAACCTGCCCATACTCCATGTGGTTTTATATAACTGTTGAGCTCTGCCACTGGTTTTACTACACCGTTGTAAAAACCGGTGTTGAGTTCATACTTCCAAGTTCTGTCG
Source organism: Esox lucius (assembly GCF_011004845.1). NCBI lineage: Eukaryota > Metazoa > Chordata > Actinopteri > Esociformes > Esocidae > Esox > Esox lucius. The sequence continues at coordinate 6,476,023 of NC_047593.1, forward strand.
TGTTTCGAGTCATGTACTTCAAATGCGTGTAAGTCTTCCACGTATGCGGGTATTGGAATTTTATCAGAGATACTTCCCAATCACCTTCCAAATCGATGCCTTTGACCAATTTTGTGGTGTAGCTCGAACTCACATTGTTTGGATGGACATGTCTCGACGAGTTACTTGGCAGCGTTATGTAGAAGCCGCCGTCACTCATGCTGATCGCAGTCAATGTAAATGTGATTCTGCAAATCCTGGAGTTTTATCCAGTTTCTAGGTCCAGGACTTGTTCCGATGGTATCCAGCTGTTGAATTTCTCAGGCCAACCAAGCCATTTCACAAGACTCATTTTCTTCCTTTTCTGTACTTTCTCATCCAGAACTGCTTCCACTTTAAAAGTTTTATCCTTAGCCAAGATTATTGTCATTAATTCCTGTTCATAAAAGGTCTCAACTATCACATCACCATCGTAATCTTTTATTCTATATACAGGAGGTACCCGCGGAAGGCATTTTGTTATTTTAAAATAATCATCTGTGTACCCTTTTTCGTAGCCTTTTGTAAACGCTCCTCTCAACTTTGAGAGTCTCACAGTATCCCCAACCTGGAACTTGTAGCTTTGGTTACCATTTCTCATTAGTGTTGTAAGATACAGGTTATTGAGAACTAATCAAAAAAATTCTTCACAAACGTCAGTAGGCTTCATCTTAATAGACCGATGGTAGCTAAGGTTGAATCCATGAACTAAATAACCTCAACATAGCGATGAGTGTTGGCAGCTGTGAGATACCTCCACATTCGTGATTTAATTGTTTTATTAAATCTCTCAACGATACTCGCTTTGACATAATTTCCTGTAGCAAAATGTTTTATGTAGTACTTATTCATTAACATTTCAAAATGTGAATAAAAAACTCCTTCCCCTTGTCCGTTTGTCTTCAAATGCTTGCTTTACCTCGATAGCGCTTTTATTTTTCAGCACACAAATCCATGTGTATTTGCTTTATACATCTATGCATGTTAACATAAATTTCATGTTAGCATTAATGTCAACCAAATCCAGCTGAAATTGTGAATTTACATCATGAACAATAACTCTATTTCTTTGAAAATGTATAGCTACAAGCCTGTGTTTGTATCCTGGGCGAGCAGCCAGTCATCGGCCTAGCCTTTTTTGAAGATCTCTCCGGTTTTCTCCAAGTACGCTCTTTTAAAACCCTCTCTACCCACATAAGCACCAGGGTTTGCCGTGTCGTAGTAAATACTTTTCATGACCTGTTCAGAGATTGTAGAGCATTCAAGCAATAATGAGAAGTAATACATGTTTAACATAGTTTTATTCAAGTTTTCGAAATTACACATCCAAGAAGGTACTCAAACATTCAGATTTCTCATAGGGTTTGTTTATATACATGTTAACACGAGAACTGAAGTTACCCATCCTTAGACAACAGACGTTTTGCTTTCGTTGCACCATGACGCCACTGCGTCGCATACAGCACCCTCGTTACATTTTTCCATATATACATCCCAGTTCTCCAACCTGAGCTCATGCAGAAAGTTCTCAGTGCCACTTGAACATGGGTCAGCAGTGCATGAAAGCCCAATGCGTTCAAAGGCTTGACCAACACATGTTACAGTCGCAGTGTTAAAACTGTCTCCACAATGTCATAATAATGGGTCTCAAAAATTAATCAGGTGAATCGAGACAAGAATGTCTTCTCTGACTCGGGTGGTCCACTTCACATCTGATGCATGCTTTGTGAGGAATAGCTGCAACAATGTTTTCCAGAATCATACCCAATGTTGCTTTGATGATCTTTAACACTTTTGGTGCAAGGTGTTTGTCCATTTTGTGATAACTCTTGTTAGCATTTGAAAGCAATGACAGATTAAGAGGTCCTAGCTGATCACCAATCCGGTCAATCCAATGGTAGTTTCTTGTTGGGTATGCCGGCGGAATCGAGCTGTCTGGTTTAGGGGTTCCGTAGAAGGCTTCAGCGTTGTCATCCCAGGTGTCACACAGCCAGTCCTTGGGTTCTTCAATCACCGCTTGATTGTAATCTTGACACGTTTCGTAAATTCTTCTGACTACTTGATAGTGACAGGTTGTCTGTCTGTTTTTATGCTGTGTTGAGGACGGTGTTAGCGTAAGGCGGGGCTTCAGGTCCTTACGTTAGTCGAACAGTCCGCAGTCGCAGTCACAATCTAACCCGCTGAGATTTTCTGGAAATAGTTCCAATCTAACAGAGTCAAACTGCTTCATTCCATCGACAACTTTAAACAGTACATCTACCGTATTATGTGTCCCTTGTTCTGGCCCCAAATAAATCACTTTCCGAAGGGTGTTCAATAAACCGGCATTAAAAGCCACTTGGTCAGTCACACCGGCCTTAAACTCTTGGCCTTCATGTAATTCATAAAATGCAACCTCCGGTATCTCTAGGTTGAAAATGTATCCACCGATCCGACCATCATCCAACTTCCATATTGATAATGGATCCGGGATTAACTCTGCATCGGTTTCTTCGGTTCTGCCATGTTGATTGCAGCTCTGCTGTCATTTGTAATCCCTTGCTGACTAAGCTGTTAGCTTTCAACAGTGTTTGTTAAACACCAATCATCTTGCTGCTGACACAACACTTATTTAGTGCCTGGGAATTTGTTAAACATCAACCGAAACCCAGCTGTTATAACAGTAGTCTGGGTTGCTCATCAGTCATTGTAAAACATCAAACACGGACACATCAATGTAATCATAAATAACAAACTCACCGGACATGTATATGTTATTCCAGAAGTCACACCCTAACACAAGTCATACAGGAAGTCCATACGTCACGCCGGAAGTCCCACCCATGCAAACCGGATGTCCCTCCCACCTGTCAAATCAATCTGAATGCCATAAATCACCAATTTGACACAATATACCCTACATTTACTACTCAGAACTCAGTACATGAGTGGAGACTAAAGGAATACAGAACTCAGTACAGTGCAGACAGAAGCAGCTGCTCGGGACAGCTCAGTTTCCCTTTGAAAAAAATTGAATCTGTTTGTAGGGTTGCTGGTTGGCGTTCCTTCCAGGACTGACGTCAGTGGGTGATGGTAGGGATACTCCTCTTCGCTGTCAGGAATCTGACCAGCCGAGGAGCTCCCCACCGTCCACCTCTGCTGGGTCATTTTCTGTCACGGCTTCATAAGGTGCAGCCAGGACACAGGAGCAGAGGTACGGCAATACACAATTATTTAATACATTTAAATACTAACAACTATAAGGAACAACAGGAACAACAAACGACAAAGACACACGGAACAAGAGAACCTATATGCAGTAGGAAGGTAACGAGGGGCAAACGAGACACGGGCGTAACACAATAAACACTGGGAAGTCACATAATCAGAACAATGAGAACTAAAATACATTCAACATAGAAATGCACCTATAATTAATGAATACTTTTTTTTATATTTGTGACATGTATGACGTTGCTGTGACGGTGAGGTGACGGACAGCTCCGTCATCTCCCTCTTTTTCCCTGTTTCCAGTAATCCATGAACTCACCCCGGACTCATTCATTGTCTTGTCTTCAATCATCACGCAAACCAGGTCTCAATTCAGTCATTAGTATGTGTTTAAATGTTTCTCCTCTGCTCCGTTCACTTGTCAGTCATTGTTCCCTGTCAATGTAAGTACATCAGTGGTCAGTGGTGAGTGTTTCGGTTCATTTAATTTTGTTTCGTTTTGTTTCGTTTGAACCTTTGCTTTTCATTCAGTTTGTTTTGTGCTCAGTGTTTATTTTCAATTAAATATCAACATTGAATGCCACTCTGTGTCACGTCCTGGCTGTGCCCCTAGCCATCTCTGCGCTGGGCTCGGGGCATAGCCAGGACAGGACAGGAGGTGGCCTTTAGCCACCTCTACTCCTTTTTTTGGTTTCCCCAATTGGAGGCAGGTGTTAGTCATTGCCTCCAATTGGGGACCCTATTTAAGTTTAGTTTGTAGGCCCCAAGGCGTGGTTCATTTTGGTTTTGTTTGTCCTGTGTAAGGAATACCCCCGTCACTGGTTGCTGCCTTTTTGTTTTGTTGGAGTCCTTCTTTCCTTTTCATTAAAACATGGATTACCCTTGTGACCTTCAGTCTACGCCTCTGTCCTTTCCACCCCACGACCGTGACACTCTGCTGGTGCCTGGTTCCTCCTCTCCACCATTACACAACCCTGACAGTTGCTTGATTCCCTTGAATCATTATTAAAGAAGTAACTGATATTTCACAGCTTGGAAAGTCATAATATAGCTCATTAACTTTTTTTTCCTTTTCAAATCAAGTGTGCCAATCATTCTGGTGGGGACGGTAGATGTGTGCAAGTGAACATGCATAAATGCATTCTGTGTATAACTTGTAGCAATGTCAGAACATGTGGTTGTCACTTTTTTGTTTTCACAGTGGTCAGTATTGAAGAGTTCTCATACTGTGGTACTTTTTTCCACGTATGCAACGTTTCTGTAACACAAATGGGCTGACACCACAAACCAAGCTGTCATGTTATGACCCTGAATCCGCATTTTGCAGATGCTCTTTGCGTGTTGATTTACAAGATATGCATTTAACTTAACTAGGTAAGATGACCACATACAGTTTCACAAGCATTCCAAAAATAACCACTACAGCAAGCTTTGAACTTGCAACATCTGTGCTGCTAATCTGGTCTAATTATGTCATGTGCCTAACCTGTAGATAGAACTTTGTCATTGAACAAGTACAGCACAATGAAAAGCAGTTATCATCTTATGAGAAGTGCAAATAGAAGAGGGCAGAAAATGTACAAGTATTACGTATATGTGTATTCCAAGAGAAGTGTGCAGATGTACAATGAAGGCAAATTCAGAACAGATGTCATTCTAAATGTGCAATGAGGGCAAATAGAGGAGGGCAGAAAACAAGTATTAAATATAATGTATGTTGCCAGTACGATAAATAGTTGTGTGGGTAGAAATTGCAATTGTAAATGTACAATCAAGGCAAATGGAAAGGGCAATGTAGCCCAGTACAGTGGTGGGCGGGTGGGTGTTGTAGCTGATGGGTTACAGTATTAAAAAATTAGACGAGAGACACAATCATGATCATAAAATTTTCATCAGCCATTGAGAAACTGTTGAAATCACCTGCACTGGGTTGTTACCAGGACTGTGTGGGATACAGTCTAGTGAATACAGCGTTTGACCAGTAACAAAAATGTTCACAACACAATCTGAAAATGACAGAATAATCTGACAGTGATTTGACTAAGGCTTTTAAACCCATATACAAGCTGAAAGTTGGTCTGGATAACTGAGTCAATTAAATTATTAAAACGTAAATAGAAAATGGTCAATATGCACAAACAGGAGGGCTAACTATAAAAATAACCCTACATTTTTTTAAAGAACATTTGCGAAAACAATATTTTTTTCTAAATGGAAAAAGGGGTCATGTTTATAACTGTTTATGGAGATGTGTTCTGAGGCTCAGACAGACAGGATGTGGTGGGACTGCAGAGACAAAGATGAATGTAGACCATTGGGGGAGAGACTAATCCCATGTCTGACTCAAATCTTGAACACATGCCACGTGCCAAGGTGACAAACACCAAAAACCTTTTCAAATTAGATTTTATGTGGCATTCAGACTAAACTTAGTGACAGAGTTAGTTCTAGAAAACCTCTGTGGAACTGGTAGATATCAGATGTGGGCTAAATGGGGAATCCCTACGTGAAAAAAGAGGAGACTAACAGGCATCCTGTATCCCAGGGTAACTCATGTACCCTTATCTCAGGGTAACTTACGTGCAAGATGAGCGATATTAGTTTTTTATATAGCAACACAAGTTTAATTTTGACATCATCATCATCCATGTGTTATGGTGTTTCAGTGTTAGTTTTAGAGTTTCATAATCTCTCCCCAGCGTCCTTCAAATGTTGCAGAAATGCTGTTGACAACATGATTTGTTGCTCGATAGACATCACAGCACCAATGTGCCTTTGTTTAACACAGATGCGTATTGGAATGCAATCAGGCAAGGCCTTAAGTGTGAGATTCAGTTTTAAACTGACGTTAGGCAACTAAACAAGAACCTTTGTGAAAATTGGTAATTAATACAATAATAATAATAATAATGATGCATTTGTAAAATAAAAAAATGAAGAGTAGGACTCCAGGGGATGCAATGTAATTTCTGCTTCTTCTTTGCATTGAAAGCAGTGTCAGTGTTAGTCTCTATCGGTTTATCTGGAATACTGTACACTCAGTCTCTTCAGTCTGTTATAGGTTCATATTGTTTTCATTTAGTGGTACAACCCAGTAAGAGCCACTCCCAGTTCTTCTGCTTCTCGATTTTTCTGTACATTTCAGACTAGTTTGAACAACTAAGTAACATGTTGGCTATAGACTTGATCCAACTTTGCATCTGTTTTATTCTAGTTGTACTGGGGGACGCACAAACTGATGTAAAGACAGTGAGAGGAATAGAGGGACAGACTGTAACTCTAAACACAGGATTAACTGGACTACAGAAGCATATGATTTATTGGACTTATGATCCCGCTGGATCAGAAACAATAATTGCTACCCTGAATGTTAGAAGAAATAGACCTGAATACAATGAGAGACTGCACCTGGATGCCCAGTCTGGATCACTGACAATCAAAAGTCTTACAACCAACGACCATGGACTATATGAGATGGAAGTAATTAGGTTACAGCCCTTGACCCAGACTTTCCATCTAATAATCTATGGTGAGTTTATATCTGGACTTTTACCCTTGAACATGCAGATGAAGTTGCAGTCCAGGACTTTTCCGATACCATTTTTTTAAACCTCCAGTTTTGGGCTAGATGTTAATTGATGTTAATAGATGTAAAATAGATCTGATCATTTTATGTGCATAATCTAGAAGTAGAAATACTATCGTACAGTAGGCTACCTGACTTAGACATGGAATGTACATACTGTACATGGTACATCATTTTCCAGGGACCTTTTTGGCTCAACAGTGTCAATTTACAACCAGTTGCCAAAAGAGCATCCCGGAATGTATATTTAACAAAGACAAACTACCATACACACTCTAACATCTCCAATGCAATATCTTAGTTCTCACCAATGTTTTGACGTAGTGTTCTTCTTAAGGGTATTATGTTAAACATAACTTTATGTTAAAGTAAAACGCTTAAACAGAGTTTCAGAGAAAGCAAGCAGTTGTTTAATGTCATGCCCATGATTGTCAGTGTACTGTTGGTCCTATTAGCATTAACATATTAAAATGAGACAAGAATGGATCACATACAATCATAAATGTGACCTAAATCACATTATGAACTCAATGTTATTTACTATGTATATACACTCACCTAAAGGATTATTAGGAACACCTGTTCAATCTCTCATTAATGCAATTATCTAATCAACCAATCACATGGCAGTTGCTTCAATGCATTTAGGGGTGTGGTCCAAACTGAATGTCAGAATGGGAAAGAAAGGTGATTTAAGCAATTTAAGCAGTCTTCAACTGTAACTGTCCAATTTTGGTGAGCTCGTGCAAATTGTAGCCTCTTTTTCCTATTTGTAGTGGAGATGAGTGGTACCCGGTGGAGTCTTCTGCTTTTGTAGCCCATCCGCCTCAAGGTTGTGCGTGTTGTGGCTTCACAAGGACTGCCCACAGGACTGCCGCATACTGAATGTTTTTCCCTTTTCACACAATTCTTTGTAAACCCTAGAAATGGTTGTGCGTGAAAATCCCAGTAACTGAGCAGATTGTGAAATACTCAGACCGGAATACTCAGAATGATCCACCTAAACTGGAACCAGCAGGCCATGACGGAGGAGGATCAACTGTGGAAGCGTCGCCTCCTCTTGTGCATGCTCGGCACGTTAACCGTGGAGGGTTAGTGCTCCCTTAACCGTGGAGGGCGTCGAGCATGTACTCGGGGAGGCGTGCAGACAAAGGGCCAGCACTAAGGAGCTGCTGGCCCGGTACCCATTCCGTCTGCGGAGGGACATCTTCCCAGGTGTGCCCAACACCTGGTTCGCAGTCCTCCACTGAACCGAGGCCTCCCCACATTTATTTTAGGGGGGGGCTATGGGGGTGCCCGAGGAGTCTACGTCTGGTGCCTCCTCGACCACGTGCAGGCTGGCCAGGCTGTAGGCTGGCCATTAGGCACGCACCGCTTCCTGCTCTGCGGCCTTCCGCCACCCCTGTCCCTGCGCCACAGCGCAGACTGTTCCCTGCTGCCCAGGAGCGGCAGCCAGCGCCCCCTGCTGCCCGGGAGCGGCAGCCAGCGCCCCCTGCTGCTCCGCCGGCTCCTGATCCTCTGCCGGTTCTGCCTCCCCGGCCTGTCCCGATGGCTCCGCCGCCATGGTTAGTCTCGGCTGTTCCGCCCCCTCGCCGATTGGGGTTCTGCGCTGCCCCTCCCTTGGGCTGGGGTTCGTCTTGGCCCGTCCGGTGGCCGGACCTTTGGTGGGGAGGTACTGTCACGGTTAGGTGAGCAGCAGCGCCACCGTTCCGTGCACCTTCAGTTCCCATATCACACGAACACATCCCGGACTGTCACGTTTCCAATCTTTCACACCAGGTCCCAATTGACATCATTTGTATGTATATAAATGTTTCCCCTCTGCTCCCCACATTGTGGATCATTGTTGCTGTTATTGTCTGTTCGTTCAGTGGTGAGTGTTACTTGTATGTACTGTCTGAACATTATCTGTTAAGACGCGTTGTCCCGCACTTTGATTTCATTCAGTCTGTAGTATAGTTTTCCGTTCGTTGTTCGGTTTTGTTTTGATTGTTTTCTAAACCCACGAACAGGAGATATTCCTGCACCTGGTTCCTTGCCCAACACTACACCACACAAAAATCTTGACACTGTCTGAGGTATTATAGTGATTCTAAATTTAGATTATCTACATAAAAACAACATATCACACATCCAGCACAAACTGAGAGGTTTAAAAAGATTGTGCAAATGTCTTGAGTCATGAAAAAAATGTGTATTTATTGCTTCACTCTATATCCCACTGGTTTTCTAGCTCCAGTATCTGTCCCTAATATCAGATGCATCACACAGAGTCGCTCAGTGGACAGACTATTAACAAAAGAGAGTTTTTCACTGGTGTGCTCTGTGAAAAATGGGAGAGATGTGATCCTGTCTTGGTACAGAGGAGAGGATATAATCAACCAGACCAGCAGCCGTGATCCCAACATAACCCTGTATTTACCCCTTGAGGTAAAAGAGGGGAACGAGACCTACCGCTGTGTTGCTAACAATCCTGTCAGTAAGCAGACAACCAAACTCCGCATTGAGGACCACTGTCAGCAACATACAGGTACAAATCTGTTGTGTTGATGTACTTTACGTGGTTTAAAGATTCACAATTGAATTAATGTAGTCAACCAGGGATGGAGTGGGACTCATTTTCAGCCTGGGAGCTGCATGGTGCATCAGCCCATTTAGATATGGGGCTGGGGGGTATAATGTACTAATGAAAACTAAACACTATTATTCAACACTTAACAACTATATAATATAACAAATATAAAGTTAGATAACACAGAAACAATTTTGAATAAAATATCTCAAATTACAAGAACACGAATATATAAAAAGTTGTGCTGTCAAGACAATTAAAATAATCCATCAAGATTATCTCATAATCCTCTGTAGTTAATCGCCATTAATTAGCCCTTAAACACATTTCTCTGTTTAAAAATTAGTGCATTAGGTTAAAGACATACTTTGTTCTATTGTAAACTATGGACATTAGTTGGCTTGAATTTAGATGAATGCAAGTTGTCTCAGCCCTTAAATGTCAGTCCATAAAATACCACACTAACTGGCAGCCTCTATACTGTATGTAGCCCATGTAAATCGAAATAAAAGGTTGCTGGTCTGTAAGTCCAACTGCAACGTACCACTACTGTATGAAACACATATTAACCCTTCTTCTCTGGAGAGCTGCAGGGTGTGCAGGCATTTGATCCAACACTTAATCAGACCTAAACCTTTCAAGATATTGCACTTTGATGTTTAGGTTGAAATGTGGTTAGAATGTGGTTGAAGTGGGGTCCTGTAAACGTCAGCTTTCCTGATGGATGGTTAGCCACATCTACATGCAAGGAGTAAACAGGCGGATTCACTCAACACGTTGTCTTGGGACCATATAGTGAGGTGGGCCTGACTTAAGGGAGGCACGGCTGACCTTTTCGTTCCACAGTTTTTTGGGGGAAGATTGAGTTGTAGGACGCAAGGAGGGATATTCCAGTTTCCATGCATCCATTGAACTAACGGATGTGTGGATGTGTAGCCCACTAACACGTTGTTAGGCAGGAATCATAAACGAGAGGTGGGTAAACTTCATGGCCGATCAGTCACGAACACGAATGGCCATACTCTCCAATGATATAGTGAAAAAAAATACATGCAATAACTTTCCCAGAAAACAAGATGTGCAGGCGAAACTGCAATCCTGACCTAATAGTTCATTTTTGGAGATCGTAAGAAATATCATATTAAGTGATACCTGCCAGAGTGTGCAAGCGGAGAGCTGATGGAAATCTCGGAGGTTAGGGTTAGGTCAAAAGAGTGGGGGGCAGGGGAATATTCTGTCTTTGGACTGGGGTAACCAACTAACTACAGGTCAGTTATAATGACGGTCCTGGAGCAACATTAATTATGATGTTGTAGGAACAACAATGACACGGAAATATCAGATTGTGTGAATCTTGATGGTTAAAATTTCTATAAATAGTTGACAAATTTGATTTGGTCCCCCCCAATGTTGACTCTATGGCTACAGCCTTGCTATAGGCTTACAGTAAGTAATTTATAATTTTTATATTTTAATAAATGAGCATTACATGGTTAGATTACAGGTGTAACTAAGACATTCTTCCTCATCTCAAATTAATCAAACTAAATCTGAGCAGACTCAGTGTGCATTGCCGAATATAGTAAGAATATAGCCACACCTTTTCGGACATTTGTAAACTTTATTAATGATGAATAAGAAATCAATTAACTGACATACAAAACTGTGTTTCTTATGTGTATCCCAAATAAACATCCTGTTATTTACAATGAAAATGAACTAGCATTAGCTTACTAACAGTATCTCTTGAACACTTTTGTTGAAACTACACACCAAAACAACTTTGTTTCACCCGTTTATACCATCTTACCTCAAAACTCAAAAATGTTTCATGAGCATTAAAAAGAGATTTTATCTCAATGAGACAACTTGTTTAAATAAAGGATTAAACAATCCTAATACACAGTCCACTCTCCTGCCCTAAAATTGACATTCCATGCACTGTCCAGGAAATGAGGGGTCCATAAAATACTCCAGAAAACCTCATGCTTCCCTTCATAGGGAGTTTTTCCTTGTCACTGGTGTGTGCCCATCTGCAAATGTAATAATATTGTTGTCATATTTGGCAACACGGTCATATGTGAACAAACTGTACAAGAGGTGAGTGAGACAGCAACCCTGTATTGGACACATTCCATCCATGTCTCAGTTTTAACTCAATCTAGATTTATGTACACAAACATTAGTTTCCTTTGTTTTTAGGGTAACGTTTAGTTTATTAGGGTACAGCAGTGTTAATTTAACCCCAGGTATGAAGAAAAACAATGCAGTAAAAACAAATGACACAGGCAGCCCAACGCTGATATGTTGCCCAATTATTAGTTAAATATGATTTGATATTTCAAATGACCAGTTAGTATTTCAATTAGTATCAAGAGGCCTTATTTTTAAATACGGAATAGTAATTGTAGCTTTTATTAAACGTTTAGGGTTTTAAGGTGATTGTGTGACATTTTATCGCAGGCAGATTGGTTGTGCTTTATTTCACCAGGTTATATACACAGTTACTTCCTGTCTGGAGTCCTGATAGTAGTTGCCTTCATGACAGTCATTGGGCTACTAGTTTGGATATACTGGAAAGAGAGTACATTAAAACATCAAGGTAAGATAAAACATTCCTCCACATATCTTTCACTTTATTTGTTGTCCTGTTTTGTTCTCTGTTTCGATTTAAACAAATGTAAAAAACATCAGAGAATGAAAATCCAAAATCAGGTGCTTACTTGGACTGAACAGGTTTTTTTATTTTTTAACCAGCCCCCCAACTCCCACAAACACACAAAGACAAAGTATATATCTCGGTGAATGTACACCACAGAAACATCAGACAATCAATAAATCAATCAATCAAATTTTATTTTAAGCACTTTTTACAACACCAGTTGTCACAAAGTGCTTTCCAGAGACACCCGGCCTTAAACCCCAAGGAGCAAACAACAGTAGTGTTGAATTTCAGTGGCTAGGAAAAACTCCCTAAGAAGGCCGAATTTTAGGAAGAAACCTAAAGAGGACCCAGGCTCAGAGGGGTGACCAGTCCTCTTCTAGCTGTTCCGGGTGAGATATTAAGAGTCCAATTGGAATAATAAATACATTTCTCTGGGCTAAATCCAGAGTCTATTTGATTTTAGACTAGGTCAGAAGTATGACCAGGTGGACAAGGACAGGGACAGCAACGGGCCCCCCAAACCAGGTACTGTGCAGGTGTGGACCAGGACCTCATCTCCTCCTAAACTGTAAAACTGGAGGAGACTGAGAAAAGTTAGAAGTGCATTCCTCATATCCCCCAGCACAATAATATAGCAGCATAACACCTTGGAACTGAGACGGGGGGTCTGGCGACACTATGGCCCTACACGGAACTCAATCCACCCACATTGCCAGGCATCAACCAAAGGGACCCCCACCAACCGCAACCCCCCTGAATGAGGGCCAAGTATTGCTAGCAGCGAACAGCCCAATTGCACAAGTGCGCAACAGAGAGTCAACAACAAGTGTGATGGTAATTCCATCGATTGACACTCTTAAAGGAGTAATAAACACAGACAAAATTCTCTAGGCACAAGTTAACCATTTTAATATTATTTCTTTGCAAATAAGAGAGACGCATCAACCGCTTACAAACATAATCGTCTGAGGAGTCTCTGACTCAAAACATGCACAATCCGTATTTATTACATAGAAAAGGGGTGTGGTAAGATGCTGTCCCCCCACCTTATCTCAACTCCTGAGGAGATACAATGTCTGGATAATCAACAGAGACAATAAAGGGTTATACAGATCTACTGATTTACGAGTAACCCTCTAAACCCCGGGTTCCGGTCAAGGATGACCCCTTAGGACAAATACCAGATCACCTCTCTCACGCTCCTCTACCTATCTAAACATGGGTACTCAGTATGAGAAAAGGCCCTGCCGCCAGCTGTTTGTTTAGAAATTCTAGGTACAATTAAAAGGCCTGCATTTTGCGATCGTAGGTTACGTGTATGTATGTATGGCTGGATAATTTCAGCAGGGTAAATAGGAGCAAGTCCATGTATTGATTTATGGGTTAAGAGTAAAACCTTAAAATCAGCCCTAACCCTAACAGGCAGCCAGTGTAAGGACGCTAGGACAGTAGTAATGTGTTCAAATGTTTTTGTTCAAGTTAGGAATCTAGCAGCCGTGTGCATCACTAATTGAAGTTTATTTATTAATTTGTCTGGATAACCAGAGAGAAGAGCATTGCAGTAATCTAGTCTAGAAGTAACGAAAGCATGGATACATTTTTCTGCATCAGTTTTTGATAGAAAGTTTCTAATTTTTGCAATGTTTCGAAGATGAAAATAAGCAACTCTTGAGACATACACTCACCTAAAGGATTATTAGGAACACCTGTTCAATTTCTCATTCATGCAATTATTTAATCAACCAATCACATGGCAGTTGCTTCAATGCATTTAGGGGTGTGGTCCTGGTTAAGAAAATATCCTGAACTTCAAACTGAATGTCAGAATGGGAAAGAAAGGTGATTTAAGCAACTTTGAGCGTGGCATGGTTGTTGGTGCCAGACGGGCCGGTCTGAGTATTTCACAATCTGCTCAGTTACTGGGATTTTCATGCACAACCATTTCTAGGGTTTACAAAGAATGGTGTGAAAAGGGAAAAACATCCAGTATGTGGCAGTCCTGCAGGCGAAAAAACCTTGTTGATGCTAGAGGTCAGAAGAGAATGGGCCAACTGATTCAAGCTGATAGAAGAGCAACTTTGACTGAAATAACCATTCGTTACAACCGAGGTATGCAGAAAAAGCATTTGTGAAGCCACAACACGAACAACCTTGAGGCGGATGGGCTACAACAGCAGAAGACCCCACCGGGTACCACTCATCTCCACTACAAATAAGAAAAAGAGGCTACAATTTGCACAAGCTCACCAAAATTGGATAGTTGAAGACTGGAAAAAATTTGCCTGGTTGGATGAGTCTTAATTTCTGTTGAGACATTCAGATGGTAGAGTCAGAATTTGGCGTAAACAGAATGAGAACATGGATCCATCATGCCTTGTTACCACTGTGCAGGCTGGTGGTGGTGGTGTAATGGTGTGGGGGATGTTTTCTTGGCACACTTTAGGCCCCTTAGTGCCAATTGGGCATCGGTTAAATGCCACGGCCTACCTGAGCATTGTTTCTGACCATGTCCATCCCTTTATGACCACCATGTACCCATCCTCTGATGGCTACTTCCAGCAGGATAATGCACCATGTCACAAAGCTTGAATCATTTCAAATTGGTTTCTTGAACATGACAATGAGTTGACTGTACTGAAATGGCCCCCACAGTCACCAGATCTCAACCCAATAGAGCATCTTTGGGATGTGGTGGAACGGGAGCTTCGTGCCCTGGATGTGCATCCCACAAATCTCCATCAACTGCAAGATGCTATCCTATCAATATGGGCCAACATTTCTAAAGAATGCTTTCAGCACCTTGTTGAATCAATGCCACGTAGAATTAAGGCAGTTCTGAAGGTGAAAGGGAGTCAAACACAATATTAGTATGCTGTTCCTAATAATCCTTTAGGTGAGTGTATTTTATATGTTCTTCAAATGAGAGGTCAGGGTCAAGGGTAACGCCAAGGTTTTTTACAGTTTTTTGGGATACGACCATGCAGCCGACGAGGTTCACAGTGAGATCTGCTAACAACGCTCTTTGTTTTTTGGGTCCTAAAACAAGCATTTCTGTTTTCCTTGAGTTTAAGAGCAAAAAGTTCTCTGTCACCCACCTCCTAATATCTGAATCGCATCACAGTGAAAGTTTACATTGTGATTTCGGATTACATCGCCCAGAGGGAGCATATATAGTGAGAACAATAATGGGCCCAGAACCAAGCCTTGAGGAACACCAAAGCATACCTTTGACTTGTCAGAGGATATGCCATCCACACTAACAAACTGATATCTTTCAGATAAATAAGATTTAAACCAGGCTAGAACATGTCCACATAGCCCAATATGGGTTTCAAGTCTCTCTAAGAGAAGAGAGTGATCAATAGTGTCAAAAGCAGCACTAAGATCAAGAAGCAACAGGACGGATGTGGAACCTTTGTCTGAGGCCATTAGAAGGTCATTTATTACCTTCACAAGTGCAGTCTCAGTACTATGATGGGATCTGAAACCGGACTGGAGTATTTCATGAATGTCATTTGTCTTTAGGAAGGCATTCAAGTTGTTGGGAAACACATTTTTCTAAGATTTTTGAGAGGAATGGGAGGTTCGATATTGGCCTTTAATTGTTTAATATGTCGGGATCCAGATTAGACTTTTTTAGACAATGCTTGGTTGAAGTGAAAATGAAATATTGGGATTTTCATTGGATATTATCATTACAAGAGTTACATTGTATCTTTATTATGTTCTCATGCAGAGTCTACTGGTGTAATCTATGCAGATGTCCTACCAGCACAGAAAATGTCTACATCACGATCGGTGAGATCAATGTTTAGGTTGATGTTCATACTGTATGTTCAGTTAGTAAATGGTACAGTATGTTCCTTTCTAAATATTATCTTTTTCTCTTCAGATCAACATAGAGAATAATCATGTGCATACACACACACACACACACACACACACACACACACACACACACACAAACACACAGTTAGTATGGAGTTTGCAAATCCAGGGTTGAGGGATTTCAATTCCCACCAGGGGCCAGTGTGAAAATACATATGAACAAACTGTTGTTAGTCTCTCTGGATAAGAATCTGCCAAATTACTTCAATGTAAAATAGAGGAAAAGCACAAAAAATACATAGAAACTTTAAGTCTCCATCTCTGCCTCTTTGTGTCTGAATGCTTTAGTTGTTAAAGTAATGAACCACATGGTGTCTTTTCTTACAGGGAGGAAATTAAACTGTGGATCCCTCAGTTCACTCAGTTCAGTATGAAGAAACAATCTACTCAGATCTACGTGTTTGTTTACACAATGATAATTATAGCCACAGTTTATTTATAAAAATAATTTTTAGTTCCTTAACATTTCATTTTGTACAGTTGATGAAGCAAATGTTGCTCATTTACATTTAACTTATAACTGCAATTAAGTGAATGTCTAAAGTTTCAATGTCTTGAACTTTTGTTTTATGAATAAAGTGCAGTCTATATATATTAAGACAATGACAAAGTAATTTTTTTACATCCATTAAAATAGAACTGTGTCACAATGTGTCTCCCCTAAAGTTTGTATTTACAGGATACCATTCACCAAGGTAACCCAAGATCCATAAATTCACAGGATAAAACTCACAAATGGGTATCCTGAAACAAGTGAAATAAGAATGTGAAAACCAATGGTTCAGTGATTCCGTTGCGTTCATTTTACCGTGGCCGTCCCGACATGACAAAATCCTTCCAGCCACGTCAAGAAAAATAAATAAATTAGCATTCTTTCTCCTCCAAACACAACGATTTGAGTTTTTACCAAAAAAGTCATATTTTGGTTTCATCTGACATTCTCCCAATCCTCTTCTGGATCATCCAAATGCTCTCTAGCAAACCTCAGACGGGTATGGACATGTACTGGCTTAAGCAGGGGGACACGTCTGGCACTGCAGGATTTGAGTCCCTGGCGGCGTAGTTTCTTACTGATGGTAGCCTTTGTTACTTTGGTCTAAATACTTAGACAACAATAAAAAAATAAATAATAATTCCCCAAAGGCCCATTCTGAACCAGGAAAAACCCTGCTGTTGCGGCGACCACGAGACGAGTCCAAAGTCCGTGCAGCACAACACATACATACTTCACAGAATAGAACTACCTGACTAGAAAGAAAATGCCTACTGCAAACTCCTCCCTGTGAAGTTCCCAGTCACCTTCACTAGATGTCACTGATTAACAACCTGAACACAAGAGCATCCATAACAACAATAGTCTACTACAGTGCATAGCATAGCATCATCTTCCGCTTATCCGGGGCCGGGTCGCGGGGGCAGCAGTCTAAGCAGGGATGCCCAGACTTCCCTCTCCCCAGACACTTCCTCCAGCTCTTCCGGGGGGACACCGAGGCGTTCCCAGGCCAGCCGGGAGACATAGTCCCTCCAGCGTGTCCTAGGTCTTCCCCGGGGTCTCTTCCTGGTGGGACGGGACCGGAACACCTTCCCAGGAAGGCGTTCCGGAGGCATCCGAAACAGATGCCCAAGCCACCTCAGCTGACCCCTCTCGATGTGGAGGAGCAGCGGCTCTACTCTGAGCTCCTCCCGGGTGACCGAGCATCTCACCCTATCTCTAAGGGATCGCCCAGCCACCCTGCGGAGAAAGCTCATTTCGGCCGCCTGTATCCGGGATCTATCCGGGATCGACCGCATTACTGCAGAAGCTGCACCGATCCGTCTGTCAATCTCCCGTTCCATCCTTCCCTCACTTGTGAACAGGAACCCTAGATACTTAAACTCCTCCACTTGAGGCAGGCACTCTCCACCAACCTGAAGTGGGCAAGCCACCCTTTTCCGACTGAGGACCATGGCCTCGGATTTGGAGGTACTGATTTTCATCCCCACCGCTTCACACTCGGCTGCAAACCGTCCAAGTGCATGCTGAAGGTCCTGGCTTGAAGGGGCCAACACGACAACATCATCCGCAAAAAGCAGAGACGAAATCGTGTGGTCCCCAAACCTGACACCCTCCGGCCCCTGGCTGCGCCTAGAAATTCTGTCCATAAAAATTACGAACAGAACCGGTGACAAAGGGCAGCCCTGCCAGAGTCCAACATGCACAGGGAACAAGTCTGACTTACTGCCGGCAATGCGGACCAAGCTCCTGCTTCGGTCGTACAGGGACCTGACAGCCCTTAGCAAAGGACCCAGGACCCCATATTCCCGAAGCACCCTCCACAGGATGCCGCGAGGGAAACAGTCGAATGCCGTCTCCAAATCCACAAAACACATGTGGACTGGTTGGGCAAACTCCCATGAACCCTCCATCACCCTGTAGAGGGTATAGAGCTGGTTCAGTGTTCCACGGCCTGGACGAAAACCACACTGTTCCTCCTGAATCCGAGGTTCTACTATCGGCCGTATTCTCCTCTCCAGAACCCTGGCATAGACTTTCCCGGGGAGGCTGAGAAGTGTGATCCCCCTATAGTTGGAACACACCCTCCGGTCCCCCTTCTTATAAAGAGGGACCACCACCCCGGTCTGCCATCCCAGAGGCACTGTCCCCGACTGCCACGCGATGTTGTACAGGCGTGTCAGCCAAGACAGCCCCACAACATCCAGAGACTTGAGGTACTCAGGGCGGATCTCATCCACCCCCGGTGCCTTGCCACCGAGGAGTTTCTTAACCACCTCGGTGACTTCAGCCCGGGTGATGGACGAGTCCACCTCTGAGCCCTCATCCTCTGCTTCCTCAATGGAAGACGTGACGGCGGGATTGAGGAGATCCTCGAAGTACTCCTTCCACCGCCCGACGACATCCCCAGTTGAGGTCAACAGCTGCCCACCTCTACTGTAAACAGCGTTGGTAGGGCACTGTTTCCCTCTCCTGAGGCGCCGGATGGTTTGCCAGAATCTCTTCGAGGCCAGCCGATAGTCCTTCTCCATGGCCTCACCGAACTCCTCCCAGGCCCGAGTTTTTGCCTCCACAACCACCCGGGCTGCAGTCCGCTTGGCCTGTCGGTACCCGTCAGCTGCCTCTGGAGTCCCACAAGCCAACCAGGCCTGATAGGACTCCTTCTTCAGCTTGACAGCATCCCTTACTTCCGGTGTCCACCACCGGGTTCGGGGATTGCCGCCTCGACAGGCACCGGAGACCTTACGGCCACAGCTCCGAGCGGCCGCTTCGACAATGGCGGTGGAGAACATGGTCCACTCGGACTCAATATCTCCAGCCTCCCTCGGGATCCAGTCAAAGCTCTGCCGGAGGTGGGAGTTAAAGATCTCTCTGACAGGAGACTCGGCCAGACGTTCCCAGCAGACCCTTACAGTATGCTTGGGCCTGCCGAGTCTGTCCAACTTCCTCCCCCGCCATCGGATCCAACTCACAACCAGGTGGTGATCAGTTGACAGCTCCGCCCCTCTCTTCACCCGAGTGTCCAAGACATGTGGCCGCAGGTCAGATGAAACGACAACAAAGTCGATCATCGACCTGCGGCCTAGGGTGTCCTGGTGCCACGTGCACTGATGGACACCCTTATGCTTGAACATGGTGTTCGTTATGGACAAACTGTGACTAGCACAGAAGTCCAATAACTGAACACCGCTCGGGTTCAGATCAGGGGGGCCATTCCTCCCAATCACGCCCCTCCAGGTGTCACTGTCGTTGCCCACGTGGGCGTTGAAGTCCCCCAGTAGAACGATAGAGTACCCAGTCGGAGCACTTTCCAGCACCCCTCCCAGAGACTCCAAGAAGGTCGGGTACTCTGCCCTGCCGTTCGGCCCGTAGGCACAAACAACAGTGAGAGACCTATCCCCGACCCGTAGGCGCAGGGAAACGACCCTCTCGTTCACCGGGGTAAACTCCAACACATGGCGGCAGAGCTGGGGAGCTATAAGCAAACCCACACCAGCCCGCCGCCTCTCACCATGGGCAACTCCAGAGTGGTGAAGAGTCCATCCTCTCTCAAGGAGTGTGGTTCCAGAGCCCAAGCCGTGCGTAGAGGTGATCCTGACTACCTCTAGTCGGAACCTCTCAACCTCACGCACCATCTCAGGCTCCTTCCCCGCCAGCGAGGTGACATTCCACGTCCCTAGAGCTAGTTTCCGTGTCCGGGGATCGGGTTGTCTAGGCCCCCTCCTTCGACTGCTGCCCGATCCTCTCTGCACCGGCCCCTTATGGTCCCTCCTGTGGGTGGTGAGCCCACGGGAGGGCGGCCCCATGTCGCTCGTTCGGGCTGGGCCCGGCCGGGCCCCATGGGGAAAGGCCCGGCCACCAGGCGCTCGCGAACGAGCCCCAACCCCGGGCCTGGCTCCAGGGTGGGGCCCCGGCTGCGCCGTCATCTACTACAGTGATGGATTAGAAAGACAATGCCATCGTTTTTAGCTTTAACAAACACTCATGCAGTAGATGAGAATCTACACAATGTAATAGATGTAAAAATCTGGCTAAGATATCGTAGATAAAGCCGCAAACAAAAATGTGAATAGAGACACCCACTGTCATAGATGAAGAGAGACATTAGCCCACAATAATATAAAAGTGATGAGGGTTGATGGAATACATTTACATTGACACACATTCATTTAGATTCATATACTTAACTGTATATACTTTATGTTTCTGTTCTGCAAGTCCATTCCTTCTAAACCCAAGACAAGCACAATGTGAATGTTTCAAATTAGGGTTCAGGGTGTTGTGTCCTGATTTGTCCCCCTCCTCCTACAAAGTGTCCACTTATAATGCCCTTCATTATCTTAATGAAGTTTGTCCCTCATAGACTTTGCAGTGATGTGGGGATAAAAATTCACAGGTACTTTACACTCTCACAAGGCCACTTAGAAGCAATCAGTACCTTAATTTGGTTAATTTCCCTCGACTCTGTCCTCTCTACTTTGTACTCTGAATATAATCCAAATCCTGTAATCTTGACATCCTTCAGATGTCATATGGAAGATAAGGGCCTGGAAAGGTAAAGCAACACATTGTCTGCTCATAGTGACAGTTTGTGTTCTTCTGCCCATGCCATAATTAATTTTATATTCTGGTTTAGATCTGATCAGTTGTGCTATGGGCTTAATACAAATAGCAAAATGTAGTGATGAAAAAGAGCAACCCTGTCTACACCCGCATTTCAGTACAAATGCCTCCAACATATGACCTTAACAGGCGCTCGCGTATTTGAATAGAGTATACCAGCCCATTTAAAAGGCAAGGTGACAAGCCAAAACGCTGCACAGTTTTAAAAATACATTCCTGGAAGAAAGCTCAAATGCTTTGGAATCATTACCCCCTCTCCACTGAAAAGGTATGGGCCATAGCATTGAGGAGCTAAGGAATATTGTCACCTTAATGGCAACTTGCAATGAAGCCTGTACTGTCCAGGTGTATGATATAGTTAATTATTTTATTCAACCTTCTAATCATAATTTACACTAATATTTTTAGATCAACATTAAAACCCTTTGAACCTCTGCGGGTCCATAAGGAATAGAATGTGCTCTTTAACAAATGGAGACCATATGTAATGACCTTTGGCTTGACCTTTTCACTTCACAGTATATGACCTTGGGTGTTAGATTTACAATGTTGTTTTGTTTCCAAATCTCTTGTGGTTCCTTCCCCAGTGAGGATTCATACTGCATGATGACTTCCAAACAGAATTGAAAAGGATTAAATGGATTGGTCTGCTGAAACTGCAACCTGTAAGGATAAACAAAGACACTGAAACACAGACTTTATTTGAAGCAGTTCTAAATTTGAAAAGAACCAAATATCACATTTTGCCTGATAGGTTTTATGGGCATTATGACTCGTTGACAATTTCAGTTCATTGGTCTTGCTTCAACACAGTTCAAAAGGTACAGAAATCTCCAATTTAAATTCAAAATGTCATTTTGAACAAGAAACCAGGCAAGCCTAATTCATCCCGCAATAGAAAGTGTTGCTATCTCGAGACTCAAACCTGGGACACCCACATGAAAGGATGTGTCATTAACCACAAAACCACACATATGTACATTTGCCAGGTGCCAGTATAGCCTCTTGTCCCTATCCTGAACAAATCCTCTTTTGCCACTGGCCGTTTTAACAGAGTATTAGCCAGTAATAAGCTTTACTGGCATCTGCTAACTTACTGGAATAGTCATAAGAATTGAGCAATAGCTAGCGAGTCTGCCAAAGCTATTTCATTTCATGGCATAAGTATGTATTTTTTTCTTTCATGGCAAAAAAACACTTTTTTTTCATTCGTGAATGATATTTATACAATAACTATTAATATAGGTGACGATAATAAATTTTTTCATCAAGTGAAAGATGATACAATCGTGGAAACTACCAGAAATAATTCATAAATGTCGCTGCTCTCAATAAATTAGAACTTAGGTCTTCCACATGAGAGGCGGTGTCTTTAACCACTACGCCACGGCAATACACGTTTCAACAGTCGCTAGACTCCATCGAGGATTGTGTTAAACTGACTAACGTTTCTTATTAAGTTTACCTCCACCATAGCGTCTATGAACTGTATTGCTTTTGTCACTGGCCGTTTTAACAGCTTATTAGCCAGTAATAGGCTTACTAGTACCTATTAACTTCCTAGGAATAATCATAAGAATTGAGCAATTGGTAGCGAGACAGAAGATTAACTTTTTTAAGCCAGAAACAGCAATATAATCGTATTCAGTTTCAGTTAAGGCTTACTATAATTAACTACTGTATGTTAAGCCAGCAAATGTGTTTGTCTATCCTGACCCGAAACGCATGCACGGATGCGTACTTCGAAAATCCACCAGAAATTGTCACAATTCAGGTGCTATATAATTGATGTCATATAATTAGAATATCATCAAAAAGTTGATTCATTTCAGTAATTCCATTCAAAACGTGAAACTTATATACTGTATACATTCATTCCTCACAGACTGATATATTTCAATTGTTTATTTCTTTTAATTTTGATGATTATAACTGACAGCTATTGAAAACCCCAAATTCAGTATCTCAGAAAATTTGAATATTGTGAAAAGGTTGAATATTGAAGACACCTGGTGCCACACTCTAATCAGCTAATTATCTCTAAAAACCTGCAAAGGCCTTTAAATGGTCTCTCAGTCTAGTTCTGTAGGCAACACAATCATGAGGAAGACCGCTGACTTGACAGCTGTCCAAAAGACGACCATTGACACCTTGCACAAGGAGGGCAAGACACAAAAGGTCATAGCTAAAGAGGCTGGCTGTTCACAGAGCTCTATGTCCAAGCACATTAATAGAGAGGCAAAGGGAAGGAAAAGATGTGGTAGAAAAAAGTGTACAAGCAATAGGGATAACCGCACCCTGGAGAGGATTGTGAAACAAAACCCATTCAAAAATGTGGGGGAGATTCACAAAGAGTGGACTGCAGCTGGAGTCAGTGCTTCAAGAACCACCACGCACAGACGTATGCAAGACATGGGTTTCAGCTGTCGCATTCCTTGTGTCAAGCCACTCTTGAACAAGACACAGCGTTAGAAGCGTCTCGCCTGGGTTAAAGACAAAAAGCACTGGACTGCTGCTAAGTGGTCCAAAGTTATGTTCTCTGATGAAAGTAAATTTTGCTTTTAAAATTTCCTTTGGAAATCTAGGTCCCGTGTCTAGAGGAAGAGAAGAGAGGCACAGAATCCACGTTGCTTGAAGTCCAGTGTAAAGTTTCCTCAGTCAGTGATGGTTTGGGTGCCTTGTCAGCTACTGATGTTGGTCCACTGTGTTTTCTGAGGTCCAAGGTCAATGCAGCTGTCTACCAGGAAGTTTTAGAGCACTTCATGCTTCCTGCTGCTGACCAACTTTATGGAGATGCAGATTTCATTTTCCAACAGGACTTGGCACCTGCACACAGTACCAAAGCTACCAGTACCTGGTTTAAGGACGATGGTATCCCTGTTCTTAATTGGCCAGCAAACTAACCTGATCTTAACCCTATACAAAATCTTTGGGGTATTGTGAAGAGGAAGATGCGATACCCCAGACCCAACAATGCAGAATAGCTGAAGGCCACTATCAGAGCAACCTGGGCTCTCATAACACCTGAGCAGTGCCACAGACTGATCGACTCCATGCCACGCCGCATTGCTGCAGTAATTCAGGCAAAAGGAGCTCCAATTAAGTATTGAGTGCTGTACATGCTCATACTTTTCATGTTCATACTTTTCACTTGACAAAGGATATCGGCTAAGTTAAAAGAATAACATATCTTGCTCCAGACAGTCTGAGGACAATTTCACATGTTTTATCTATGAGAATTTGAATTTCATATACTTTAAACAAAACATTTGGCCTTTTTAATGGCTTCCATAAGTGGGTAAAGCTAAGGGCTCCAGGAAGTGGGGCAGACTACCATGTTTCCCATTAAAACAGAGTAGCCTATTACTAAGGGTTACATTTAAGTGTTCAGCCTGGTCTCACCTGTGGTAATTTCCCCAACACAAGCATATTCAGTTTGGGGATAATGAAACTTTAAGTGAAAGCTAAAATATATTTTCCTCTCAATAGATTGAAATAGAAATGTATGATTTTGAAACCAACTGAAGTGAGGGTAGAGACCGAAAGTCATCCCCCATTGTTGGCGATAGAGAAATTGAACCACAGACATGGTCAAAATATGCATAAAAGATGTAATCTAGTCCACCACTACTTGGAATAAAAATGGATACAATTAAAAAAAAGAAAAATCTCTATTTTCAAACAAAACTGTATCAAAATTTCCTTAAGATTTAGGAGGTTAGTAAGACATTATGTTTGTGTTGTCACAAGGTATGTGAAAATGCTAAATTTGTGTGCTTTAGATGTGCTAATACAATCGCCCTGGTGGTTGCAGCAGGTAAACCACTACAACTTGGGATAGAATTTAGTTGAGCAGCTTTTCCCCTAGTGGGCAAACTGATTATTTTGTCAGTCATGTGGCAAGAAACTACAGGATATTTACAGATCCATTATAGCCAATTCCAAATTCAGATCTGTGAGAGGGTACTGAGTTTATGTCAAATCTGAGAGCTGTTTACCTATGAAAGACACATTTTTCGATAGGTTATGGTTTATAATTACTTTGCATAAGCGAACGTGCTGCTCACTGATGTCTTTGATTGTTTGTGAATGTTTGAGTTTTTAACATTTCCACTTAGTTTTTTTATTAATATACAGTTTGCAGCTCCTTATCGAATGGATTCCAGATCCATCCCTTTTACCAATTCTCTATTTTTCATGTCCGTCCCGAAATTATGGCCAGTGCGGGTCCAGGAGGGCGCCTCCTGTGGCTGTATTTGTCATTGTTCTGCATTCACTGATGGTGTCACTTTCCATTGACTTAATGAAGTGAAGGCAGGGGGGATGTATGATATGATAACTGATTAGGATTGGAAAGAGTTGAGCTTTGGGCATGAAGCAAATTAAATTGGTACTTATAGAGAGTTACATGAACATTGGTTTCTCAACCCTTATAATCTGAGGAGGGGGAGGGATTGATGCCTGTCATACATTGAGTTATGTGTCAGAGTGGAGTGCGTCAATTGGGTCTTATTTACATTCATTTTGTTTTGAGGAACAATAAGACCTCATTGGTCACTTACTCCTTTTTGATGTTTTGTTTTAGTCCTTTGTAACATAAGTGTATGGGCTTTTTTTAATATTAGGAATTGAATTGTACTTTTAATGTTTTTTCAATGTTTTTACTTAAATGTTGTGTTCAGTTTACAACAGACCATCTGTTTATCTGTATACAGGAAGCCATGTTCATTCAAAGTGCAACAGTAATTAGTCTATGGGCTTACAGTACTGTGATTCTGGTTGTATTCTGGTTGCGGTGTCTAAAAAGTAGAGGTACGGTTGGAAGATTGAGTTAGATGAGATCGAGTTTGTATGACCAAGTATGAAGACCGAGTCTGTAACATCATGAACAATAGAGTATCAAATGCTGCAATTAATAATTGAATTACTGTCTCCCTTGACGACCAGTTACGTGATCATTATTTCAACCACTATACGAAAAGGCTGATTTCTAACAGGGCTCTTGTGGATGCCACGATACCTCACAAAGTTGGTCCCACCACAAGGCAGACAACTGGGCAGGAGAACCATTGACTCTCTGGTACCTTCAACCACTGAATTGTTTCAGCAGCAGGAAGGACTGTGGAATCGGACAGGACTTGGCAGGACTGAGGAGAGACATCACCTGGCAGGACAATGGTATTCATCAGACTGCTGACTGTGTGGTCCTGTGTGTCCCTCACACCCATATGTGTCTGCCAGCTCACTGCTCATCTGAAAACCACAATAGACGTTTACGGTCAGAAAACATACTCACTTATAGGCAGAAAACATTCTTGTGCAGACATAGGAGAAATTTCAGTAAACTGCTTTGCTCTGGGACAGAACAGCATATTTTTCACTTTGCTGACTGGATCATTGAATTTAGCACCTGGTCAGATTGTCTAATCACTAGGCTCCTGGCCAAACCCATGGCATGAGGCTCAGTTTGATAATATTGGAAGGGTATCCAGGATAACACCACTAATTTAATGCCATGGATAAGTGCCATTGGATCTTTTGTGACAACAGAAAGTCAGATCACCACCTTTGCGTTCCATCAGAAAGACAGGGCAAATTAGTAAGATTTACTGTACTGAAATTAGGACTGGTATTTTTTCATTTCATATAGTTGCACTGTTTTGGTGATGCAAAAACCAACCGGAAAGTAAAGGTTCATGCTCGCATTAACTTTGAAAACCTTTTTACCTTTCAGTAGACTGCCATCTAGTGGAAGACAACTACAATCTGTACATACATTTCAGCCATTTCTAAAATCTATAGAAAGGATGGCAGCTGGTTGTTTTCTTTAACAGCTTTTCAATATCATATCCAAATCATCCAAACACATATAAAATTGTTTCATGCAGGTCAACAAACTCCATTCAAGTAATGACACCTATAAAAGCAATCAAATACATTGTCATGAAACTTGCATTCAATTTCAGATACTTTTGGACAATTTGTATATGATGCTCTAAAATGCTAATGTAGATGTCTGGGCTTGAATAGGACTAGGACCGTGCAACAAATGATAAAAATGTGCCGGGAAACTAAACCAAAGTTTTCATTCCTGTTAAACCTTGTCCATAGACTGATTACAAGGTAAAGCCGCCAATATGCCATTTTGTAATTTGGGTGAACTATCCCATTGAGTAGAGAAATATTTGATGAGCCCTGTATTTCAGCAGTAATAAAAAAAAATACATTAAGAGAGCTATGTAAAACATATACATTAAAAAAAGTTGAATATAATTCATAAACAATTTGAAATGCCTTATAGGCAACAGAACATCTAACTTAAGGTTACTCTGGAAAGACATGGCATGAGAGGGGAGCTTAGTTGTCTAAAACAGTTCTATGTAACTGTTATAAGTTGACATTTTCAGTTAGCCCATCTTTACCTGACAACCCTGTCATTAAGCTTCTTTTCAGGTTTTGCTGTAAACCTAAGGCAGGTTTATTCACATCTTGTGTACATCAAAAAAATAAGTAATTGCCAATAAACAGCATTTACCAAGCTACCTGGTTAGTGATTGAAATGTTAGCTTGGTAAGACACTATCAAATAGCTCAGAGAATTCAGACAAACATTGCAGGGTTGAATTTCTGAAGCTTGACAGTCATGGAAAGTGGCATGATAGCTAACAATCTAGCTGAGCCAATCAAAACTAAAATCAAATGAAAATGAATAGGGTTGGGTATAACCATTGTGGCTCACACAATGTTGAAAATGCTACAATAAAACCTAGCTAACTTATAAGCGGTTGGTGAGATTGCTAAAAATAAATTATGTTATGAACTAAGGTACATTTGAGAAATGTCTGTCTTTCCATTGGCTGGTATGTAGATCTTTACTTTGATTGTGACACACGTCTGTATGATATCAGAGGATTATTAGGTATTTGGGCCATGTCCTCCTGCCTAGACAAAGAAGGGTGTCAGTCCTCTCTGTTCCTTAGGAATGTGGTCCTTGGGGGGAAGTAAGGTCAGTTGGCCCAGTAAACATTACATTATGGCAGGAAGGATAACAGTAAACATTATGGCAGGAAGGATAAGGTGGGGGGACAGCCCGCTCTTTGGGTAAAAACCTATGTGACACAAGACAGATGGGCAACAACTTACCTCACCCCATTTAACTGTAATAAATACAATGCTGTTCGTGTATTACTTTAGAGACTCCTCGGACGATTATGTTTGTAAGCGTTTGACGCGTCTTTCTTATTTGCAAATAATTAATAAAACTGTTAAATTGTGCCAAGAGAATTTTGTTCTTACTCCTTTAAGAGTGTCGATCTATGGAATTGCCATCACATTTCCCACAAATTATCCTCTATCCCGCTGCTGCAATGTACACAGCTGATCACAAGGCATTGTTCTTCACAAAGCTATGCCAAAGACAACAGACTACAACATTCAATAATCGATTTGTATTCAAACAAGAAATTAAAGCTTACTTTTTATGTTAAATAAAGTAATTGGACACATAGATACAAATTGCATCCAAACATGTTTTTGTCAACCAAATAGGAGCTACGTTGACATGAGTTGACATGGCAGCATGCTACCCTAAAAAGGAAGATGAGCCTCCAACCAAACCTCATATACATTAAATGGAATACGGTCAGAGATGCTGCTAACCTGTCCAGCCCACAGAGTGTTGAATATGTTTTACCAAAAGCTAACTAGCTGCTGAGTACAACATGAGATATTATTACGACTCATTTAGAAACATACACTATATGTCCAAAAGTATGTGGTACCCTACTAATTATTGAGTTCAGGTGTTTCAGCCACACCCATTGCTCACAGGAACATAACATTGAATTGAAATGATGATTGCGAGCCAGGCCTTCTCCTCCAACACTCCAAAATCTTGTAGAATGCCTTCCCAGTGGCGTCTCTTATAGCGGCAACTCCATATTAATGTCCATGGTTTGGGATGTCCAACAAGCTCATGTGTGTGATGGTCACATGTCCTCATTGTGTATCTCACTTTACCCAGCTGGCACACCTTGGGCTGTTCAGAAACAACAACCACTAAATATAAACAGGAACCGTTCCAGGTTACATGTGTCCGGAAAGTGTTCCACATTTCCTCCTAAGGTAAAGAACAACAACTCACTTTTTCATCAGGTAAACTATATCCAACACAAATCTCCCCACAAGGGTTTTTATTGAAATAATCAGTCACAGTGTAGTTAAATACAGACTCTTTAGGGTGTGTCAACATGGTATTTCCCTAACCTGTACTGTCAGCACAAAGACAAAACAGTAAGTAAAAATGAAAGATTTCAGTGGAGTAGTGTTATCCAGAATGATTTATAGTAGTGAGACATTCTCCAGCATGTCCACTCACATGTCTTGAGTATTCATCTTAGTGAAGAAAAGACCCTAAAATTTACACTGCTGTTGCCTTTGTCGGATGCATTCAAGCTACTCCTATTTCCTTAACTATCACTAAAATCTCTTCCTTAAATGATTAAGTTTAAGATTAAGTTAGACTCTCCCAAAGTTAAGCTCTGAATACCAGCCCCGGGCCTATTGTCCTAAATTGTGACGTGTTAAGGATGAAGACTATATTACTAAGGTGATGTCCATTGTGCAGAGCCCAATAAAGAAGTACAACTACCCTTGGAACCCGCCACGGAAAGTAGAGGAGCTAGGGGGATGCCCCTAACATTCTGCAGATATGACAACAAGGCGTGATAAATCCTGATGATGTTGATCTCACCCTTCTCCACACCACAAACTATTTACTTGCTCGGTGGGAGCAGCCCTGCAAACGTATTGAGAGAATATTAAATAACCGCAATGCGTGACATGAAAAAGAAAGAAGCTTAGAGAGAGGACTTTCAAGTGCAGACAAGTACAAACTGGAAATTCCAATCCAATATGTCTCACCCCCTTCCACGAAAGGGACCTAGCATGTTGAGCTTGGCTTGTTAACCTTTGATTATTGTGTATAATGTTCTGTTTTTTTTTGTAAAAGCTTTTATATGTGCTAAGTGTACCATAACGAATGAGAAAGCATGCCGCCTCTGGATCAGTGGAAACGTTTTCTCTGAAATGATTCATCATGCTTCACTACCTGGCAGTCTGATGGATGAATCTGGGTGTGGCAGATGCCAGGAGAACGCTACCTACCAGAATGCATATTACCTATTGTAAGCTTTGGTGGAGGAGGGATAGTGATCTGGGGCTGGGTTTCAGGGTTTGAGCTTGGCCCCTTAGTTCCAGTGAAGGGTTATTGTAATGCTTCAGGGTACAAAGACATTTTGGTGATTCCAAATTTGTGGCAAAAGTTTGGGGAAGGCCCTTTCCCTTTCCAGCATGACTGTGCCCATGTACACAAAGTGGGGTCTATAAAGACAGTTTGACAAGTTTGGTGTGAAGGAACTCGAGTGGCCTGCATAGAGCCTTGACCTCAACCCCATTGAACACATCTGGAATAAATAGAAACAGCGAGTCAGGCCTTTTCGTCCAACATCAGTGCCTGACATCACAAATGGATGAATGGGTAAAGATTCCTACAGAGCCACTCCAAAATCTTGTGGAAAGCTTTCCCAGAAAAAGTGCTGGCTGTTACAGCTGCAAAGGGGGGGCCAACTCTATATTACTGTCCTTGGATTTGGAATGGGATTTCCAATATATGGGTGTGAGGGTCGGGTGTCCACATACCTTTGGCCATATAGTATAACCTCCAGTTTGTTGATGGAATACACATTTTTTTTGTTAATAGCTTTAATGTTATAGTGTACATTCATAAGAGTAGAGGTGATAAAACAAAGTCCTTGCTTATTGTCTTACAGACAGGTTTTTTATTTGTTTGACTTATTGAAATATAGAATCATGAAGAAAAATATATTTGAATTGAAGACTCCATAGTGAAAGGCAGACCTAATTTATAAATGTAACATTTTTTTGTATTTTATACACCAGGTGTGCTCTGTTTTCTGTTGATTAAATTACGTTTTGCGTTGTGTCACAATGGTGTTGTGATGGAATGGACGAACCAGGCGCAGGCAGAGTGGCAGTCGATGTTGTATTTTAATTGGAAAAATAACACTGAGCACTAACACAAACTGAATCGAAAATACAGCCTTGATTAAAACGAAAACAAAACACTCACCACATACACAAAACATGCGGAGACAAGGAACAATGATTGACAAATGAAGGGACCAGAGGAGCAACATTTAAACACATGACCGAATTGGGACCTGGTGTTAGTGATAATCAATGACAAGACACATGTCAAGTCTGGGATGTGTTTGTGGATGAAAAGAAAACCAGGAAAAGTGGGTGATGACAGGGCAGTCCGTCACACCTTGTGTTTGTACATAACAGTAATTAATCAAATTAAAAAGCATGTAATCCTGCCCTTCCTTCTCTCTCTGCTGCACAATTGGCAACAGCATAATGCTTTGTGTTGTGATGTGATTATGAAATACAACATTTTAGAAAGCAGCCCACCTTGTTTTCAATGTAGTCATTGACAGCTCATATTTGCACTACCTTGTCAGTTGGCTGTCAAGTGTCCACAGAGTTCCTAGCATACCATCCATCCATCATCTTCCGCTTATCCGGGGCCGGGTCGCGGGGGCAGCAGTCTAAGCAGAGATGCCCAGACTTCCCTCTCCCCAGACACTTCCTCCAGCTCTTCCGGGGGGACACCGAGGCGTTCCAAGGCCAGCCGGGAGACATGGTCTCTCCAGCGTGTCCTAGGTCTTCCCCGGGGTCTGCTCCCGGTGGGACGGGACCGGAACACCCTCCCAGGAAGGCGTTCCGGAGGCATCCGAAACAGATGCCCAAGCCACCTCAGCTGACCACTCTCAATGAGGAGGAGCAGCGGCTCTACTCTGAGCTCTTCCCGGTGACCAAGCTTCTCATCCTATCTCTAAGGGATCGCCCAGCCACCCTGCGGAGAAAGCTCATTTCGGCCGCCTGTATCCGGGATTTTGTCCTTTCGGTCATGACCCAAAGCCAATGACCATAGGTGAGAGTAGGAACGTAGATTGACCGGTAAATCGAGAGCTTCGCCTTGCGGCTCAGCTCTTTCTTCACCACGACAGACCGATACATCGACTGCATTACTGCAGAAGCTGCACTGATCCGTCTGTCAATCTCCCGTTCCATCCTTCCCTCACTTGTGAACAAGACCCCTAGATACTTAAACTACACTTGAGGCAGGCACTCTCCACCAACCTGAAGTGGGCAAGCCACCCTTTAACAACTGAGGACCATGGCCTCGGATTTGGAGGTACTGATTCTCATCCCCACCGCTTCACACTCGGCTGCAAACCGTCCCAGTGCATGCTGAAGGTCCTGGTTTGAAGGGGCCAACACGACAACATCATCCGCAAAAAGCAGAGATGAAATCGTGTGGTCCCCAAACCTGACACCCTCCGGCCCCTGGCTACGCCTAGAAATTCTGTCCATAAATATTACGAACAGAACCGGCGACAAAGGGCAGCCCTGCCGGAGTCCAATATTCACTGGGAACAAGTCTGACTTACTGCCAGCAATGCGGACCAAGCTCCTGCTTCGGTCATACAGGGACCTGACAGCCCTTAGCAAAGGACCCAGGACCCCATATTCCCGAAGCACCCTCCACAGGATGCCGCGAGGGACACAGTCGAATGCCTTCTCCAAATCCACAAAACACATGTGGATTGGTTGGGCAAACTCCCATGAACCCTCCAACACCCCGTAGAGGGTATTGTCACGGCTTCGGGGTTTGGACAAGGAGGAGCAGGAGAAGGCGTGGTGGAAGGATCTTTTTAATGGTATCCTCACGAACCAATACAAGATATGTATATACAGGTGACGAAGCGTCGTACAGCTCTTTAGTAGTCAGAGACAATCACACACAAAGACAGGGGGAGCAGAGGGAACATATATACCGGGGGAAACAGCGATGATGAGGAACAGGTGCACTAAACGAGACACAGGTGAAATGTATGATGAGACGGTGGTGTCAGAAGGCCGGTGACGTCGACCGCTGGGGCCCGCCCACTGCAGGGGGAGGTGAACCAGCAGAGGTCGCAGTTGTCACAGTACCCCCCCCTGGGGCCGCGCGACGACGCCGGCCTCGGGGCCGACCCGGGGGGCGCGGAGCAGGGCGGTCCGGCCGACGCTGATGGAAGTCGCGGACAAGGACGGGAGCCAGGACGTCCTTCACCGGAACCCAGCTCCGCTCCTCCGGGCCGTACCCCTCCCACTCCACGAGGTACTGGAGGCCCCCCGCCCGGCGCCTCGAGTCGACGATGGAGCGGACAGAGTACGCCGGGGCCCCCTCGATGTCCAGAGGGGGAGGGGGCACCTCCCGCACCTCACACCCCTGGAGGGGACCATCCACCACCGGCCTGAGGAGAGACACATGAAACGAGGGGTTAATACGGTAGTCGGGGGGAAGGCGCAACCGATATGTTACCTCGTTGACTCTCCTCAGGACTTTAAAAGGCCCCACAAACCACGGGGCCAGCTTCCGGCAGGGCAGGCGGAGGGGCAGGTCCCTGGACGAGAGCCAGACCCGGTCGCCCGGCCGATACACCGGGGCCTCCCCGCGGTGGCGGTCTGCAGAGGTCTTTTGACGGCGGACAGCGAGCCGGAGGCGGGATTGTACTGCCTCCCATGTGCCCGCTGCCCGCCAGAACCAGTCGTCCACCGCAGGGGTACCGGTCTGGCTCGGCGTCCACGGCGCCAGGACCGGCTGGTAGCCCAGGACGCACTGGAAAGGCGTCACTCCCGTGGAGGAGTGGTGCAGAGAATTCAGTGCGTATTCCGCCCACGGCAGAAACTCTGCCCACTCCCCCGGCCGGTCCTGGCAGTAGGACCGGAGGAACCTACCCACTTCTTGATTGACCCGTTCCACCTGCCCGTTGGACTGGGGATGGTAGCCCGAGGTCAGGCTGACCGAGATCCCCAGGTGCTGCATAAATGCCTTCCACACCCTAGACGTGAATTGGGGACCCCGGTCAGACACGATGTCCTCGGGCACCCCATAGTGCCGGAAGACGTGTGTAAACAGGGCCTCCGCGGTCTGTAGGGCAGTAGGAAGGCCGGGCAGGGGCAAGAGGCGGCAGGACTTCGAGAACCGATCCACAACGACCAGGATGGTGGTATGGCCCTGGGAAGGGGGGAGATCAGTCAAAAAATCAACAGAAAGGTGGGACCATGGTCGTTGTGGAATGGGCAAGGGGTGCAACTTGCCCACAGGTAGGTGCCGGGGTGCCTTACTCTGGGCGCACACCGAGCAGGAAGAGACGTATACCCTCACGTCCTTGGCTAAAGTGGGCCACCAGTACTTACCGGCCAGGGCGCGCACTGTTGGCCCGATGCCAGGATGACCGGAGGAGGGAGATGTATGCGCCCAGTAGATGAGGCGGTCACGGACAGACGCCGGCACATACGTACGGCCCTCAGGGCATGTGGGCGGAGAGGGCTCGTCGCGCTGCGCTCGGGCGATGTCCGCGTCCAGTTCCCATACCACCGGTGCCACGATGCATGACTCCGGGAGCACGGGAGCATCATCCACAGGCCTCTCCTCCGTGTCATGCTGGCGGGACAGCGCGTCAGCCCCGACGTTCTTACTCCCCGGCCTGTAAGTGAGAGTAAACACAAACCGGGTGAAGAACATAGCCCACCTTGCCTGGCGAGGGGTCAGCCTCCTCGCTGCCCGCACGTACTCCAGGTTCCGGTGGTCAGTCCAGACGAGGAAAGGGTGTTTAGCCCCCTCTAACCAGTGCCTCCACGCCGACAGAGCTCGAACCACGGCCAGCAGCTCACGATCACCGATGTCGTAGTTCCGCTCCGCCGCACTGAGCTTCTGGGAGAAGAAGGCACAGGGACGGAGCGTGTTACGACACCCCGTCCGCTGGGAGAGGATGGCACCGAGCCCACAATCGGACGCGTCCACCTCCACGATGAACTGGAGCGACGGGTCGGGATGGGCCAGGACCGGAGCGGTGGTGAAACGGTGTTTCAGTTCCACAAACGCCCGCTCCGCGTCCACGGTCCACCTCAACCGGGTCGCCCCCCCCTTCAGAAGGGAGGTGATCGGAGCCGCGACCTGGCTAAAGCCCCGGATAAACCTCCTGTAGTAATTAGAGAAGCCTAAGAAACGTTGCACGTCCTTGACCGTGGTTGGGGTCGGCCAATTACGCACGGCGTCAATGTGAGGCTCCTCCATAGCCACACCTGTGCTGGAAAAGCGATATCCCAGGAAGGACACAGACGACTGGAAAAACAGACACTTCTCGGCTTTCACGTACAGGTCATGCTCCAGCAGTCGAGCCAGCACTCTGCGCACTAACGAGACATGTTTGGCGCGGGTAGCAGTGAATATCAAGATGTCATCAATATACACTACCACTCCTTCGCACAACAAGTCCCGGAATACGTCGTTGACGAAGGACTGGAAGACTGAAGGAGCATTCATCAACCCGTACGGCATCACTAAATACTCGTAATGGCCAGATGTGGTACTAAAAGCGGTTTTCCACTCGTCTCCTTCCCGGATACGCACCAGGTTATAGGCACTCCTGAGGTCTAATTTAGTGAAAAAGCGGGCCCCGTGCATCCTCTCCACCTCCGCAGAGATCAAAGGGAGAGGGTAGCGGAACGGAATGGTGATCTTGTTCAGCGCCCGGTAATCGATGCACGGGCGCAAACCACCGTCCTTCTTTTTCACAAAAAAGAAACTCGAGGAGACCTGTGACTTGGAGGGCCTAATGTATCCCTGTTCCAACGCTTCCGTAACGTAGGCGTTCATAGTCTCCGTTTCGGTGCGAGACAGTGGATACACGTGACCCTTCGGGAGTGCGGCTCCGTCAACGAGGTCTATCGCACAATCCCCCAGCCGGTGTGGTGGCAACACAGCAGCCTTGGCTTTGGAGAAAACCGTAGCCAAGTCCCTGTATTCGGGGGGAATGGGCACGGCGGGCGCACTGTCTGGACTCTCCACCGAGGTCGAGCCAACGGAAACACCCAAACACCTACCCTGGCACTTCCGCGACCACCCCGACAGACGTCGACTAGACCAGGAGATGACGGGGTCGTGTAGGGATAACCAGGGGAAACCTAAAACTATTGGGAATGTGGGTGAGTCGATTATGTGAAAGGATATGGTTTCACTGTGTCGGTTGTCGGTAACCAGGAGGAGGGGAACAGTGCAACTCGTGACCAGACCTGACCCTAGTGGCCGGCTGTCTAGAGCTCTCACGGGCAGGGGGGTGTCGAGGGCCTGGAGGGGTATGCGTGACCGCAGGGCAAAAGACTTATCCATGAAATTTCCGGCTGCGCCTGAGTCTACCAGCGCCTTACACCGGGAGAGCCGCGGAAAGCCGGGGAACCTAACAGGGACAGTGCACATAGAGAGGGAAGAGGTTAGTGGTGAATGTGCATGTGCTACCTGGGGTGATGCGGAAGTGCCCTGCCTGTCACCTCTTGACTCGGGGAGGGAGGTGCGGTGCGGCGTGGTTGTACGGCCTTGTTTCCTCTTGGAGGCACTCCGCACCTCTCCTCCCCTACACCTGCCCGACAGCGCAGCCGTCCCCAGGTCCATGGGGACGGCGGCGTCTGGTTGGCAGGGTGGAACGGGCGGGCCTCTTCCGGGACGTCCTCGGGCAGCTAGCAGGTTGTCGAGACGGATGGACATGTCCGCCAGTTGGTCAAAGGAGAGGGACACGTCTCGACAAGCCAGCTCCCTCCGGACGTCCTCGCGAAGGCTACACCGGTAGTGGTCGATCTGAGCCCGCTCGTTCCACCCCGATCCCGCTGCCAGGGTCCGGAACTCCAGAGCGAACTCCTGCGCCGATCTCGTCTCCTGCCGTAAGTGGAACAGTCGTTCACCCGCCTCTCTCCCTTCGTGAGGATGGTCAAACACGACTCGGAAGCGGCGGGTGAACTCGGCGTAGCTGCCCTGGGTGGGCTGCTCGATGTTCCAAACGGCGGTGGCCCACTCCAGGGCATCGCTCCCATGCTGGCCGATGCGGCTTGGGGAGGTGGAGAGACGGCCGGTGCTGCGGGGTTCCACTGGCTCAGCTCTAGGCGCTGCACCGCTTTCAACACAGTGTCCATCGCGGCGCCTAGGCTGGCCAGCAAGGTTGAATGTACTTTTACCACCTCCGCAACACCGGTCTCGCCTGTGGCTCCTTGTTGCTCCATATCCTTGTTTGTCGTCTTGGTGTGTGATTCTGTCACGGCTTCGGGGTTTGGACAAGGAGGAGCAGGAGAAGGCGTGGTGGAAGGATCTTTTTAATGGTATCCTCACGAACCAATACAAGATATGTATATACAGGTGACGAAGCGTCGTACAGCTCTTTAGTAGTCAGAGACAATCACACACAAAGACAGGGGGAGCAGAGGGAACATATATACCGGGGGAAACAGCGATGATGAGGAACAGGTGCACTAAACGAGACACAGGTGAAATGTATGATGAGACGGTGGTGTCAGAAGGCCGGTGACGTCGACCGCTGGGGCCCGCCCACTGCAGGGGGAGGTGAACCAGCAGAGGTCGCAGTTGTCACAGGTATAGAGCTGGTCCAGTGTTCCACGGCCCGGACGAAAACCACACTGTTCCTCCTGAATCCGAGGTTCTACTATCGGCCGTATTCTCCTCTCCAGAACCCTGGCATAGACTTTCCCGGGGAGGCTGAGAAGTGTGATCCCCCTATAGTTGGAACACACCCTCTGGTCCCCCTTCTTAAAAAGAGGGACCACCACTCCGGTCTGCCATCCCAGAGGCACTGTCCCCGACCACCACGCGATGTTGCACAGGCGTGTCAACCAAGACAGCCTCACAACATCCAGAGACTTGAGGTACTCAGGGCGGATCTCATTCACCCCCGGTGCCTTGCCACCGAGGAGTTTCTTGACCACCTCTGTGACTTCAGCCCGGGTGATGGACGAGTCCACCTCTGAGCCCTCATCCTCTGCTTCCTCAATGGAAGACGTGACGGCGGGATTGAGGAGATCCTCGAAGTACTCCTTCCACCGCCCGACAACATCCCCAGTTGAGGTCAACAGCTGCCCACCTCTACTGTAAACAGCGTTATTAGGGCACTGTTTCCCTCTCCTGAGGCGCCGAAAGGTTTGCCTGAATCTCTTCGAGGCCAGCCGATAGTCCTTCTCCATGGCCTCACCGAACTCCTCCCAGGCCCGAGTTTTTGCCTCCACAACCACCCGGGCTGCAGTCTGCTTGGCCTGTCGGTACCCGTCAGCTGCCTCAGGAGTCCCACAAGCCAACCAGGCCTGATAGGACTCCTTCTTCAGCCTGACGGCATCCCTTACTTCCGGTGCCCACCACCGGGTTCGGGTCTCGACAGGCACCGGAGACCTTACGGCCACAGCTCCGAGCGGCTGCTTCGACAATGGCGGTGGAGAACATGGTCCACTCGGACTCAATATCTCCAACCTCCCTCGGGATCCAGTCGAAGCTCTGCGGGAGGTGGGAGTTAAAGATCTCTCTGACAGGAGTCTCGGCCAGACGTTCCCAGCAGACCCTTACAGTACGCTTGGGCCTGCCGAGTCTGTCCAGCTTCCTCCCCCGCCATCGGATCCAACTCACCACCAGGTGGTGATCAGTTGACAGCTCCGCCCCTCTCTTCACCCGAGTGTCCAAGACATACGACCGCAGGTCAGATGAAACGACAACAATGTCGATCATTGACCTGCGGCCTAGGGTGTCCTGGTGCCATGTGCACTGATGGACACCCTTATGCTTGAACATGGTGTTCGTTATGGAAAAACTGTGACTAGCAAAGAAGTCCAATAACTGAAAACCGCTCGGGTTCAGATCA
Source organism: Esox lucius (assembly GCF_011004845.1). Lineage (NCBI taxonomy): Eukaryota > Metazoa > Chordata > Actinopteri > Esociformes > Esocidae > Esox > Esox lucius. Next base: position 6,514,902 of record NC_047593.1, read on the forward strand.
GGGGGGCCGTTCCTCCCAATCACGCCCCTCCAGGTGTCACTGTCGTTGCCCACGTGGGCGTTGAAGTCCCCCAGTAGGAGCACTTTCCAGCACCCCTCCCAGAGACTCCAAGAAGGTCTGAAATGACTGAAAATTAACCACTTGTGGTTCTGCACAAAACCATGTGTGTTTTGGGGAGTAACTTTAAGTTGAGAAGTGGAAAGTGAAAAACATGGCAAAGTGAAAAATATGCTGTTCTGTCCCTGAGCAACGCTGTTTACCTGAATTATTCCCAGGTCACAAGGAGAATGTGTTTTCAGCCTATAAGTAAATCTGTTTTCTGCCAGTTAAATTAGGGTGAACAAATACTTCCAGTTTGGTGCATCACGTCATTTTACCCTGTTTTCTTTAACAAAATATTTTTTTCTTGAAGCTAATGTTCTTTGTACAATTTTTATTCAATTAAAGTTTAGATTCATATGACATTTTGAGTGCCAAAGCTGATAAACAACAATGACATTTTTCCACAATCTATTTTTGTTAATTTTGTTAGAAGGGTGGGGTAAAATATCTGTTCAGTAGCGATCTTATTCTTCAAACTGGGTTCCTGTCAGGACTCAGCCCTCCTGAGATGTTTCTGTCATTACATCTCCCCGAGTACCAGTCTCCTTGTTCCTGGCACTCCATGAAGGCACCCGTAATCACCACTGATCCTGAGCACCTGCACCAGTCTACACACCTGGGGGACTGATTGCCACTCTCCCTATAAATAGGAGAGTTCTGCTTTCAGTCCCTGCCGGATTAATGTACAGCCACGTAATTATTACAGTGTTCTCTACCTAATTAAGCAATCTATCCTATTTCCTGAGTATCCTGTTTTTGTTATCTTCTGCTCACCGTGTTTTCTCCCCCGTTCGTTTCCAGCCCCTTGTTCCCGAGACCCGTCCTGTACCTCCCTCCCAACCACCTTTCTGCCTTCCCGTTATCGACCTTCGCCTGGACTGACTCCCCGCTCTGCTAACTGAACCCTGCCTGACTATTCGACCATTCTTGCCTCCCGGACTTCGTACCTCTGCTACCCACTATCCACCCTCCAACAATACATTCATACCCGCCTACGTAATTCTCACGTATCTCCACTGTCATCTCCGACTACTACAATAATCATCATCATTGTCCTTTTACCCCGGTGTCTGTATCTGCTTCTGGATCCTACCTCTGTCCTGAGTCCCGGGAATCGTGACAGTTCCTCTCACACGTCTCTCTCAGCCCATGAAAAATAAAGTGGAGGCCTGATGTTCTTTGATCCCATAGCCTTATCATCCCCTGCCATTGTGCTGTTGTTGAACACATATAACCTTCCACCAAGTAGAATAACTACATTGTTAGGATACTGTATAAAAACATCAGTTTCTCCATCAGGACAGCTACTGGTATTGCGAGCATTTCTTCCAGCCCTGAATCGCACCCAAGCTTGGTCCATCATGGTCTAGTTATGGAGGTCTGAAAGTGCTGTAATTCTTGTTGGGGTCTGAAAGAGCTGTAATTCTTCTTAGCAAAAATAGCAACTTTATTTTACTTTCAATACTTATTGAGGACTGTATCTGTGGGTAGAATCTGGAGCTGCCCTCTGCCCTCACCTGACCTCTTTCAATTTGTGTGCCAGGAGCCCCCAGAACCAGTGGCTGTCAAATGGATCCTGAAACACCAGGTTGTGGCACCTCAAGTTCAACACAACATTTGGGTCAATCTGACAAATTTAAGTCTGTTGTGGTGGTCAGGTGACCAGTAAGCTGGCAGACACAGAGGGGTGTGAGGGACATACAAGACCACACAATTAGCAGTCTGATGAATACCATTGACCTGCCAGGTGATGTCTCTTCTTAGTCCTGCCTGTTGTCACTGCACAGCCCCCTGCCAAGTCCTGCCTGATGCTGTGGTGCTTCCTGCTGCTGACTCTTCAGTGGTTGATGGTTCCAGAGAGTCAATGGTTCTCCTGCCTTGTGGTAGGAGTGTCTTTGTGAGGTATTGTGGCATCCACAAGGATTGGCTCATCTTTTAAGCATTAAGCAACTGACCACTTCAAAGCCTTGGCCAAGGCTTTCCAAACAATTGTATTGCACAGAACTTGATGCCTCATACAACGGAGTGTACACCAGTGACAACGGCTGTTAAAAATTAATTTGCGCCCCTAAAACATTATAGTTCACGCGCAACCTGACACAGTGCAGAAACATTGCTGATGTAGGCATACCAACTGTTTTAATAAAATGCTTAATGATACAATCACTTAATAATGCAATCAAAACCTAAAGTTTCACTTAAATAATAAAATCAAAACCTAAAGTTATAGTTACCACTGGGCCACATGTGTTGTTGTAATCCCCCCCCCCTCAAATTATTGTATTGTTGAAAAGATAACAAATCGATCATCGATCCCCTGCTTCTCTTAAAAAATGTAAAACCCCTCAAAGCAACCCCTTGGCCGAAAGTGGCTTTACATACTCAACCCACACCTCGTGGCCTGGTGCTGGGCCAGACCGCTGCCTGAAAATTCTGGTAAACCGACTCCTCTGCACTCTCAGGCCAGCCGTGTTGCATTCCTCTCCCCGGTGAGTTCTGTCCATCGACCAGATTCCTGCCACCTCTCACGCCCTCTAGTGATCACCTGGTCAAAGATTTGGATAGAGAGCCTGTCATAAATCTAGTCAAAGATAAAGCCACAAACGATCAAAGATGTGAATAGAGACACACAGACAGAGAGACAACAGCCCACAATAATATGAAGGTGATGAACAGTCAAAGATATGAACAGAGAAACACATTGTCATAGATACATATAAAGAGAATAACACCCAATAATATGAAGGTGATGAACAGTCAAAGATATGAACAGAGAAACACACTGTCATAGATACATATAAAGAGAGTAACACTCAATAATGTGAAGGTGATGGGGGTTGATAGAATCCATTTAACTTAATTAACTTAACTGTTTACAGTATACACTCACCTAATGGATTAAAATGTATACACCTGTTTTTTCTTTTTCTCATTAATGCAATTATCTAATCAACCAATCACATGGCAGTTGCTTCAATGCATTTAGGGGTGTGGTCCTGGTCAAGACAATCTCCTGAACTTCAAACTGAATGTCAGAATGGGAAAGAAAGGTGATTTAAGCAATTTTAAGCGTGGCATGGTTGTTGGTGTCAGACGGGCCGGTCTGAGTATTTCACAATCTGCTCAGTTACTGGGATTTTCACGCACAACCATTTCTAGGGTTTACAAAGAATGGTGTGAAAAGGGAAAAACATCCAGTATGCGGCAGTACTGCGGTCGAAAATGTCTTGTTGATGCTAGAGGTCAGAGGAGAATGGGCCGACACGCTATCATTGATGCAAAAGTGAGCAATACAATGTATTAAGAACTAAGGGTATGTAGACATTTGAACAGGGGTCATTTAACTTTTGTCTTTGTTGCCATTATTTATTTTTTATACCGTTCTGTTATGACCTACAGTTGAATATGAATCCCATGAAAAATAAAATTAATGAATCTTTCCTGCTCAGTCAAAAATGAAAAGTTTTGAGTGAGGAACAGAAGGGTTAAAATTAACTGAGACCACTGAAAATTGAACGCTGTTGTTCCTCACTCAAAGTGTTCCTTTTCAACTTTTTTGGAAAAGAAAGAACAAGAAATCAGGCAAGCCTAGTTCTGCCGGCCCGCAATAGAAAGTGTTATCCTCTCGAGATTCAAACCCGGGCCGCCCATGTGGAAGGCTGCATCGTTAACCACTACACCACAGAGCTGTACTTTTGATGGGTGTCAGTATAGCCTCTTGTGTCCACCCTAAACAAATCCTCTTTTGCAACTGGCCATTTCAACAGCTAATTGGCCATTCGTGAATGATATTGATACAGTTAAACTGACGTTTTTTACTAAGTTTACCTCCACCACAAATAGCGTCTATGAACTGTATAGCGTGTGCCACTGGCCATTTTAACAGCATATTAGCCAGTAATAGGCTTTAACAGTATCTACTAACTTACTGGATTAGTCAAGAATTTAACAATTGATACCGAGTCTGCCAAAGCTATTTCATTTCATGGCATAAGAACATTATTTTCTTTCATGGCATAACAATGTACTATTTTCTTTCATTCGTGAATGACATTAATAACATAACTATCAATAAAGGTGACGATAACTAGTAGTAGTACACAGAATTTTACAAGATCTTCAATTGCTAGGCAATTTCTCGTATAAAATGGCTTTCTGTTCTCAGAACAAGAGAAGACTGACGATTTTCAGAGGAATTATCTTTGTTTCTGGCCATTCGAGCCTTTAAACACAGGGCTGATGGTTGCTTATAATGGGCTTCTATTCGCCTAAGTAGACATTCCATTCAAAATCATCCAGTTCCATCTACAATGGTCATTTACAACATTAACAATGTCTACACTGTATTTCTGATCAATGAACATATAAACAACATATTACACATCCTGCTCAAACTGAGATGTTTGAAAAATAATGTAATATATTACTTATATTACAATATATAATATATAACCAGGCATCATCTCCCCTGTTTGCATGTATGTCTTATCAGAAAAATAGACTGGAAGCACATAAAAAAATGTGGTGCTTTAACAGGGTCTAGCTTTTAAATGTGATGCTTTTGAATGGCTCATTAATCACCATAACTTGTTAAACAGTGTCTCTGGGTTTGGAGACATTATGGTACTGCTAATGCATTGGTGTTTCTAAGCCATTAGAGACATAAATATGTTGGTTTCAACATTAAGCATGATTTACTTATTGTTTAACTGTGTATCCTCCCTTGTATTCTAGCTCCAGTGTCTGCTCCTTATATCAGACACGTCACACAGATTCGCTCAGTGATCAGTCCATTAGAAAAAGGCAAATGTTCAGTGGTGTGCTCTGTGAAGAATGGGAGAGACGTGACCCTGTCATGGTACAGAGGAGAGCAGAGAATCGACTACATAAGCATCCCTGATCCATACCCAATCCTTCATTTAACTCTGGTGATTAAAGGGGACATCTACAGCTGTGTGGCTGACAATCCTGTCAGTAAACAGAAAATCAAACTTAGCATTGAGGAGCTCTGTCTGCAATATACAGGTAAAATATATATTTTATACTTTGTGCTTTAAAGATTCACAAATGAATTAATGTAGACAACCACATTCCTTATAATAGTTGCCTCTATGTTCTATGGTGCAGTGAAAAAGTATCTGCTCCCTGTTAAAATTCTTTAGCAAATTCTTTAGATCAAAAATAGTCAGATCTTTTTGTGGGTTGTGTTCCTATGCAAAGAGAATCAGAATGAAAAAAGGAGACCGAAATATGTGTATGGGAATTATGTGAATCATATTCTATGACCTTCACAGTCACCAGATCAACCCATTTCAACACTTATGGGAGATTGAGGACTGACATTATGCACAGCACTCTCCACCGCCATTATCAAAAAATATATATATTTTGGAAGAACAGTGTTCCATCCCTCCAGAGAGTTCCAGAGACTCGTAGAATCTATGTCAATGTGCATTGAAGATGATCTGGCGGCTCATGGTGACCCAACACCTTACTGAGACATTTTATGTTGTTTTTCCCTTGAATTTGTCAACCATCTATATACAAACCCATTTCCAAAAAAAGTTGGTAAGCTGTGAAAATGTAAAGAATAACAGAATGAAATGATGTACAAATTATTCAAACCCTATATTGAATTGAAAAAAGTACCAACACAACATATCAAATGTTAAAGCTGAGAAATTTTATTGTTTCTTAGAAAATGCATGCTCACATAAAATGTGATTACAGCAACACGTTTCAAAAAGGCTGGGACAGGGGCAACAAAAGACCGGAAAGGGCAAAAAAACTAAACCTGGTGGAATATCACATCACTAATTAGGTCAATAGTAAACAGGTCAGTAACATGTTCGGTTATTATGAGATCATTCCAGAGAGGATAAGTCTGTTAGAATTGAGGGTGGGGAGGGGTTCACCACTCTGAAGGACTGCGTTGGTAAATAGTGCCACAATTCAAGAATGACGTATCACAGCGTAAAATTGCAAAGAGTTTGGGGATCTCATCATCTACGGTACATAATATCATTAAAAGATTCAGAGAATTCAGTGATTTGTTCCAGACTAGATTTGTTGTGCTTTATTTCACCAGATCGCAATGTGGTTCCTTCAGTAAGTACAAGCAACTCTATCCTCGGTGGGTTGCTGATACCGGTTTGCTTAATGACAGTCATTGGATCAGTTTATACATGCTGAAAAAAAAAAGACAAAAAGATTAAGGTAAGAGCCAACTTTGAGTTTATATGTTTTCCTTTGCTGTAAATGTTTCAATTTAGACAAATATTAAAAGAAACTGACAGAATTAAAAGAATGTGCCTGCTTAGAAAAAAACAAGGGCACACACACAAAATACACACACACAAAGTATATCTCTGTGAATGCATGCCTCACAGCCATCAGACAATGTTGCTTAGTTGATGTGAAAATACAACATTCCTAAAAAACAATGATGCTGTGGTGGTTTCTGTGGATATTATCAATAAAAGAGTTACACTGTATCTTTTTTTCTGTATTTTCTTATTCTGCTCCTTCTGTTGTACTTAAGATGTCCAACCAGCACAACCTACATAACAATTGGTGTGAATTTTTTTAAATTTATGTTTAAATGGCATTTTTAAATAAATAATTGGTACATTATATTCCTCTCTAAATCTTTTCTTTTTCTACATCAACAACATAGAATATTCACACATACACTGAACACGGTTCTGTGTAGCTTAGTTGGTATAGAATGGTGCTTGTAAATCCAGTGTTGAGGGTTTCAATTCCCAAAAGGGGCCAGTATAGAAGTATACATGTATGCACTGTTGTATGACTCTGTTGTATGACTCTCTGGATAAGAATCTGACAAATGACTCACATGTAAAATTGAAATAAACCGGAAAAGTAACCAGTCAAGCCTAGTTCCGCCAGCCCGCAATTATCTACTAACTTACTACTTGGATAAATCATAAGAAATGAGCAATAGCTAGCGACACTGAAGATGAATTTTACACTGCCATAGCTATTACATGACACGTTATGGAAATTGTTGAACTGAAGTATACTTAGTCCTATACAGGTATAAATGGGTTATTAGTTTAAGGTACTGAGTCCCCATGTTTAGGGTTACTCGTAAACCTGCCTATCTGTTTAAGAGTGTATATTGATAGAATTACCATCACACCCAACAACGTTAGATTTTCTTTAATTCGTCAGTAACTATCAATATAGGTGGCAATAACTGACTTTTTCGTCAAGTGAAAAGATAAGAAAATCATGGAAACCCCTAATTTTTTTCTGTCCAAGGGTTTGTGATTTAGCCTATATAACCATAAAAAGCATGCAGAGATGCGTACTTCGAAAATTCACAAAAAAATTGTTGCAATATAATATTATATATTACTATAAAGTAGCTGCTGAAGGTTGTAGCAAGCGATTCTGTCAATCCTAATGCATAATTTGTTTTGACTGTGACAAGCCTCAAACCTGGAACCTCATGTTCAGTAGTCTGCGTCTCTAATCATTAAGCTATTTAACTAATGTTGTAGGGTAGGTCAGTCGGTCAGTCACATTTCTACTGGTGCTTTAATCCGATAGCAGGGTTGCACCAGTGATTTATGTGAATGTTGGCTCTAGACTTCTGTTTCCACTATAAAATTGGTACCAAGGACTTAAGGAGGGGCTAAGGTGGGGAGGGAGGAGTAAACCTTCAACACGATTTGGCTTTCCAGTTACAAAAACAAAAGGGGATGGATATTTTATGATAAAATATTAAATGAACAATAACGCCATGCTCAGTTTGTTTACAACAACGTTTTAACTTAAAACAAATGTTATCCTCAAACTCCTGTGACTGGCTCGATCTCCACCTACACTTGTGACACTGCAACTGTAAGCCAGTGTATTCATTATTGTATTTAAAAAGTATTTTGTCAAAACTATCTACCTTTAACAGAAGGATATGGGAATTCTGAGGTAAGTTTGCCTTGTTATAGATTATGCAGGCTGTGTCTTGTTTTCAGTGCTCTGTGTTTCTAATGAATCAATAGCATCGTACCACCTTCGGTCGTTTCAACTCTTTCCCGTTCTGAGTCTTTGCTTCCTTGTACTGTTTGTTTATTTTCTTTCTTTTATCAGGGATCTGTTTGTTAGATCAGACAAAAACCATTACGAGACACCTAAAGTAAACGATACACATTACTATTCCAATAGCACAACATGCCGTAAAGCACGTAAAGCGTCAACCCGCAAACCCGTTCCTAAGTCCTAAAGTCTGGGCCAAGTGAGGGCTGGGCTATTTGGCCACCGCCTAGTGGCCAAAAGGCATTGGCCCGTGTCAATGGAAACAGAAAAAATTCTGGACTTTAGGGTAAAACACCAGTGTTTGGCATTAGTGGAAACGAGGTATAAGAGACATTCGCTCTTCTTGGCCGGCTCCGCTTACATGGTCCGGAAAAAAGCACATAGTCTACACTGTCAACAAAGAATATGGAACTCTCCATCTCCATATTTGTATCTGAATGCTTTAGGCATGAAAGTAATTAACCAACTGGTGTCCTTTCTTACAGGGAGGAAATTATCATCTGGATCATCGAGATACCTCAAAAGACGAAAGAATCTACTCAGATCTTCGTGTTTGATAACCCACTGATGATGATCAGTCAAAGTTCATTATACTGACTTTTAAGCTCATTGTCATTTCATACATTTCCTGAAGAAAACGTTACTCATTTACTTTCAAAATATAACTTCCATCAAGTGACTGCTTAAAAAGGCTTCATTCCATGAATTAAGTGTAGTCTTTAAGTATTGGGATAATTAAAACAATGTTTTAACCTACATACAGTATATATGGAGATAGAACAGTCCCACAATATTTACAAAGGTGAATGATGACAGCATGGTGCAGAAATGAAAATAGATGAACAGCAAAAATGACAAATGTGAATACTGTAATAAAAAATTGTTGAAAAAAATTGTTGAATCTGCATTTGTGGACCGGGTTTTGTGTGTGAATTGATTTCCATTTCTGTGCAGAAAATGTGACACTAACATTCAGTGTTGTAATAAATAAACAGTCAAATGTGTGTAGATATTGACAGGATTGAAACAAACAAACGGCTGTGAATCCAATTGTCATTTATAAATGCTTCCTCCAATATGGATGAAAATACCCTGGAATTAAAGTTTACAGCCATTTTAACTTAATTGTACCATTTCAATGTGCAGAAGTGCAAATTCAAAACAATGTCTGGCGGGGTAGACGTAAGGTAAACGGGGGTCCTCTTTTTTGTTCGTTTTTCATTTGATCATGTTGTTCATGTAAGTTCCATACTGTATATTTCATTTAATATCATACGTGGGTGCTCTTTTGTGATCTTACTACAATATACATTTTTGTAAAATGATTTTTTACAGTACATCTTTTGTAAAATGTTCAGTATTGGTGTTGTGTTTTGTTAAAAAAAAGATAATCTAATATCATACTCTTTTTGCCTTTTGGTTGTACCTACAAACACACATATTTAATGTCACTTGATGTATGTTTTTAAGGCCTACATTGAGTGTCCTTTGGATTACTCATTGTACCTTGATTTTAGTGATGTCATACATCTGGTTGCTGTCTACATCAGCATTCTTATGAGTTTTCTTAATTTCCACCCTAATTTTGAGTTGCTGTGTTGATGTGATAAGCACATTTTTGCAAACAAATATTAGACTGGTAGGACAATAAATCTGAACCTTCAGTTAACGTAGGATATTGACTAAGTTGACAGAATAACACATGATATCAATATTAAATTTTTCAAATATCACAGTTATTGTCAATACAGGGACATTTTGATTGAGGAACAGAAACCTTCAATTTGCAGAGGTCTCTTAAATTTAACCCTTCTGTTCCTCACTCACTTCCTTTTCAGGATGGCAGCAACCTGATGCCCACTCTATCCTTGTTAAATTAGATTTGATTGAGGTAAACACCTAATCAGTACCTTATTAAGTAAAATGAGGTGGGCCTGTGTTGGATTTTAACAGACACTGGAATGAAATGGCTGCTTAGAGATGCTGATTTATTCTTGAGGCATATGAATGGTTTGCACTTTGTGGTGAATGCTTTCATGAAGTCTACTCTTTATGGTTGACTTGGATAAGGATATGTCTTCCTCCTGGACAGTATTCTTCACTTGGCTGGATGTTGTGAAGGGGTTTTCTTTACCATGGAAAGGATCCTACGATCATCCACCATTGTTGCCTTCTATGGACATCCAGGCCTTTTTGTGTTTCAGAGTTCACCAGTGTGTTCTTTTTTTCTCAGAATGTACCAAACTGTTGATTTGGACACTCCTGATGTTCCTGCTATCTCTCTGATGGATTTCGATCTCTCTGATGGCCTGTTTCACTTGGACTGAGAGCTCCTTTGACCACATGTTGTGGGTTCACAGCAACAGCTTCCAAATGTGAATGCCACACCTGGAATCAACTCCAGACTTTTTGCTTTCTTTATTGATGAAATTATTAAGGAATAGCCCACGCTTTGGAATCAATTGTCAAATTACTTTTGGTCCCTTCAAAAAGAGGAGGCTATATATTAAATTCCTAAAACCATCCTACAATTTGGATGTGAATACCCTCAAATTAAAGCTGAGAGACTGCACTTTAAGGAAATATAATTTAACTGCAAATTGAATATATTTTGGTAAACAGCCAAAATAATACTTATGTCAGTGTCCAATTATTTCCGGACTTAAATGTATTCCATAAAGGTTTACTTAACACATTTAGAGAAATTATAACTTTTCTATTATTTACTCTTTTTCCTCCTTTTCTTCTTCCCCTGTTCTCCCCCCTCCTTGACAGACAGTCGTTCCCCTGCTTCTGCCTGTAGATTTCTCGCTCTTTCTTGGAGCATGCTTGGCCTGAACTTCCACAGCAGTTGCGCTCTCTTTCTGTGGCACAGTGCAGAAACATTACTGATGTAGGCATACCTACTGTTTTAACAAATAACCTAAGTATTCTAGTGTCATCACTTAATGATATAATCGAAACCTAAAGTGACAGGTGCTGGTCATAAAATTTGAATATCATCAAAAAGTTGATTCATTTCAGTAATTCCATTCAAAAAGTGAAACTTGTATATTATATTAATTCATTACACACAGACTGATATATTTCAAATGTGTATTTCTTTTAATTGTGATGATTATAATTAACAACTAATGAAAATCCCAAATTCAGTGTCTCTGAAAATTAGAATATTACTTAATACAAAATAAATATTTTTAGAAATGTTGGTCAACTGAAAAGTATGAACATGAAAAGTATGAGCATGTACAGCACTCAATACTTAGTTGGGGCTCCTTTTGCCTGAATTACTGCAGCAATGCGGCGTGGCATGGAGTCGATCAGTCTGTGGGACTGCTCAGGTGTTATGAGAGCCCAAGTTGATCTGATAGAGGCCTTCAGCTCTTCTGCATTGTTGGGTCTGGCATATCAAATCTTCCTCTTCACAATACCCCATAGATTTTCTATAGGGTTAAGGTCAGGCCAGTTTGCTGGCCAATTAAGAACAGGGATACCATGGTCCTTAAACCAGGTATTGGTAGCTTTGGCACTGTGTGCAGGTGCCAAGTCCTGTTTGAAAATGGAATCTGCATCTCCATAAAGTTGGTCAGCAGCAGGAAGCATGAAGTGCTCTAAAACTTCCTAGTAGACGGCTGCGTTGACCTTGGACAACTATCGATCAGAACTCTTTTAGAAGGAAGTACAGAGACGAAATTCTCTGGGCACAATTAACAGTTCTATTAATATTTGCAAATATGAGAGACGCGTCAAACGCTTACATACATAATCATCCGAGGAGTTTCTGACTCGATACATGTAATTTCAACAGTATATAAGGGAGGAAAAGGGGTGTGGTAAGATGCTGCCCTGCCTCATGTCAATAAAACACATTCCCTTTGTTCTATCACACAAGTCAAATGCTATCCTCCCCCACCTTATCCTTCCTGCCATAATGTTTACTGTAGTGTTTACCTAAGCTTCACACAAAGGACAGCTCTCCTTCCTCCCATAAGTAACTTCTTCAATTCTAAGAGTTCTTACAGCATCTGGACAGACAATAGATGCCCCCTATGCAAATACCAGCTCCCCTCTCTCACACTCCTCTACCTATCTAAACAATGGGACTCAGTCCTTTAATCAGTAAGAATGCATCAGGCTTCAGAAACTTCCCCAACACAGTCCAGTCCTTTTTGTCTTTAGCCCAGGCGAGACGCTTCTGACGCTGTGTCTTGTTCAAGAGTGGCTTGACACAAGGAATACGACAGCTGAAACCCATGTCTTGCATATGTCTGTGCGTGGTGGTTCTTGAAGCACTGTCTCCAGCTGCAGTCCACTCTTTGTGAATCTCCCCCACATTTTTTAATGGGTTTTGTTTCACAATCCTCTCCAGGGTGCGGTTATCCCTATTGCTTACACACCTTTTTCTACCACATCTTTTCCTTCCCTTCGCCTCTCTATTAATGTGCTTGGACACAGAGCTCTGTGAACAGCCAGCCTCTTTAGCTATGACCTTTTGTGTCTTGCCCTCCTTGTGGAAGGTGTCAATGGTCGTCTTTTGGACAGCTGTCAAGTCAGCAGTCTTCCACATGATTGTGTTGCCTACAGAACAAGACTGAGAGACCATTTAAAGGCCTTTGCAGATGTTTTGGGTTAATTAGCTGATTAGAGTGTGGCACCAGGTGTTTTCAATATTGAACCTTTTTACAATATTCTAATTTTCTGAGATACTGAATTTTGGGTTTTCATTAGTTGTCAGTTATAATCATCAAAATTAAATGAATGTGGAATGAATGTATACATTATACAAGTTTCACCTTTTGAATGGAATTACTGAAATAAATCAACTTTTTGATGATATTCTAATTTTATGACCAGCACCTATATAGTTACCATTTTACCAGGTGTGTGGGAGTTATAATTCCCCCCGAATAAAAAGTGCTTCTTTAACTGGGGACTGAGAATACTACTGGAACATTGCAACAACCAACTACAACAACCCACAAACTAATCAGAATTTAGCTTTGTTAAATCTACAATCCAATCTCAGTCAAGGAGTTCCACAGTGAGCAAGGCCTTGCCTGTCATCGATCACGTGCTTCTCTTAGAAATGATACAAACCCCAAAGCGAAGCCTCGGCTGAAACTGGCTTTACATACTCAACACTCGTTCCTCACACCTCTCATGCCCTCTAGTGGTCGGCCACGAGACGAGTCCAAGGCCCATGCAGAACAACACATACATACATCCCAGAATAGAACAACCTCACCAGAAGGAAAATGTGCGCATCAAACTCCTCCCTGTGAAGTTCTCAGTCTCCTTCACTAGATGTCACTCCTTAACAACTTAAAAAGACAATGTTATAGCTTTTAGCGTTAACAAACCCTAACACAGTTCGAGGGGAATGTAGTCACACTGTCACAGATGTGAATATAAGCATGCTTTTATAGATGTGGATAGAAACACTGTCATTAATGTGAATAGTGACAAACTCAAGATGTGAATAGATGTGGATAGACAGCCTCTCTCTTATATTTGGCTAAACAAACAGTTTCATATATAAAGCCACAAACAGTCAAAGATATTAACAGAAAAACACACTCTCATAGATATATATAAAGCTAATAACACACAATAATATGAAGGTATTTAGGGTTGATGAAATCCATATAAGTTGACACACATTAATTTAGGTACATTTTCTTTACTGTATGTTGATGTACTGCAAGCCCATTTCTTTTAAACCTAAGCTAAGGACAGTGTGAATATTTCAAATCAGCGGTACAGAGTATTGTTGTGTGATGATATGTCTCCCTCCTCCTAAAAGTTGTCCAGGTATAGCTGTTAATTATCATAACGTAATTTGCCCCTTATAGATTTTGCGGTGATAGGGAGATACAAATTGTACTTTATATACTCACAGGAACATTTAAAAATGCTCTGTACCTTGCCATGTGATTTTGACCACTTATTTCCATTGACTCTGGCCTCTCCACTTTACCTTTGTACCCTGAATAGAATCCAAATCTTGTAATCTTGACATCTTTCAGATGCCTGGAAGGGTAAAACAAAGCATTGTTTACATAAAGTGACAATTTGTGGTCCACTGCCTCTAATTTATTTTATATTCTGATTCAGATCTGATCAATTGTGCTATGGGCTCAATACAAATGGCAAATAGTTATGATAAAGAGGGAACAACCCTGCTGTAACGCTGAAGAATGGAGAGGCAGGACACAAGTGCACAGAGAAAAGAGGTGATTAATAAAGGAACTAAAACAATGTTACGTATGGGTAGAACCAAAACAATGCCCGACAAAATACATGTGGCTAGCTTGAAATTAAATAGGATGCGTGAACGAGGGTATACAGTCCCTGACAAAAGTCTTGTCGCTTGTGTACAAATTGACCTGAAGTGCCATTGAAATATATTTCTAATCAAGATGTTTTTACAAAAAATGGCTCATTTTAATCCCAACAGCTTTTGTAATAATGTTTCAGTGCAAAACGAAACTGTCAAAAAGTATTCTAATATTCATAGCTTGGTAAAGCCCATTGAGTCAATTTTTGCAAAGACATAAGTGTTGTCGCCTTGTCATATGAGCTTCACCTGTGACTAATAATGGATCAATTAGGTCTCAGGTGTGTATAAAAACAAACCCAGTACACTAGACCTTCACATCAACTGCAACTAGACCTCTGCAAACATGCCTAAGATTCACCCTGAGACCAAAGTTTTTATTATCAAGAGGCTGAAGATCAGATCCACTGCTGATGTGGCAGACACCTTCAATGTGTCTCAGCGTCAAGTACAGAGGATAAAAAAAACATTTGAAGACACTGGAGAAATGTTTGACAAGCCCAGGTCAGGCAGACCCCGCAAGACAACTGCTCGAGAGGACCGTTTGTTGGCTCGAAAATCCAAGGCCAGCCCTTTTTCCACTGCAGCAGAGCTCCACGAGACCTGGTCACCTGAAGTCCCTGTGTCAACCAGAACAGTTTGTCGGATTCTGTCTCTCCATGGTCGTGCCAAGGCCCACAGCCTGCTAAAAGGATGGATGCTGGAAAAGTGGAAGAAGGTGGATTTTTCAGATGAATCTTCTGTTGAATTACACCTCAGTCGCCGCAAATATTGCAGGAGACCTATTGGAGCCTGCATGGATCCGAGATTCACCCAGAAATCAGTGAAGTTTGGTGGCGGAAAAATCACGGTCTGGGGTTACATCCAGTATGGGGGTGTGCGAGAGATCTGCAGGGTGGAAGGCAACATCAATTGTCTAAAATACCAAGAAATCTTAGCTACTTCTTATATTCCCAACCATAAAAGAGGCCAAATTCTGCAGCAGGATGGTGCTCAATCGCATACTTCCATCTCCACATCAAAGTTCCTCAAGGCGAAGAAGATCAAGATGCTCCAGGATTGGCCAGCCCAGTCACCAGACATGAACATCATTGAGCATATGTGGGGTAGGATGAAAGAGGAAGCATGGAAGACGAAACCAAAGAATAACTCTGGAAGGCATGCAAGACTGCTTTCTATTCCTGATGACTTCATCAATAAATTGTATGAATCCTTGCCAAACCGCATGGATGCAGTCCTTCAAGCTCATGGAAGTCATACAAGATATTAAATGTGGATCTCACAGCACCACTACTTAATTTGCTGACATTTTTGTATTTGCAGTAAATTTGTTCAATTTCTGTAACTTTATATCTGTGTAATTCTAGCTGTACTGGGGGACGCACAAACTGATGAAAGGAATAGAGGGACAGACTGTAACTCTAAACACAGGATTAACTGGACTGCAGAAAGATGTGATTTATTGGACATATGGTCCAGACGGAGCAGAAACAATAATTGCTACCCTGAATTTTGATAGAAATAGACCTGAACACAATGAGAGACTGCATCTGGATGCCCAGTCTGGATCACTGACAATCAAAAATCTTACAATGAACAACCATGGACTTTTTACCATACAAATAATAAAGGAAAAGATCTTGACCCAGACTTTCAATCTGATTGTCGACTATGGTGAGTTATGCCTTGAATGTTACCTTTAAATGTGCAATAAAGATGCAATCACCAAGTTTTGCCACTACAAATTTTGGGTTCACTTTACTACAATTTTCAGTAGTGTGTTGTTGTTTTTCAAAACTCTTAGTGCAAAACTAAACTTAACCTTTTCTTTTGGAAATATAATCAGTACATTGGTTGAGTCATCAAAACATAACATACTGCAATTCTCAAAGTTCAATTAATGTATCAATGAAGTAATCCAAGACCAAACAAAGTAAGACACGTTTCACACACTACACTAACTTGTGTCAATTATCTCTTCGGCATTTGGCCATAAAATCTTAAAAGAAGAAAGATATCGTGTGTTCTGTGACGTCGCCCGGCATGGCGCAGCCGGGGCCCCACCCTGGAGCCAGGCCCGGGGTTGGGGCTCGTTCGCGAGCGCCTGGTGGCCGGGCCTTTCCCCATGGGGCCCAGCCCGAACGAGCGACATGGGGCCGCCCTCCCGTGGGCTCACCACCCACAGGAGGGACCATAAGGGGCCGGTGCAGAGAGGATCGGGCGGCAGTCGAAGGCGGGGGCCTAGACAGCCCGATCCCCGGACACGGAAACGAGCTCTAGGGACGTGGAATGTCACCTCGCTGGCGGGGAAGGAGCCTGAGATGGTGCGTGAGGTTGAGAGGTTCCGACTAGAGGTAGTCGGGATCACCTCTACGCACGGCTTGGGCTCTGGAACCACACTCCTTGAGAGAGGATGGACTCTTCACCACTCTGGAGTTGCCCATGGTGAGAGGCGGCGGGCTGGTGTGGGTTTGCTTATAGCTCCCCAGCTCTGCCGCCATGTGTTGGAGTTTACCCCGGTGAACAAGAGGGTCGTTTCCCTGCGCCTACAGGTCGGGGATAGGTCTCTCACTGTTGTTTGTGCCTACGGGCCGAACGGCAGTGCAGAGTACCCGACCTTCTTGGAGTCTCTGGGAGGGGTGCTGGAAAGTGCACCGACTAGGGACTCTATCGTTCTACTGGGGGACTTCAACGCCCATGTGGGCAACGACAGTGACACCTGGAGGGGCGTGATTGGGAGGAACGGCCCCCCTGATCTGAACCCGAGCGGTGTTCAGTTATTGGACTTCTGTGCTAGTCACAGTTTGTCCATAACGAACACCATGTTCAAGCATAAGGGTGTCCATCAGTGCACGTGGCACCAGGACACCCTAGGCCGCAGGTCGATGATCGACTTTGTTGTCGTTTCATCTGACATGCGGCCACATGTCTTGGACACTCGGGTGAAGAGAGGGGCGGAGCTGTCAACTGATCACCACCTGGTTGTGAGTTGGATCCGATGGCGGGGGAGGAAGCTGGACAGACTCGGCAGGCCCAAGCGTACTGTAAGGGTCTGCTGGGAACGTCTGGCCGAGTCTCCTGTCAGAGAGATCTTTAACTCCCACCTCCGGCAGAGCTTTGACTGGATCCCGAGGGAGGCTGGAGATATTGAGTCCGAGTGGACCATGTTCTCCACCGCCATTGTCGAAGCGGCCGCTCGGAGCTGTGGCCGTAAGGTCTCCGGTGCCTGTCAAGGCGGCAATCCCCGAACCCGGTGGTGGACACCGGAAGTAAGGGATGCTGTCAAGCTGAAGAAGGAGTCCTATCAGGCCTGGTTGGCTTGTGGGACTCCAGAGGCAGCTGACGGGTACCGACAGGCCAAGCGGACTGCAGCCCGGGTGGTTGTGGAGGCAAAAACTCGGGCCTGGGAGGAGTTCGGTGAGGCCATGGAGAAGGACTATCGGCTGGCCTCGAAGAGATTCTGGCAAACCATCCGGCGCCTCAGGAGAGGGAAACAGTGCCCTAATAACGCTGTTTACAGTAGAGGTGGGCAGCTGTTGACCTCAACTGGGGATGTCGTCGGGCGGTGGAAGGAGTACTTCGAGGATCTCCTCAATCCCGCCGTCACGTCTTCCATTGAGGAAGCAGAGGATGAGGGCTCAGAGGTGGACTCGTCCATCACCCGGGCTGAAGTCACCGAGGTGGTTAAGAAACTCCTCGGTGGCAAGGCACCGGATGAGATCCGCCCTGAGTACCTCAAGTCTCTGGATGTTGTGGGGCTGTCTTGGTTGACACGCCTGTGCAACATCGCGTGGCAGTAGAACCTCGGATTCAGGAGGAACAGTGTGGTTTTCGTCCAGGCCGTGGAACACTGGACCAGCTCTATACCCTCTACAGGGTGATGGAGGGTTCATGGGAGTTTGCCCAACCAGTCCACATGTGTTTTGTGGATTTGGAGAAGGCATTCAACTGTGTCCCTCGCGGCATCCTGTGGAGAGTGCTTCGGGAATATGGGGTCCTGGGTCCTTTGCTAAGGGCTGTCAGGTCCCTGTACGACCGAAGCAGGAGCTTGGTCCGCAGTTCCCTGTGCATGTTGGACTCTGGCAGGGCTGCCCTTTGTCACCGGTTCTGTTCGTAATTTTTATGGACAGAATTTCTAGGCGCAGCCAGGGGCCGGAGGGTGTCAGGTTTGGGGACCACACGATTTCGTCTCTGCTCTTTGCGGATGATGTTGTCGTGTTGGCCCCTTCAAGCCAGAACCTTCAGCATGCACTTGGACGGTTTGCAGCCGAGTGTGAAGCGGTGGGGATGAAAATCAGTACCTCCAAATCCGAGGCCATGGTCCTCAGTCGGAAAAGGGTGGCTTGCCCACTTCAGGTTGGTGGAGAGTGCCTGCCTCAAGTGGAGGAGTTTAAGTATCTAGGGGTCCTGTTCACGAGTGAGGGAAGGATGGAACGGGAGATTAACAGACGGATCGGTGCAGCTTCTGCAGTAATGCGGTCGATGTATCGGTCTGTCGTGGTGAAGATTTACCGGTCAATCTACGTTCCTACTCTGACCTATGGTCATGAGCTTTGGGTCATGACCGAAAGGACAAGATCCTGGATACAGGCGGCCAAAATGAGCTTTCTCCGCAGGGTGGCTGGGCGATCCCTTAGAGATAGGGTGAGAAGCTCGGTCACCCAGGAGGAGCTCAGAGTAGAGCCGCTGCTCCTCCACATCGAGAGGGGTCAGCTGAGGTGGCTTGGGCATCTGTCTCCGTCCCACCGAGAGGAGACCCCGGGGAAGACCTAGGACACGCTGGAGGGACTATGTCTCCCGGCTGGCCTGGGAACGCCTCGGTGTCCCCCCGGAAGAGCTGGAGGAAGTGTCTGGGGAGAGGGAAGTCTGGGCATCCCTGCTTAGACTGCTGCCCCCGCGACCCGGCCCCGGATAAGCGGAAGATGATGCTATCTTAAAAGTTACAACGAATATCTTCATTTTTCATGTACTGCAGGAAAAGGATTTTGGCATTGTGAATCCAAACCTGACAATGGTCACCAGGGTTGTCATGACATGGTTTATCCATGGGCAGAAGGAGAATGACAGGAGATCTTCCACCTTCATGAAATGGAAATTATTGGCCAGGGGCGGTATTCACAAAAAAATATATATTACCACTAAGAGGGCTCCCAAACAACAGTAACATTTTCTAGCTAAGAGTTTCCTCTTAAAACTTGGTCACAAAGCTGCTAAAACCAAATAATACTAAGGAATATGTAGAATTCTTAAGCCAAAAGAAGGAGCGGGGCTGTCCCCTTTGCCATGGATGATGGGTTCCACAAAAACGCTTACTTTCTATGCCCACAGTGATTGGCTGATAGGGAGGGGTCTCTATCAGTGAATTAATCATTGCAATACTGTAGAAACTGAATGGGCATTCATTGTTTGACGTAATATTCTACTGACTGATGACTGAGATATACGTAGTTCGTCTGCACTGCATTGCTGCATTTTCCCTGCGGCCAACCTTGATCTCCGATGTTACGGGGTTGTTTCTGTTGGTGATGTGTTAACATCCCTGACTAGCTCTACTACGATCATAATACCCTCACGATTAAGGCGATACCTTGTTAAAAGCTCAGTATCATTAAATGTTCCTGGTTATGAGGTGGATTCCCAGCAGCAGCCATTTTAGGATTGTTTGTGACTTGGTCTTAGTGACTTATGAGTCCTTTTGAATACTCACAACTATTCACAGATTTAGGAGCTGGTTTTAGCCCTTAATCCCTTTATGTAATACTATTAGACAAATAGGAGTCCTAAAATTTGGACTGACACGCTCCTTGTTTTTAAGAGTTACTCCTATATCAGCCAGTTGGAAGCTACTTTTAGCCTTAAGATGTTATGTGAATATGGCCCCAGGTCAATGGTCAAGAATCAGGTATTGACCTAAAACCATTCCTGAATCACCTCCAAATGGTGGGAACTAACTTTGTCCCAAGGGTTTATGTCCTACCACCCCGTCTTGGGATACAGCTGCACAAATGGATATGTTTCCCCCTCTTTGTCCAGGCACAGGGAAAGTTGGTAATTGGCAAATGATATTGCGCTGACACTGTGTCGAGTTTTGGTCTTTATCAACAAAGATTAGGGTAGTTGTTATGGTACACAGTATCTCAATTTCTAGTTTTGACACTGTCCAGGGGGTGATTTGCTCCTCAGCCTTGCTGACTATCGTGCTCCAGTGCTTTAAAAAAAGACATTGCCTGTGTTCACATGGTTTGTATGGTTATATAGTTACCAGTTGTGGTTACAACTATGGATGGCAGTGGTCTTCTTGTTGCTCACACTACCAACACCAAGGTTGTGGGTTTGAATCCCACTGAGGTCACATACTAATTTATAGCCTTCAGATGGTTTACTTTTTAATCTGCACATAGTGGGCAAAACTAGTTCAAGTTCAAAGTGTATTCATCAAATGCACTGAATAATACAGCGTCATCTGGCAAAATTAAATTCTTATGACATGGCGCCAGACATCCACATAAGTGGATGCAAAAATATAGCAATAATATAAATAACAATGTAAACTAGCAGCAATTTAAAGATAGTACTGTAAACTAGCAGCAATGTGTGTAGTAGTATTAAATATTATAGATATAGCAAGTATAGCAATAATATACATAACAATGTAGACTAGCAGCAACTTTAGAAAGAGTAGGATGGGGAATATGAAAAGAAGGTGGAAGTATTGTATATTATAGATCTAATATTAATGTAATATGCTTATGCAAAGGAATATTCTTGTGACAACTGCGACCTCTGCTGGTTCACCTCCCCCTGCAGTGGGCGGGCCCCAGCGGTCGACGTCACCGGCCTTCTGACACCACCGTCTCATCATACATTTCACCTGTGTCCCGTTTAGTGCACCTGTTCCTCATCATCGCTGTTTCCCCCCGGTATATATGTTCCCTCTGCTCCCCCTGTCTTTGTGTGTGATTGTCTCTGTCTATGTAGAAAGAGCTGTGCGACGCTTCGTGTATATAGATACATATATACGTGTTTACACTGGATAGAAATAAATATCCTTCTACCACGCCATTCTCCTGCTCCTCCTTGTTCCACCCACCGAAGCCGTGACAATTCTAATGTACATTGAATGTACATGAATAGACATCAGAGCATCCAGAACTTGAATGTGTGATTAGTATGATCATAGATCAGTGTAGCTGGTTGAGGAGTCTTATTGCCTTAGGGAAAAAAAGGTTAAGTCTCTTCATTTATTTAGTCAATCAATCAAATTTATTTATAAAGCCCTTTTTACATCAGCAGATGTCACAAAGTGCTTTTACAAAACACCTGGCCTTAAATCCCAAGGAGCAACAGTAGTGTTAAATTTCAGAAGCTAGGAAAAACTCCATAAGAATGCCAAAATTTAGGAAGAAACCTAGAGAGGACCCAGACTCAGAGGGGTGACCAGTCCTCTTCTGGCTGTGCCAGGAGATTCTAATTGTAATAATTCATAAATGCGTGGGGGCTGAGTCTAGAGTCTATTTAAACTTAGTCCAGGTTGGAAGCATGACCTGATGGACATTGAAAGGGACAACACGGGGGAGGGGGAGGTGTCAGCACAGTGGCAGCTGAAATCGTTAGGCATCATCTCGATCCGCAACACAACCAGGAGGACTCTGGACAGGGTCAGCAACGGGTCCCCCAAGCCAGGTACTCCGCAGACTTCATGCCCTCCTAAGTTCGAAACTGGAGGACACTGGGAAAATTCTGAAAATGCATTCCTCATATCAACAAGGATTTATAGAGGAGAAGGAGAACTTAGTGAAGAAGGAGAACTGACCCTACTCCCCCAGCACAATAATATACCAGCGTAAGACCTTGGGACTGAGACTGGGGGGTCCGGCGACACTGTGGCCCTATCTGGGGGAGGCCCAGGACAGGGCCCAAAAGGCAGGAAATCAATCCACCCACATTGCCAAGCATCAACCAAAGGGACACTCACCAACCGCAACCACCCTGAATGAGGGCTGAGTATTGCCAGCAGAGTACAGCCAAATTGCACAAGTGCGCAATAGAGAGACAACAACAAGCCAGTGACTCCACCCCCGAGAGGCTTTGGAGGGAGGGCATCCCTGTGGCGATGAAAGACCACCTGGCAAGACAGCAAGGGTGGACAGTATCAAGCCTTTCTGGTCACCTTCACGCCCCTGGGCCAGGCTACACCTAATCATAGACCGTGCTTTAGACTTGCAGACATTGACAGGTTGTTGTCCTGGCACCATGCAGCCAGGTTCTTTACCTTCTCTCTGTTAGCGATCTCATCATTGTTGGAGCTGTGTTTGGCCAAGTAGTCATGAGTGAATCGGGAAGAACAGTATGCAGCCATGGGGGGCTATGTTGCTCAGGGTCAGTGCAGAGGTGGTGAGTATGCCCAACCTCACCACCTGGGGTCTGCCCGTAAGATCGTCCAGCTTCCAAATGCAAAGGGAAGTGCCAGGGTCATGAGCTTAGGAACAAGCTTACCATGCAACATAGTGTTGAATGCTGAGCTGTAGTTCACAAACAGCATCCTCAGCAAGCCTTCCAGAAGAAATGGTTTTGGTTGCCTCAAACCGACCATAAGAGTTGAGCTCTTCTTGGAGGGAGGTGGCAGGCAGGACAGCATTTCTGTTTCTCCCTTTATAGTCTGTGAAGTGTTGCAGTTCACACCACATGTATCTGGCGTCAGAGCTGTGGTTGTTAGACTCCAACTTATCCTTGTAGTCTCTTTTGGCATCTCTGATGGCCTTCTGTAGGTCATTTCTGGACCTCCTCAGAGCATCCAGGTCTCCAGAACTATAGGTGGAGGACCGTGCTCTGAGCAGAGCATGGACATTACCTCTAACTCAGGGCTTTCGGTTGGGGAGAGTGCAAACATTTACCCTTGGTATGACATCATCGATGGACTTGGAGATATATGCTGTGACAGAGTCAGTATATTTATATGTCCCCTTCAGCTGCATCACAGAACATCTGCCAATCTGTTGTCTCAAAGCAGTCCTGTAGGGCAGTAATGGATCCCTCATTCCAGCGTTGAACTGCCCGAAAAACCAGTTGAAAAGCCTGTTTTAGTCATTGTGAATTGGATGGGAGGAGCAAAATGCCTGTTGACAGTAGATGGGCCGTACCTTTACAGTCAGTAGCTTCAGGTCTGGTAAACAGTGCGTTGAGAGTATTGCAACATCTGTGTCCCAGAAAGAGGTAACCATAATGCAGACCCCTCCGCCCTTCCGTTCAACTGACTCTGAAGTTCTGTCCTGCCAGTAGATGGAAAAACCAGCAGGGGTGATGTCCAAGTCAGACACAAAACGGGTCTCTACAAACGTTAGCAGAGAACAGTTCGCAATGACCTGCTGAAAGTTAATCTTGCATGACCTTGTATCCTCCTTTTGCTTCCAGCTCCAGTGTCTGTCCCTGATATCAAACACATCCCACAGAGTCACACAGTGGACAAACAAGTCATGTGTTCAGTGGTGTGCACTGTGAAGAACGGGAAAGACGTGACCCTGTCATGGTACAGAGGAGAGGAGAGAATCAACCAGACCAGCAGCACTGATCCCTACACAAACCTGTATTTATCCCTGGTGATTAAAGAAGAGGATGATCAGGTCTACAGTTGTGTGGCTAACAACCCTGTCAGTTCCCAGATGAAAAATCTCAGCATTGAGGAGCACAGTCAGCAGCATGCGGGTAAAATGATGCTGTGTTGATATACTTTGTGGTTTAATTATTGACAGTTGAATGAATGTAGACCACCTCCACAGATTCCTTAAAATAGTAGCCTTTATGTTCTGTGGTGCAAATAAAAAAAAATTCTTCCCTGTCAGAAATATTTTTGCATATTAACATATATTATTTTGATTGAATATGGCCAGGGGCTTAGGAGGGGTTTAGGAGAAACTCTTAAAAACTATTTCAGCCCCGTAATCAGGTCAACGTTGTAGGTCAAACATTTAATGATACTGAACTTACCTTATTCACAAATGTATTATGATCATAGTAGAGCCATAGTAGAGTCATTAATGCAGTCACTTCACTAAACAGAAACAACCCAATAACACCAGAGATCGAGGTTGTGACAACTCTACAATATTTGGCCACAGGGAAAATGCAGCAGTGCAGTGCAGACGAACTATGTTTGTGTCATCTGTCAATAGAATATTATGTCAAAGAATAAATCGTCAGATCGTCTGACAAATCATTCAGTTTCCTCATTCACCAACTAATAAGAAACAAAATCGACTCCATGGCCGTAGCTGGACTACCTGGAGCAGTTGGTGCTATTGTATAGGTGGGACATGTAATTGCACATGTCATTGCACTATCAAAAGATGAACACATTTCTTTAGGAGCTGCCAGACACGTAAGAGGCTGACAATTAGCTAAACATATCTTGAGTAGTCAGTATGTCATTCTTAGTTTCATGTTTAATTAGTGACACATATATTCTTATTTCAATATGGCAACATGACAGATCCTTCCAATGTTGATATGTCACCCAATTATTGTTGAAATATACAGTGGGGAGAACAAGTATTTGATACACTGCCGATTTTGCAGGTTTTCCTACTTTCCTACAAAGCATGTAGAGGTCTGTTATTTTGATCATAGGTACACTTCAACTGTGAGAGATGGAATCTAAAACAAAAATCCAGAAAATCACATTGTATGATTTTTAAATAATTAATTTGCAAACATAAGTATTTGATCACCTACCAGCCAGTAAGAATTACGTCTCTCACAGACCTGTTCGTTTTTCTTTAAGAAACCTGTTTGAACTCGTTACCTGTATAAAAGACACCTGTCCACACACTCAATCAAACAGACTCCAACCTCTCCTCAATGGCCAAGACCAGAGAGCTGTGTAAGGACATCAGGGATAAAATTGTTGACTTGCACAAGGCCGGGATGGGCTACAGGACAATAGGCAAGCAGCTTGGTGAGAAGGCAACAACTGTTGGCGCAATTATTAGAAAATGGAAGAAGTTCAAGATGACGTCAATCTCCCTCGGTCTGGGGCTCCATGCAAGATCTCACTACGTGGGGCATCAATGATCATGAGGAAGGTGAGGGATCAGCCCAGAACGACACGGCATGACCTGGTCAATGACCTGAAGAGAGCTGGGACCACAGTCTCAAAGAAAACCATTAGTAACACACTACGCCGTCATGGATTAAAATCCTGCAGCACACACAAGGTCCCCCTGCTCAAGCCAGCGCATGTCCAAGCCCATCTGAAGTTTGCCAATGACCCTCTGGATGATCCAGAGGAGGAATGGGAGAAGGTCATGTGGTCTGATGAGAAAAAATAGAGCTTTTTGGTCGCAACTCCACTCGCCGTGTTTGGAGGAAGAAGAAGGATGAGTACAAGCCCAAGAACACCATCCCAACCGTGAAGCATGGAGGTGGAAACATCATTCTTTGGGGATGCTTTTCTGCAAAGGGGACAGGACGACTGCACCGTATTGATGGGAGGATGGATGGGGCCTTGTATCGTGAGATCTTGGCCAACAACCTCCTTCCTTCAGTAAGAGCATTGAAGATGGGTCGTGGCTGGATCTTCCAGCATGACAACAACCCGAAACACACAGCCAGGGCAACTAAGGAGTGGCTCCATAAGAAGCTTCTCAAGGTCCTGGAGTGGCCTAGCCAGTCTCCAGACCTGAACCCAATAGAAAATCTTTGGAGGGAGCTGAAAGTCTGTATTGCCCAGCGACAGCCCCGAAACCTGAAGGATCTGGAGAAGGTCTGTATGAAGGAGTAGGCCAAAATCCCTGCTGCAGTGTGTGCAAACCGGGTCAAGAACTACAGGAAACGTATAATCTCTGTAATTGCAAACAAAGGATTCTGTACCAAATATTAATTTCTGCTTTTCTGATGTATCAAATACTTATGTCATGCAATAAAATGCAAATTAATTACTTAAAAATCATACAATGTGATTTTCTGGATTTTTGTTTAAGGTTCTGTCACTCACAGTTAAAGAGTACCTATGATAATAATTATAGACTTCTACATGCTTTGTAAGTGGGATAACCTGCAAAATCGGCAGTGTATCAAGTACTTGTTCTCCCCACTGTATGATTTGATATTTCAATTGATCAACTAGTGACCTGAATTTAAATCCAACGACCGTAGTTGTAAATATTGCAAAACATTTTCTTTATGAAACATCAAGAATATTCGTTGGAGTTAGTGATTTTTTTCCCCGGACACATATCAATTGTGCTTTATTTCACCAGATCTCTCTTTACCTCCAAGAACTGTACATCGCAAACGTATCATCTGGGGGTTGCTGATAGCTGTCAAGGCGGTGGTTGTCAAGTTGATACTTTACAGACTTTACAGGTGGTTTAAAAGAAAGAACAATACTGAAAGTAAGATACAACATTCATCCAGCCATCTTTATTTTTATATGTTTTCCCTTCTTGTTCAATGCTTCGATTTGAATTCTAATGTAAAATGTGCCCATGTGTATGCAAAAAAACAAGGGCACACACACAAACACACACATAAAGTGTATCTCTGTGAATGTACACCACACAGACATTTGAAAGTGTAGCTTAGTGGATTTGGAAATGAAATATTCCTCTAGTTGTTGATAAAAAAAAAAACATTGTTGCTATGGACTTTCTGTTGATATTATCAATAGTAGAGTTACATTGTATTATTTCCATATGTTCTTGTGCTGATGCTCCTGATGGAATCTCTCCAAATGACCATCCAAAACAGCAAGATGGGACTTGTGTTTAAATTGCATTTTCAATAAGTGAATGGTACAGTATGTTTCTATTTAAATCTTGTATTTTCTCAACAGACCAATATACAGAATAATCACACACTGAACACTTTTAGCTCAGGTAGTATACCATGGTGCTTGTAAATCCAGCATTGAAGGTTTCAATTCCCACAAGGGGCCAGTATGAAAATGTATATGGACTGACAGTTTTCAGTCTCTCAGGATAAGAATCTGCCAAGTGACTAAAATGTAGAGTTAAAATAAAAGCTCATTGTCAAAACAAAAAAACTAGAACATAAGTCATCTCTGCATCTTTGTGTCTGAATGCTTTAGGTGTTAAAGTAATGAACCGAAAGGTGTCCTTTCTTACAAGGAGGAAATTATAGTGTGGATAATGTACCTCAGTGGAGGTTGAATATCAAATTGAGAAAGAGTTTTATTGCCAAGTAAGTTTCACAACACATTTGTTCTGGTCCATTGGTGCAGCAATTTTGTAAAAAAAAAATTAAGACAAATAAGAATAATAGACTGAGTATAGAAACTACAAAAAAAATATACAAAATAATACTGTTCTTGTGGTGAGTGGTTTTGTCCTGATAGACCTCAATCTTCTGTCAAAAGGGAGAGACCAACCCGGCCCGCAGCCATTTGCCAGAGACCTTCTGTCCAGAGACCTGCCCGCCCGCAGCCATCGGCCAGAGACCATCTGCCCAGAGACCTGCCCGGCCCGCAGCCAACGGCCAGAGACCATCTGTCCAGAGACCTGCCCGGCCCGCAGCCATCGGCCAGAGACCATCTGTCCAGAGACCTGCACGGCCCGCAGCCATCGGCCAGAGACCATCTGTCCAGAGACCTGCCCGGCCCGCAGCCATCGGCCAGAGACCATCTGTCCAGAGACCTGCCCGGCCCGCAGCCATCGGCCAGAGACCATCTGTCCAGAGACCTGCCCGGCCCGCAGCCATCGGCCAGAGACCATCTGTCCAGAGACCTGCCCGGCCCGCAGCCATCGGCCAGAGACCTTGTTGGGGAAGTTTCTGAAGCCTGATGCATTCTTACTGATTAAAGGACTTGAGTCCCATTGTTTAGATAGGTAAAGGAATGTGGGGGAGCTGGTATTTGCATAAGGGGCATCTATTGTCTGTCCAGATGCTGTAAGAACTCTTAGAATTTAAGAAGTTACTTATGGCGGGAAGGAGAGCTTGTCCTTTGTGTGAAGCTTAAGTAGTAACATAACAAAGGGAATGTGTTTTATTGACATAGGACAGCATCTTACCACACCCCTTTTCACTGTAATAAATACGGATTGTGCATGTTTTGAGTTAGAGACTTCTCAGACGATTATGTGTGTGTAAGCGGTTGACGCGTCTCTCATATGTGCATAATAGTTAATAAAACTGTTAGAATGTACCAAGAGAACTTTGTCTCTGTGTTCCTTACTCCGAGTGTCGATACATGGAATTTCCATCACAACCTGCATGGCCCGCTGTCGCCGCTGTTTCCACCACCGTTGTCTCCACCGCCGCTCTCGCCGCTCTCGCCGCATTTTGGAGCAATAATAATATAAAATGATTGTGGCAACAAGACGTTCTGAGAATAGCCCATCAAAACAATTACATGTCACATTGTTTTCGATATTTCACTGATATCCATGTCCTAAACCGAGCTTAGATCCATGAACGCAGGTCAGCTAGTAGAGCCCAGAGTCCAAACTAAACATGGAGAAGTTGCGTTTAGCAGTTATGCTGTACCCAACTGGAATAAACTACCAGAAGATCTTAGACGTTTCCCAAACTTATAATTTTTTAAATCCAGGTTAAAAACACTTCTCTTCTCACGTGCGTATAAATGAGCACTTAAACTTAACCACACTGTTTAGCCTTATAGCTTCCTGTGTTTTTCTCTCATTTTTAATCTTTATATGTTTTCTTACAGTATTTTTTATTGTTTTGATGTTTTCAATTTGAGTATTTGTTTTTATGTTTTTGTGCTTTCATATATATTTTCTTTGTAAATCACATTGAATTGCTTCGATGTATGAAATGTGCTTTATAAATAAACTTGCTTGCTATGAAATTATTTACATTTAAGTTATTAAGGATCCAAACCACTTGCCCTGTGTTTTCCTACAGGTTAGTTAAAATGGGGTAAAGAAGTTACTAATAGGAAACCCAGTAATACATCACTTGTATTGTGATGTGAAAATGTCTCACTACTCTTTGGGTCACTCTGTCTCTCTGTTGGTTCAGTCACTGTCTCACTACTCTTTGGTTCACTCTGTCTCTCTGTTGGTTCAGTCTCTCCAGACACTTAGGTATGCCACAATGTAAAAATGCTATTTCTTCATTTGTCATATTATCAGATCTCTAGATCTATAAATATGTCTAGCCAAAAATAAATAATAATACTGGCAACAAAGCAGTGGCTTGTTTTTGCTCACAACAAATACATTAACAATGGAATTTGGGCCGGTCAACATAGGCTACTAACAACAGTGACTCAGTCAGAAAAATGCTGATGGGAAATATGAATAGATCAGTAACTATGAAAACAAGTCTGATTCACACAACTTGTTTTGAGACTGAAAAGGTGTACGTAAGTGAAAGTACTGGAGCCATGTTTGGCTTGATAAAGGGAACAGTGGATGTTCTAACATAGTGATAAGTGATATTAACCAGAAAATGGCTTTGAGAGATGTGTTTGGAGGAGACGTGTCCCACAACTGCTGTCAAGTTGTTATGATCAGGCAGGGTCATATTGACAAGTTGGAGTGAATTTGCAGTAAAGTTTGAGGGAAATACTACCGATAACTGCCTCATTGCAACATGCAGGGGCTAAATTCAGATCCCACTGTTTTATTTGCTGCATGTAACAAACATTTTTAGGAAGTGTTGTTAGAAACATAAGCAATTGAAATATATTCAGCACACACTTCCAGGATTTCTACAGTAAAGACCATAAGTAGTTGGACAATGGCACAGATTCTGATGTTCTGGATCTGTACTCCAGCATAATGAATAAGAGGTTAAAATGCATTTCTTTCTGGGCATTCATAAAACATGAACCATGTAGGAATTACAGCTCTTAACATACATAATCCCCTAATGTTAGGGCCCCTAAAGTAATTGGACAATTGGCCGTGCAGCTGTGAATTATTCTTAAGTAATTCAAAGTACCAAAGAACAACTGTAGAGTTCTGGAACAGTTTTATGGACAGATGAGGCAAATATTAACCTGTACTAGATTCTTGAAAAATTGTTGAGAAAAAAAGGAACTGCACAAGATTAATAACATACCACCACTTATATGAAAGAAGGAAATAATTTTATTGTGAAGTGCACCTAACATTACTGGAATGATTAGAGTACAACGTAAAGAAAATGTCTCACTTAGAAGTACTCCTTAGAATGGAAGCTCCCTCCTACTTGTCCAGAGTATCGCTGTAGTATCAGCTTGGCTCTGAGACAAGAGTTGGGCTGTGGGGTGAAATAGATAGGTTGTTGGGCAGGTTTTACCCTGCAAGTCCCATGTCTCCCATTGCAGATTTCAGGAGGTTTTGGTTTCTGTTGTGGAAATTCTTGAACTTATTAACGCATGCTGGGCACGTTCATCAAGGTACCAGGGTGACAGGTGGGGGCATGACGACCCCATGGTGTTCACTCTGGATCTGGCGTTTTCGTCACACTTAGGTTTGCTGGGTTTAGTGAAGGGTAATGGTGGACTTGGACCTGCTCCCCGCCTCGGCAGTTGGCCTCCGTGGCTCTGCGTCGTCTGCTAGGGGTCCTCAGAGTACTGCACCGTTCCGTCCAGCTCAGCGACGCGACCCTGATAGTGAACACTTCCTCGCGGCTGTCATACTATTGCGAGACGATTCGTTCAGGATTTTACGCAGTTGGACTGCGGCAGTTAGACTGTGAGATGTAGTTGAGATTGTTCCTGTATATAATGGTTTTCGGGTATTGAATTGTGGATATCTGGTTGTGGTCGGCCTAGTATATGCATTCTCCGTTTTGGTATTCCCTGTACACGAGGGATCCAATTGGCTGCATTGTGTATTCCTTGGTGGATATGTGTGTTTTTGTTAGAGATTGTTGTTAGCCTGGAAGTGTTGCCTTTGCCAGGTTTTGCTTGTTTGGCTGAATGCACTCATTGCATCATTGTCGTGATTCTTTGGCAAGGCCCACTTATTCGGCTTTGCCTAAGAGCCGGGAAATTGAAACTAGCCTTCTAGTGTTGTGCAGGTGACTGGCACACCTGGAGGAATTCACCTGATAATTTAGGGTTATATACGACAATAAAGTCCTAAATTTAATTAGAGGGATAGATTGGAAATTGGTACAATGATGCTTCCCTACTTTGGTGAAATATGATCTTTTTTCATGAGGGGTTAAAATATTGTGTTTCTCTCTCCTTGTATGGAGTAGAATGCAGAACATGGCGTTAGTCTTTAACATTAAGAAAACACACTGTTTTCCATGAAGATTGGATTCGCAGCCAATATAGTCATAGCCTGCAACAGAGGGTCAAATGGCCACGGCCGTTTATTCCCCGAATAGCGGAAGCCCGTAAAATTAGACGTCCTATTTTAAATGTTCAATTGGGTTTGGTTAAGTAATGTAGTTTCGCTTTGTTTGTATTTACGATGATAACTGGGATAATGCTTGTGTTTTCAGACCTACGCCTGATGCTCGTTACTGGCGTTTAAATACTAGCCTGGTAAACTGACAAATGGGGTAGATTGATGTGACTGTATTTAGAGATCTAGGTTGGAGTATCCTGGGGATCACTCCCTGATTGTTCCTTGATTTTAGTGACTTCATGCATCTGTTCACTGTTAACTTGGCCTTTCTTGAGGTTTTTGTCCCCCTAATGTTGCTGTGTTGATAAGATAAACGCTTTTTGGCAAACAGCAACGATATTAGATGGGTAGAGCAATAACTCTGAACTTTCATTTAATGTGGGATATCGGTTAAGTTGGGCGCATGACGTCTCTTACTACAGACAGTCTGAAGACCATGTCACGTTTTTGTGTGGAAACTTTCCTTGGCTCCAGGAAGGGGGGCAGACCCCCTGGGTTGGCCTTTACCAACCTTTCCGCTCAAATCAAAGTAGCTTAGCACTAAGGGTTACATTCGAGTGTTCTGCCTGTTCTCACTTGTGGTAATTTCCCCAACATGAGTATGTTCAGTTTTGTGTTAATCAAATGTTAAGAGCAAGCTACATGTATTTTCCTTTCAATAACTTCAAGTCAAAATGAATGGTTTTGAAACCTACTTGTAGTGAAGGTAGAGACCTACAGTCATCCCCCATTGTTAATAACTAGAACAATCTTGATGTCTGTGCATAAAATAGTCATGAAAGTTGTGGGTTTGGCTGATCACCACTATTTTGAATAACATAGACATGCAAGTTGGGAAAATTCCCTAAACTTTAGGAGGTTAATAGAGTCATGATGTTTGTGTTGTCTAAACTTGGTTTAGACATTCCCTGTGGAAATGCAAATTTTTATATGCTAATTTGGGAGTTTCACAGGGTGTGACAACTTTGTTTATGGGTTATATCGTTTATAATTCCTTCCCACGAGCGAACGTGTGGCACATTTGTTGTTTTCATTTGGTTTATGGGTTTTTGTCATTTTCAATGTTATTTTTGATGGATATTCAGTTTGCGACTTTTTACTGAATGAATGTTAGATTCGTCCCAACTATCGATTTTCTTTTCATGTCCGTCCTGTACGTGTTCTGCTTTCACGCTTGGAGTCATTTTCTGTTGACTCTGTTGTGAAAGCGGGGGGGGAATGTATGAAATTATTATCTATAATGAAAAAGAGTTTAACTTAGAGTTCAAAGGGAATTAAATAGGTATTTAAAAAGTTACATGAAGAATTGAGTTTTTCTGTTTCGATAGTTATAATAGAAAATTGGCATCTGTTAAAACCAGGATCCCTTAGTGTCTGATCACAGTGTTTGTCTAATTTAGGTTTTTGTAAACTGTTGATCTAAAATCTAACATGGGTGTGGTTGAGTAGAATACATCTTACCATTTTGATTTGGTTTAGCTCAGAAATAACTAATTTGAAGGGATGAATAGTGACTATGAGAATGTGACTGTACAGTTTGTTTGTTTGTTTGATATTTGATTAGAAGTAATCATATTAATCTCATGCATTATGTTCTGCTATTTTTAATTGATACTGCGAAAGCAATTCTGCATCAAGTTCTGTTCTAGAAAACCAAGCTGAGAAGTTTTACATAGTCTAAATTGTAAAAAGCGGTACAGACCCCCTGGAGTGCACTACTCACTCACACCAACTCCAGTGTGAGGTTGGGGGCTGCTTGAAATGGGTTTTTGACTTGTTTGAACTCTTTAGAAGAGAAACAGACTTACTGGTGACATTATCAAAATTGGGTATTCTAATCCGGCTACACTGAATATTTGGTGTTCATTATTCTGGTTTTGACTTGAAGGAACCGGAAGTGTCAATTCCATGTTCATTTACAAATCCAATGACTCTTCATTATTTTTATAGACATGTATACCTGTGTCACAGTTTGTCTTTGTGGTGTGTATGCAAAAATGCAAGGAGGCAGTCAAAGTATAAGTATTGCCTTCCTCTATCAAAAAGGAAGTAGCACTCAAATAGCGCACAAGCGCATAACAATTGCGCACAGCAAATCCAGAACAAACTGAACATAGAACAATACCACACAAAGACACCCGGAAATACAGGAACTTCTATATGCGATCTAATTAGGGAATGGACACCAGGTGTGTGCAATAACAAGACATGACAGTGGCGTGGGAGGAGGAGCGGCGTGGCTAGAAGGCCGGAGATGACGTGCGCCAAACACCACGTCGGGAGGGGTGGTGCGCGTCCTCCACGCACGTCCTTGTTACAACCTGTGTACTTAATTTCTGTCCTAGTAGGCAATCATTGGAATGTTAATGGTTAACAGATGTTTCTTTGAGGTGTATGCTGAGGCAAAAAGGTTTGCTTGCTATTGCCTAGCAGGTTTGTTTCTCAAGATAACACCAATGTGTCCCTAATTGATAAGGGGTCCATTCTTTAAGACCAGGGTCTGTTATCCTTAGGGCAGTAAACCAGCCTCCCTACTCCAGGATGAGCTCTGTGGAGATAGGGCATAAAGGGGGGGGGTCATGTTTTATGACAGGATAACAATGTCTTATGTGTCAGTGCTTAGAAGAAACTGACACTATGCAACATTTGGTGGAGTAATTAAAGGTTAAATAACAGTTATGTCATTTGAGCTTTAAGATTGTGTGAAATGTTCTGATTGGCAATAAGGTATTTGATCATTTGTGTTGAACAAAGTGAATTTGATTGTAGTTCTGAGACAACACAATCAGATGTAATTATATATCAACTGAGATCTGGTTAGGTGAACTACTCATTGAGAGTGATACTTTAACGTAAGCAAACTATCTTAACTGATGATGAGTAATTGGAACAGTAATAGGAAATTGTGTTCTTCTGTTCATTTTGTAGTTTTCTTATTTGTTGGTTGCCAAACTATAGAAAAGAGTGGAATTGTTATTTTGCTACACTAGCACCAGAAATGTTTATGTCTTAATTATACTGTTAATGTTTTCAACTGTTCTAATCTATTTAGATAAAGGAAGCAGAAAGACATTGGAAATATAGGGTTGAGTGTTTGGTAGGACTGGGTTCTAATTCATTAACAAGATGCAACAAACTAACGTAATGGACACATTTCTGATTGTGTACTGTGCAGTTGCAACTACTTTTCTCAAGGAGAATTCACTGACAGGTACAGGACACTTGGAAGTGATTCAGCAATAAGACTGGTTGGACCCAGAGAGACTGAGTTTGGCTTAAAGGACAACTGTGAGCTGGACTAATTTTAGTCCTGATGATTCTGCCATGAGATGGAGAAGGCAACCTCCAACTGAGAGGATGGGAGCTAAGGAAATCTCAGGTTCTGGACGACATTTACTGGGGTGCGGAAGACCAACTGCATGACATGCTACGCTGGTTGGGTCCATACCAGGTAGCTGAGAAAGGAACCTGGGGTCGACGACACACGCTACAGAAGGGCTTCAGTGTTTAAAGATAAGGCACAGTGAATTGAAGTCATTGAGGGAAAAGTGAGTTTTTTGGTATTAGTAACCATCACTTTTGCCTGATAGCACAAAGGAGAGCACACATATTCTCCTGACCTGGCTGATAAAGCAGATAGAATGAAGACAACTAGAGCTGTGTCACGGTAACCTGCATTTTAGCTATGAAGGACAACACCTTGGAATATACATCTGACTTTCATGTTCTGTTACAATGGTCTGCCATAATGGTTCATAACTGACTGTCTGACTTTTAGAGGAGCAGAACATTTGTGATGACTTTGGAAGTACATTTAATTGGAACCACGAGAGGACTTTTCAGTGAATCGAGCAATTGGCATGAGAGGACTTTGTACCAGTGACAAATTGAAGGATGTATTCAGTGATTGGTGTTTACACACCCATGTGTTAATGCTATATACCCCATACTGTCAATGTATGTGTCACTTGAATTAATTTCCTTTGACCAATGATTTTAACATAAAAGGTTTTGCTGTACTATGTTATAGTTCTGTGTAATGAAAATGTGTGATCTTGGAGTTAATAATTGTAATTGTCTAGAAGCATGTAAATGAGGATCTAGACATTTCAGATATGTTGCGTTCTCTAAGTATAAGGGTAATGATATCAACAGGGTCATGTTGTTACAGAGTATTGTATTGTTGCAGTCTACATCCTAATGAGTAAACCGTTTAAGGATTGAGACCAAGGGTTGATTTGGTATCAAGAGGATGGATTGGTATGGAAATTCTGAACTAAGGTACATTGGAGAAATGTCTGTCTTTCTATTGGCTGACATTTCCCCAGAAATGGCATCAATCAATCAATCAATCAAATTTATTTATAAAGCCCTTTTTACAACAGCAGTTGTCACAAAGTGCTTTACAGAGACACCCGGCCTTAAACCCCAAGGAGCAAACAACAGTAGTGTTTAATTTCAGTGGCTAGGAAAAACTTCCTAAGAAGGTCGAATTTTAGGAAGAAACCTAGAGAGGACCCAGGCTCAGAGGGGTGACCAGTCCTCTTCTGGCTGTGCCGGGTGAGATATTAAGAGTCCAATTGGAATAATAAATAAATGTCTCTGGGCTAAATCCAGAGTCTATTTGATTTTAGACTAGGTCAGAAGTATGACCAGGTGGACAGGGACAGCAACGGGCCCCCCAAACCAGGTAATCCACAGGTGTGGACCAGGACCTCATCTCCTTCTAAAATTTAAAACTGGAGGAAATTGAGAAAAGTTAGTAGTACATCCCTCATATCCCCCAGCACAATAATATAGCAGCGTAACACCTTGGAACTGAGACAGGGGGGTCCGGTGACACTGTGGCCCTACCCGGGGGAGGCCCCGGACAGGGCCCAACAGGCAGGAAATCAATCCAACCACATTACCAGGCATCAACCAAAGGGACACCCACCAACCGCAACCCCCCTGAGGGGCAGAATGAAGATAGACTTAGAGGTTGAACAAAAGCTCCTGGTTGAAGAAAAGATCAAACGGAACCCCAATGGAACTGTCATTACATCCAAGATGGACCAGACCTTCCCACTGTGGGAAGATTGTGGAGGCTGAACCTCCAGTGAAAACCCTGAAGGCGCGCCGGCCAGCTTTTTTTACAGAGAGACAAGTACGTACTGAAATTGATATGCTTTTTTTGTATTCTCCTATTATAAAGTGTGCATTTAGGTTTTAGGACTGGTAACAAAAGATTTTCCAAAATGTCCACACTGGATCAAGCCAGTCTACTCACTCAATTCTTTTTTTCTGTGTCTTGTAGGTGTTTGCTGAGTTCAACAGCATAGCTACGACAAACCTGGAGAATTACTTTTTTGGTGCTGTTGACCGCTACACACCACGATTTGTCACAATCTTCAAGTCCAAGAAAGGAAGTGTTGGAGAGAAACTGGCTGAGATTGTGCAGAAAATGTATTCAAGGGACAGTCGACAACAGACAAAAGTTTTTGCTTTGGATTAGATCTTCAAATAACTACTCCAATCGGCAACTGTTCACAGCCCTGTTAAGCATACATGGTGACACCTTTTTCATATGCGCTTTTAAAAATGGGTTTGTATTGTGGGTTCTGCACAAGAGGCAGACATCAGAGCTTATTTTCATTCTGGACACTGGCTACACAGCCCCCACAGCATGATGGAACCTCCACCAAGTTTTACTGTGGGTAGCAAGTGTTTTTCTTGGAACGCTGTGTTCTTTTGCCGCCATGCATAACGTCCCTTGTTATGACCAAATAACTCAATCTTTGTTTCATCAGTCCACAGCACGTTATTCCAAAATAAAGCTGGCTTGTCCAAATGTGCGTTTGCATACCTCAAGCGACTCTGTTTGTGGTGCGTGTGCCGAAAAGGCTTCTTCCGCATCACTCTCCCGTACAGCTTCTCCTTGTGCAAAGTGCGCTCATTTGTTGAACGATGCACAGTGAAACCATCTGCAGCAAGATCGTTCAACAATCCTACTTGAACAGTGGAAAGATCTCCACTGCGTCCTCCTTGCGTTCTCTCTCCTTTCTCCTTTTCAAAACCCATTGGATGAGAAAGCCAAAGTTCCTCCCCCTCTGACATTCTCCTCCAATGGGTTTTGAGAACAAAATGAGGAGAGAGAATTGATCTCTTTCCAGTGTCTCACAGAGAGGACCCCAAAATGTTCTACTGGCCTTTATAGAACTTTAACTCATACAATTCTTAACCAAGCTCACCCAACAAAATCTCAACAACCTTTCACTTGCCCTGCTTTATGGGAAGATGTTTCACTGTACTTTAGTACAGTATGCAGTGCACCACTGAAATAACTTATAAAGATTGACTACACAACCAATCCAAATATTTTCTTAATCCTCCTAAATACAATCTGCATCATACACCTAACCAATTATACAGCTAACCAACAGTCAGCATTTCACAGTTTGGTCAAAATTTGTGAAAGTTACAGTACATTCATAAAAAAAAATTCTCAGACATTGCAGATGAAGAAACAAGATAAGTAAATGTTCCCAAGAACATTTCTAGCTTGAGATGGATTGATTATTTCATGAGAAAGAATGTTCTGAAGATGTAAAAATGTATTTGGTGTAAATATCTTGGAACGTTTAAACACTAGTGCAATTGGAATAAATAAAATAAAACTATCAAACAATTATATTGTTGTGTTTCGACCTTTTGACTTTGCTTTAAACAAACACTATTGGTAAGTTTTGCCGTCTTGAAAGAAACATATGTATAGCCTGCTGACATGATTCAATTAGAACAAAGCATTCTACTTCCCGTCTCCCAAGATATATAGACATGGACTCTTGGCTCTACACTCACCTAAAGGATTATTAGGAACAACATACTAATACTGTGTTTGACCCCCTTTCGCCTTCAGAACTGCCTTAATTCTATGTGGCATTGATTCAACAAGGTGCTGAAGGCATTCTTTAGAAATGTTGGCCCATATTGATAGGACAGCATCTTGCAGTTGATGGAGATTTGTGGGATGCACATCCAGGGCACGAAGCTCCCGTTCCACCACATCCCAAAGATGCTCTATTGGGTTGAGATCTGGTGACTGTGGGGGCCATTTCAGTACAGTGAACTCATTGTCATGTTCAAGAAACCAATTTGAAATGATTCAAGCTTTGTGACATGGTGCATTATCCTGCTGGAAGTAGCCATCAGAGGATGGGTACATGGTGGTCATAAAGGGATGGACATGGTCAGAAACAATGCTCAGGTAGGCCATGGCATTTAAACGATGCCCAATTGGCACTAAGGGGCCTAAAGTGTGCCAAGAAAACATCCCCCACATCATTACACCACCACCACCAGCCTGCACAGTGGTAACAAGGCATGATGGATCCATGTTCTCGTTCTGTTTACGCCAAATTCTGACTCTACCATCTGAATGTCTCAACAGAAATTGAGACTCATCAGACCAGGCAACATTCTTCCGGTCTTCAACTGTCCAATTTTGGTGAGCTTGTGCAAATTGTAGCCTCTTTTTCCTATTTGTAGTGGAGATGAGTGGTACCCGGTGGGCTCTTCTGCTGTTGTAGCCCATCCGCCTCAAGGTTGTGCGTGTTGTGGCTTCACAAATGCTTTGCTGCATACCTCGGTTGTAACGAGTGGTTATTTCAGTCAAAGTTGCTCTTCTATCAGCTTGAATCAGTCAGCCCATTCTCCTCTGACCTCTAGCATCAACAAGGCATTTTCGCCCGCAGGACGGCCGCATACTGGATGTTTTTCCCTTTTCACACCATAACAAGGGAACCTATATACAGTAGGAATGTAACAAGGGGCCAATGAGACACAGGTGTAACACAATAAACACTGGGAAGTCACATAATCAGAACAATGAGAACTAAAATACATTCAACATAGAAATGCACCTATAATATTAAAATGTTTTATATTTGTGAAATGTATAATGTTGCCCACATCTCACACTTTTTCCTTGTTTCCAGTTATCCATGAACTCACCCCGGACTCATTCATTTTCTTGTCTTCAATCATCATGCAAACCAGGTCCCAATTCAGTCCATAGTATGTGTTTAAATGTTTCTCCTCTGCTCTGCTCACTTGTCGGTCATTGTTCCCTGTCAATGTAAGCATAGGCGCCGATACCGTGGGTGCTTCGGGGCTCGAGCACCCACGGAAAATAGCGAGCACCCACAAAAATACCGAGCACGAGCACCCACGTGTGCCCGACCGCCAGTCCGCCAGTAGGCTACATTCATTTAAAATTAAACTTGCCGTTGGTGATATGTAAAGCGTCTGTCACACTGTGATTGGTTATGTCGATGTTAGTGACAGCGACATAACCAGTCGCCTGCTCCGGGTGCTCCCTATCCACCAATCCCAGCGTTTCTCAGATGAAAAAATGCCACTATCAAAAACTCGTAGCAGAAATTAGGGAGAAACTCCCAGAAACTATATGTGGTTTTTTTAATCGATATTTAGATAATAGGGCAAAACATTAATTTCCCACGAACTGATCGCAGTTAGGCCTACGTGTCAGTTAAACTTTTCATCTCCAATCCTGTATTTGTGATAAGTGGTAAATTTTGAAAGATCTACTTTACGGCTTTATTAATAAGTAAATGAATAGGTGTGCGTAGTGCGTTTATATATGTATATATAGGTGTATATATAGGTATATATAGGTGTGTATATATAGGTATATAGGTGTGTGTGTATATATATATATATATATATATATATATATATATATATATATATATATATATATATATATATATAAATGGCGTGCGCCTATGAGCACCCACGGAGGAAAACATAAATCGGCGCCTATGAATGTAAGTACGTCAGTGGTGAGTGGTTTGTTTTGTTTTGTTTGAACCTTTGCTTTTCATTCAGTTTGTTTTGTGCTCTGTGTTTATTTTCAATTAAATATCTACATTGAATGCCACTCTGCTGGTGCATGCTTCCTCCTCTCCACCATTACACAACCCTGACAATTGCTTGATTCCCTTGAATCATTATTAAAGAACTAACTGATATTTCAATGCTTGGAAATTCATAATATAGCTCATTACCTTTATTTATTTTTATATATAGATTTTCTTCCTTATCTTCATCAAGTGTGCCAATCATTCTGGTGGTGACTGTAGATGTGTGCAAGTGAACATGCATAAATGCATTCTGTGCAGGACACAGTGGTCAGTATGGGAGAGTTCTCATACAGTGGTACTTTCTTCCAAATATGCAAAGTTTCTGTAACACAAATGGGCTGACACCACAAACCAAGCTGTCATATAATGACCCTGAATCCGCATTTTGCAGATGCTCTTGCGTGTTGATTTACAAGATATGCATTTAACTTAACTAGGTAAGACGACCACATACAGTTTCACAAGCATTCCAAAAATAACCACTACAACAAGCTTTGAGCTTGCAACATCTGTGCTGCTAATCTGGTCTAATTATGTCATGTGCCTAACCTGTAGATAGAACAACCTTGTCATTGAACAAGTACAGCACAATGAAATGCAGTTAGCATCTTATGAGAAGTGCAAATAGAAAAGGGCAGAAAATGTACAATTATCATGTATATTCCTAGAGAAGTGTGTAGATGTACAATGAAGGCAAATGCAGAACAGAGGTCATCCTAAATGTGCAATGAGGGCAAATAGAGGAGGGCAGAAAATTCACAAGTATTAAATATAATGTATGTTACTAGTACGATAAATAGTTGTGTGGGTAGAAATGGCAATTCTAAATGTGCAATTGAGGCAAATGGAAGGGGTAATGTAGCCCAGTACAGTGGTGGGCGGGTGGGTGTTGTTGCTGATGGGTCACAGTATTCAAAAATTAGATGAGAGACACAATCATGATCATGAAATATTTATATGCCATTGAGAAACTAACCTGCACTGGGTTGTTACCAGGACTGTGTGGGATACAGTCTAGTGAATACAGCGTTTGACCAGTAACAAAAATGTCACAACACAATCTGAAAATGACAGAATAATCTGACAGTGTGCCTTGACCAAGGCTTTTAAACCCACATACAAGCTGAAAGTTGGTCTGGATAACTGAGTCAATTAAATTATTAAAATGTAAAAAAAAAAATGTCAATATGCACCAACAGGAGGGCTAACTATAAAAAGAATTAATGTTATTTTTTTTTTAATAACATTAGCAAAGACAATATTTTTTTCTAAATGGAAAAAGGGGTCATGTTTATAACTGTTTATGGAGATGTGTTTTGAGGCTCTTGATCTGTAAGATAGACAGGATGTGGTGGGACTGCAGACACAAAGATGAATGTAGACCATTGGGGGAGAGACTAATCCCATGTCTGACTCAAATCTTGAACACATGTGCCAAGGTAACAAACACAAAAAACCTTTTCAAATTAGATTTTATGTGGCATTCAGACTAAACTTAGTGCCAGAGTTGGTGCCAGAGTCTAGAAAACCTTTGTGGAACTGGTAGATATCAAATGTAGGCTAAATGGGGAATCCCTACATGAAAAAAGAGTAGACTAACAGATATCCTGTATCCCAGGGTAACTCATGTACCCTTATCCCAGGGTAACTCATGTACCCTTATCCCAGGGTAACTCATGTACAAGATGTGCAATATTCGTTTTTTATATAGCAACACAAGGTGAATTTTGACATCACCATCATCCATGTGTTATGGTGTTTCAGAGTTAGTTTTAGAGTTTCATAATCTCTCCCCAGCGTCCTTCAAATGTTGCAGAAATGCTGTTGACAACATGATTTGTTGCTCGATAGACATCACAGCACCAATGTGCCTTTGTTTAACACAGATGAGTATTGGAATGTAATCAGGCAAGGCCTTAAGTGTGAGATTCAGTTTTAAACTGACGTGAGGCTACTAAACAAGAACCTTTGTGAGAATTGGTAATCAATACAATAATAATAATAATGATGTTGCATTTGTAAAATAAAAAAATGAAGAGTAAGACTCCAGGGGATGCAATGTAATTTCAGCTTCTTCTTTGCATTGAAAGCAGTGTCAGTGTTAGCCTCTATCGGTTTATCTGGAATACTGTACACTCAGTCTCTTCAGTCTGTTATAGGTTCATATTGTTTTTGTTTAGTGGTACAACCCAGTAAGAGCCACTCCCAGTTCTTCTGCTTCTCGATTTTTCTGTACATTTCAGACTAGTTTGAACAACTAAGTAACATGTTGGCTATAGACTTGATCCAACTTTGCATCTGTTTTATTCTAGTTGTACTGGGGGACACACAAACTGATGTAAAGACAGTGAGAGGAATAGAGGGACAGACTGTAACTCTAAACACAGGATTAACTGGACTACAGAATGATGTGATTTATTGGACTTATGATCCCGCTGGATCAGAAACAATAATTGCTACCCTGAATGTTAGAAGAAATATACCTGAATACAATGAGAGACTGAACCTGGATGCCCAGTCTGGATCACTGACAATCAAAAGTCTTACAACCAACGACCATGGACTATATGAGATACAAGTAATTAGGTTACAACTCTTGACCCAGACTTTCCATCTAATAATCTATGGTGAGTTTATATCTGGACTTTTACCCTTGAACATGCAGGTGCAGTTGCAGTACAGGACTTTTCCAATATTTTATTTTTAAACCTCCAATTTTGGCCTAGATGTTAATTGATGTTAATAGATGTTAAATAGATGTGTTCATTTTATGTGCATAATCTAGCAGTAGAAAATCTATCGTACAGTAGGCTACCTGACTTAGACATGGAATGTACATACTGTACATGGCATATTATTTTCCAGTGCCCTTTTTGGCTCAACAGTGTCAATTTATACTGAGCATCCCGGAATGCATCTTTGACAAAGACAAAATACCATGCACACTCTAAAATGTCCATTGCAATAACTTAGTTCTCCCCAATCTTTTGACATAGTGTTCTTCTTAAGCGTATTATGTTAAACCTAACTTTATGTTAAGTAAAATGCTTAAACAGAGTTTCAGAGAAAGCAAGCAGTTTTTTAATGTCATGCCCATGATTGTCAGTATACTATTGGTCCTATTAGCATTAACATATTAAAATGAGACAAGAATGGATCACATTATGAACACAATTATTTACTATTTATATATGTTAGTATGGGGCCCCTGAATGGGCGCAGCAGTGAAGTCATTGCTTTAATGTAGAGTTATGTAGAATTATTTTGTGATATGTACACAGTTCTTGAATTGCTATATATCCCACCAAATATTGATGCATGCATAGTTATTGAAATTGAAGGCTTTTTGCTGTTCTATCAGCCTATAGAAGTCCACCGATATTCATTGAGGGAATGGGGAAGTTATTTTGTGGTTCCGTTCAGAACAGAACCAGTTGGTATTTACTAGGAATCCAGCAAATTCTTTAGTATTTCCTGAATGTCACAGTCTACCAGCAAGTCGTAGCATTCTAGTCTGTGAAGTGATGTGCAAATCCTCTTGGAAGTAGACTAGAGTTTCTAAATGCACCCACTTGGGAATGTTTATATCACCTGCAACCTGCATCAAGAATGACAGCCATGGTTGGAAAGAAATCTA
Organism: Esox lucius; assembly: GCF_011004845.1. Taxonomy (NCBI): domain Eukaryota; kingdom Metazoa; phylum Chordata; class Actinopteri; order Esociformes; family Esocidae; genus Esox; species Esox lucius. The sequence goes on from NC_047593.1 coordinate 6,559,290, forward strand.
TAGACATGACTTAAAACATCTGTAAATAATCAGATTTACCAGCCCAAATTATCCCCTTGCAAAGTATACAGCACTTGTGCATCTATGAGATGGAAACAAGTTTAATACCTGCATTCAGTGCAATGGTAGATTATTTCTATGAGTTAAGCGGAGCCCCAAAACAGCCCCCCCCCCCCCCCCCCCCAAAGAGGTATACAATAATTTGGTGGTTATCACATATTTCACTAAGGCAATTATAAATCATAACATGTCCTTGTGAAAAAAATATTTCTGCAAAACAAAGGACTAAGTAAATGTGCAAAAAGCAATCATGATTTGGGGAGGGGGGGGGGATGTAACCAGTTGCGGTCCACTTCTTGGAAATCAGACACGTGGCCCTGACCTCGATGGTTATGAAGTCATTTGAGCACCTTCTACTGTCTAACCTCAAGAACATCACTGACCCTCTAGATCCACTTTAATTTGCCTACAGAGCCAACAGGCTCTTCACTACCTCCTGACAATAAACATGTGACATGACCCTGATGTGTCTGAATCCTACCTTTCTGCCCAAGGTGATAAAGAGTATCTTTAAATCATATGTGGTGCAGTTGTGTGCTTTCTCTCCCCCTCCACGAGAGAGAGAGAGAGAGAGAGAGAGAGAGAGAGACGCGCTTACATCGCCTGTGCCCAGTGTGTGCTTTGGCACAGTATGCGACACGCACTGTGATGATCAGAACAGCGCCTCAATTGTTGGTGTGTTACAGTGCTTCAGCTCTCGGTCAAACACTTTCCAAACAATGTGTATCTCATTGGATTTCTGAGCCATTGGGATTGCTTGAGGGCAGTGGGAAAGTCCGAACCCCTTGGCATTGGGGCGCATCCCACTCGTGGACTGGCTGCGTCCACTGGAGAGGCGGAGCCGACGGCCTGTTAGGAACATGCTCTGGTTTTATTGATGCTTTTTATGGAACTCTGCAGTGCTGGCCAACGGACCTAACCTTTCTAGTGAATGTGCTGGGTCTGTCAAGGAGTACATTTGGCTCCACCCTAAACCTCAAGGAGCAGAGCCCCTTATGGGGCAGAGCTCCACAATAGAGAACTGTAGTTACTGGAGTTTTGTAACTATGAGTGGAGCGAGACCCCATAGGGCTTTAGCCACTGACCCGACACAGGGTCAGCTGAAGGTTGACAGGAGGACGAGTGAAGGGGCTAAATCTTCTTATATAGGCGGAGCTGTGCTCCCATTGGCTGGCGCCATGTGTACTTTTCATTTCTCAGCTATTGGTTGCTTTGCCACTGTGGTAAACCAATGGGTGCAGGACACCCCTATGGGGCTCCACTCTGGAGTAACAAAACCCCAGTAACTATCGATTTAGCTGTTGAACAAGTTAATTATTTGAATAAGATGTTCTAATTTAGGGTTGGTAAGAAAACCTAGTAGGTCACCAAGAAACATGGTTGTGCAGCTGTTTTAAATATCCATTCCTGGAATTTTTGTCACTGGTTGTAAAAGTCACTGTTTTACCAAATGGTCCCTGGAAATTAGGTGATCAAATGTTTGTGCATCTGCCCCATGTCATCAAAGCCACTTGCTTTCAAACATGGCATTTCATGGCTGTCTGAGGTATTTATAGTGATTTTACATATAGATTATTTACATAAAAACAACATATCACACATCCAGCTCAAACTGAGAGGTTTAAAAAGATTGTGTTATTCTTTATGAAAAAAATTGTTTAAACTGTAAGCATGATTTATTTCTTGCATCGCTCTATATCCCACTGGTCTTCTAGCTCCAGTGTCTGTCCCTAATATCACAAAAGAGAGCTGTTCACTGGTGTGCTCTGTGAAAAACGGGAGAGATGTGATCCTGTCTTGGTACAGAGGAGAGGAGATAATCAACCAGACCAGCAGCCATGACCCCAACATAACCCTGTATTTACCCCTCGAGGTAAAAGAGGGTAACGAGACCTACAGCTGTGTTGTTCACAATCCTGTCAGTAACCAGACAACCAAACTCAGCATTGAGGACCACTGTCAGCAACATACAGGTACAAATCTGTTGTGTTGATATACTTTACATGCTTTAAAGATTCCCAATTAAAAGAATGTAGTCAACCAGGGCCGGAGTGGGACTCATTTTCAGCTTGGAAGCTGCATGGTGCATCAGCCCATTTAGATATGGGGCTGGGGGGGTATAATGTACTAATGAAAACTACACACTAGTATTCAACACTTAACAATTATATAATATGACACATATAAATGTAGATAACACAGAAACACTTTTGAATAAAATATCTCAAATAACTAGAACAGGAATATATAAAAAGTTGTGCTGTCAAGAAAATTAATATGATCAATCAAGATTATCTTGTTGTGCTGTCAAGACAATTAATATGATCAATCAAGATTATCTCATAATCCTCTGTAGTTAATCGCCATTAATTAGCCCTTAAACACACTTCTCTGTTTAAAAATCAGTGCATTATGTTAAAGACATACTTTGTTCTATTGTGAACTATGGACATTGTTGTTAGGCAGGAATCATAAACGAGAGGTGGGTAAACTTCATGGCCGATCAGTCACGAACATGAATGGCCATACTCTCCAATGATAGTTGAAAAAAAAATACATGCAATAAATTTACCAAAAAACAATAAGGGCAGGTGAAAACTGCAATCCTGACCAAGTACCCCTGACTGCAGTGTTGCAGTTTGGGGCGAGGACTAATGTGGGCATACTCTCCAAATATAGTTGAAAAAAAAATACATGCAATAAATTTACCAAAAAACAATAAGGGCAGGTGAAAACTGCAATCCTGACCAAGTACCCCTGACTGCAGTGTTGCAGTTTGGGGCGAGGACTAATGTGGGCGGAGTCAAATGTTTTTTTGTTCATCTGAGGTTTGACAGTCTCACACTGAATACAAACACGCATGTTGTGCTAGGCACATGTTTAATACAAACGTAGTTCATTTTTGGAGACCGTAAGAAATATATTGAGTGATACCTGCCAGAGTATGCGAGCGGAGTGCTGATGGAAATCTCTGAGGTTAGGGTTAGGTCAAAAGAGTGGGGGCAGGGGAATATTCTGTCTTTGGACTGGGGTAACCAACTAACTACAGGTCAGTTGTAATGACGGTCCTGCAGCAACATTAATTTTGATGTTGTAGGAACAACAATGACACGGTAATATCAGATTGTGAATATTGATGGTTAAAATTCCTATAAATATTTGACAAATTTGATTTGGTCCCCCCCAATGTTGACTCCATGGCTACAGCCTTGCTATAGGCTTACAGTAAGTAATTTATAATTTTAATATTTTTATAAATGAGCATTGGTTAGATTACAGGTCTAACTTTAAGACATTCTTCCTCATCTCAAATGAATCAAACTAAATCATAGCAGACTCAGTGCGCACTGACGAATATAGTAAGAATGTAGCCACACCTTTGTAAACTTTATTAATGATAAATAAGAAATCAATTAACTGACATCAAAACTGTGTTTCTTATGTGTGTCCCAAATAAACATCCTGTTATTGACAATGAAAATGAACTAGCATTAGCTTACTAACAGTATCTCTTAAACACTATTGTTTAAACTAGACACCAAAACAACTTTGTTTCACATGTTTATACCAACTTAACTTAATTTATTGTACATTGAGAATGTTTGTTATATGCATATTTGTAAAAAGGATCAGACAAACAACTTCCCAAGCATTCAAGTTTTACACCAAATCACAGCAAAAAAAATTATGAGCATACAAAAGAGATTTTCTCTCAATGAGACAACATGTATAAATAAAGGATAAAACAAGTCCACAGTCCACTCTCCTGCCCTAAAATTGACATTCTGTGCACTGTCCAGGAAATGAGGGGTCCATAAAATACTCCAGAAAGCTTCCCTTCATAGGGAGTTTTTCCTTGTCACTGAAATTCAACACTGTTGGTGTTTGTTCCTTGGGGTTCCTGGGTGTTTTGTAAAAGCACTTTGTGAAAACTGCTGTTGTAAAAAGGTCTTTATAAATACATTTGATTAATTGATTGATTGGTTATTGGAGTATCTCACACAGTCTTTAAAAAAGCACTGTGCAAATTAAAATCTCAAATGGAACACACAGCCAAAACATTTCAGATGCTTCAAAAAGTACTCACTGCTGAGCTTTCTTGAGGATGTAGTTTGTGTTGATTAACCATGTGAGTTTCACTGAGATGTGTATTCTAAGAAACATAAAATGATCAACAATTCCTACTGATAACCCATTGATAGAAATGGGAATGTGTTCTACTGAATTAAATAATTATTTATTTTCTTATTGACATTTAAATAGAGGTTGTTATCAAGGCACCATGTGGTAAGTTCTGCTACTTCCATCCTATAAGCCCTCTCATCCCTGTTCCATATTAGCCCACCTGCAAATGTAATAATACTGTTGTCATATTTGGCAACACGGTCATATGTGAACAAACTGTACAAAAGGTGAGTGAGACAGCAACCCTGTATTGGACTCAAACACATTCCATCCATGTCTCAGTTTTAACTCAATCTAGATTTATGTACTGGATTTACACATTATTTTCCTTGGTTTTTCTAGGGTAGCATTTAGTTTATTTTACGCTACAGCAGTGTTAATTTAACCCCAGTTATGAAGAAAAACAATGCAGTAAAAACAAATAACACAGGCAGCCCAATGCTGATATGTTGCCCAATTATTAGTTAAATATGATTTGATATTTCAAATGACCAGTTAGTATTTCAATCAGAATCAGGAGGCCTTATTTTTAAATACGGAATAGTAAATATAGCTTTAATTAAACATTAAGGGTTTTAAGGTGATTGTGTGACTTTTTAATCGCAGACACAGATTGGTTGTGCTTTATTTCACCAGGTAATATACACCGATACATCCTGTCTGGAGTCCTGATAGTAGTTGCCTTCATAACAGTCATTGGGCTACTAGTTTGGATATCCTGGAAAAACAGAAAATTAAAACATCAAGGTAAGATAAAACATTCCTCCACATATCTTTCACTGTATTAGTTGTCCCGTTTTGTTCTCTGTTTCGATTTAAACAAACGTAAAAAACATCGGAGAATGAAAATCCAAAATCAGGTGCTTACTTGGACTTGGACTATTTTTTAAACCAGCCCCCCAACTCCCACAAACACACAAAGACAAAGTATATATATATATTGGTGTATATACACCACAGAAACATCAGACAATGCTTTGTTGATGTGAAAATGTAATATTGGACCTTTCTATGGATATTATCAGCAGTTTTCAGTTACATTGCATCTGTATTCTGTATGTTCTCATGCAGAGTCCACTGGTGTAATCTATGCAGATGTCCAACCAGCACATCAAATGTGTACATCACGATGGGTGAGATCAATGTTTAGGTTAATGTTCATACTGTATGTTCAGTTAGTAAATGGTATAGTATGTTCCTTTCTAAATATTCTCTTTTTCTCTTCAGATCAACATAGAGAATAATAATGCGCATACACACACACACACACACACACACACACAGTTAGTATGGAGTTTGCAAATCCAGGGTTGAGAGATTTCAATTCCCACCAGGGGCCAGTGTGAAAATACATATGAACTAACTGTTGTTAGTCTCTCTGGATAAGAATCTGCCAAATTACTTAAATGTAAAATAGAAGGGAAAAAAGCACATTGTCCACAATAAATAGTCTCCATCTCTGCATCTTTGTGTCTGAATGCTTTAGTTGTTAAAGTAATGAACCACATGGTGTCTTTTCTTACAGGGAGGAAATTATACTGTGGATCCCTCAGTTCAGGAAGAACAAACAATCTACTCAGATCTACGTGTTTGATTACACAATGATAGCCACAGTTTATTCATAAGATTACATTTTTAGGTCCTTAACATTTCATTTTGTACAGTTGATGAAGCAAATGTTGCATTTACATTCAAATTATAACTGCAATTAAGTGAATGTCTAAAGTTTAAATGTCTTGAACTTTTGTTTTATGAATAAAGTGCAGTCTATATACATTAAGGCAATGACACAGTATTATTTTTTTTTACATCCATTAAAATAGAACTGTGTCACAATGTGTTTCTCCCCTAAAGTTTGTATTTACAGGATACCATTCACCAAGGTAACCCAAGATCTGTAAATTCACAGCATAAAACTCACAAATGGTTATCCTGAAACAAGTGAATCAATAATGTGAAAACCAATAGTACCTATAACGATGTATGGTTATCAGTGATTCCGTTGCGTTCATTTTATCGTGGCCGTCCCGCCATGACAAAATCCTTCCCGCCACGTCAAGAAAAATAAATAAATTAGAAAAAGTTTTGATCATCTTTCTTAAGGGAATTTAGCTTGTTGTTTTTTCTGAATGAGATTTGAGGAACACAGATTGCATTGTCAGTAATTGTAGCCACCAAAACACTACAAGGACAGAAATCCTTACCACATTCAAAATAGTGATGTGCGAGTCATGAATGATTTGTTCTTTTTGAACAAATCTTTTCAGTGAACTGGGTGTCCTGAATCACTGCTCTAGAAGATTTGTTCCAACAGTGAATCACTTTTGTGCAAGATAATCACAGAACTTTAGGCTGCGGTCACCAATGTGTACCCTTGTCAGGTGTCACAACTCACTGAATAACAAACATTTCAAAAATAGTTGTGGAAGCCAATATGATAGCCTCATCTTAGAGGTCTTCCACGGATCTGAAATGTATACATCTGAATGGACCTATATCCCTAAACATCTTATCCAAATCACCCACGGGATCCGACAGTTAACTTTTAGGCCTACGTTTTGCATGCTTTTGTTATAGTTTGTCCGGTCAAAAACATGATTTAGCCTATGCTGCATTTTTTGGTACAAGAGAGGCAGATAGAGTCCGTTCAGAGTGAACATTGGTGCAGCTGCCTATGCATGATGGATGGAACTCATAGACCAAAATGAATTAAACTTCAACGCTGATGTGGCAATTATTTTGTTAAATAAGTAAGTAAAGTTAGTTAAAACGCTAGCTACCTAGCTTACCGCACACTGTTGTTAGCAATTGCCTATAACTAATTACCAGGCAAAGAAAGATTGGCCAATTTGGTTAGCTAGACAACTTTCTGTGGATAAAAAGGCAAGCTGTCATCTGTACATGCTGTTTTGTTTACTAGCCCAGCTAGTAGTACTGTTATCGGAAAACATTACCAGGGCAAGTTTAGACTAGTATATACTGGTGCTGCACGGTATACCGGTACTGGTACCTTACCGAGGTACTGGCTTTTTAAGAAAATGCCAGTATATGTTTTCTGCGTGGGAACTCACAGAAGAGAACCTCACTGCCGTAATGACAGACAACGGCGCAAATGTTGTCAAAGCTGCACAGCTCAATGGATGGACACAACAGCAGTGTTTTGGACACAGTGTTTAAGTTCACATCATCTTTACAGACACAATGCTATAATATTCTGTAATCTAATTGGGAATATGTGGTTATTATTTTTGTGTTTGTTTCGATGCGTCATAAATAATCATGTCTATATGTTTTTACATGACATTTTATTCTAATTTTCTTTTCTGTGCTGATGTTCTTGTTAAGCACTTTGTTACACATGTGTTTAAAAAGGTGCTATATCAATAATTTTACTCCAGCACACTTAATAAATACTTCATAAAAAATTCATCCCCCAAAGGCCCAATCTGAGCCAGGGAAAACCCTGCTGTTGCGGAGTCCAAGGTCCCTGCAGCACAACACATACATAAGTCACAGAATAGAACTACCTCACCAGATTGAATATTGTTACTGCAAACTCCTCCCTGTGAAGTTCCCAGTCACCTTCACTAGATGTCACTCATTAACAACCTGAACTAAAGATCATCCATTACAACAAAACATCTACAAGAGGGATGGATTAGAAAGACGATGCCAAAGCTTTTATCGTTAACAAACACTCATACAGTAGATGAGAAACTACACATAATGTAATAGATGTGAAAATAAGCATGATATAATATATGTGGATAGAGTGTGCTGGAGTAAAATTAGATGTGAATTGTGAAGCACCCTGTCATAGATGTGGATAGAGAGCCTGTCATAAATCTGGCTAACATTGCACTATCGTAGATAAAGCCGCCAACAAATATGTGAATAGAGACAACCACTGTCATAGATGTAGAAAGACAATAGCCCACAATAATATAAAAGTGATGAGGGTTGATGGAATCCATTTACATTGACATTCATTTAGATTTATATACTTAACTGTATATATGTTGATGTACTGCAAGTCCATTCCTTCTAAACCCAAGACAAGCAAGACAAGCAATGTGAATGTTTCAAATTAGGGGTACAGGGTGTTGTGTCCTGATTTGTCCCCCTCCTCCTACAAAGTGTCCACTTATAATGCTGTTGATTATATTAACGTAGTTTGCCCCTCATCCCCATGTGGGGATAAATATTCACAGATACTTTACACCCCCCACAAGGCCACTTAGCAGCAATCAGTACCTTAATTTGCTTAATTTCCCTCGACTCTGTCCTCTCTACTTTGTACTATGAATAGAATCCAAATCCTGCAATCTTGACATCCTTCATATGTCGTATGGAAGATAAGGGCCTGGAAAGGTAAAGCAACACATTGTCGGCTTATAGTGACAGTTTGTGTTCTTCTGCCCCAGCCACAAACTCTACCACATCAAACAAAACATACATAAACAACATCCAGAAACTCCAGCACCTTCTCTGGGCCTGAGCTCATTTTAGATGGACTGAGGTGAAGTGGAATACTGTCCTGTGGTCTGACAAATCAACATTTATGATTATTTATGGGAATTATCGACGGGCTAAAGAGGAGAGGAATCATCTGGCTTTATTTCAGCGCGCATTTCAAAAGCCAGCATCCATGATGGTATGGGGGTTCATTAGTGCACATGGCATGGGTGACTTGCACAGTGAAGGCACCATTAATGCTGTTCAATATATACAGGTTTTGGAGCAACATATGCTGCCATCCAGACAATATCTTTTTCAGGGAGGACTGGCTTATTTCATCAAGATGATGCTAAACCACCTTCTGCACTTATCACAACAGCATGGCTCTGTAGTAAAAGAGTCCGGGTGCTAAACTGGCCTGCCTGCAGTCCAGACCTGTCCCTTACTGAAAACATTTGGGAAATTATGACATAATGAATACAACAAATGAGACCCCGAACTGATGAGCGGCTGCAATTATTTGTCAAGCAAGAGTGGGAAAACATTTCACTTTCAAAACTATAGCAGTTGGTCTCCTCAGTTCCCAAATGCTTACAGAGTGTTGTTAAAAGAAGAGGTGATGCTACAAAGTGGTAAAGATTCCCTGTTCCAATAGGGGAAGTCTGCCTAGATGGTCAGCACCCCGGAGTAAACGTTCATGTTCCAGACATAACTTGTTCCGGCATCCCATGCTGCCTATATCTTTATTCCATATTTAAACGGTTAGAGTGGCATGTACTGTCTGAATGGGCAACGTCCCCTAAAAGTGACCAGCTGCTCCTCCACTGCGATGTCCGGACTTCGATTATAGATGAGAGGCAGGCAATCCATTCACTTGTGTAATATCTCTGATCGCTGCCAGCTTGTCTTGTTGACAACAGCCTGGTCTTATATTATGTTTGTCGAAGGCAAATCACCTGTGACAACAAGTTAAACGCCTGGAGTGACATATTGGCATGGAAAATTGCCAGAATAGACTCTACAACCCATAAGCGGGTGGTAGATTTGTTTCTGGGTCAGTAAACACCAGACAAAATCAACAGACCCACGTGTTTGGACATCTGTCCAGTCTAACTCCTTCCAGTTGTCTTTGCAAATGCATCTCCCCTCCAAGTTGTTCATGTTTATCACTATAGTTTCGATTGCCTCTGTCAGGAAGTTTGAAACAGTATTTTATGGCATATCTCATCTGAGTCTCAACTCAGTGGGACATCCTAATCTCACACCAATGGGCCTATTTGCATCTTGAAAGGAATGGTAATGCACGGTGGGGGTCAAGGTTGCCCCATAAACTCAGACAAACCAGGTGTGAGGATGGACAATTCAACAAAGTAGAAGTATGACTTTTGTTGGATTAACTGCACTGTCTTTTAACATGAGTCCCATAAAGGGATGAACTCTCCAATAGGTTTCAGTGCTGCACATGTTATGTATCATTTGTTACAGGTAAATGTTTAGCAGATGGAGAAAGATACAGTGGATATAAAAAGTCTACACACCCCTGTTAAAATGCCAGGTTTTTGTGGTGTGAAAGAATGAGATAAAGATAAATCATGTCAGAACCTTTTCCACCTTTAATGTGACCTATAACAATTACATTGAAAAACAAACATAAATCTTTGAGGATAATAATAATCACAATAACCTGGTTTGCGTGAGTGTGCACACCCTTAAACTAATAATTTCTTGAAATTGCTTTGGGTCATGTCATGCTGAAAGGCGAACTTCATCTTCAGCTTTCTAACGGACGCCTGAAGGTTTTGTGCTAGAATTGCCTGGTATTTTGAAATGTTCATAATTCCCTTCAACCCTGACTAAGGCCCCGGTTCCAGCTGAAGAAAAACAGCCCCAAAGCATGATGCTGCCACCCCCATGCTTCACTGTGGGTATGGTGTTCTTTGGGTGATGTGAAGTGATGTTTTTGCGCCAAACATAACTTTTGGAATTTTGGCCAAAAGATTCAACCTTGGTTTCATAAGACCATAACACATTTTCCTATGTGCTTTTGGGAGACTTGATGTTTGTTTTTGCAACCTGCAGCCGGGCTTGGATGTTTTTCTTTATAAGAAAAGGCTTCCTTCTTGCCACCCTACCCCATAGCCCATTCATATGAAGAGGTCGGGAGATTGTTGTCACATGTAGCACACAGCCGGTACTTGCCATAAATTCCTGCAGTTCCTTTAATGTTGCTGTATGCCTCTTTGAAGCCTCCCTGAATGGTTTTCTTCTCATATTTTCATCAATTTTGGAGATACGTCCAGTTTTTGGTTATGTCTCTATTGTGCCATATTTTCTCCACTTGATGATGACTGTCTTCACTTTGTTCCATGGTATATCTAATGCTTTGGAAATTATTTTGTACCCTTCTCCTAACTGATATCTTGAACAATGAGATCCCTCTGATGCTTTGGAAGCTTGCTGCAGACCATGGCTTTTGCTCTGAGATGCAACTAAGAAAATGTCAGGACCATCCTACCAGAAGAGCTAAACTTCATTTGTGATTAATCAGAGTCACTTCAAATGATGGCAGGTGTGTAATGAATTTTATTTAACATGAGTTTGAATGTGATTGGTTAATTCTGAACAAAGCCACATTCCCAGTTATAAGAGGGTGTGCACACTTATGCAACCAGGTTATTGTAAGGTTTTTATTTTTCATTATTCCCCCTCGAAGATTTCAGTTTGTTTTTCAATTGAATTGTTCACATTATAGGTCACATTAAAAATGGAAACGTTTCTGACATGATTTATCTTTGTCTCATTCTTTTACACCACAAAAACCTGGCATTAGTTCTGGGAGTCTATCTTTAACAGATGCTGCTAGCACACCTTTGTGGTATAGTGTCTGAAGTATATGGTATAATTAGTAGACCATTAGGTTAGTTGGGGCGGACATTTAATTGTGTTGGTAAGTAACTATGTTTTGTATATTACTTTATTACTTGATTGGAACAAATTGTATTACTTTGGAATATAGATTACTACAGCATTCTTCGTTAATCTCCATTCTCAAGCTCGTAGGGCTACTAATAATTACACACACATAAGTAAGTCTAAGCAACCAGACTTGGAGTTCCTGAGTACTGGAATTCTCAAAGCAGTTTGTTTTGACCCAGGAACACATGACATTTTACAGTAACGACCTACACCCTATGGGCGCTTATGATAACTGTTATGGGCACATACATATACATAAATCGAAGTGACCAGATTGATCATTTCTGAGTTCCCGCGTTGCTACACCATTCCCTGTTTTCTGGACTTGACTGAAGAGGAGCATTGAGGATTATGTAGGCGGTTACACACATTACCTTTTAAGTGTTTGGCATGTGGCGAAAGATTAGCTTCCTGTTCTGAGAACTTCCAGCATAGCATGGTATAAAATTATCACATAGGTCATAGATTCTCTCTGCATTAATCTTCATACCTGTCCACTCAGTAGCATTACTGAGTGGACATTACTGAGTTGACCCCCCAACACTAAAGCCTTAATTGTATATACAGTAAAACATTTATTTTACTAAACAACAAGAATTTTAGAGGGAGTGCGTGATTTGTCCCGGACATAGATTTTTGATGTTTACTTAACCAGGTCACAATGTGCTTCCTTCAGTAAGTACAAGCAACTCTATCCTCTGTGGGGTGCTGATACCGGTTTGGTTAATGACAGTCATAGGGATCAGTTTGTACATACTGAAAAAGAGAAGACAAAAAACCTGAAAGTAATTAAGAGCCAACGTTTAGCCAATTTTGACAAAATATTAAAAGAAACCGACAGAGAATTTAAATCATGTGCATGCTTAGAAAAAACAAGAGCACACACACACACACAAAGTATATCTCTGTGAATGTACACTACACAGCCATCAGACAACGATGCTTAGTTGATGTGAAAACACAATGTTCCTCTAGCTGTCAATGAATAACATTGCTGCTATGGACATTTCTGTAGATATTATCAATAGAAGAGTTACATTGCATCTTGATTCTGTATGTTCCCATTCAGCTTCTTCATGAAGTTATCAAACCAGCACAACCTACATATAAATTGGGGTGAAAAAAGTTTGATTTATGTTTAAACAGTATTTTTATATAAGTAAATGGTTTTAATATTCCTCTCTAAATCTAATCTTTTTCTGTATAGCTTAGTATAGCATGGCGTTTGTAAATCCAGTGTTGAGGGTTTCAATTCCCACAAGGGGCCAGTATGGAGGTATACAGGTGCTGGTCATAAAATTACAATATCATAAAAAATGTGATTTATTTCAGTAATTCCATTCAAAAAGTGAAGCTTGTATAATGTATACATTCATCCCCCCCAGACTGATATATTTCAAGTGTTTATTTCTTTAAATGTTGATGATTATAACTGACAACTCAGAAAATTTAAATCTTCAATATTAAAGACACCTGGTGCCACACTCTAATCAGCTAATTAACTCAAAACACCTGCAACGGCCTTTAAATGATCTCTCTGAGTAGCCTACCAAACTAGACTATCATGGGAAGACTGCTGACTTGACAGCGGTCCAAAAGACGAAGTTGTCCAAGCACATTAAAAGAGAGGCGAAGGGAAGGAAAATATGTGGTAGAAAAAAGTGTACACGCAATAGGGATAACCGCATCCTGGAGAGGATTGTGAAACAAAACCCATTCAAAAATGTGGGGGAGATTCACAAAGAGTGGACTGCAGCTGGAGTCAGTGCTTCAAGAACCACCACGCACAGACATATGCAAGCCACTCTTGAACAAGCCACAGCGTCAGAAGCGTCTCGCCTGGGCTAAAGACAAAAAGGACTGGACTGCTGCTGAGTTATGCTCTCTGATTAAAGTAAATTTAGCATTTCCGTTGGAAATCAAGGTCCCAGAGTCTGGAGGAAGAGAGGAGAGGCACAGAATCCACATTGCTTGAAGTCCAGTTTAAAGTATCCACAGTCAGTGATGGTTTGGGGTGCTATGTCATCTGCTGGTGTTGGTCCACTGTGTTTTCTGAGGTCCAAGGTCAACGCAGCCATCTACCAGGAAGTTTTAGAGCACTTCATGCTTCCTGCTGCTGACCAACTTTATGGAGATGCAGATTTCATTTTCCAACAGGACTTGGCACCTGTTGAAGAGGAAGATGCGATATGCCAGACCCAACAATGCAGAAGAGCTGAAGGCCACTATCAGAGCAACCTGGGCTCTCATAACACCTGAGCAGTGCCACAGACTGGTGGACTCCATGCCACACCGCATTACTGCAGTAATTCAGGCAGAAGGAGCCCCAACTAAGTATTGAGCGCTGTACATACTCATACTTTTCATGTTCATACTTTTCAGTTGGCCAACATTTCTAAAAATCCTTTTTTTGTATTGGTCTTAAGTAATATTCTAATTTTCATAGATATTGAATTTGGGATTTTCATTAGTTGTCGGTTATAATAATCAAAATTAAAAGAAATAAACACTTGAAATATATCAGTCTGTGTGGAATGCTGTATACATTATACAAGTTTCACTTTTTGAATGGAATTACTGAAATAAATTAACTTAATGATATTCAAATTTTATGACCAGCACCTGTATATGCACCAACTGTTATAGGACACTGAATGCTACCTTAATTTTTATATTCACAGGATATAATTTACAAAGGTGAGTCATGAAACGTAAATTCACAGCATGTCTGGTGCAGAAATGGAAATAGATTCACAGCAAAAATTACAAATGTGAATATTGTAAAGCAAAATGGGTGGTGAAAGAAAGAACTAAGGAGACTATCTAATGATATAGTTGAATGCATAATTATATAGATGTACACATTATTATGTACACTGTTATGGAAGTTTTGAACTAAGGTACATTTGAGAAATTTCTCTCTTTCTATTGGCTGGTATGTAAATCTTTACTTGTGACACACATGTCTGTATAATATCAGAGGGTTATTAGGTATTTGGGCCATGTCCTCCTGCCTAGACAAAGAAGGGTGTCAGTCTTTTCTGTTCCTTAGGAATGTAGGAGAGGGGGATCGGGTGTTTGTCCTCGGGGGGCATCCTCTGACCGGCACTAGTAGGTTGTAAGGTTAATCATCTGCCAACCTGTAGGTTGTCTAGATGCTTTAAGTTTCCCTCAAGGGTTGAGAAAGTTAACCAGATGGGGGAAGAAAACATGTCCCTTGTGTCAAGTCCAGGACATGTGATAGAACAAAGGGCATGTGTTTGGTTGACATGAGACCGATGGGCAACAACTTACCACACCCCTTTTTCTATGTAATAAATATGGATTGTTCATTTATGGAGTTAGAGACTCCTCAGATGATTATATCTGTAAGCGTTTGAAGCGTCTCTCATATTTGCATAATAGTTAATAAAACTGTTAGAATGTGCCAAGAGAACTTTGTCTCTGTTTCTTACTCCTTTAAGTGTGTCGATACATGGAATTTCCATCACCACACGTTATTCTCGAATCCCCTGTAGGATAGCCTGATCCAGTCACAGCCACTCCTAGTTCTTCTGCTGTTCCATTTTCTGTGCATTTCAGACTAGTTTGTACAACCATGTAACATGTTGGCTTTTGACTTGATCCAACTTTATATCTTTTTAAATCTAGTTGTACTGGGGGACGCGTCAACTGATGTAAAGACAGTGAGAGGAATAGAGGGACAAGCTGTAACTCTAAACACAGGATTAACTGGACTGCAGGATGATGTGATTTATTGGACATATGGTCTAGCCGGTGCAGAAACAACAATTGCTACCCTGAATTTAGGTAAAAATGCACCAGTATACAGTGAGAGACATCATCTGGATGCCCAGTCTGGATCACTGACAATCAAAAGTCTTACAATCAACGACAATGGAATTTTTAAGATGCGAATAATGAGGGGAAAGATGTTGACCCAGACTTTCAATCTAATTGTCTATGGTAAGTTGTTTCTGGTATTTTACCTTTGAATATGCAATAAAGATGCAATCAGTAAGTTTTTCAAGTAAATATTTTTGGTTCACTTTACTACTATTATCAATAGTGTGTTGTGGTATTTCAAAACTCCTAGTGCAAAACTAGGTAGCACTTTCCGATAAGGGTACATGAACTACATTTCAGTAATACAGTGGTTGGCATGAATAAAAGATGAACAATGACATGAACAAACAGTTAATAATGATAACCCTCCATTTTGTAATGATTTACAAATGCATTAACTAACAGGGTGTAGTGTTATTTGTTCATGAGGACATAAACTCATGTGTTTTATATGTGGGAACACAGTTTGTACTGTGACCACACCCTAAGATGGCTTTGAGGATGGCTGCCATTTTTTCGCGTTTCCAATTCCAAGCATTTCATTGCCATAACTTGTTATTGCAAATGACAAATAAACCCTTTAAAACCTTGAGTAATTGTTTAATGTTGATGCACTACTTGCATTCATGTAGCTTGTTGTTACAAAAAGTGTTACAGTACTGTATGAAAACAATTTTTTTCATAAAGAACACTCCTGACAATATCCCTAGGATTACTTTTATTGAATTTTGTAACTGTATTGTTTTAGGAACTTTGTAATTGTTGCACTGTAAAGGTTAACGATTAGTTAGTTCCTGTTAGTGGGCTCCAGTCAAACACCAACAAGTCATAGCATGCTGTTTTGCGAGGTTACGTGCAACTCCTCTTGGAAGTTAGCCAGATCCCCCACTAAATCAACCTATTGGGAAAGATGGTATCACCTGTAACCTGCTTCTCACTGTTCAGAAACTTTATGGTGCCATTAATGCATTGGTGTTGTTAAGCCATTATTGCCATAAGCATGTTTGTTTCAATTGTAAGTGTGAATTACCTCTTGCATAACTGTGTGTCATTACTGTGTATCCTAAATGTGTATCCTAAATGTGTATCCTAACTGTGTATCATTACTGTGAACGGTGTATCATTACTGTGTATCCTAAATGTGTTTCCTAAATGTGTATCATTACTGTGTATCCTTACTGTGTATCCTTACTGTGTATCATTACTGTGTATCCTTACTCTGTATCCTAAATGTGTATCATTACAGTGTATCCTAACTGTGTATCATTACTGTGTATCATTACTGTGTATCCTAACTGTGTATTCCAGCTCCACTGTCTGCCCCTTCTATAAGACACATCGGACAAAGTCGCTCAGGGGGCAAAGAGGAAAGCTGTTTAGTGGTGTGCTCTGTGAAGAACGAGAGAGACTTGACCCTGTCCTGGTACATTGGAGAGCAGAGAATCAAACAGATAAGCGACCCAGAAACCGGCATAATCCTGTCTTTACCTCTGGAGGTAACAAATGACCATGACCAGATCTACAGTTGTGTGGCTGACAATCCTATCAGTAAACAGATAAACAAACTCCTCATTAAAGAGTACTGTCAGCCACTTACAGGTAAATATCTGTTGTGTTGATATACTTTGTGTTTTAAAGATTCAGAACTGAATTAATTTAGAACACCAGATTCCTGAAAATTATAACCTCTGTTGGTTCTACTGTGTAGTGAAAAAGTATTTGCTCCCTGTCAGAAATGTCATGATTGTTTTGATTGAATGGTCAGATTGTGTGGTGGGTTGTATTACTACACCCAGATAGCACACATGCCAATGTCGGCATAAGATCAGAAGATCGATAGCGGTTTAGAGCATCGAGTGGAGGTCAGCTGTACGTGTGAACGAAAGAAATGTGTGGCCAGGAAATTGGACTGCAATGGACAGTTCTATGGGTTTACTTTGTACAGTCCTGCGCGTTCTTTTCCGTGGCCATTTATTTCCTGACCTAAGTCCCATACGGACCTTATCCGGTGAAAGGATATTTTTGCCACAAAACAATTTTCATAGAACATAAGGTGAGTACACAAACTCTATCTCAAAATCAAGTTAGCTAGCTTAGTTATATGCGTAGGTAAACAAATTGTGTTTCTAACTAATAATGTGAACTACAACAATGTGCGCAGTGTACCTAGCTTGGAAAGGAAAGAAAAAAAAATCTGGAGCTGTGTATATATGCATATATAAACTATACCTGGCAGCATTTTTTAACTGACTTGCTTAACAAAACTTTAAAAACTGATTAGGGATGTGACAAACTGACAATTTACTTTAACATTTGAATTGCCATTTGTACTGGCTTTCTATTAAAACAAAAAAAATCATAAATCAAGTGGAAAGTGTAGTTTGTTGTTGCTCCTGCATCGTCCAATCCCAGTATCATCAAAGTGGAAATGGACTTCTTTCTTGTTAGAACCTTCCTTTGGCAATATCTGGAAAATCGATTCTTGTTTGAATTAAAATGACAGAGGTTGAAATGAGAACAGCTACAGTTGCTATATCTTAATGTTTTTATTTCTCCTGCAGCATTGTTAACTAAGATATTTGGCTTTTTTAAAAGATGAGGTCCTGTTAGTGAACTGTAGTGTACAGGACCCTTAGCTAATTGAATGGTGATTTTGGGGCTAGCCTTTTGGACCTCACAGGGGGAAAACCTGACCGAGAACCTGGGAGTTGTACTTAATAACTCAGAGATCCCTGCAACTAAGGCAAAAAACCACATTATCGTTGGTCACAGGTAGTCCTGGAATCAGCCACAGCCTGCTACACCCACCCTGTCCAAATTGCATGGGGTCAGGGCCGCTGGGTGAAAAGCGTATAGGAAGGTATTAGCCCAGGTAGAGTAGGTGTGTACCTAACTGAGCACAATGATCTCCCAATGAAAAGACATCAAAGTGTTAAACATCTATCAAATCTGGAAGACCACCAGGAGGTGGGGGATCCACTCCCAAGTGTTGCATCAATGTTGCAAGCAAGACAGGTTACCCAAAGCAACACAAAATATATTCTGCAATCTAAATATCCCTAGAAGCTTGTGGAAGAAATTGGACTTATCCTTATCTAGCCTTTTGATTAGAATCCTTTCCATATGTTATATTTCTAACATAGAAGCCCCTCTTGAATAATGCGACAATCAGGCCAAGGTGTTAGAGGTCCATTGGTGTTATTGTCCCCATTGTCATGTAACTCTGAGACTACCTTCCTGTACCTGCTCCCCACTTTATACCCAAAAGATATTCATCCTGTCCTTGTGTTACCTCCTGTACTTCCTGTGGTGTACCACTTTCCCTGTCTGGCAAGATTCTGTGTCTTGTTGTCTAACGCCCTTATTTGAGCCTCGGGAAGTAACAACTGCAAAGGTTAAGATTACAATGGTTCTACATAAGCAGGAGGGATCAGGTAATTCGAGAGAGATTCCTTGCATGTGGACTCTCCATGCAGCATGTTAAAACTTAAAATTACTCAGATATGCTTTGTAAATTAATGTGTCTGTGTTATTAATCAATATCTATGTGAAATTCCACGACAGGGTCCACGTCATGTCTGTCTGGTTTCAAGGTATAATATTGTCCATCATGTACCCTGCATTGAGGCAAATTGAAGGAGTAGTCTAGCATCTGCAACTGAAATTTAGGGATGGCACTGACAAATACCTGTAAAAACTGAAAATTCCTTATCAGACTTGCAAGGCAGTGACAGAGTCCAGTGGTACAAAGGGTGGGTATAGTTAGTGATGGGTCACATAGTTCAGCAGGGTTACAGTTGATGGAAAGAAACTGTTCCTGAGCCTGCTGGTGTGGGAACGAAGAGACCTGTACCGCTTGCCTGATGGTAGGAGGGCAAACAGTGTGTGGCATGGATGTGACATTTCCCTGATTATGCTTCGCGCCCTGTGGAGCTTAAGCTGGAAGTCTATGATAGCTGGGTACCAGGGATGTGCTGGACAGTTTTTACCACCCATTGCCGTCAGAAAGCTCTCGATTTTTCAGCGGTTAAAGTACACAAGGATCTTGGGAGACAGGCGGGCCTTCTCCAGCCTCCTCAAAAAGTACTGGTGCTGCAGCGCCTTTTGACCAGGGCTGAGTTGTTGAGCGACCAGGAAAGGTCTTCTGAGATGTGGACACCCAGGAATTTGAAAAATGAGATAAATTAGTTGTGCTTTATTTCACCAGGTTCCACATTGCCTCAAACAAATGTAAACAAATATATCCTCTCTGAGGGGCTGATGGCTCTTTTCTTCATGAAAGTAATTGGGCTACTAGCTTGACCGTCATGAAGGAGAAGACACAATTCTTAAAGTAAGTACGATACAATATTCCTTCAGCCATCATTGAGTTTATATGTTTTCCCATGTTCTATGTTTTTAATTTGAACAAACATGAAAAGAAACCGACAGAGAATGAAAATCATCTGCATGCTTAGAAAGAAACTAAGGCACACACGCACACAGTATATCTGTGTGAATCTACACCACACGGACATCAGACAATGATGATAGTTGATGTGTAAGTACAACATTCCTCTAGCTTATGAGACAAATCATTGATGTTATGGACTTTGCTGTGGATATTATGAGTAGAAAGTTACGTTGTATCTTTATTCTCTATGTTCTCATGCAGCTCCTCTTGGTGTAATCTATATATCCAACCATCACAATTGGTGATATCGAACCGTAGGTCAGTAAGTTCCTTTTTTAAATCCTCTCTAGTTCTCTTTAGATCAATATAGAGAATAATCATGCTCACACACGCTCGCACACACAGTTATTATGGTGCAAATTAGTCTCTCGGGATAAGAATCTGCCAAATTACTTAAAGGTAAAATTGAAATAAAAAAGCACCTTTTTCCACATTAAATACACCAAAACTGGAACTCTCCATTTCTGAATCTTTGTATCTGAAAGCTTTAGGTGTTGAAGTAATGAACCACATGGTGTTTTTTCTTACAGGGAGGAAATGATCAAGTGGATACTTCAACAGTTGAAGAAACAACCTACTCAGTTGTTCGTGTTTGATAACCCACTGAAAATGATCATAGTCACAGTTTATAAAATTTACTATTTAGGTCCTAAACATTTCATACATGTAAACTTGTGTTTTCGAATGGCGTCTATCTGCCTCTCTTTTAGTAGATTTTCTGAGGCTTATGCCAGAGTGCGTAAGCGGAGCCGGCCAAGAAGAGCGAATGTCTCTCACTGAGTGAGTGATGTTGTGGAAATTCTGAAACCTGATGCATTCTTACTGTTTAAAGGACTGAGTCCCATTGTTTGGATGTGAGAATGAATGAGTTACTAGTTAGAGATGCTGAGAGGGATTTGGTATTTGTCCTAGGGGGGCATCCTTGACCGGCACCAGCAGATTGTAGGGTTAATCGTAAATCTGCCCATCTGTATAAATCCCTTTAGTGTCTCTGTTGTTTGTCCAGGTGCTGTGAGTCTGCTCCTAGAGTTGATGAGGTTACCCATGTGGGGAGGGGGGGAGGCAGCCCGCCCTTTGGGTAAACTCTTATGTGACAAGACAGATGGCAGCATCTTACCACACCCCTTTTTCTATGTAATAAATACGCATTGTGCATTTTTGAGTCAGAGACTCCTCGGATGATTATATATGTAAGCGTTTGACGTGTCTCTCATATTTGCAAATATTAATAAAACTGTTAGAATGTGCCAAGAGTATTTTGTCTCTGTACTCCCAGACTTAAAGAGTTCTGATCAATAAAATTACCATCACAGTGACTGACTGTGTGACTGACTGTGTGACTGACTGACTGACTGACTGACTGCCCCTTATAGCGTATGGGTTAGAGACATGGACTATGCAACAACAGACACCACATTTGTATCTTGTAAAACATTATGCATTAGGATTTTGATTTGTTCCGGATAGACAAAAACTTTGCTGGCTACAACCTTCAGTAGCTACTTTGTAATAAGCCTAAAATAAAACTGTTTACGGTTATATTGCCACTTTGGCAGTGTAATCATCTTCAGTTTTGCTAGCAAATGCTCAATTCTTATGACTATTCCAATTAGTATGTTAGTAGATACGTGTAATCCTCTTAGTGTCTAATTAGCTGTTAGAACGGCCAGTGGGAAAAGTCATATAGTTCATAGAAGCTATTTGTGGTGGAGGTAAACCTAATAAAAAAAATGTCAGTTTAACCCAATGCTTAATGGTGTCTAGCGAGATGTTCAAATCACTTTTTTAATTGCAGGTTGGCTGACCTAGGCTTTTCTGGTTCAGATGCAGGCCTGGGATCAACTGATATGGCAGGTATTAATCCACGATCCAGATCAATGGAACAACGTGTTACCGTACATACTTCAGCTTTAAAATTTCATATTAGGAATATGAAATTATTATTATCAGTCTAAAAGTATTAATACAATGACAGTATTTTTTTTTACATCCATATAAATAGAACAGTGTAGAAAAATGTGTGTCTCCCTTAAAGTTTGTATTTACAGAATACAATTCACCAAAGATCCATCAATTCAGAGTATAGATCTCACAAATGGGTATCCTGAAACAAAAGACCAAAGGTATGATTATGTATGGCAGTAATAGGTTAAGTTAGCCATGTGATTTGGCAGCAAAGTAATGGTATAAATTAACTAGCTAACATCATGACATTATGAAAGTTGTTTGACTCTTACCCTGAAAGCATTAGCTACCAGGAACCAATCTAATATCAACTTTGTCACCTTTACAGAATCAACTTTTTTAACTAAGAACACACACATAGCTATTTTTAATGTAATTCTATTTCGTGTGTTGGAGTCAAATATTTGGTTCCTCAGACTCAACTCTGGACATTGAAGCTAGTTCTAATACATGTTTCCATTGGAACCATCTAATCAGAGACCTATTTAGACCTAGAACACCAGGTGGGTGCAATTAACAATAATGTAGAACAGAAAACCAGTAGGCTTTGGACAACGTAGGGTAAGAGTTAAATTATCCTACTTAAGCTGGTATTACTGGTTTGTCTGAAATAGATGTTGGTTCACTCTCAACATGACAACTGTCATAATTAATGTTATGTAAATGTAAACGTTTGCTTAGATCATATTTTCATGAACTTTCTCACCTAATCCACAAGCCTGGACTTGTTTTGTTGTTTCTCAAAGTTGTTGAAAAGCCAATATGAGTCAGTGAAGGTGTATGATATCTATACTCTTTGGTAGCATGCATTGGCCATATTATTTCTAATGCTTTTAGAAATAGCTATCTTAGACAGACCTTTATGACCTGATGTTTGGCAGATGTTTGTCTGTGAATCCCTGTCATGGAATAAATGCTACAAACTGTTAAAACCGTGGGCACACAGTTTCCCAGTAAGAAAGTAATATGCAGTGGGCAAGGTTGTCAGGGACTTACCCACACCAGCCCTTAAGATAAGTTCTTAATAGCTCTGTGTTTTGGTAGTACAGACTTCTACTTTTTGGGTTTGGCAAAAGGCATTTATATATTAGATTGCATAGAGCCTTTGAAATTGAGTGAAAGGCTCAGGAAAAGATAAAAGTCTCAAAAATATGAATTAATTGAAAACGCAAGATTTAAAATAAGTGCACAATCCAATCAACAAAATGCAAAAGCAATGTCTTCCTGCAGTTTGAAGTAATGTTTTATCTCATATCTAGTCAGTATCTCTTAGGATAACTTTAGGTGTCTTGTCTGTTGATGTGGCATTCATTAATTTTAATCAGCCCATGTTGGTTTTGGTGTGGACTACCTGGTATTTGTCTGGTGTAGGCTGCGCCATGGTGGATTGATGTGAAATTGGTTCTGGACAAGCCTGTGTTTTGCTGCTGGAGGCTAGCTGGTTAAGGGCGTCACATTGTTTCATTGACAAGAAATCTTTGGTTGATATTACAAGGTCTGTCTGTGAAATAGGTCTCGGTGTCACACTTAGGATGACTCCTTGTCTTTTTTCGAGAAATAAATGCTGAAAACTATTAAAGCTTTAGGTAGAGTTTCCCAGGAATCCCACTGGCACTATGTGGGTTTCAGGAATGCAAGGTGAGCGAAGGCTTACCAACACCCACATCAAGACAAGCCAATAACAGGTCTGCTGTGCAAACAAAACAGTCTGTGCCATGTGCATACTCCCTACTTTCATAATACTTGTCTGGACCTGCTCACCTCCACAACAAGCTCAGGCTGAACATATCTACATTTTTGTTACTAAATATTGCCCACAAATATCCAAAGTAATTATTTGACACTACTATACTTTGTGTAGATCAGCAATGCAGAGTAAAATTATTTTGAAAATACTGGGCAATGATGACACATGTTTGTAAGAATGCAAACATAACATTAAGATTGCATTCATTTAGCAAACAGGAACATCTGGAAGTAGTCAGGGTTAAATGTATCATGTTTTTTACCTTGCCAGCTCTGGGATTAGATGTGCTTGGCCCTGTCCCTTGCCCAACTATAATAGCCACTGTAAAGATTTCTGCAGTGCATCCCACAGCGCTCATGTTCACGTACCTGTTGAGGTGTTTTGAGGGTTGTCATTCAATGAAGATGTGATTGGACCGTTAGTCATGAAAAAATACCGATCAGGGCGGCCTTTGTGAATCCACCCATAGGACTGTAGTGAATCCACATTGCTGAAGTTCAACATTAAAACATTTCAATGCAATTTTCCTACATTACTGGTTAATGTAGTACATTTTTGATAGATACACTTGTCACATGCACAGAATGATTAGTCGTTGGCATAAAGGGCTGAAGCTCCCTTCAAAGTTGGAGTCGACTTCTTGGTAGCCTCTCTGATCAGTCTCCTCCTTGCCCGGTCATCCAGTTTGGAGAGACGGCCTGATCTATGCAAGGTCTGGGTGGTGCCATATGCCTTCCATTTCTTATCCATTTAACACATCAGGGCATCTATTGTCTGTCCGCATGCTGTAAGAGCTCTTTAGAGTTCAAGAGGTTACCCATGTGGGGGAGGACAGCCTGCCCCTTGTGTGAAGCCTAGGTATTGACAGTACAAAGGGAATGTGTTTTATTGACAAGACAGATGGGCAGCATCTTACCACTCCCCTTTTAACTGTAATAAATACGGACTGTTCATGTGTCTACTTCAGAGACTCCATCCATCCATCATCTTCTGCTTATCCGGGGCCGGGTCGCGGGTGCAGCAGTCTAAGCAGAGATGCCCAGACTTCCCTCTCCCCAGACACTTCCTCTAGCTCTTCCGGGGGGACACCGAGGCGTTCCCAGGCCAGCTGGGAGACATAGTCCCTCCAGCATGATGCCCAAGCCACCTCATCTGAACCCTCTCGATGTGGAGGAGCAGCGGTTCTACTCTGAGCTCCTCCCGGGTGACCAAGCTTCTCACCCTATCTCTAAGGGATTGCCCAGCCACCCTGCAGAGAAAACTCATTTCGGCTGCCTGTATCCGGGATCTTGTCCTTTCGGTCATGACCCAAAGCTCATGACCATAGGTCAGAGTAGGAACGTAGATTGAGCGGTAAATCGAGAGCTTCGCCTTGCGGCTCAGCTCTTCCTTCACCACGACAGACCGATACATCGACCGCGTTACTGCAGAAGCTGCACCGATCCGTCTGTCAATCTCCCGTTCCATCCTTCCCTCACTCGTGAACAAGACCCCTAGATACTTAAACTCCCCCACTTGAGGCAGGCACTCTCCACCAACCTGAAGTGGGTAAGCCACCCTTTTCTGACTGAGGATCATGGCCTCGGATTTGGAGGTACTGATTTTCATCTCCACCGCTTCACACTCGGCTGCAAACCGTCCCAGTGCATGCTGAAGATTAGAAGGGGCCAACACGACAACATCATCCGCAAAGAGCAGAGACGAAATCTTGTGGTCCCCAAACCTGACTCCCTCCGGCCCCTGGCTGCGCCTAGAAATTCTGTCCATAAAAATTACGAACAGAACCGGCGACAAAGGGCAGCCCTGCCGGAGTCCAACATGCACTGGGAACACGTCTGACTTAGACTTCAGAGACTCCTCAGATGGTTATTCTGTAAGCGTTTGACGTGTCTCTCTCTATTTGCAAATAAACTATTAATTGTGCCAAGAGATATTGTCTCTGTACTTACTCCTTTAAATGTTTGATGGATGGAATTGTCATCACACCAGTCTGAGGGATTAGTGATGCATTGTTGTTTAAGGAATTTACCAATCTCCTAGATCAGCCTCTCCGTCTGTCTGTTAGTTTGTGGGTGGAACCTGGAGGAGAGGCTCAGGGAGATCCCCGGTGGCTCACGGAAGGCTTTCCAGAACCTAGATGTGAACTGTGGGCCTCTTTCTCAAAGTATGTCCTCCGTATTGGCGGAACAATTAATTGAAAACGCACTCAGCCGTTTCCATGGCAGTAGGTAGGTGTGGCAGGGGAACTAGGCGGCACTTTTCCAAAAAACGGACGATCATAACAAGAATAGTGGTAAAACTAGCGGATTTGGGAGATCTGTTATAAAATCCATGGCCACGTCAGACCACGATCTATGTAGAACGGGAAGAGGTTCCAGCTTACCCAGGGGATGATGTCTAGGAGTTTTGGACTGGACAATACACGGGGCAGGATAAAACGTAATCTGAGTGAGAACAATAAATGGATGCTGAGCCCCCTCCAAACAATGTCTCCATTCTTCTAAGGCAAGTTGATAGCCAGTAATTCTCTGTTTTCCACGTATTAGTTTCTTTCCGCAGGAGATAACCTGTGTGAGTAAAAGGCACAGGGGAACTGCTTTGCCCTGTTTTTGGGACAGGATGGCTCCAACGCCCTCCAGCAAAGTGTCAAACTCCACGACAAAAGGCAGTGAGGAATCAGTTTGTTATAAGATGGGAGCCATAGTGAAGTGCGTTTTCAAAGCATGGCCTCATGGAAATCTTGTATTTCCTTCGTAAGTTGTTCAAATTCAACCAAGACTCGCACATTCATCCAATGACGTCAGACATTCATTGAGGGGTGATTACACCTGGGTACCATTTGGGTACCAACGGTAAGTGCCGTGGGCTGTTGGCGGATTAAGTCGACAAACAAGGTAAAAACAAACAGGTAAAAAGTCTCTAAATAGTTTTCTGTTAGTGAGTTTAGAATTCTGACAAGGGAACAATGTAATATACGCCTATTTAGGAAAAGTGGAAGGAGGAGGGTGTAGCTTTCAAAATGGCAGTTTTATTTTAATTACAAACTCAAACGCCAATTCACAGTGGCATTTGGCAGTCCTAGAGTTAAAAGGTTTTACTTCCCAGTACATAGAAAATTCTCAACCACAGACTTTTGTGAGTAATGTCCTCCTGTGGCCCTCTGCTACAGCAGATGTAATCACTGCATTTGTACCGGGAAAAGACAGTATCACCTTTTTGTCATTTAATGGGGCAATTGTCCAATACGTGTCTGGGACCTTCTCATGAGTCTAGATTACCAAGCATTAACGATATATAGACACCACAAAAATATGCATGAACAACACACTCATGTATTTAAAGGGTACTCATAAAATTATATGTCAGGAATATACCACTTCCTCCTTGATATTTACATTGGTTACAAAGGAATTAAATATGCTTATATGTTGGGATCTTAAGGATGTACCACCAAATTAAGCTAATCTCTATCGAATCGTACTGCAAAAGTATTAAGAACAAATGTTCATAGACACACTGTAAGATATGGTAGGCTTGATCTTTATTGTGCTGTGTTATAATGGCATTAGTCTCCAAGTGACACAGGATGTGGTGGGGCTGCAGAGAAACATAGATTGAGTGAGGATGTATAAACGAGAAAGTGCCATCTCTGAATGATGGCATCAACCACAAGGTGACAAACACAGAAACCTTTTTCACACTAGACATAAACTAGGTATTAAAATGTGGCATTCAGTGTAAACCTTGCGTCAAATAAGATCCTAATGGTATGGAATTGTAGCAGCAGCAACACAAGCAGCACATGGAATTGTAGCAGCAGCAACACAAGCAGCACATGGAATTGTACCAGCAGCAACACAAGCAGCACTGTATTTGTCACTTCCCAATGGTGGAGTCTTAACAAAACTACAGTGATAAGCTTACGAATTTGGGTTTGAGTTTACCAGTCAGTTAGAGCTTGGTCAAGTTTAGGCATAAATGCTATTGAGGTTAATGTTAGGGTTAAGGTAAGGATTGGTAATTTCACATGGTCAATCAACTTTGAGTGCGCCCATTTAGATAGATAAGTCAATGTGTGTGTGTGTATGCATCATCAACATACATTTTAGGGGTTGAACAAAAATATTGTACAAAGTCCACTTATCTCAGGGGCTCAAATGTAATTGGACAATTTAACATAATCATAAAAATTCCTGGATTACTTTCGCAGTATGTTTTGGGTCATCTGTAAAGTGATGTGACGTCCAATCAACTTTGCTGAAGTTGGCGGAATCGGAACAGACCCAACACACTTCCGAATTTATCCGGCTGCTTCTGTCTTCTGTCAGACGGAGAAGATTTGTCTGGGGTTCAACATTTCTGTGAGGCCACCTCCCTGAAATGAGTCTCTGCATGTTGGGATGACTGAAAAGTGCTTATTAAGCTGGGTTCTGAGAATGCTACAGTAATATTGCAAGTTTAGTTTTGTTAAATCTACAACCAAATCTCAATCACATGGCTCCACATTGACCGAGGTCTCATCTGTCATCGATCCCCTGCTTCACCAAAAAAGATACAAGCCTCGAAAGCGACGCTGTGGCGGAAACTGGCTTTACATACTCAACACTCGTTCCTCACACCTCTCATGCCCTCTAGTGGCGGCCACGAGACGAGTCCAAGGCCCATGCAGAACAACACATACATACATCCCAGAATAGAACAACCTCACTAGATTGAAAATGGTTATCACAAACTCCTCCCTGTGAAGTTCCCAGTCACCTTCACTAGATGTCACTCCTTAATAACTTAAAAAGACAATGCCTTAGATTTTAGCGTTTACAAACACACATACAGTTCGAGGAGAATGTAGACAAACTGTCACAGATGTGAAAATAGACATGCTTCTATGGATTTGGATGGAAACACTGACAGATGTGAATAGTGACACAATCGAAATGTGAATTAATCTGGATAAAAAGCCTCTGTCTTAAATTTGGCTAAACAGACCCTGTCATAAATAACGCAACAAACAGTCAAAGATGTATAGAGAAACACACTGTCATAGATACATATAGAGACAATAACACACAATAATATAAAGGTGATGAAGTTTGATGAAATCCATGTAAGTTGACACACATTCATTTAGGTACATATACTTCACTGTATATACAGTATGTGGCTATACCACAAGTACATTTCTTTTAAGTCAAAAATAAGGTGAGTGCGAATATTCCAAATTTGGGGTACAGGGTATTGTGGTGTCCTGATATGGCCTCCTCCTCCTAAAAAGTGTCCACGTAATGCTGTTAATTATCATAACATAGTTTGTCCCAAATAGATTTTGCGGTTATGGGGAGATAAATATGCAACCCTAACCCTAACCTCATAGATTTTGCGTTGATGAGGGTATAAATATACAACCCTAACCATAACTTCATAGATTTTGCAGAGATGAGGGTATAAATATACAACCCTAACTTCATATATTTTGCAGTGATGAGGGTATAAATATGAAACCCTAACCGTAACCTCATAGATTTTGTGGTAATGAGGGTATAAATATGCAACCCTAACCTCATAGATTTTGCGGTGATGAGGGTATAAATATGCAACCCTAACCTCATAGATTTAGCAGTGATGGGGAGATAAATATGCAGAGGCACGGTGCGTCGTCGAAGCCCTCCCGAAGCCATATGGAATGGACCCTATTTGACCATCAAGATACATTGGGGAAGCTTGAATTTAAATAGGGTCCGTGCTGAGGGAAAACAGGTACAAGAAATAATCAAAGAAAACAAGAATCCGTGATGAAGTGAGGGCACTGGATCAGTTTACTGGCCTTGCTTCAACACAGTTCAAAAGGGTCAAAAGGATTTAAAATTCAAAATGTTATTTTGAAAAAGCATTGATGAGAGTTGTAATGCAATCTTGCAAGACATTGAGTGTGAGATTCAGTTTGTGTCTACCATTAGGCTACATTAACAAGTAACTTTGTGGGAAGTGATAATAATCTATAATAGAAACCATCAGTACTGGGTAGGACTATTATGTGTATGCAAGGTATTTTAATAACATCCTGGTGCATTACATCCTGGTGCATTGCTCACATTCCCCAGTAGAAGAGACTGATACTCCCGTCAGAGGCGTTCAGTTCTTTTTCATTTTCTGTGCATCAAGTAACAAGTATCATGTTGGCTTTAGACTTGATCCAACTTTTTATCTGTTTAATTCTAGTTGTACTGGGGGACGCACAAACTGAAGTAAAGACAGTGAAAGGAATAGAAGGACAGACTGTAACTCTAAACACAGGATTAACTGGAGTACAGGATGATGTGATTTATTGGACATATGGTCCAGCTGGAGCAGAAACAATAATTGCTACCCTGAATGTTGGTAGAAATATATCAGAATACAATGAGAGACTGCATCTGGATGCCCAGTCTGGATCACTGACAATCAAAAGTCTTACAATCAATGAAAATGGAATTTTTACAATACAAATAATAAGAGGAAAGATCTTGACCCAGACTTTCAATCTGATTGTCTATGGTGAGTTGTTTCTGGAATTTTACCTTTGAATGTGCAATATATATGTAATCAGCAAGTTTTGCAAATACAGATTTTTGGTTCACTTAAAGATTAAACTTAATAATAATCTTTATTTATAGAGCACTTTTCATGTAACAAAGTGCTTGACAATGCAAGGACAATAAAATACACATAAAGCAGATAACAATATACAGTATCTCACATACGTGAGGACACCCCTCACATTTTTGTAAATGTTTGATTATATCTTTTCATGTGAGAACAATGAAGAAATGACACTTTGCCACAATGTAAAGTAGTGAGTATACAGCTTGTATAATAGTGCAAATTTGCTGTCCCCTCAAAATGACACAACAAAACCACTGGCAACA
Organism: Esox lucius; assembly: GCF_011004845.1. Classification (NCBI taxonomy): domain Eukaryota; kingdom Metazoa; phylum Chordata; class Actinopteri; order Esociformes; family Esocidae; genus Esox; species Esox lucius. Next base: position 6,589,882 of record NC_047593.1, read on the forward strand.
AAAGTGAGTACACCCCTAAGTGAAAATGTACAAATTGGGCCCAAGTAGCCATTTTCCCTCCCTGGTATCATGTGACTCGTTAGTGTTTCAAGGTCTCAGGTGTGAATGGGGAGCAGGTGTGTAAAATTTGGTGTTATCGCTCTCACACTCCCTCATACTGGTCACTGGAAGTTCATCATGGCACCTCATGGCAAAGAACTCCCTGAGGATCTGAAAAAAAGAAATTGTCCTTTACATAAAGATGGCCTAGGCTATAAGAAGATCCAAGACCAAACAATGCAAGACACGTGTTTCACACACTACACTAACTTGAGTCAGTTATCTCTTCTGCATTTGGCTACGGAATTTTAAAAGTTACAATGAATATCTTCATTTTTCATGGACTGCAGGAAAGGGATTTTGGCATGGTGAATCCAAACCTGACAATGGTCACCAGTGTTGTGTTAGAAATTTTCCGTTTCGTATAGTGGTTGTAATAATTAGCATACCCGTTTATCAAGGGAGAGAGAAATTATATTATTTATTGCAGCATTAGAAAGTCTTGTTCATGAGGTTACAGACCTGGTCTTCCTTACACAACCTCAATCTCATCTCACTCAATCTCTTCTCACTGTAATGTTGGTTACCAGCTAGCCTATACATTAAGGGCGTTTCTAACTAAGACCATGTTTTTAGAAGTCAACCCCCATGCCATATGGCCATTGTAAACATTCCTGCCAATAGAGCACAACCTACATAGAGATAACCTAAACAGAGAGGTTTCTGTTGTTCTCATAATCTAGGCACATTCACTTCCAATGAAACGTACATTCATATTGTAATTGTTAATGCTCAGATTCTACAGTTGTCATGACATGGTTTATCCATGGGCAGAAGGAGAATGACAGGAGACCTTCCAGCTTCATGAAATGGAAATTATTGGCCAGGGGCAGTATTCACAAAAAACATTTTATATTACCACTAAGAGGCCTTCCAAACAGCTCCTAGCTGAGAGTTTCCTCTTTAAACCTAGTCACAATGCTGCTAAGACCAACTAGGAATGGGGAGAAATCTTAAGCTAAGAGAAGGGGTGGGGTTGACCCTGTTGGTCTGGATGATGTCGTGTTCCACAAATAACATTACTATACCAACAGTGATTGGCTTATAGGGGAGGGGTCTTTGTCAATTAATTTGTCATAGCAATACTGTAAAATAATGTGTCATGTTGCCATATTGAAATAAAGATATTCAAATGAAAATGTCTTTAAATAGCATACTGCCTAGTCAAGACATGTTAAGATAACTGTCAGCCTCTTACATGTCTGGCAGCTCATAAAGAAATGTGTGTTCATCTTTTGATGTTGCAATAATTTGTGCAGTTATGTGTCGCATCTATAGCACCAACTACATCGGGTGGTCCAGCTTTGACCATGAGGTCGACTTTGTTTCTTTCTAGTTAGCAAACATCATCAGGAAACCAAATGATTTGTCAGACGATATGGGGTCTGGAGAGGGCATTTATTGATGTAATATTCTACTGACAGGTGACTGAAATATACAGTGGGGAGAACAAGTATTTGATACACTGCCGATTTGCAGGTATTCACACTTACAAAGCATGTAGATGTCTGTAATTTGTATCATAGGTACTGTTCAACTGTGATTGACGGAATCTAAAACAAAAATACAGAAAATCACATTGTATGATTTTTAAGTAATTAATTTGCATTTTTTTGCATAACGTAAGAATTTGTTACATCAGAAAAGCAGAACTTAATATTTGGTACAGAAACCTTTGTTTGCAATATGGACTTTCAGCTCCCTCCAAAGATTTTCTATTGGGTCCAGGTCTGGAGACTGGCTAGGCCACTCCAGGACCTTGAGATGCTTCTTATGGAGCCACTCCTTAGTTGCCCTGGCTGTTTGTTTCGGGTCGTTGTCATGCTGGAAGACCCAGCCACGACCCATCTTCAATGCTCTTACTGAGGGAAGGAGGTTGTTGGCCAAGTTCTCGCGATACATGGCCACGTCCATCCTCCCCTCAATACGGTGCAGTCGTCCTGTCCCCTATGCAGAAAAGCATCCCCGAAGAATGATGTTTCCACCTCCATGCTTCACGGTTGGGATGGTGTTCTTGGGGTTGTACTCATCCTTCTTCTTCCTCCAAACACGGCGAGTGGAGTTTAGACCAAAAAGCTCTGTTTTTGTCTTATCAGACCACATGACCTTCTCCCATTCCTCCTCTGGATCATCCAGATGGTCATTGGCAAACTTCAGACGGGCCTGGACATGCGCTATCTTGAGCAGGGGGACCTTGCGTGCGCTGCAGGATTTTAATCCATGATAGCGTAGTGTGTTACTAATGGTTTTCTTTGAGACTGTGGTCCCAGATCTCTTCAAGTAATTGACCAGGTCCTGCCGTGTAGTTCTGGGCTGATCCCCATGATCATTGATGCCCCATGAGGTAAGATCTTGCATGGAGCCCCAGACCGAGGGAGATTGACAGTCATCTTGAACTTCTACCAATTTCTAATAATTGCGCCAACAGTTGTTGCCTTCTCACCGAGCTGCTTGCCTATTGTCCTGTAGCCCATCCCAGCCTTGCGCAGGTCTACAATTGTATCCCTGATGTCCTTACACAGCTCTCTGGTCTTGGCCATTGTGGAGAGGTTGGAGTCTGTTTGATTGAGTGTGTGGACAGGTGTCTTTTATACAGGTAACGAATTCAAACAGTTGCAGTTAAACAGGTAATGAGTGGATAACAGGAGGGCTCCTTATAGAAAAACTAACAGGTCTGTGAGAGACGGAATTCTCACCGGTTGGTAGGTGATCAAATACTTATGTCATGCAATGAAATACTAATTAATTATTTAAAAATCATACAATCGGATTTTCTTGATTTTTTTTCTTGATGTTTTAAATTCCGTCTTTCACAGTTGAAGCGTACCTATGATAAAATATACAGACCTCTACATGCTTTGTAAGTGGGAAAACCTCCAAAATCGGCAATGTAACAAATACTTGTTCTCTCCACTGTATGTAGTCTGTCTGTGCTGCATTGCTGCATTTTCCCTCTGGCCAAGTAGCATAGAGTTGATCTCCGATGTTACTGGGTTGTTTCTGTTTGTTGGTGAAGTGACGGCATGTTGTACCACCCCATCTTCGGAAAAGACTGCACACATGGATATGTTTCCACCATGTTGTCCAGGCACATGGAAAGTTGCTCATTGGCCAGTGATATTGTGCTGACACTGTGTTGAGTTTTGGCCATGGAGAAGTCTGCTTTATCAACAAAGATAGAGGTAGTTGTGATGATTCACAGCATCTCAGTTTATAGCTTTTACACTGTCCAGGGGCTGATGTGCTCCTCTGCTTTGCTGTCTATCCTGCTCCATTTTGAAAGACAGTGCCAGTGTTCACTTGGATTGCATGGTTTTTTGGTTTCCTGTTGTGATTACAACTATGGATGGCAGTTATATCCTATATTTAACAGTATTGTAATGTACATAGGCAATGCAGTGGTCTTCTTGTTGGTCACACCACTAACACCAAGGTTGTGAGTTTGAATCTCACTGAGGTCACATACAAATCTATAGCCTTCAGATTGTGTACTTTTTAATCTGCACATAGTGGGCAAATCTAGTTCAAGTTCAAAGTTTATTTATCAAATGCACCAAATAATGTAATTCAAAATAAAGTTCTTATGACATGCACGTGACATCTACATAATATGAATTAAGAATAAAAAATATTGCAACATCGTGTGGCGGTCGGGGACAGTGCCTCTGGGATGGCAGACCGGGCGGTGGTCCCTCATCTGTTTCGGATGCCTCCGGAACGCCTTCCTGGGAAGGTGTTCCGGTCCCATCCCACCGGGAGGAGACCCCGGGGAAGACCTAGGACACGCTGGAGGGACTATGTCTCCCGGCTGGCCTGGGAACGCCTCGATGTCCCCCCAGAAGAGCTGGAGGAAGTGTCTGAGGAGAGGGAAGTCTGGGCATCTCTGCTTAGTCTGCTGCCCCCGCGACCCGGCCCCGGATGAAGCAGAAGAAGATGAAAAAAATAAAAAGAAGGAAAATATAGCAATAATATGGATAACACTAAACTAGAAGCAATTTAAAAACTGTACTGTAAACAAACAGCAAAGTGGGTAGTAGTTTTGAATATTGTAGTTTGAGCAAGTATAGCAATAATATACATAACAATGTAAACTAGCAGCAATTTTACAAAGAATAGGATGGGGAATATGAACAGTTTGGATAGAAGTATTGAATATTATTGATACAATATGAGTGCTTATGCTTATGAATGGTACATACAAAAAAATATCCTAGTGTACATTGATCGTGCATTAAAAGACATGTGTGATCAGTATGATCATAGATCAGTTTTATTGGTTGAGGAGCCTTATGGTATGAGGGGAGAAGAATTTCTGAGTCTGGAAGTGTGTGCCACGAGGCTCCGGTAGCGTCTACCAGACGGCAGCAGTGTGAACAGACCATAGCCTGGATGGCTGTAGTCTTTGATGATGTTCCGTGCTTTCCTCAGGCATTTTGTATGGTAGATACCTTGCACGGAGGGGAGATGGCTTTCCGCAGACTTCACCACCCTCTGGAGGGACTTGCGGTCTGCAGCGGATCAGCTGCTGTAGCAGGCAGTAATACAGCCTGAGAAGATGCTTTCAATGGGGAGAGTTTTTAAACACATGCCAAAATATAGTCTCCTCAGGAAGTGTAGTCATTTTTGGGCAGTTGTCAATGCCGAGGTTGCTTGCCTGGACCAAGTGAGGTCATGTTTGATTAACACACCGAGAAACTTGAATCCGGAGTCTCCACTTCAGCTCCATGGATGTGGATGGGGTCATGACCCCACCTCTGCTGCTTCCTGAAGTCCACGATCATCTCCTTAGTCTTGCAGATGTTGAGAGAGAGGTACATGGACGACACCATGTAGCCAGGCTCTTTACCTGCTCAGTGTAAGCGGTCTCATCATTGTTGGAGATGACATCCAGGATGGTTGTGAGGTTACCCATTCACACCACCTGGAGTCTATGTTCCAGGGTGCTTAGGAACAAGCATAGTGGGCACACTAGTGTTAAATGCTGTGCTGTAGTCCACAAACAGCATCCTCAGGAATGTGTTGCCTTTTTCCAGGTGGGAGAGGGTGGTGTGTGTCATCAGGGCGATGGCATCCATAGATCTATTGGGATGGTATGCAAATTGAAAGGGGTCCAAGGTGTCAGGAAGGGTGGCAGATGTGAGTTCTGACCAGTCGCTCAAAGCACTTCATGATGGTTGAGGTCAGTGCTACAGGGCAGTAGTCATTCAGGCAGTTGATGGAAGGTTTCTTTGGTACAGGGTCGATGGTGGTCTGTTTGAAGCATTAGGGGACTGCAGACAGGGACAGGGAGTTGTTGAATATGGAGGTGAAAACCTCCGCTTGCTGGTAGGCGCACCCTGTGAGGACACGGCCTGGAATGCCTTCTGCCCCTGATGACTCCCGAGGGTTCCCTATAAAACCTCTTCTCATGTCAGCCGTGGTTGGGGACAGAATGTATTTGTCCTGGTCCACAGCAAGCCTTCCAGAAGGAATCTTATTTGTCGCTTCATACTGTGCATAGAAGGAGTTGAGCTCTTCTTGGAGGGAGGCGGCTGGCTGGGCATCATTGCTGTTTCTCCCTTTGTAGTCAGTGATGTGTCGCAGTCCACACAACATGCAGCTTGGGTCAGAGCTGTGGTAGTTAGACTTCAACTTATCCTTGTACACTCACCTAAAGGATTATTAGGAACACCTGTTCAATTTCTCATTAATGCAATTATCTAATCAACCAATCACATGGCAGTTGCTTCAATGCATTTAGGGGTGTGGTCCTGGTCAAGACAATCTCCTGAACTCCAAACTGAATGTCAGAATGGGAAAGAAAGGTGATTTAAGCAATTTTGAGCGTGGCATGGTTGTTGGTGCCAGACGGGCCGGTCTGAGTATTTCACAATCTGCTCAGTCACTGGGATTTTCACACACAACCATTTCTAGGGTTTACAAATAATGGTGTGAAAAGGGAAAACCATCCAGTATGTGGCAGCCCTGTGGGCGAAAATGCCTTGTTGATGCTAGAGGTCAGAGGAGAATGGGCCGACTGATTCCAGCTGATAGAAGAGCAACTTTGACTGAAATAACCACTCGTTACAACCGAGGTACGCAGCAAAGCATTTGTGAAGCCACAACACGCACAACCTTGAGGTGGATGGGCTACCACAGCAGAAGACCCCACCGGGTACCACTCATCTCCACTACAAAAAGGAAAAAGAGGCTACAATATGCACAAGCTCAACAAAATTAGACAGTTGAAGACTGGAAGAATGTTGCCTGGTCTGATGAGTCTCGATTCTCTGTTGAGACATTTAGATTGTAGAGTCAGAATTTGGCGTAAACAGAATGAGAACATGGATCCATCATGCCTTGTTACCACTGTGCAGGCTGGTGGTGGTGGTGTAATGGTGTGGGGGATGTTTTCTTAGCACACTTTAGGCCCCTTGGGCCTCGTTTAAATGCCACAGCCTACCTGAGCATTGTTTCTGACCATGTCCATCCTTTATGACCACCATGTACCCATCCTCTGATGGCTACTTCCAGCAGGATAATGCACCATGTCACAAAGCTCGAATCATTTCAAATTGGTTTCTTGAACATGACAATGAGTTCACTGTACTGAAATGGCCCCCACAGTCACCAGATCTCAACCCAATAGAGCATCTTTGGGATGTGGTGGAACGGGAGCTTTGTGCCCTGGATGTGCATCCCACAAATCTCCATCAACTGCAAGATGCAATCCTATCAATATGGGCCAACATTTCTAAAGAATGCTTTCAGCACCTTGTTGAATCAATGCCACGTAGAATTAAGGCAGTTCTGAAGGTGAAAGGGGGTCAAACACAATATTAGTATGGTGTTCCTAATAATCCTTTAGGTGAGTGTAGTCTCTTTTGGAATCTTTGATGGACTTCTGTAGGTCATTTCTGGTCCACGGAACTATAGGCAGATGACCGTGCTCTGAGCATAGCACGGACATTACCACTAACCCAGGGCTTTTGGTTGGGCGAGGTCCGAAAATGTACCCTCAGTACGACATCATTGATGTACTTGGAAATATATGCTGTGACAGTCTGTATATTCATCAATGTCCCCATCAGCTGCATCTCAGAACATCTGCCAATCTGTTGTCTCAAAGCAGTCCTGTAGAGCAGTAATGGATCCCTCATTCCAGCGTTGAACTTCCCGAAAGACCAGTTTATCCTGTTTTAGTCATTGTTAAAATCGCTGTGTGATCCGTCTTACCAAATTCCAGGCTCGGGATGGGTTTGTAGTTATTTTGTGTTTGTGAAAAACAATGGTCAAGAGTATGATCCCCCGAATAGGAAAGTTAATGTGCTGGTGGAATTTCGATAAAACTTTCCTCATACCTGCCCTATTGAAGTCACCAACAACAATAAAAGCTGAGCGTCCTCTAGTCCATTTATTACTCCGTATAGGTCCCCCAGCGTGCGCATTCTATCCGCCTGCTGTGATTATAGTGGGGCTGAATTCCCACGGAAGGTAGAAGGACAGTCAGTAGCTTCATGTCTGGTGAAAAGTGTGTTGAGTGTACTGCAAAATCCAAGCCCAAGCAAGTGTTGCCCGTAATGAAGACCCCTCCGACCTTACATTTATCTGACTCTGAAGTTCTGTCCTGCCGATAGGAAAAACCAGCAAGGGTGATGTCCGTATCCAACCAGGTCTCTACAAACGTTAGCACACAACAGTTCACAATGTTCCACTGAAAGTTAATCCGTGCAGGTAGTTTGTCCATTTGATTGTCAAGGGATTGAACATTTGCCAGTAAAATGCTCGGTAAAGGCGGATTGCAGAGTCTGTTTGGAGATCTACATGGGATACCGGCACGTTTGCCTCTCTTCTTTTCCCTCCGTCAAGGTATTGGTAAACAAATCAACGGCAGGAAAAAGGAATCTAAGTCTGTTTTCACCATATTCTTACTGGAAACATTTACATGAGGGGTACATCAGGGGTACGCCAAGCTGAGCTAAATTCTGTCAGTGGTACAGTAACTGAAAAAGTTTGGGAACCACTGAGCTACAGTATATTTACCAAATAGTTGAGTGTTTTGTGAAGATCAGTTAGGAACAATTACCTTTTATTTAAAGTTTTTTTTAATGATTTGTTTTGCTTTTTGTGTTGAGAGTTCAAATATCACCACATATAGTGGGGAGAACAAGTATTTGATACACTGCCGATTTTGCAGGTTTTCCTACTTACAAAGCATGTAGAGGTCTGTATATTTTATCATAGGTACACTTCAACTGTGAAAGACGGAATCTAAAACATCAAGAAAAAAATCCAAGAAAATCCCATTGTATGATTTTTAAACAATTAATTAGTATTCTATTGCATGACATAAGTATTTGATCACCTACCAACCGGTGAGAATTCTGTCTCTCACAGACCTGTTAGTTTTTCTTTAAGAAGCCCTCCTGTTCTCCACTCATTACCTATATTAATTGCACCTGTTTGAACTCGTTACCTGTATAAAAGAGACCTGTCCATACACTCAATCAAACAGACTCCAACCTCTCCACAATGGCCATGACCAGAGAGCTGTGTAAGGACATCAGGGATAAAATTGTAGACCTGCACAAGGCTGGGATGGGCTACAAGACAATAGGCAAGCAGCTTGTTAAGAAGGCAACAACTGTTGGCGCAGTTATTAGAAAATGGAAGAAGTTAAGATGACAGTCAATCTCTGGGGCTCCATGCAAGATCTCACCTCATGGGGCATCAATGATCATGGGGAAGGTGAGGGATCAGCTCAGAACTACATGGCAGGACCGGGTCAATGACCTGAAGAGAGCTGGGACCACAATCTCAAAGAAAACCATTAGTAATACAGTACGCCGTCATGGATTAAAATCCTGCAGCGCACGCAAGGTCCCCCTGCTCAAGGCAGCTCATGTCCAGGCCCGTCTGAAGTATGCCAATGACCATCTGGATGATCCAGAGGAGGAATGGGAGAAGGTCATGTGGTCTGATGAGACAAAAATAGAGCTTTTTGGTCTAAACTCCACTCGCCGTGTTTGGAGGAAGAAGAAGGATGAGTACAACCCCAAGAACACAATCTCAACCGTGAAGCATGGAAGTGGAAACATTATTCTTTGGGGATGCTTTTCTGCAAAGGGGACAGGACAACTGCACTGTATTAAAGGGAAGATGGATGGAGCCATGTATTGAGAGATGGCCAACAACCTCCTTCCCTCAGTAAGAGCATTGAAGATGGGTCGTGGCTGGGTCTTCCAGCATGACAACGACTTGAAACACACAGCCAGGGCAACTAAGGAGTGGTTCCGTATAAAGTATCTCAAGGTCCTGGAGTGGCCTAGCCAGTCTCCAGACCTGAACCCAATAGAAAATCTTTGGAGGGAGCTGAAAGTCCATATTGCCCTGCGACAGCCCCGAAATCTGAAGAATCTGGAGAAGGTCTGTATGGAGGAGTAGGCCAAAATCCCTGCTGCAGTGTGTGCAAACCTGGTCAAGAACTACAGGAAATGTATGATCTCTGTAATTGCAAACACAGGTTTCTGTACCAAATATTAAGTTCTGCCTTTCTGATTTATCAAAAACTTGTGTCATGCAATAAAATGTAAATTAATTACTTAAAAATCATACAATGTAATTTTCAGGATTTTTGTTTTAGATTCCGTCACTCACAGTTGAAGAGTACCTATGATGAAAATTACAGACTTCAACATCATTTGTAAGGGGGAAAACCTGCAAAATCTGCAGTGTATCAAATATTTGTTCTCCCCACTGTACCTGCAACCTGAGTTGGGGAGTTACCAATTACAAAAAAACAGTAACTGTAATCTGTTACATTACCAACTAAAATACTTAAATCGGATTACAGATACTTTTGAAAAAATTATATTATTATTATTATAATATTATTTAATGTAATGTGTTAAAAACATTGTTATTTGAACAAAAAAACCCGATTGTGAACCTCAGTTGGATGTGTGAACACCATGCATGCAAAGGTGGGTGCTCACAACCAGGTTAGTGACTGATGAAGCACTAGTTTAATTATCTCCGGTTTTGGTTTGTTGGATGACTGGTAAAAACAAGGGAGGCCTATATCTACAATACTATTAGCCGACCCATAAAAAATGTGATTTAGCAATCTACTCGACGAGTATTTCTCAGAACAATGATAGGCAATAGGTCTACCTCGTGTTTTATCTTTTTCAAATATCAAGGATTATTTGTCAAGGGGACCCAGGCACTTGACTTCTTTCTGTAGGCTGACTTGTAATTGTCAGTGATCAGGTCTACCACCACGGTGTGGTCTGCAAACTTGACAGTGCTGTTGTAACAGCATATAGGAATGCAGTCGTGGGTGAAGAGGGAGTACAGGAGCGGGCTCAGCACACAGCTTTGCGGGACACCAGTGTTCAGGATCAGAGTGGAGGAGATGAAGTTGTCTAATCTGACAGACAAGGGACTGTTGGTTAGGGAGTCCAAAGTCCAGTTGCAGAGACGGGGGATCCTAGGTCATGGAGTGTGTTGACCAGCCTAGAGGGGATGACTGTTGAATGCTGATCTTAACTCAATGAATAGCATTCTGGCTTAGGTGTTGGTGTTGTCTAGGTTGGTCAGGGCAGAGTGTTAAGCTGTGAAGATGGCGTCCTCTGAAGACCCTTTTGACTGGTAGGCAAACTGGAAGGGATCCAGTGTTGGGGGGAGGCAGGACTTAAGGTGGGCCAGAACTAGGCTTTCGAGGCACTTCATGATCATGGGGGTGAGTGTGACAGGTCAGAAGTCATTCAGGCTAGACGCAGTCGACTGCTTCAGCACTGGCACAATGGTTGTGGTCTTGAAGCACGTGGGGACAACAACCTGGGCCAGTAACAGGTTGAAAATGTCAGTAAAGACATCTGCCAGCTGCCCAGCACATGCTCTATGATCACACCCGAGGACACCATCAGGACCAGCAGCCTTGCCTGCATTCACCCTACTCTGTGTAGACAACACATCTGCAATGGATGGTCTGAGGGGGAGGTTGTCTTGGGGGAGTTCAGCCTTAATTGCTGGATCTTTGTTGTCCCAGTCCAAGTGGGCGTAGAACCTGTTTATTAACATTATTGGTGATGGAGACATTGCTGGCTGTGCGGGTGGTGTTCTTTGGCCGGTAGTCTGTAATGGCTTGGATGCCCTGCAACACACATTTTTAGCCAACTGGATGCCCCTTTTCTGGTTGGCCCTGGATGAGTTTTAGGCCTCTGCATCGCTGGATCTGAAAGCAATGTCGCATGCCTTCAGTTTCCAGAATGTTTGTATACACATGGTCTAGTGTATTGTCTCCTCTGGTGGGGCAGGAGAAATTTGGGAATTTGGGAAAAACAGTTTTCAGATTTTAATGGTTGAAATCCCCTGCAACAATAAATGCACCCTCAGGGTGTGCCGTCTGCTGTTTGCTAATAGCAGTTCTGCAGTTCTTTTATTGCAAGCTTAGCATTAGCATCCAGGGACATGTAGGCTGCCGTAACAACAATAGATGCAAACTCCCGAGGCAAGTAAAAAGGCCTGCACCTAATCATCAGGTACTCCAGAGTAACCGCAGGCAGGATGAGCAGTGACTACCGGTTAAGTAAGTGTCTGTACACCATGCTTTGTTTACATAAATGCACAGCCCAACTCCTCTGGTCTTACCCGAGTTCTCTGCCGTCTGATCAGCCTTGAAGACGTTGCGCCCCTCTAGCTCAATTGTGTTGTCGGGTATGTTGATGTGAGGCCACGTTTCTGTGAAAATCATGACACAGCAATACATTATCCTTTTTTGTGAGATGACTCTTAGTCTTATTTTGTCCATTTTGTTTGCCAGTGCCCGGACGTTAGCGAGAAAAAGGCTAGGTAGTGGAAGCCGATGGGGGGTTAGCATTAGCCTAGCCAGCAGGCCACTCCACTTCCCTCGCTTTTGTTTACAACATGCATGTCTCTGTCACTAACAGAAAGTCGTGGGTGAAACTTCAATTAATTTGAACTGTGCAAAATCTGCAAACAATTGGTATTTTACATTGTTATAATGTCATATACTTTTTTTCAAACATAACCAGCCCCAATCTACATTTTTGGATTTCTGTCTTATCAGAAAAAGTAGCACATTAAACAATGTGGTGAGTTAACTGAGGCTAGGTTTATAAACGTGATGCTCATCAATCACCATAACTTGTTAAACTGTTCTGAGACTTTATGGTGCCATTACTGTGTTCGTGTTGTAAAATCATTAGAGACATAAATATGTTGGTTTCAACTATAAGCATGATTTATGTCTTGCATTAACATGTATCGCCCTAGCTATCCTAGCACCAGTGTCTGCCCCTTATATCACACACATCACACATAATCGCTCAGTGGACAAACAAGTTAGCTGTTTAGTGATGAACAATGCTGACTTCATGGCCATTGCTGGAGCACCCAGTGTAGTTGGTACTTTAGATGGGACACATAAATGCACAAATTATTGCTCCGTCAAAAGATGAATGCGCATTTATTTACAAGCTGCCAGACAATTAGCTGAACATATCTTTACTAGTCAGTATATCATTCTTGGTTTCATGTTTAATCAGTGACACTTTTATTTTAATATGGCATCATGACACACCCTTCTACATTATTGCTATGATGAATTCACGGACAGAGACCCCTCCCCTAGGAGCCAATCTCTGTGGGCGTAGTAAGTAAGCTTGTTCGTGAAATACGACCATCCATAGCAACAGGGTCAACCCTGTCCTTTCTCTTAGCTTAATATTTCTCTCCATTCCTTAGTAAAAGTTGGTCTTAGCAGCTTTGTGAATAGTTTTTAAGAGGAAACTCTTAGCTTTACTGCTGTTTGGGAGTCCTTCTAGTGGTAAGATAAAATGTTTTGTGAATATGGCCATTTTATTGGGTTGTATTAATACACAGAGGGAATCTGAGTTACAGGAAGCCCAATGCCAATATGTTGCCCAATTATTAACTAAATATATGATTTGATATTTCAAATGACCTATTAGTGACCTCAATTTGAATCCAATGAGCTTAGTTGTTAAAACTGTACAATTTTCTTCATGAAACATCAGGACTTTAAGGGGAGTATGTGGTTTTTCCCAGACATATATCAGTTGGGCTTTATCAATTGTGCTTTATTTCACAGTTGAACGCAAATATATCATCTGTGGGGTGCTGATAGCTGTTGTCCTGGCAGTCATTTTGATACTTCACATGTGCTATAAAAGAAGGAAAAATACTGAAAGTGAGTAAGATACAATATTCATCCAGTCATCTTTTAGTTAATATATTTTCCCTTCTTGTTCAGTGTTTCGATTTGAAAATGAATGATTTATGAAAATGAAGAAATCTTATGAAAACAAAGACACACACACACACACACACACATAAAGTATGAATGTGAATGTGCACCACACAGATATCTGACAATGTAGCATAGTGGCTGTGGAAATAAAACATTCCTCTAGCTGTTGATAAAAACATTGAAATGCTAAGGACGTTTTCTGTGGATAGTAGAGTTACATTGTATCTTTTCCATATGTCCTCATGCAGATTCTCCTGATGCAAACTCTCCAAGTGTCCAACCAGCACAGAAGCGGACCTATGTTTAAACTGTAAGTTCTGGTATAGTATGTTCCTCTCTAAATCTTACATCATTTTCAACAGACCGACATACAGAATAATCACACATTAAACACAGTTCAGTGTAGTTCAGTTAGTATAGCATGGTGCTTGCAAATCCAGCATTGAGGGTTTCAATTCCCACAAGGGACCAGTATGAAAATGTATATGGACTGTTTTCAGTCTCTCAGAATAAGATTCTGCCAAATGACAAAAATGTACAATTAAAATAAAACCGCTCATTGTCAAAACAAAGAAACTGGAACATCTGTCATTCTCTGCATTTTTGTGTCTGACTGCTGTAGGTGTTAAAGTAATGAACCACATGGTGTCCTTTCTTACAAGGAAAAAATGACAATGTGGATAATGTATCTCAGTCGAGGTTGAATATCAGATTTAGAATCAGAAAGTAAGTTTCACAACCAACTAAGAATTTGTTCTGGTCCATTGATCCGTGGATTCTTGAGGCCTGGGATGATGATTGAGGACTTGAAACATGTCGGGATGCAGCATGTCTCCAGTGAGGTGTATAGATGTCAGTAAACACAGCAGAAAGCTGATCTGCACAGTGCTTTAGGGTGGATGGGGAGACATCGTCAGGCCCTGCTGCTTTCCAGGGGTTCTGTCTCATAAATAGTCTGTTAATGTCCCCCTCCAGGACTGAAACTTCCATTGTAGTGGTGGTGGTGGGGATGATTAGGATGGGTGAATGTGAATGGGCCCCAATGGTGGGGATGATTGGGATGGGTGAATGTGAATGGGCCCGATGATGGAGGGTTGGTGATGATAGTGTAGCAGAAATCCAGTTTCCTCTCTGGTTGGGATTTTAATTAACTGTTTATACACACCTACAGAAGGCCATCAAAGATTCCAAAAGAGACTACACTCACCTAAAGGATTATTAGGAACACCATACTAATACTGTGTTTGACCCCCTTTCACCTTCAGAACTGCCTTAATTCTACATGGCATTGATTCAACAAGGTGCTGAAAGCATTCTTTAGAGATGTTGGCCCATATTGATAGGATAGCATCTTGCAGTTGATGGAGATTTGTGGGATGAAGCTCCCGTTCCACCACATCCCAAAGATGCTCTATTGGGTTGAGATCTGATGACTGTGGGGGCCATTTCAGTACAGTGAACTCATTGTCATGTTCAAGAAACCAATTTGAAATTATTCGAGCTTTGTGACATGGTGCATTATCCTGCTGGAAGTAGCCATCAGAGGATGGGTACATGGTGGTCATCAAAGTTGCTCTTCTATCAGCTTGAATCAGTCGGCCCATTCTCCTCTGACCTCTAGCATCAACAAGGCATTTTCGCCCACAAGACTGCCGCATACTGCATATTTTTCCCTTTTCACACCATTCTTTGTAAACCCTAGAAATGGTTGTGCGTGAAAATCCCAGTAACTGAGCAGATTGTGAAATACTCAGACTGGCCCATCTGGCACCAACAACCATGCCACGCTCAAAATTGCTTAAATCACCTTTCTTTCCCATTCTGACATTCAGTTTGGAGTTCAGAAGATTGTCTTAACCAGGACCACACCCCTAAATGCATTGAAGCAACTGCCATGTGATTGGTTGATTAGATAATTGCATAGCATAGCATAGCATAGCATCATCTTCCGCTTATCCGGGGCCGGGTCGCGGGGGCAGCAGTCTAAGCAGGGATGCCCAGACTTCCCTCTCCCCAGACACTTCCTCCAGCTCTTCCGGGGGGACACCGAGGCGTTCCCAGGCCAGCCGGGAGACATAGTCCCTCCAGCGTGTCCTAGGTCTTCCCCGGGGTCTCTTCCCGGTGGGACGGGACCGGAACACCTTCCCAGGAAGGTGTTCCGGAGGCATCCGAAACAGATGCCCAAGCCACCTCAGCTGACCCCTCTCGATGTGGAGGAGCAGCGGCTCTACTCTGAGCTCCTCCCGGGTGACCGAGCTTCTCACCCTATCTCTAAGGGATCGCCCAGCCACCCTGCGGAGAAAGCTCATTTCTCCAATAGATAATTGCATTCATGAGAAATTGAACAGGTGTTCCTAATAATCCTTCAGGGGAGTGTATATCTGGAGTTCGTGGCTCAGGTTACCTTTGTTGAAGTCACCAAAAACAAATACAATCTACTCAGATTTCCATGTTTGATTATCCACTGATGATAATCAGTCACTGTTCATAATATAATTGGGATTTCATACACACACATTTCCTGAAGCCAATGTTGCTCATCTATTTTCAAAATATAACAACTGACTGCCTAAAACAGCTTAATTTAATCACTTAAGTGCAGTGTATACTGTGTATGTACAGTGTTTGTATTTTTAGTTATTCCTTCATATTTGTGGATGTAAAATAGCGGAACAATGTTTGTGAATGCTGCCTAAAATGTTTGTATTCACAGCATACATGTCACAAATATGCCATAAAAACAGCATGAAACTCACAAATGATTGAGCACATCATAACAGAGAACTAGGTGTGTCCCCAAAGCACAAATATACCTTGTGGGTGATGTACAATGGCCATGAAATTATCTTGCATTCTGCAATTTTTGGGACTTTCGAGACAAAAAAATCCACAAAAACAATGTACTACTCATGAATGTGCCAAATTGTCCCCAATGCTTTCAAAACAAATTGGTTTTTAAACTTGTTATTTCATAAATAACTGAGATCCAATAGTGACTCTAAATTCTTTGCAAATGTAACAAACACATTACACATCCAGCCCATGTTAAGAGGGAGAAGGTTAAATAATTCTGTTGTATTAAGTTGTATTGTCAACATAAACATATATTGCTTAAGTAAAAATCATCCAATGCTGACATTCTTTAGGCTAGTTTGCATATTTGTAATTGTTGCTAAGGACTGTCAATTTTATGTTCATTTAGGCTAATATTGCAGCGGCCACTACCAATATCTCTTCGATTCAGAAAAATTGAAAATCCTGGCCCCTGGATCTGGACCTTATTGGACGTCAGAGAAAGATCAGAAAGATTCCACAAGGGAGTCATCAATCTGTTATGTGATTGTCTGAAAGACACCAAGATACAACAATGAACCAAAACATTATGACCACATGCTTAATATGCTGTTGGTCCTCTGCGTACCGCCAAAACTGTGCCGACCCACCAAGGCATGGTCTCCACAAAAACCCCAAAGGTGTCCTGTGGCATCTGGCACCAAGAATATAGCAGGAGATTCATCAAGTCCTGTTCGTCTGCATGTTTGAATTTCTTGAATTCATGTACATTTTAGAATTGTGTGCTTTTCTATTGCGTGGTATGTGATTCTGGTCATTGTTGGTTTGTAACACACGTCTGAATGATATTAATACACTTAATTGGATCCTTTAGAGATTGAATGAGCAGTCTTACCACACCCCTTTTAAATGAATAAGAACTGATGACTATTCAGTGTTACTCTAGAGATGCCTTGTGGCAGGGCGCAATATCTTGCTAAGAGACCATTGCCATCAGGGAATACCATTGCCATGAAGGGGTGTACCTGGCCTGAAACAATGTTTGGGTAGATGGCATGTGTCATATTGACGTTCACATGAATGCCCGGACCCAGGGTTTCCCAGGAGAACATTCCCAAAGCATCACACTGCCTCCACTGCCTTGTCGTTGTCACCTGTCAAAAGCATGACAGTAATTAGCCAGACTGGAACAGAGCTGAATAATGGATTGTTTGAAAAAATGACTGTGTGCCTTCTGGAATATCTCTTGGTAAGTGATCTTTGAGAAAAATATGAATTTTGGATTAATTTTACCTTAAATGTAGTAGTCTTTCTACAATATCTATATTTTTTGTAAAATGTTCAATATTGGTATTGTGGTTTGTTAATAAATACATAATAATTCCAGTAGACATTCTGGTATACTTTTTTGCTTTTTCCTTGTACCTGCAAGCGCTTTAATACATACTTCTTTACATTTCTTCTTATATTATAATGTGTAATCTATTTTTTATTCTCTTTTATTATACAGGCCTGCATGCTTGAGATATTTTTTGGCAAGCAACCATTTCAGAGCCAACATTGCAGTGGAAAATATGTAATGACAAATAAAGTTGAACTTGGAACATGTAAGTTGTAGGGTGTGTACAATAATAATACTATGATAAGTGTAGGCCATCTTTGCATGGCAATTATCAACAGAGACTAGGAGTTGGTTGTCTCGCCTGCAACAGCTGGACATCATTGGGATTTATGTGTTTGGGGTAGATAAACTTTTTTCTGGAATAAGAGGTGTTTTGAATGCACCACTATGCATCTATCTCCAATTTTTAGGTCTTGACACTTGTATTAATCAACTTGACAACTTTTACTCTAAATAAGGGGTTTGTTTTTCATTCAATTCAATTTGAAATTAAGACCTAGAAAAAACAGATACGTGAATCGAAACTAATCAGGAAAGTAAAAGGTAGGACTGAAAACCTGGAGACACTGCGTTCCATCAAATGGATTTGACACCAAATCACAGGTGATGAAAACAGCTTTTTACCATTTAAATGATCCTCCTTCCATCAACAAGTGCTTTTGTACCGGAAGTTATGTATAAACACAGCTTTACACAACATATCAATCTGGAACAACAGAAATTGTATATTTAATGATAACAAATGTTATACTTGCTTAGAAAAATACATTGTCAGTTGTCGACATCTAAGATGAAAATGTTTTGTTGAGGTCATAAAGAGTATCCCCAAGTCTTTTGTTTTGATGACAATTTTTTTTTTTCTGCAGGTGATAAATTAACAAACACATCAATCCATCTTTTAACATACTGTATGACTTACAATCCAGTAGAAAATCAATATCTGAAATTTACATTAGATTAGATTAAACTTTATTGTCATTGAACGAGTACAAATACCATACAACGAAATGTAGTTTGCGTCTAACCAGAAGTGCAAATAGAGGTGGGCAGAAAATTCTGAAAGAAATAATAAAATAACAAAATAAATTGATAATGTTGGAGGCGGCATATGGTAGAGAAATTAACATTCAACTAGTCAGCCACCCAAACGATAGACTATTCTAAATACCTGTGCAGGGAAAGGAGAAATCGTTAATACCTTGTAACCTCACACAGACTATTACTGGTAGGTCCTGTAAATAACCAAGCTATTGTTATTAATAATATTTATCGCTATTTACAAGGCCCATTTTTGTGAAAAAGAAGCACTCATTCTAAAAACCATCCCAGGTACGTTAGACTACTTTTTGGAGAAAAGATAAACAAGACTGAAGCCCCTGAAGGCCATGTCTACCGATAAAACAAAAATATACATTACATTGTAAACTAGCAGCAATTTTAAAGAGTGTAGAATGGGGAATAAGAACAATATGGGTAAAAGTATTGAATGTTATAACTATAAAATAGGTGTAATATGCCTATGAGTGGCACATACATATTCTAAAGTACATTTAATGTACATAGAAAGACATCATAGCATTTGGAATGTTCACGTGAGGAGCCTTATGGCCTGACGGAATAAACTGTGAGTCTGGACGTGCATGCCCTGATGCTCCAGTAGCGTCTACCAGACGGCAGCAGTGTGAACAGACCATAGACTGGGTGGCTGTAGCCTTTGATGATGTTCCATGCTTTCCTAAGGCATCGCTTATGGTAGATGCCTTGCACGGAGGGGAGATGGCAACCGATGATGTTCTCCGCGGACTTCACCACCCTCTGAAGGGCCTTGTGATCAGCAGGGGAGCAGCTGCGTACCAGGCAGTAATGCAGCCTGAGAGGATGCTCTCAGTGGTGCACCTGTAGAAGTTGGTGGGGGTTTTTACAGACATGCCAAACTTCAAAGTCTCCTCCGCTATTGGGAAGGTTTCACTGCAGAGTCTGCTGGCCTGGACCCTATTTAAGCTGCCCTTTGCATTCATAGGTTTGTGGTTCATTGCTGGCGTTGTGTGCCTCCGTTGGCGGTTTAACTCTCCTTTTGTTTGTTGTTCTGAGTGAAGTCGACCAAATAAAGGGATGCATTACAGCTCTGCGCCTCGTGTCCACCACCATGGGCCGACGCGCCGTCGCCCTCTTACAAGACTATGTGCCAGTAACCTGCAAAAGTGCAACAATCAGTAACCCAAATGAATAGATACAAGTGAAACGTCATGTTTTGCATAGTAACGTGAAAAATTGCATCAAAGCATTGTTTTCATTTATCACATCTAAAATATATTTACATATCCAAGTGTATAGAATTGACTTCATATTGTTCACAAATTCAATGAGCATTTCACCAGATCTTGTTACATTTTATGGTGCAAATAAAACAATCTGGTAGTTGAAGAAAAAGTACATGAGACTTGAAAGATAAAAAATAATATACTGTATGACGGCTGTCAACTCCACCTTTGTCCCTCTTGTTATCCAGGACGGTGTTGGGCTTCACGTCCGTCCTTGTTCTCACAGCGGCATCCCTGTGCAGTCATTTCCTGTGTATATGTGTGTGTGTGTGTATGTGTGTGTGTGTCCTCAAACACCCATGAATGTGGTGGTCTGGGAGAGGAAGTGTCCATCTGGTGAATGAATACATGCCTGAACCCAATTTTTTAACCAAGAACACCACAGGTGTATAAAAGTTGAATTAAATACCCCAGATATTTTTATCATCAAGATGTATTTTGTATGTTCATATGCCCTGTGTGGACAAAGTCGTGGAACCTTAGGCCAATAATTTTAAATTAACTACATTTTTCAGAGAGAATACCTGTACATCACCCCAACATGACCGGAAACACAACAGGAGGGTTAATGCACAAAAAACATGCTTTTCTTTCAAATATACAGACATTTCTAAATGTCCCCATGTAAATGTAATTGGAAATGCTGTGAAAAATGGTAACATACATTTTAATGCTAATGATACAGTATTAAATTCCACTGCACATAATAATGATACTGTATTAAATTCCACTGCACCAATAAATCAAGCCGCACATGCATGTACATGGATTTAATATTCATCCTTTTGTGAGATAATACCCTACATCGATGTTTAAACAGCAGCACAAGAACTTGGATTACCCATCATCAGCATATTTTTACATTTACACAGAGGTTATTTCTCTGATAGCACCAGAACATGCATTACAGAAAAATGATTGTTAAAACATAGCAACATAGAAATAGAATAACAACTAAATAATAAAAAAATTAATCAAAGAAAGAGAAAAATATCATAATAACCAAACGACTAAGAACATTAAAATATTCTATGAAGAAGCTATAAAAGATGTAACGCTAAAAAGTGTTGTTAAGTTTAAGTGCTGATTCATAGGTGCGTAAAAAGAGTAGTGTTTTTAACCTGGATTTAAAAATCTATATGTTTGGGGCACGTCTAAGATTTTCTGGTAGTTTACTCCAGTTTTGAGCAGCATAGCTGCTAAACATTCTAATAAAATAACTTCTTAAAGTCATGCCTGGCTGAATAAAAATACTTTTCTAAAAATCTGCAATTTTGGGCCCATAAAAGCATAGATTTTTGTTTACAGAGCATGTAACAAATACATTTTCATTTTAAATTAAAGAACTCTGTAAAAATAGGTTGGGTCACTTCATATAACTATGTTTCTGAAAATACAATGAAAAAAAAGCTTTACAGTAATAGGTCTGACGCAGGTGAGTTCAATATGTGACTCAACAGTAAGGCACCAGCTTCCCCATTCTAAACATTATGACAAGACAGACAGTGCCAACCCCTGCCTGGAAACACAAAGACGTAAAATCTCATCTTAACAATTCTCAACACTCGTACTTCCCCGAAAACAGATCTCAGAACAGCTTTTGTCCTGTTTGGCCATCATACATGAAGAAGATAAACTTAAGGCAAACAATATTACCTACCTTATGAATGCCTATCAAAAGTTGTCTACATTTATTCCATATAAAGGTTAACACGTCTGCCCATATTGTTGAACTTTTATGAGGAGCAAACTTTTCTCTCTAGACACTTATGCCACAATGTACAAATGCTATTTCTACATTTGTCATATTATCAGATCTCTAGATCTATAAATATGTCTAGGCAAAAATAAATAATAATAATGGCAACAAAGCAGTGGCATGTTTTTGCTCACAACAAATCAACAAAGACATTAATGGAATGTGGGCCAGTCAACATATGCTACTAACGACAATGACTCAGTCAGAAAAATGCTGATGGGAAATATGAATAGATGAGTAATAAGTCTGATTCACACAACTTGTTTTGAGATTGAAAAGGTGTACGTAAGTGAAAGTACTGGAGCCATGTGTGGCTTGATAACGGGATCAGTGGATGTTCTAACACAGTGATAAGTGATACTAACCAGAATGGCTTTGAGAGATGTGTTTGGAGGAGACTTGTCCCACACCTGCTGTCAAGTTTTTACGATCAGGCAGGGTCATATTGACAAGTTGGAGTGAATTTACAGTAAAGTTTGAGTAAAATACTACCGATAACTGCCTCATGCAACATGCAGGGGCTAAATTCAGATCCCACTTTTTTATTTGCAGCATGTAACAAAAAATTTTAGGAAGCGATTGAAATACATTCAGCACACACTTTTTCAAATGGTATCTTTTCCAGGCCTTTCTATGGTGCTCCATAAATATTTGGACATTGGCACAAGCTCTGATGTTTTGGATCTGTAAGGAGACAGTTGGGGTTTGGGGTGAAATATGTAGGTTGTTAGGCAGGTTTTACCTGCAAGTCCCATGTCTCTTGCACATATCAGAATGTTTTCGCTTTGGGTTTGTAAGTACTTTGCTGCAAATATGTTGCCCTCTATATTCACAAGCAATCCAGGCCATTACACAGAGAAGAATCCCGTAGCATGATGATGGTATTCTCAGGATGACATATGGTGTTAGGCTTGAGCAAAACATAGAGCTTAGATTGGAGGCCAAAACATTTTCAAACCACAAAATCTTCTTCCACTTGGTCACAGAGTCTCTAAGATGCATTCTGACAAACTCTAACCAAGATCTGATCTGAATAGTTTTTTCTTTTTGCCAATATCCCACAATATGCCTTTGTGTAGCACCTAGGCTATTGCTGCAGTCTGCACAGTGTCTTCCAGCTCGGCCGTAAACTCAGTTTTTGAGAACGGCCTGTTCTAGACAAACATTCAGTTATCTCCATTTGTTAGTAATATCTGTGGATATCGGTGGATATCTAATGCCTTAAGTTCTTATAGCCTAACCCTGAAAACAATGTGTTCCGGATTTGCTTTGAATGTTCCTTTGTCTTCACTAAGTAGTTTTTGTTAGGAACTGTACAAACCCTCTCTGGTACCTTCCAGAGTCAGGTGTATTTAACTAGAAATCATGAGAAACACTTTGCACACTAGTGCATGCTAACCAAGGGGTGAAAACTTACGAAATCCATTATTTTCTGTTTTATATTTGTAATAAATGTAGTTTTTTTTTTTTTTTTTTTCCTTCACTTAAACATTACAGACTTTTTTGGTGTTGATCAAAGACAAAAACTCTATTTAGACTTCAACAGTAAATGCTTTTAAGAGTCGCTCTAAAGGGTTTAACAGGAGAATGTATTGTGATAAGCACATATTGACAGTAACATTGTAATGAACACCGAGACCTGGGGGGTGTGGTTCCAATTGCGGAGACGCAACTGTCGGTTTATTTCAGTACAGAGGAGTAGGCGGTTGACAAAACCGTAGAGTCGGGCCGGTAGGTTCGGTAACCAGGAAGTCAGTCCACGAAGGCAAAGGCACAGGCAGGAAGCGACGAAGCGGAGAAACCAAAAGCAGGCAGGCAGGTCAGGACACCGAGCGATCCGTCCGCGAAGGTGACAGTACCGACAAGGGTAGACGATAGAGGAATCCAGGGACAGGCAGGCAGGTCGGGATACCGGGTAATCAGTCCGTAAGGGCAGCGGCACAGGCAGGTTTCAACAGGAGGAGAAACAAGGGAACAGACAGACGGGTAAGGATGCAGGTCTCTAAATCACACTGGAGGACGGGGACGGGAAGAGAGGGAATGGCAGGCTGGGAGTCAAACAGGTGAATGCTACGAGCGATAACGGCTTGGCAAGTCCACTACAAACAATACCTCACGCGGGAGTGAAGACAGAGGACAGGTTAAATAGGGGAGGAAACTGGACACAGGTGTTTAGAATTCTGGAGATTGCGATCTGGATTGCTGGCTGCGTTCAAGTGTATCTGGGAGTGGGAGCGTAACGGTGGTAGGTGAGGAGTGTGGCGGGGAGGAGTTAGACCTTGACTGGTGCGAGGACCTCACAAACATTATATGTATGTTTCATGCTCAGAGGCAGAACATTCATCACAAATGTAGCAGCAATCAAAAAGGAGTAGACATGTACACACTGAAATTCAGGTTGAAACTGAGGCATGTTATTGTTTTTGGAAAAATACATACTCATTTAGTTTTTGACGCAAGCAACACATTTAAAAAAAGTTGGGACAGGGGCATGTTTACCACCATGTTGAATCACTTCTTCTTTCAACGAAACTGTAAGCGTTTGGGAACTGAGGAGACCAATTGCTTGCCATTCTTGCTTGATATAGGATGTCAGCTGCCCAACAGTTCAGTGTGTCCTTTGTAGTATTTTAGTTTCACTATGTGCCAAATGTTTTCAATGGGTGACAGGTCTGGATTGCAGGCAGGCAGGTTTAGCAACCTGATTATTTTACTGCAATTCTGGATTCTCTGAATCTATTATGTACCGTAGATGATGAGATTCCCAAACTCTTTGCTATTTTACATGGTTCTTAAATTGTTGCACTATTTGCCTGCACAGAGTGGAACCCCTCCTCATCCTCACATCTGACTGACACATCCTCTCTGGAATTACTTTTTAATATTCAATCATATTACTAACCTGTTACAAATTGACCTAATTAGTGGGGTAATATTCCAACAGATTTAGTTTTTTAGCATTACACAACGTTTCCAGCCATTTGTTGCCTCAGTCCCAACTTTAATTTTATCTGTAACTAATCCCAGATTTTAAAAAAATATTTTTGTTTTATATATTGTATATTGTTTTAGTGAGAACTGCAGCTTCCCATCTAAGTAACGCAGTGAGAAAATGTGATTCTCGACCCAAAACATCCTAAACTAGACAAACATCATCAAGCATTCTGGTACTCCTTTAGCCTAAAATGTATCCTGATGGCACAACAAGAGGATTCTCTGGTGACAACCGAATTCATGGGCATTTTCAGTGGCAGGCTGCAATTGGACCTGGATACAGATTCACTAACAATCCTAAACATCCGCACTAAAGAGTCAGCCATCTATCTGTTGTAAATATATTGTAAGGGTCACATTCATTCAAGAATAATCTTCCAAACAAAGCGATTAGCATTCATGGCAAAAAATTATATTTTAATCTCATCAGACCATAGCATCTTCTTCCCCGTTTTAGAGACTCCCACGTGCCTTCTGGCAAACTGGTATCAATCAAGTAGTTCTATGGGTTTCTTTTTGCCACATTCCCATGAAGGTCACATTTGTGAATCACCTGGACTATAGTTGCAGTGTTCAGGGTGTCTCCCTGCTCAGATGTCCAAGACTGTAACTTGTAGAGTTTCCATTGGTCTCTTGGTGGCCTCTCTGACTAGTGGTCTTTTAGCCCTGATACTCAGTTTTTTAGGTCACCCTATTCTACACAGATTCAGTTGTGCCATATTCTCTCCATTTCTTAATAATGGACTTTATTTTGCTATGGTGGATATATAATGGCCTGGAAATGGTATAATAACCTAAGCCTCAATGCTGCTTTTGACAAACCTTATTCTGCCTTGCTGAACATTTTCCTTTGTCTTTATTGTTAGGAATTGTGTTAACACTTTATATTGAGAGTGCCTGTAGATGCTCTACAGATTGTTTACTGACTATCTGTAACATTTTACCTATCTAGCAAGCCTAACCCTTGCCTATATCCTAACCCTAACCTTTATTATATCCCTAAACTTAACCCTTAACATTAGCAAGCAGTCGTTTATGAACCGATAGTTTGTTTAAAGTTTGTTGATAGTATATTCTGTTTTATATTTGTATGTAATCAGAACAAATCCTAATTAAATCCAGTGTGTTCATATTAGAACACACTAAACTGTGAATACATTTGAGAGGCACTATATATTTTTAGTGTGTTCTATGGCCATTATGAGATTTGAATCATGAATTACTCTCTTTGATATACATTTTTGAGTTTTATTGGGATACACAGTATAGATTACATGTTTTAACTGCATTCATGTTTTCTGAGGGGGTCTGTGAACAATTTGAGTTTGGTAAATATTGTTAATACTTCAAAAGATTGGAGAACCACTGCAATAGAGAATCGTCCTCAATCTGGAACTTTACAGAAAAAGTTTTTGGGTTGAAATTATCATTCCCAAAAACAATAAACTCCACATGATATAGACAATATATCAAAAATACATTTCTACCCTTTGCTAATAGAGGTCAATTTCCAGGGTAGTATCAATGTCAATTTACATAAAGAATGCAGAAATGCATTTTAAAATGTCTACCTCTTGGTTGAGAACAATTATATTTTTGCAGAGCCATCTTGTTCACAATGATCACTTATAATCTCTATTAACACAATAAGTCAAAGTTTAGGGTAGAGTGGTGCACAATTCCAAGGTACACATATGAACTCATATCTGTGCAGGTCATTTCCAGGACAACTCAATATAATATGTAAAGCATAGACTGTCTGGGGAGGCTTACGTGAATTTCTGGATTTCAGCGTCAATGGAAAGACCAACTGTGCAACATGACTTCCGCTTTTGGACAGTAACAAGTTAACACAATGTTTTTGTAGGTATATTCTACCAATGCAGTTTTATGTTAAATGCATAGAAACTATTCATTTTCAAACAAACCACAGTACTCGGACTACATTTTAGAATGTAGTACCTCCCCGATATGGGTCCGGCCAGCTGGATTCAGCTGATATTCAGATGAGTTTGTAATGGCTGTCAAATGTTGAAAATGTATGCTATACCACAGATTTACAGTCACTTCAACATCTGCAGACACAGCAGAAATTAAGCTGTAAGGTAATGTGCCACAAGATACCACCATATATAAAGCCATACTATATCTCCCACAGCGTAATTCTGAACAGTGAAATTATTGTGACCTGGCACGTGACTACGCAATAGGCATTAAGAAAAATATAAAGAAAAATACTGAACTGAAAAAACAATACTGAACAACAGTGCTACCCAACCCTTTTCCTGAGGAGTTACCATCTCTCCAAATCCCAGTTCTAATTAACCCAACACTGCTTCTTATTTAGCTAATTATTAGAAAAGCTGGTGTGCAACATGAAGTTTGGCGATTCCATTTGCAAAATGGTAGCTCTCTAGGAACAAAGTTGGGCAGCACTGCTGTACACAATACCGGGTGTCTCTACAAAACAAACACCCAATGATAGCCTCAACCAGCACAACAAAGGCTTGTCCAGAACCAATCTCACATCAATCCACCATGGGGCAGTCTACACCAGACAAATACCATGTAGTCCACACCAAGACCAACATGGTCTGATTTATCCCACTCTCAGCATAACTCCATGTCATAATAATAGATGAATAAATTCAGAAGTATGTTAATAGACTGACAGACAGCTACAGAAATCCTTAGCAAACAATACACTATTGGCCCAGTTTCACCCACATCACGACAAGCTAATAACTAGTGTACATCAGACCAGCATGGGTTATGTAAAACAAATATGTTACCCTTTTTGTCAGTCAGTAGGAAAGACACTATGGGGACGTACAATCACGCCCCAACTAACATTTATAGACTCAAATCAAGGTTTGAGTGCATCCTACATGGACAGCTACTGAGAGTTGAGACATCTAAGAAGACAGCAGTGTAGATACCAAGCCTATACAACTGAGATATCTAAGCAGTGTAGATACCAGGCCTATAAAACTTCTGTTGGATTTGTTTGCTGGGCTTTCTTTCGCCAAGATGAGCAATGAAGACAGAGTGGGCAGGCTGGAGTATGTCTCACTACTGTAAATCACTCTGGATAAAAATATCCACTAAACTCTCTCATTAAAACCAATTGTTTTGACTTTGTATTGTCAGTACAGGTTAGGAATGAAGTGATTTAATCTGAGTCTGAGGTTCTCCTGTTTATTAGAAGGGATGAATTAGCAGAACAATTGTGACAACATCCACAAGAGCTGACAGAACCAATTTCACAATCAACTAAGCCAGTTTGATTATTTAAGTGATAGAGTGCGAGAAGGTAGAAAGTGAAAAACTATATTATGTGGATTTATTGATCATATGATCCATGGATGCAAAGTGTCTTTCACACAGCATTTAATACTGCTCTTCAATACTAGTTCTGTTCGCAAGGTCAGAAACAGGGTTGTCAGCAGAGCTCGACATTGGCATAAATGCGGGTAGAATTCGGCTTTGGCGTGTAAAGCAGTCACTCTTACTAGCTATTTTGGTGGGTGGTGTTATGAAATGTTTTAACAAAGGTGCATTTGAGAAATGTCTGCTTTTCTATTGCCTGGTATGTAACTATATTCTTTGATTGTGATACATGTCTGTATAAATATCAGAGTATCATTAGGTACTCTGACCATGTTCCTCTGCTTAAACCAAGAAGGGTATCTGTCCTTTGTTCCTTAGGAATGTAGGAGAGGGGGATCTGGTATTTGCCTAGGGGGCATCATTGACTGGTATCGGCAGATTATAAGGTGACTCATTAATCTGTGCATCTGTATAACTCATCAGGGCATCTATTGTCTGTTCAGATGCTGTAAGAACTCTTTAGAGTTGAAGAGGTTACCCATGTGGGGGAGGACAGACTGCCCCCTGTGTGAAGCCTAGTTATTGACAGAACAAAGGGAATATTTTTTATTGAAAAGACAGATGGGCAGCCCCTTACCACAACCCCTTTGTCCACTGTAAGTACATGATTGTCATGAATTAAGTTAGAGACTCCTCGGGTGATTATTTTCTAAGCGTTTGACACGTCTTTCTATTTGCGAATAAACTGTTAATTATGGCAAGAGAATTTTGTCTCTGTACTTTTATAATTCTGATAGATTAAATTACCATCACAGTGGCATGATACATATCTATACAGCAGGGTTTTTCCTGCACTCAAAACTCAAAGGCAATAGCCTTCCCAGAATCTTACACTGCCTCAGAGTGTTGGCATGATAAAACTACAATTCTTATTTTTTTTTATGGGCTTGGGTGGGTTGATTTTGCATGAGTTCTGGCGAATGAAATCTGGCAACCGTGCATACAGGTCCAGAAATCATGGAGATGAGTAACATCGGAAATACAAGTGGATCTTAGTATTATTTCTATTAAAAATCATTATTTCTAAACTTGATGAATAGAAAGTATGAAGTCCATATCTGGAGTTTAGTTGTCAGGGTTTCGAGGCCCAAACCCAAATGCAGACCGGACACAGGAAGTTAGTAAAGAATATTTATTGAAAATCAGCCAGCAACAGCGGAGGATTTCCCAGATGAGTATCCAAGCGACAGGCAGGTCCGAAAACTCAGGTAAGGCTGGTGAATCTCCCAGGGCAGGTCCAGAAAATCAGGTAGGGCTGGTTAATCTACCAGGACGGGTCTGTCTGGGCAGGGTATAGAAAACAGAAGCAGGAGAGTGGAGAGTGGTACAAACAGGAGAACACGAAAAAGACAGGAAACAAACGAAGCACGGAATTTAGCAAGTACACAGTAAACATACAGAGGAGATATAACGATCCAGCAGGGACCGGATGTCAGGACTCCTCCTAAATACCTCTGGTGAGAAGCAGAGCAGGAACAGGTGTCTGATTAAGGATTCAGAGCAGCTGGGCATCGGAAACACTCCCGTGCTGACGGCCCCTCACTCGTTGCCCGGGAGACTGGAACAGACAGATGACAAACACAGACAAAATCAAGCACATAGGAGAGAAACTATTTCAGTAACGAGACCAATGAAAAACACAAAACACCTATGTAACCTTAATTTGAACTAGTCAAATTACTTTCTAATATATAGGAAATGCATTCCACCTAAATAGAATTAAACAAATATAAGGAATACTCAGTCTACACCTATATGTGCTCTCACACACAGTTATGTTTTGCAGGCTGCATCTTCCTATGCTCAATATTTGGCTCAATTAATATCAAAACAAGGCAGGGAATCAGCACTTTACTCATTCTTTTTCAAGGCAAACTGCTCTCCTACATTCTCCAAAATTAACCTCAGTTGGGATTTTTCCACCCAATTCTACCAGCATTCACATTTCTCCATTTTCATCTTCAATTTTAATTGAAGGTATGTCATAGCTGAAGTGCCTGATTAATTAGCAAACTCTCACTCTTCTGGAGATTCAACTTCTATCCAGTGAAAGAGCCAAAGTTCCTCAGGGTAACTGACATACACCAAAAAATCACCTGCATACTTTTACAAGGGGAGGCAAACCCAAATACGGACTCAGGGACAGGGATAAGGGAACTATGGGATTTATTAGAAGGCAGGGGAGGAGGTGAGGTGCAGGCCAGAGGAAGCTTGGGTGGGTAGCAGAGAACCAGGAACTGAGACTAAGGTGGAGCATGAGAGCAGGGGCTGGGCAAGCAAGTCTGGAACTGAATCCAAGGAAGCAGTAAAGGGGAGGTCCAGGGCAGGGAAGCAGGACTGTGGAGATGAGGGACTGGAGACAGGGACCAGAGACAGATCTGGAGTGGAGAGTGTTGTGGAAATTCTTGAACTGATGAATTCTTGGTCCTATACATGTATGAATGGGTTACTAGTTAAAGTTCTGAGTCCCCATGTTTGGATAAGAAAAGGAATGTAGGAGAGGGGGATCTGGTGTTTAGGGTCATTATTGACCGGTATCAGTAGATTATAGGGTTACTCGTAAATCAGAAAATCTGTATAACCCATCAGTGTCTGTTGTTTGTCCAGATGCTGTGAGTCTTCTCCTAGAGTTGAAGAGGTTACCCATGTGGGGGAGGACAGCTTGCCCCTTGTGTGAAGCCTAGGTAGTAATAGAACAAAGGGAATGTGTTCTGTTGAGTAAAGACAGCAACTTACCACACCCCTATCTCTAATATAAATATTGATTGTTCATGTATTAAGTTAGAGACTCCTCGGACGAGTATGTTTGTAAGCGTTTGACACGTCTCTCTTATTTGCAAATAATTAATAAAACTGTTAAAGTGTGCCAATAGAATTTTGTCTCTGTTCTTACTCCTTTAAGAGTGTCGATCGATGGAATTGCCATCACAAGAGCAAGACAGCGTCAGGCTTGTGGATACTGGCACAACAGGAGATAATATTTAGTCATATAAACGTCTTGAAATGCAGACTGACTGGGCAGAGGCTACAATCTGGCAGCATGGAAGTGGCAGGGCTGTGTATTTGTAGAGGTCTTGATTATTGAACAGGTTGCAGCTGGTGGATCTGCTCTGCCTCCAGCACACCTGTCTCCACTCACACAATCACCATAGAGAGGGAAAGAGCACTGGGGGAGTGGTGGCAGGTTTTGGGAGACACACCTGTCTCCACTCACACAATCAACATAGAGAGGGATAGAGCACTGGGGGAGTGGTGGCAGGTTTTGGGAGATACAGGATGAGAAGTAGAGGGCATGGCAGGGGGAGTAGATGTAACAACAGGATTGGAGAACTAAATGCATTATCAATCTCATTTTCTATGGAGAACCAGAGGAGTCAAAATGAAATCAATATGGAAATAAAATCATTAATTAATTCAATACATTCTTTTATTGATCTCTTTTCACTCATTTAACATTTCATAATGTCCTTTTGTCAAAGGATGGGGGTCCAAATGACAAACAAACTAAAGTTGGAGACACTTTATCAGGCCTGAAGAGGACACTTCAAAGCCTCTTTCCTCTAAACAGGCTCCAAAGATTTTGTATATCAGACAGATATCAGACACTTCTACAGCTGCATAGAGTTGATCAGTGGTAAAAAGAACATGGTAGAGACACTTTTACTTCAGGGAGCATAAAAGATCTGGCATGGTCCCCACCCAGGGGTGAAATTTCCAGGGGGGTTTCAGGGGACACGTCCCCCCCACAAAGTCCCACAATGTTAAAGGAAGGATAATTTGTCCCCCCCAATATAATTGGCATGTTCATGTTGGTAGGTTAAAGTGTATATTTCAAATAGGTCAGATGTGACTGTTCATGTTAATCCTCTTCAGTTTTTGTATTTTGTCCCCTTCCAAAATCCATTCCACTTGTGTTACATTTAAAATCAGTCATCTCTTAGAATCCATGTCACACTTTACCCAGTTTTTCGCCACACAAACATTTAGCTGTTAGGAGTCTGAGGAAAATATCAGCTGGATAGCTTTATAACTCTCTACAAGGAGTGGTGGCTCTAGCCTTTTGGCCCTTTAGGCCCTAAGCAACATTTAATTTGGGGACCCCCCTCCCCTATCAGTCAGAGGCCCCCTAGCAGTATGGAGCCCTAAGTGACCTTTTATGTTACTTATTCAAAGAGCCGGCCTGTCTACAATGTCATTTTAGGTTCAACTCAGTGTTATGCAGTGTTATGGATTGTAGTCATATACATGGGAGCTATGTAATGCTGTAGTTTTGCTACAGCATGATATTCTTAAATATCTAAGAAAGACTGTTAGTTTTGCTTCTTATAGAACTATGCTATGATGCTTGGAATGTCAACTGCACAATCACAATTTAATTTAATCTAATTAGACCCAGTGGGTGATTGTATGTTCTAATGGGTGGGTGGATAGGTAGAACGAAGGTTAGTTGGAGGTTGGGGAGGTAAGTAAATGTGTAGTTATTAGTTGTGTGAGTATTGGTTTGTGTTTGTTGGTATGTTGATAACAGTTTAGAGGAGTCAGTCAGGCTAAAGTTGGTAGGGAGGTTTTCTGGAAGTTCCGGCTTTCTGTGGTCATCAAACAAACTTGGGTCTCAGTTTACGCTGCAGCCACTGAAGAAACCTGTAGTGAGAGTAGAAAAGACTGACATGAATCACTGCAAGGATGTCATAGAATCTTAGATTTTGAACAACAACATGTATGTTACTAGATATTTCCCTCCTTCATCATTCATTTCTCACCTCTTCCTCAGACTCTTTTTGCCTTTCTTCTGAGCAACCAGAATCTCACTACCCTCACTCTCCTGCTGGCTGGAAATGCCTTGTTTCACTTCCTTGTTGCCTTTCTCTTCCTGAATTAAGTCACAAAGTGTAAAATGCAACATTTTAAAGACTACCCCTCTCTAAAACAGGTCACCTGGTCATATAGAGCCCAAGTGGTGGCTACATTTCTTACACTATTGGTCGACTTATTTCTCTTTCAACACTATTGGCCAACTTCTTGTTCGAACGCTATTGGTTCATTACTCTTTATTCTTATTTTCTATTGGTCCACTTATTTCCCCGTCTTCTAATTTTACTCACCTGTGTGGTTGCCATGTCCCGTCCATGGGCTTGATTGTTCAGAAATGTGTCAATGGTAGGCTTCAGATAGGAGTCCCCAAAAGGGTTGGCAGAGAACAGGGATTTGTTATCCTCTCCAGAAAATGGGACCACAAGATCACTGATGTCTTCCAAAGACATCAGTGATCTGCCAGCTAATGGAGAACGGGGATCCCAGGTCATGAACAGTGGCCAGTCGGGGCTCGGAGGGGCCAAAGACCTTGTGTCATCTGTCATTTGATGACCATTAGGGATGGGAGTCAGGTGGGGAGCTCCAGGACTGGGAGAGGCAGTGGATACGTCATAAGAAGACCAGGTCTGAACAGAAGTGGTTTCACCCAACCAATCAGAATGCTGCCACTCATCTTCACTGTCAGACAAGGGGCTGTCCTCATGCCAGCATGTAGTGCTCTGAAGGAAGGAGAACACAAACAAATTAGACCCATGAACTGTACAGAATTGGTTGATTTTTAGATTGGCCTGTCTTTTCTCATCACTCAGTATAATTCAATTACTTCATCAAACAGCATGTTTATTTGTAGAAAAAAAGCTTTGAATCACTGAACACCACTGACCACAATAATGAGTAACTTACATAGCACTGGACACTGCCCAACCTATGGAATTTGTCCTCAGCCAGTTTATCCAAAGCAGGAAATCTATGGCTCCGCTTGACCTGACAGAACATCTCCCCATGAAACTGGTGGGCCTCCAGGCTTCTCACATTACCAATTGTTGTCTGAGGCCTCTCCTCCAACTCAATGGCTTGCTTTCTCCCAGAGAACAAACACTTCTCCTTCAAGGCTTGCAGAAATCCACCTGTCTGGTATTTGGTGGTCTTCTGCAGACAACCGCCCTCCTTGCTGAAGTCTTGGAGGCTCTGCTCACCCTGGTCCAGGTAGCGACTGTCCCACTCAGTGGGAGGTGTGGTGATGTCAGGGTACACTGTGGACCTCTGCCTCTGTGTGGAAGAACCATTGAGGACATTGAAATGTGAGGACATGTAAAGGTTTCATAAAGCCTGTTTGAGTAATTAGTGTAGCACCTCCTATGATATTTTGAAGGAGAATGTCACTGTTATCTCAGGCAGACACTTCTCAGGCGAACATGTTACATTTCTAAAATTGATTCAATTGTGCATTTTAGACAATGTTCAGGAAGAAATGTTGATGCCTGTGTTGTTGTCAACCCCCATACATCTTCATCTTGTAGTCACATATCATATAAATCACATCTGAAAATGACTTGAATCATACTGTTGCCCTGTTACCACAATGATTAATGACAGACTTGACAAATATAGGTTGAATTAGACTTGTGCCTGCTGCCATGATGGCATCCGTCTTCTAAACCCCATTGTCTGCATTTCATTCACCTTGTAACATGTTGAAAACCTGTCTGAGGATATTGTGTAGATCAACCAGGTGGCCTATAAGCATGACCTCAAAGTTGTGAACAGTCTGGTGAGATTGTACCAGTTCCCAGCATTCATCCAAATGGGAATTAATGAGCAACATAAGTGAGATACAGAGAGATACCATTTTGGACACTAACAAAATCAATCCCTATCAGAGGCTTATTATCTTGTAAGTCAAATGGTGTGTTCTGTCTTATCACTTGTCCTTGTGGGAAACACTCTTTATCACAATGCAAACAGACACAGCAAACCTTAAGGCCTAGAGACTTACCATTGGTTCATCAGGAAGTATGATTACATCTTCAGCAGAGAGGTTATCAAAAAGGTCCCCGCCAAAAGAACCATCATCACCAAGAGACTGTTAACAAGAGAGAGACATTTGTTCAGCAATCCATTCAGATTGAATGTTCTTGGAGGTCTACACAAAGACAGAGGACGGGAAATCTACTCACCAGAAGGTTACAGGAGTTTGATTGACCAACTTCTGATTCTGTCAGGGAGAGGCTGTAGAGGGACCTGCCTTCTTCTGGACACTCTTCTACCTGATCAGCTGGATTCTGAATGGGGGCAACCAGCACTATGCGATGGGTATGGCTGGTGTTGGCCAAATCCCAGTATCCAGTGTTCTTCATAACACGCTGTATAGTTTAAATCAACTAGTACAAATCAATTGAAATTAAACAATTAAAAGTTATAAACAGTTAAAAACATCTATCTCAATCCAATACAAAACTACTTCTGTCACCTTGGACTTGGAATGGTCATTTCTAGAACTTCATTATGACATCAGCCTACTGACCTGTGGCACCTCATTGGCTGCTGGTTGGTAATATGTATTCTGGGAAACCGTAGAAACAGAACTTCATTGTGACCCTTCTAGTCAGTTTCAGTTCCAAAACATACACAGATACATATCTATGCATTTAGTTCATTAAACCTTTTAACATATAATAAAAATTGTGTATCCCAATGACAACATTATCTTTACTCCAGACTTGCCACTATGACCAAAATGGGCCTGGGCATGCAGTTGAATAACTTCAGGGATATACATGTTTTCTCAGAATACTCACTAGACACACTCACACACCAGACTCCCATTCCCCTGAGAACACATGCACACACACACACACACCTGACTCCCATTCCCCTGAGGACACATTCACACTCACACACACCTGACTCCCATTCCCCGGAGGACACATGCACACACTCACACACACCTGACTCCCATTCCCCTGAGGACACATGCACACACTCACACACACCAGACTCCCATTTCCCAGATTGCACCTCTTATTTATGTTGTTCCAATTCAGTTTGTCGTTGTGGATTATTGTTTGTACGTGTTCAAAACCATTTCGCTGCACCAGTTAAAGACTGATTTATGTTATAACGGATCATCCTGTTTCTTGATTTCTTTCCTACCTCCTTGTTTTGCTGACCAACCTGGCACCATTACACAATAGTTACATTAACTCCTCTTTGACATCGTTTTCATACCAGTTTAAGGAATGTCTCTGCTCCAAATATCCCGGATATTCCAAGTATTTTAAAGAAGGATTCCAATAGTGGGCTGCTTAAATACGTAGTGGTGGAAAGATTTTACACTACTTTTGTTTAATATGGCTACATCCATTGTCGCCCTAAAGCATTTTATTGAATACAACATGAAAATCTAAATTATCAGTATACATGTTTTCCTGGAGCTTCCAAAATATGTCATTGTAAAATTATTTTGGGGCTTGTCTGATTATTTAACCTCCTGAGACACAATGTTTCAGTAAATAAACCCAATGTCATCATACCAGGACATACATTTCTTTCATAAAGTACTCCCAGTTCGAAGACAATGCTTAGATATTATACATATCAAGTCCTGCTAATCCCATATAGCTAAGAGAAATTTAAAATGCATACATTAACAAAGCTCAGGTCTTAGGAGGTTAACAAGACTGTTTGATATTCATATCACTTCATTACATCGGCTAGCAGGTTGAGTTGTACTTTAATAACACAATGGTTCTTCAGGCAATTCTATGGTAAATCAATCATTACTGGTCATAACTGCAGTCACTATTAATCACAACTATATTGTGGTTGAAAGTGCTCATTAATCATTATATATGTCATTTCTGTTGCTAGTTGATACAGTACTTCAGGCAAAACCACCCCTTAATTGGGGTATTTTTTTATGTTTTGACATTTTAACAGGGCTTTGCATTACCCATAAAGTCATTAATGAGCATTGCTCGTCATTCCATGAATGAATATTTGCTCAAGATAGATAATAAAACCCAATGAAGACTCCACATTTCTCATTCCCATTGGTGTTGTTTGGTTTTCTAGGTCTCCAGAACCTGTAGTCAGAACCAAAAACATAATGGTATCAACAACAAGTAACTACAAATAACCTGCCAAATGTTCCTTACGTTTGTATTGGTGTAGATCCAAAAATGCTCTCCCAATTTCTCTACAAACAGCTGGAATGAGCATGATTGTTCTGTCTGTCATGATTTATTATTTCTGTCCGTCTCCTTCTCCACTTTGTTCCTACTTCTCCTCTCTCTTACATGTGACTGGTATTCCTCATTGATGCAGCTTTTCTGTACATGGTCTCTCTCTCTAGTCAAGGTGATACAATTACTCAGTAACTGGTCTCTCTCTCTCTAATAATGGAAATGTAATTACTTTTCAACTCATCTCTTTCTCTGGTCATAGTAATTTGGTCTCTTTCTTTGATCATGCCATTATAACTGGTTTGTAGCTTCTATTTCTCTCTCTTCAACTGGTCTCTCTCTTTATTCAGGTTTCCACAACTTCTGAGAATTGCTTCTTTCTCTTTAGTGTGGTTGGATGTTAGAAGAACAAGTCAACTGTAGTCTCCATCTGTGATGAAAGAGAGAACTGTTATCTGTCTGTCTCTTACTCTAATAAAACCTGTGCCAGTTGAATACTCACAATGTACAGACAGGCTTATGACTGTAGCCAGTAGGAGAACACACAGAGGTCCCAGAGAAACAGTAACCAGTCTGGAAGGCTGAGAATTTTCATTCCCACTCTTCAGTCCTGCAGGTGTGAACAAAGGAGTGGTTAAATTTACCTGACCTTTTGATATCTATTATTTTCTACCTCACAAACCAGCAGCCCTCATACAAAGAGGGACTAATGTCATGCCTTTTCTTAGGGCTTCTTTACTTGATACTGTACATTCAAATTTAATAGTATTAAAAGTTCATTTTTTATAGTTTCATGGTTAAGTAAGGCATTATTTAAAGAAAAAACCTAACATCATAACACTTTTTACATAACTGTTTTTAACATCCATGTTGTACGATTAATGAACGTGTTATTCATGATAACTCTCAGTAAGAATCATAAACACATATACTTGATCCAACCTGGTGACCATGGTGTAAAGTCTCATAACCTGCAGTCAGATCATCACAGCTTTTCACACTGATATCCTCTGGATGTCCATATCGCAGTAATTTATTGACCAAAATGTCTGTTCCACTGTCCCTTTCTGCTGTTTTTCTTGCTGTCACTAATTTTCTGAATGTAGTTTCAGGTTCTTTTTCAGAGAGCAGCAGAGCAATTACATAAAAGGAGGAAAAGTATAACAAACTTTATTATTTTGTGGCATAAACGTTTGGTGTCCTGGCGCCGGGACGGTTGCAGCATAGTGGTGGCAACTGGTTTTAATGATCACCATGATCAGCTCCTCTCTTCACAGGCTGCTCTGCTTTCCTTCCACGTTACACTGTCAATTAAAAGGTAATAACAGCTTCATTGGAATCTTCTCCAGCCATAAGAACAGCATCCTTCAGAAACATTTGGATTAATATGGTCACAAATACAGATAAATACATGTTCAACATATCACAGTCCTTTGAAGTAGGTGATATGCACAGATATTATGATAGTATAGATATCTGGATTATTTTACTCCAGCTAAGAAATTCCCCATTGTGACTGGTATTTCTTATTGATACAGCTTCTCTGTACATGGTCTCTCTCTCTAGTCAAGGTGATACAATTACTCAATAACTGGTCTCTCTCTCTAATAATGGAAATGCAATTACTTTTCAACTCATCTCTTTCTCTGGTCTTTAATCATGCCATTATAACTGGTTTGTAGTTTCTCTTTCTGTCTCTTCAACTGGTCTCTCTCTTTATTCAGGTTTCCACAACTTCTGAGAATTGCTTCTTTCTCTGTGGTGTGGTTGGATGTTAGAAGAGCAAGTCGACTGTAGTCTCCATGTGTCATGAAAGAGAGAGCTGTTATCTGTCCGTCTCTTACTTTAATAAAACCTGTGCCAGTTGAATTCTCACAATGTACAGACAAGCTTATGACTGTGGCCAGTAGGTGAACACACAGCAGTCCCAGAGAAACAGTAACCAGTCTGGAAGGCGAAGAATTTTCATTCCCACTCTTCAGTCCTGCAGGTGTGAACAAAGAAGTGATTAAATTCACCTGACCTTTTCATATCTATTATTTTCTACCTCACAAACCAGCAGCCTTCATACAAAGAGGAACTAATGTCATGCCTTTTCTTAAAGTGTCTTTACATGATAGTGTACATTAAAATTGCATAGTATTAAACATTTAATTTCATGGTTAAGTAATGCATTATTTAAAGGAATATATATATCATTCAGTTCCCCCTGATTTTGTTCCTTATTGTTATTGTGTTTTATGGTGATGGATTTGTGAAGTGCTGAGGCTTTCCAGCCAATTGTATTGCAGATTAATCTGTGTCTCATGTAATGCGGTGTACGCTAGTGACACCTGCTGGTAAGAATAATTGAGTTCACCCAAAACATTATGGTTCACACGCAACCTCACCTTGTGCAGAAACATTACTTAACCTCCTGAGACCCGTGTCAAAACATGAGGACACTGTTTCAGGCTTCTTGCACCATGTACTTCATTCTGAACCTATTGTCCTTATTAGAGGACAGTTGTATCCGCCATCTTAGATATTATGCTTATAAGGTCCTACTACTCCCAAATTGCTAAGGGAAATAAAAAATGCATACATTATCAAAGCTCAGGTCTTGGGAGGTTAAAGGTGCATCACAAAAAATTTCATTTTATTCCATAATTCAGTCATTACACATAATGTGAAACATTTCAAGCCTTTTTTGTTAACATTGTTAATGTTGTAAACAGTCGCTGGAAATGGCTGACTTGTAATGGAAAATTATGGAATATTATCAGCAACCACTCCTGTTTTCCAATGGCACGTTGTGTTTGCTAATCCAAGTTCATAATTTTAAAATGCTAGTTTGATAAAAAATGTATACTTTTGCAGTTATGTTAGCACAGCTGAAAACAGTTGTGTTGGTTAAAGAAGCAATAAAACTGGCCTTCTTTTCACTAGTTGAGTATCTGAAGCATCAGCAATTGTGTGTTCGATTATAGGCTCAAATTAACAAAAACAAACAAATCAGTCATACTTGTTTGGAGAAATTAAAGCTATTCCATGGGAGAAAGACCAGAGACACTGGTTTTGCGCTCATATCTAAAACACCAGCGAAACACTGCAGCTAAAATGAAGGTAGGGGGAAACTTTTTCCAAATTGAGTCAATCAATCAATCAAATGTATTTATAAAGCCCTTTTTACAACAGCAGTTGTCACAAAGTGCTTTACAGAGACACCCGGCCTTAAACCCATTAAGAAGGTCGAATTTTAGGAAGAAACCTAGAGAGGACCCAGGCTCAGAGGGGTGACCAGTCTTCTTCTGGCTGTGCCGGGTGAGATATTAAGAGTCCAATTGGAATAATAAATACATTTCTCTGGGCTAAATCCAGAGTCTATTTGATTTTAGACTAGGTCAGAAGTATGACCAGGTGGACAAGGACAGGGACAGCAACAGGCCCCCCAAACCAAGTAATCCGCAGGTGTGGACCAGAACCTCATCTCCTCCTAAAATTTAAAACTGGAGGAGACTAAAAAAATGTCCCCCACCACAATAATATAGCAGCGTAACACCTTGGAACTGAGACGGGGGGGTCCGGTGACACTGTGGCCCTACCCGGGGGAGGCCCTGGACAGGGCCCAACAGGCAGGAAATCAATCCACCCACATTGCCAGGCATCAACCAAAGGGACACCCACCAACCGCAACCCCCCTGAATGAGGGCCGAGTATTGCTAGCAGCGTACAGCCCAATTGCACATGTGCGCAACAGAGAGTCAACAACAAGTCAGTGACTCTTCCCCCGAAAAGCATTGGAGGGAGGACATCCCAGTGGCGACGAGAGCCCACCTGGCAAGACAGCAAGGCTGGACAGTATCAAGCCTACTGGTCACCTTCACGCCCCCCGGGCCAGGCTACACCTAATTATAAACCGTGCTGTAGAGATGAGATTTTAGTAGACACTTGAAAGTTCGCATTTCTAACCTTAATTGGCAGATCATTCCACAGGAGTGGAGCTCTATGAGAAAAGGCCCTGCCGCCAGCTGTTTGTTTAGAAATTCTAGGTACAATTAAAAGGCCTGCATCTTGCGATCTAAGGTTACGTGTAGGTATGTATGACTGGATCATTTCAGCAAGGTAAGTAGGAGCAAGTCCATGTATTGATTTATAGGTTAAGAGTAAAACCTTAAAATCTGCCCTAACCCTAACAGGCAGCCAGTGTAAGGACGCCAGGACAGGAGTAATGTGTTCAATTTTTTTTTGTTCTAGTTAGGATTCTAGCAGCTGTGTGCAGCACTAATTCAAAGTTTATTCATTAACTTGTCTGGTTAACCAGAGAGAAGAGCATTGCAGTAATCTAGTCTAGAAGTAACGAAAGCATGGATACATTTTTCTGCATCAGTTTTTGATATAAAGTTTCAGATTTTTGCAATGTTTCGAAGATGAAAATAAGCATATTTTATATGTTCTTCAAAGGATAGGTCAGATAGGTTGGGATACGACCATGCAGCCGTTGAGGTTCCAAGTGAGATCTGCTAACAACGCTCTTTGTTTTTTGGGTCCTAAAACGAGCGTTTCGGTTTTATTTGAGTTTAAGAGCGAGACATTCTGTCATCCACGTCCTAATATCTGAAATGCATGCTTCCAAAGTAGCTAATTTAGGGGCTTCTCCATGCTTCATTGAAATATATAACTGTGTGTCATCAGCATAACAGTGAAAGTTAATATTGTGATTTCAGATTACATCGCCCAGAGGGAGCATATATAGTGAGAGCAATAATGGGCCCAGAACCGAGCCTTGAGGAACACCAAAGCATACCTTTGACTTGTCAGAGGATATGCCATCCACAGTAACAAACTGATATCTTTCAGATAAATACGATTTAAACCAGGCTATGTCCACGTAGCCCAATATGGGTTTCCAGTCTCTCCAACAGAAGGGAGTGATCAATTGTGTCCAAAGCAGCACTAAGATCACGAAGCAACAGGACGGATGCGGAACCTTTGTCTGAAGCCATTAGAAGGTCATTTGTTACCTTCACGAGTGCAGTCTCAGTACTATGATGGGATCTGAAACCGGACTGGAGTATTTCATAAATGTTATTTGTCTTTAAGAAGGCATTCAGTTGTTGGGAAACACATTTTTCTAAGATTTTTGATAGGAACGGGAGGTTCGATATTGGCCTATAATTGTTTAATATGTCGTGATCCAGATGAGATTTTTTTAGAAGAGGCTTAATTTCCGCTATTTTTATTGAGTTTGGTACACATCCGGAGGAAAGGGAGCAATTTATTGTGTTAAGCATTGGCTGACCTAGCACAGGAAATAGCTCCTTAAGTAATTTTGTTGGAATCGGGTCTAGCTAAGAGTTTGTGGGTTTAGAACTCATTACAAATTTTGTAAATGTGTCAAGCGATACGGTATAAAAAAATTCAAGTGTCCCCATTGTAACCTGGTCAGGGAGGTTCAGGAAATTTTTTGGAAAACTGAGATTTTGAGAACCATAACTATTTAAGGAGGAGTCAGTTATTTGTTTTCTAATGGTGACGATCTTTTCATCAAAGTAGTTCATGTATTCATAACAACTAAAATGAAGACCCACTTCACTTGCTAAGCTTTGCTTTTTTGTTAACTTTGCAACTGAATCAAAGAGAAATTTTTGATTGTTTTTGTTCACCTCAATCAGGTTGGAGAAATATGCTGATTGAGCAGACGTGAGTGATTTTCGGTATTGTAGTGTACTGTCTATCCAGGCTAGTCTAAATACTTCCAACTTGGTGGAGCGCCATTTTCGCTCCAATTTTCTGGAGGCTTGCTTAAGTGCTCTAGTATTGTCTGTGTACCAGGGAGCAAGTTTCTTGTTGCGTATTTCTTTTGTTTTTAGTGGTGCAACTATGTATAATGTATTTCGCAGTATTGAATTTAGATCCTCGATTTGATCGTTTACAGATTTATTTACTCTGTCGTTAATGAGCGAGTATTGCCAGGTGGGGTGTGTTTCCTATTCAATTGGGCTAGTTTTAAATGTGCTTGGGCAGGTCAATTTTTTCTGGAGTCTGTGGCATAATACAGTTTATGGTATAGAGCACCACATGGGTCCAGACATCGCGGAGATGAGTTATGTCAGAAAAAAAAGTGGATCCTAGTTTTCTTTTACACCCAGACAAACACCTCAAACTACATTAAATCCCAATAACAAATTTTTTTTAGACTTCAGGTGACTTTAGTAGCCTCAAATTACAGATTTGTTTTTGAAGAGAGATTGTGAGACAAACAAAGATGACTGGTGAAAAGACAGGTAAGGTTATGTACTGTCACTGAAAACATTAGGCTATATATGCAATATAAAGTGTAAAAAATTATACAATTAACATATTTAAGTAACTAAGCATATAAATATATGAACATGAAGATGCTGGATCAGCAAAAGCAATAGAACCACGTACAGC
Organism: Esox lucius; assembly: GCF_011004845.1. Taxonomy (NCBI): domain Eukaryota; kingdom Metazoa; phylum Chordata; class Actinopteri; order Esociformes; family Esocidae; genus Esox; species Esox lucius. The sequence goes on from NC_047593.1 coordinate 6,633,329, forward strand.
TGATAGAAGTTGTGGCGTTAAGGCAAGGATGGGGAAAAAATTACTTGACAAGGCTGCAATAAATACAGCTCTGTTTAGTTTTTTATGCAAGTCTATAGTGACAAGAACAGAGCATAACAAAAATAGACATCAATAATATTGACTACGATTAATCGCAAAGCTGATGAGTGATTTCATATTCATTTTTAAAGGTCCCTTGACATGAAATTTTCATTTTGTGAGGTTTTTTAACATTAATATGAGTTCACCTAGCCTATATATGGTCCCAAATTTTCTAAAAATTCCATTCGGTGTAAATTGAGCATTTTCTATCTTTCTCTGACTTGACAAAAAAGGGGAATCAAACAGGCAGATCTGGACCCGTCTCTTTGTGATGTCGCAAGGAGAAATTGTTAACTCCCATGGTAACTCCCCTTTTTCTGCTTTGCCCGCCCAGAGAAAGAATTTAAATAGAGCCAGGTGTGAGGCACACTTGTGTGAGCGCGACTTCAATTTGTCTACGGAACGAGGAGGGGCATCATGGCTTTTGAGAGAAGGAAACACAATAATTGCTCAGTAATAGGATGTAGAGATGAGCAACGAAGCCTTTTTTTACTTCCTTCGTACATGCCACAGAAGAACCAGTGGAATGATTTCATTTTCTCCGGAAAAGCGCCGACACAGCTTCCCAATGTTTTGCATGTCTGTGGCAAACATTTCACGACGACTATGTACATAATGTTACACAACAAAATTATTTACTCCTGCGCGCACATAAATATATAGGCTTTATATATCTTGTGTAACGTGACTTCATGATATGAAGGGAGAATATTTACATTTAAAAAAACCCTCTTCTCTAAACTAGAATATTTACTGATATAGATGCTAACACAGCTTTAAAATCATCACAAATCAGAGAAACATGAAAAGGCAAAAGCAGATTAGCTTTAGCTTTAACTTACATGATAATCAGACATCCTAACAAAGTATCACATAGACATAATATTTTTAACTAACCATTCGGAAACATCCTTCTGGAGGCGCTGAGTTGCAACTTCTTCATCCGTTGCTTCTCCATCTGGATCGGATTCTGGGTCAAACTGAAATGCTTCAATGTGTCTTTGTGCCATTGCAATATGATCCAGACATACCGGTAAACATGCACGTTACCTTTGCCGCACGATAGTAAAGGCCACGCCCACCCACCACCTTGCCCCGCCTTTTTCATCCTCATTAAAATTTAAAGTCACAGACACCAATACGGGCCGTTTGAAGGAAGCTCATTCTGTGACTGTATTGTAGTGGCTATAATTCTGCAGCAAGGCTGAATTTTTGAAAAAAGATTTCAGATACAGTACTAGGGACCACTATGGCCTATATTAAAGCCTACAAAAAGTAGCATGTCATGGGACCTTTAAATAACATGTTAATAGTTCTAGGTAATGTTAATAATACATGTATTGCTTGCATATTTTGGTTGATATTATAGGACATTGTAGCGTGCATTAGCTGCTCAAGTGGACATGGACAACAAGACAGATTTAATAAAAAAAAATTCATGTGTGTAGCCACATTACACAAACTATTTCACAGTGGTGTGTCTGGTAGATTGGGGTACCACCTTTGCCTAATTTTAAAGCCAGGAAAACCCCTTTATGCATGTATGTATGTATACACACACATACATACAGTTTCTCACAAATGTGAGTACACCCCTCACATTCTTGTAAATATTGGATTATATCCTTTCATGTGACAACACTGAAGAAATGACACTTTGCTACACTTTAAAGTAGTGAGTGTACAGCTTGTATAACAGTGTAAATTTGCTGTCCCCTCTAAATAACACAACACACAGCCATTAATGTCTAAACCGCTGGCAACAAAAGTGAGTACACCCCTAAGTGAAAATGTCCAAATTGGGCCCAAAGTGTCAATATTTAGTGTGCCCACCATTATTTTCCAGCACTGCCTTAACCCTCTTGGGCATGGAGTCACCAGAGCTTCACAGGTTGCCACTGGAAAACCAGGTTGCCCCACAGATGCTCAATAGGATTTAGGTCTGGAGACATGCTTGGCCAGTCCATCACCTTTACCCTCAGCTTCTTTAGCAAGGCAGTGGTCGTATAGGAGGTGTGTTTGGGGTTGTTATCATGTTGGAATACTGCCCTGCGGCCCAGTCTCCAAATGGAGGGGATCATGCTCTGCTTCAGTATGTCACAGTACATGTTGGCATTCATGGTTCCCTCAATATACTGTTTGCGGGCTTTGTTGTGCATCATCTTTAAAAGAGGCTTCCTTTATTCAGTGTCAAACGTGACCCTTAGGCACAATCTCATTTTTTATGGAGGACCAGAGGAGTCAAAATGAAATCAATATGGAAATAAAATCATTAATTCAATACATTCTTTTATTGATCTCTTTTCACTCATTTATCATTTCATAATGTCCTTTTCTCAAAAGATGGGGGTCCAAATGACAAACAAACTAAAGTTGGAGACACTTTATCAGGCCTGAAGAGGACGCTTCAAAGCCTCTTTCCTCTAAACAGGCTCCAAAGATTTTGTATATCAGACAGATATCAGACAGTTCTACAGCTGCATAGAGTAAATCAGTGGTAAAGAGAACATGGTAGAGTCACTTTTACTTCAGGGGGCATAAAAGACTTGGCATGTTCCCCACCCAGGGGTTAAATTCCCAGGGGGTTTGAGGGGACACGTCCCCCCCACAAAGTCCCACAATGTTAAAGGAAGGATAATTTGTCACCCCAATATAATTGGCATGTTCATGTTGGTAGGTTAAAGTGTTTATTTCAGATAGGGCAGATGTGACTGTTCATGTTAATCCTATTCAGTTTTTGTATTTGTCCCCTTCCAAAATCCATTCCATAATTTGGGGACCCCTCTCCCCTATCAGTCAGAGGCCCCCTAGCAGTCAGGAGCCCTAAGTGACCGTTTATATTGCTTATGCAAAGAGCCGGCCTGTATACAATGTCATTTTAGGTTCAACTCAGTGTTATGCAATGTTATGGATTGTAGTCATATATATGGGTGCCATGTTATGCTGTAGTTTTACTACAGCATGATATTCTTAAATATCTAAGAAAGACTGTTAGTTTTGCTTCATATAGAACTTTGCTAGGCTGCTTGGAATGTCAACTGCACAATCACAATTTGATTAAATCTAATTAGACCTGGTGGGTGATTGTATGTTCTAATGTGTGGGTGGATAGGTAGACCGAAGGTTAGTTGGAGGTTGGGGAGGTAAGTAAATGTGTAGTTATTAGTTGTGTGAGTATTGGTTTGTGTTTGTAGGTATGTTGATAACAGTCTAGAGGAGTCAGTCAGGCTAAGGTTGGTAGGGAGGTTTTCTGGAAGTTCCGGCTTTCTGTGGTCATCAAGCAAACTTGCGTCTAAGTTTACGCTGCAGCCACTGAAGAAACCTGTAGTGAGAGTAAAAAAGACTGACATGAATCATTGCAAGGGTGTCATAGAATCTTAGATTTTGAACAACAACATGTATGTTACTAGATATTTCCCTCCATCATTAATTTCTCACCTCTTCCTCAGACTCTTTTTGCCTTTCTTCTGAGCAACCACAACCTCACTGCCCTCACTCTCCTGCTGGCTGGAAATGCTTTGTTTCACTTCCTTGTTGCCTTTCTCGTCCTGAATTAAGTCACAAAGTGTAAAATGCAACATTTAAAAGACTACCCCTCTCTAAAACAGGTCACCTAGTGATATAGAGACCAAGTGGTGGCTACTTTTCTTACACTATTGGTTGACTACTTTCTCTTTCAACACTATTGGGAAACTTCTTGTTCGAACACTATTGGTTCATTTCTCTTTATTCTTATTTTCTATTGGTCCACTTATTTCTTCTAATTTTACTCACCTGTGTGGTTTCCATGTCCCGTCCATGGGCCTGATTGTTCAGAAATGTGTCAATGGTAGGCTTCAGACAGGAGTCCCCCAAAGGGTTGCCAGAGAACAGGGATTTGTTATCCTCTCCAGAAAATGGGACCACAAGATCACTGATGTCTACCAAAGAAATCAAGGATCTGCCAGCCAATGGAGAACGGGGATCCCAGGTCATGAACAGTGGCCAGTCGGGGCTCGGAGGGGCCAAAGACCTTGTGTCATCTGTCATTTGACCATTAGGGATGGGAGTCAGGTGGGGAGCTCCAGAACTGGGAGAGGCAGTGGATACGTCATAAGAAGACCAAGTCTGAACAGAAGTGGTTTCACCCAACCAATCAGAATGCTGCCACTCATCTTCACTGTCAGACAAGGGGCTGTCCTCATGCCAGCATGTAGTGCTCTGAAGGAAGGAGAACACAAACAAATTAGACCCATGAACTGTACAGAATTGGTTGATTTTTAGATTGGCCTGTCTTTTCTCATCACTCAGTATAATTGAATTACTTCATCAAACAGCATGTTTATTTGTAGAAAAAAAGCTTTGAATCACTGAACACCACTGACCACAAGAATGAGTAACTTACATAGCACTGGACACTGCCCAACCTATGGAATTTGTCCTCAGCCAGTTTATCCAAAGCAGGAAATCTATGGCTCCGCTTGACCTGACAGAACATCTCCCCATGAAACTGGTGGGCCTCCAGGCTTCTCACATTACCAATCGTTGTCTGAGGCCTCTCCTCCAAATCAATGGCTTGCTTTCTCCCAGAGAACAAACACTTCTCCTTCAAGGCTTGCAGAAATCCACCTGTCTGGTATTTGGTGGTCTTCTGCAGACAACCGCCCTCCTTGCTGAAGTCTTGGAGGCTCTGCTCATCCTGGTCCAGGTAGCTTAAGTCCCACTCAGTGGGAGGTGTGGGGATGTCAGGGTACACTGTGGACCTCTGCCTCTGTGTGGAAGAACCATTGAGGACATTGAAATGTGAGGACATGTAAAGGTTTCATAAAGCCTGTTTGAGTAATTAGTGTAGCACCTCCTATGATATTTTGAAGGAGAATGTCACTGTTATCTCAGGCAGACACTTCTCAGGCGAACATGTTACATTTCTAAAATTGATTCAATTGTGCATTTTAGACAATGTTCAGGAAGAAATGTTGATGCCTGTGTTGTTGTCAACCCCCATACATCTTCATCTTGTAGTCACATATCATATAAATCACAGCTGAAAATGACTTGAATCATACTGTTGCCCTGTTACCACAATGAATAATGACGGACTTGACAAATATAGGTTGAATTAGACTTGTGCCTGCTGCCATGATGGCATCCGTCTTCTAAACCCCATTGTCTGCATTTCATTCACCTTGTAACATGTTGAAAACCTGTCTGAGGATATTGCGTAGATCAACTAGGTGGCCTATAAGCATGACCTCAAAGTTGTGAACAGTCTAGTGAGATCCTAGCCACTGAATTTCAACGCTACTGTTGTTTGCTCCTTGGGGTTTAAGGCCGGGTGTCTCTGTAAAGCACTTTGTGACAACTGCTGTTGTAAAAAGCGCTTTATAAATCAATTTTGATTGATTGATTGATTTGATTGTACCAGTTCCCAGCATTCATCCAAATGGGAATTGATGTGCAACATAAGAGAGATACAGAGAGATACCATTTTGGAAACTAACAAAATCAATCCCTATCAGAGGCATATTATCTTGTAAGTCAAATGGTGTGTCCTGTCTTATCACTTGTCCTTGTGGGAAAGCCTTTTTATCACAATGCAAACAGACACAGCAAACCTTAAGGCCTAGAGACTTACCATTGGTTCATCAGGAAGTATGATTACATCTTCAGCAGAGAGGTTATCAAAAAGGTCATCATTAGAGTCCCCACTGAAAGATCCATCTTCACCAAGAGACTGTTAACAAGAGAGAGACATTTGTTCAGCAATCCATTCAGATTGAATGTTCTTGGAGGTCTACACAAAGACAGAGGATGGGAAATCTACTCACCAGAAGGTTACAGGAGTTTGATTGACCAACTTCTGATTCTGTCAGGGAGAGGCTGTATAGGGACCTGCCTTCTTCTGGACACTCTTCTACCTGATCAGCTGGATTCTGAATGGGGGCAACCAGCACTATGCGATGGGTATGGCTGGTGTTGGCCAAATCCCAGTATCCAGTGTTCTTCATCACACGCTGTATAGTTTAAATCAACTAGTACAAATCAAATCAAATTTAACAATTCAAATTTAAATACAGTTAAAAACATCTATCTCAATCCAATGCAAAACTACTTCTGTCACCTTGGACTTGTATTGGTCATTTCTAGAACTTCATTATGACATCAGCCTACTGACCTGTGGCACCTAATTGGCTGCTGGTTGGTAATATGTATTCTGGGTAACCATAGAAACAGAACTTCATTGTGACCCTTCTAGTCAGTTTCAGTTCCAAAACATACACAGATACATATCTATGCATTTAGTTCATTAAACATTTTAACATATAATAAAAATGGTGTATCCCAATTACAACACTTTACTCCAGACTTGCCACTATGACCAAAATGGGCCTGGGCATGCAGTTGAATAACTCCAGGGATATAAATTTTTTCTCACAATACTGACTAGACACACTCACACACCAGACTCCCCCCCTGAGGACACATGCACACACTCACACACACCTGACTCCCATTCCCCTGAGGACACATGCACAGACTCACACACACCTGACTCCCATTCCCCTGAGAACACATGCACACACACACACACACCTGACTCCCATTCCCCTGAGGACACATGCACACACTCACACACACCAGACTCCCATTCCCCTGAGGACACATGCACACACACACACACACACACACCTGACTCCCATTCCCCTGAGGACACATTCACACACTCACACACACCTGACTCCCATTCCCCTGAGGACACATGCACACACTCACACACACCTGACTCCCATTCCCCTGAGGACACATGCACACACTCACACACACCTGACTCCCATTCCCCTGAGGACACATGCACACACTCACACACACCAGACTTCCATTTCCCAGATTGCACCTCTTATTTATGTTGTTCCAATTCAGTTTGTCGTTGAGGATTATTGTGTTTGTACGTGTTCGAGACCATTTCGCTGCACCAGTTAAAGACTGATTTATGTTAGAACGGATCATCCTGTTTCTTGTTTTCTTTCCTACGTCCTTGTTTTGCTGACCAACCTGGCACCGTTACACAATAGTTACATTAACTCCTCTCTGACATCTTTTTCATACCAGTTTAAGGAATGTCTCTGCTCCAAGTATCCCGGATATTCCAAGTATTTAAAAAAAGGAATCCAATAGTGGGCTGCTTAAATCCGTAGTGGTGGAAACATTTTACACTACTTTTGTTTAAAATGGCTAAATCCATTGTTGCCCTAAAGCATTTTATTGAGTAAAACATGAAAATCTAAATTATCAGTATACATGTTTTCCTGGAGCTTCCAAAAAATCTCATTGGAAAATTATTTTGGGGCTTGTCTGACTATTTAACCTCCTGAGACACAATGTTTCAGTAAAATAAACCCAATGTCATCATACCAGGACATACATTTCTTTCATAAAGTATTCCCTGTTTGAAGACAATGCTTAGATATGTCATGTCCTCCCTTCCCTGAGGTGCTCTGTCTTGGGCTGCTCCAGGTTGTCAGGGCAACGCATTAAGGGGCGTGGCGTCACTCTTTTGAATAGAGCCGGTACCAGCTGTTCCCTATCCCCAATCACACACCTGTTCCCGCTTGACTCATCACTGGCTGTATATCTGAGGAGCCCTGACGAACCGTCCCTGCCGGATCGTTGATCCACATCCGTATGTGTCACGGCTCACAACCAAATCCCCGCGATACTTGCGTGTCGATCCTACTAATTCTGTTTCCCTGTGTTGTAGGAATCTCCTGACTACCTTTACCAGCCCGTGTATCGACCTCCTGCCTGTCCAAGACTACTCAGCCTACTCCCTGTCTGTACCTCCGCCGCCAGCCCGTGTGCCAACCTCCTGCCTGTCCAAGACTACTCTGCTTACTCCCTGTCTGTACCTCTGCCGCCAGCCCGTGTACCGAACCTCTGCTTGCCCACGACTACTCTGCTTACTCCCTGCCTGTACCTCTGCCGCCAGCCCGTGTACCGAACCTCTGCTTGCCCACGACTACCCTCATATTAAATTGAGTTTCACCGCACTCATCCAGTCTGCGTTTGGGTTCCTTTCAGATCTGACAAGATATTATACTTGCTAATCCCAAATAGCTAAGAGAAATTAAAAATGCATACCTTATCAAAGCTCAGGTCTTAGGAGTTTAACAAGACTGTTTGATATTCATATCACTTCTTTACATCGGCTAAGTTGTACTTTAATAACACAATGGTTCTTCAGGCAATTCTATGGTAAATCGATCATTACTGGTCATAACAGCAGTCAAACAACAAGTAACTACAAATAACCTGCCAAATGTTCCTTACGTTTGTATTGGTGTAGTTCCAAAAATGCTTTCCCAACTTGTCTACAAACAGCTGGAATGAGCACGATTGTTCTGTCTGTCATGATTTATTATTTCTGTCCATCGTATCAGGATTTGAGCTGTCTAAACAGGGAAAAATAAACCTCACAATGTTGCAACCACAATAAGCTAGAAGTAAGGGACTAAAAAGCAACTAGCTTCCAACGTGCTTATGTAAGATAATCTGGCCTTAACCATTCTTCCTTTATTATTGTGATTGCGATGTATTTTTCAGCCACTGCATGACAGCTAGGCTAGCACCATTTTTATGAAGGCAGCAGCAACTTATTTCCCCGTCTTCTAAATTGACTCACCTGTGTGGTTGCCATGTCCCGTCCATGGGCCTGACTCTGATTCCTGGCCAGATTGTTCAGAAATGTGTCACTGCTGGGCTTCAGACAGGAGTCCTCCACAGGGTTGGCAGAAGCCAGGGATTTGTTATCCTCTCCAGAAAATGGGACCACAAGATCACTGATTTCTTTGGTAGACATCAGTGATCTGCCAGCCAATGGAGAACGGGGATCCCAGGTCATGAACAGTGGCCAGTCGGGGCTCAGAGGGGCCAAAGACCTTGTGTCATCTGTCATTTGACCATTAGGGATGGGAGTCAGGTGGGGAGCTCCAGAACTGGGAGAGGCAGTGGATACGTCATAAGAAGACCAGGTCTGAACAGAAGTGGTTTCACCCAACCAATCAGAATGCTGCCACTCATCTTCACTGTCAGACAAGGGGCTGTCCTCATGCCAGCATGTAGTGCTCTGAAGGAAGGAGAACACAAACAAATTAGACCCATGAACTATACAGAGCTGTCTAATTGGTTGATTTATAGATTGGCCTGTCTTTTCTCATCACTCAGTGTAATTCAATTACTTCATCAAACACCATGTTTATTTGTAGAAAAAAAAGCTTTGTATCACTGAACACCACTGAACACAAGAATTAGTAACTTACATAGCACTGGACACTGCCCAACCTATGGAATTTGTCCTCAGCCAGTTGATCCAAAGCAGGCAATCTATGGCTCCGATTGACCCGACAGAACATCTCCCGTGAAACTCAAAACATCTCCAGGCTTCTTGATTCAATTGTGCATTTTAGACAATGTTCAGGAAGAAATGTTGATGCCTGTGTTGTTGTCAACCCCCATACATCTTCATCTTGTAGTCACATATCATATAAATCACAGCTGAAAATGACTTGAATCATACTGTTGCCCTGTTACCACAATGAATAATGACGGACTTGACAAATTTAGGTTGAATTAGACTTGTGCCTGCTGCTATTATGGCATCCGTCTTCTAAACCCCATTGTCTGCATTTCCTTCACCTTGTAACATGTTGAAAACCTGTCTGAGGATATTGTGTAGATCAACCAGGTGGCCTATAAGCATGACCTCAAAGTTGTGAACAGTCTGGTGAGATTGTACCAGTTCCCAGCATTCATCCAAATGGGAATTAATGTGCAACATAAGTGAGATACAGAGAGATACCATTTTGGACACTAACAAAATCAATCCCTATCAGAGGCATATTATCTTGTAAGTAATACTATTTGCTTCATTTCTTGCACGGGAAGCAAAATAGCTTTGCCAGTCCAGCTGTGATCCTCTTCAGGAGAGGCCGTTGTTTCTTGGGTTCGACAGTTACGGGACGTAGCTTGTGACAGAGAAGAGGGCATGAAATCCTGTTATATTATCAAAACATGGCCAGAAATACACAACATGACTGTAAATTACCACTTGGCAATTGCTACGGAGGACAAAAGTGGTGCTCATTCAGCCAGAGTAAAGGAAGTGAGATTAGATTTCTATTAACTACTCTGGTCTGTTTAGTGCCTCTCATCCTGTTGAGGGCTCCATCAAAGCCCAGTCACATTTTTGAGAAGTGAAATGTCTGTTTATTGTCCCTGCCCCTACCCAACAAAGTCAATACTGGCACTGTAATACAATGTACAACAAATGTGTTGTATGTCAATATCAAACCATTTCAAGGTAAATATTACATAACATGTAACTATTTCCAAATATTATATTCTAAGAAAAATCTAGTTTTTTTTTTAGCTTTTTCTAAATACATTTATTTAGCTAGGATTGTCTCTCAGTGGTCTTAGAGTGATGAAGGGAACATTAAAAAGTAGCTGTTTTCATGATGAATGGAGAACTCTTTTGGCGATTAACAAATTCACTGCTGTCACAAGGCATGCCAGAAGTACACTGACCCAAAACAGGCTTATATTTAAAATGTTTTTGCACAAGGAATAATTAGAATAAAAGTTCAACACATAGTTTGAACATTTAACCCATTTAACCCCCAGGAGTAAAGACAGATATACAGTGACTGACAATAAAAAAGACTTACCAGTAGGATAAAAGGGGAGTCACCTTACTCTTTTTTCATTCCCCCTTTCCTGACTTGCTATGTTCTTGTTCCACAGCCTCGTCCTTACATCTCTCATGAACAGACAGAGAACACCAGTTATTGGTAGTTTCTTTTCCTGTGTGGAGGTGCTGTTCAAATGGTCTGTGGAGAGGGACCTTCTGTTACACTGAGCCGAGCCGGCAGAGTTCCATCTCTGTTCATGGTGGGGGGACGTCTCAGGCCCCGAGCCGGCAGAGTTCCATCTCTGTTCATGGTGGGGGGACGTCTCAGACCCCGAGCCGGCAGAGTTCCATCTCTGTTCATGGTGGGGGGACGTCTCAGGCCCCGAGCCGGCAGAGTTCCATCTCTGTTCATGGTGGGGGGACGTCTCAGGCCCCGAGCCGGCAGAGTTCCATCTCTGTTCATGGTGGGGGGACGTCTCAGGCCCCGAGCCGGCAGAGTTCCTTCTCTGTTCATGGTGGGGGGACGTCTCAGGCCCCGAGCCGGCAGAGTTCTTTCTCTGTTCATGGTGGGGGGACGTCTCAGACCCCGAGTCGGCAGAGTTCCATCTCTGTTCATGGTGGGGGGACGTCTCAGACCCCGAGCCGGAAGAGTTCCATCTCTGTTCATGGTGGGGGGACGTCTCAGGCCCCGAGCCGGCAGAGTTCCTTCTCTTTTTGTCAGTGGGTGTTGTCTCTTGGGCCTCTTCCAGGATTTCTTTCCGTTGAGGAGCTTGACCACCTACTACAAACACTTCTCCTGGCTTCAAAATGAATCCAATAACGCTTGACATAGTTTTGGATGACCCATGCGATGGTGTCTGCCATTGAACATATGGATCCAGGGTCACCGTGGCATGCAGCATGCAGTTGAGCACGGTTGGCATGTGAACGCAACGACATTGTTTTGGATGCAACTTTCACAATGGCCTCCATAGCATTCACCTCACTGAACTCCACACTGTCCTCCACAAAGAGGACAGCGATTCCAACACGCTTCAGGGCAAACTTGATCTCCTCAAAGAGACCCATCATTAGCCCAAATGAGTCGGTGAGCCGCCTGGGCCTGCGGGACACTGAGGCATACAGTTGACATATGGTGCCTTTGATGATGACCTTCAGGGTCTGGGGGCTCATTATAGTGGGACAGTTAGAGAGAGAAATCTCTTTCTGCTGAAGGGAGGGAGTCTCCTCCAGGAGATCCTCAGTTGGCATCAGGGACCCGTCACTGGAATGTCTGTGTCTGGATTGCACTGAAGCATTTTCTTATCCTGGAAATCATCTCCTAAGAAAACAATGTCACACTAGTTTGAAGCCACACTGATGTAGCCATATGAAGCATCTAGTAAATTTACTATAATGATCACACACTGGTTAATACGCGTTTAATACAGAGTTTTTTTTTAAGTGGAACTGACAGCATTTTAAATTTTTTGCAGTTACACAGCCCAGTCAATTTCACGTTTAATTCCACACAAGGTAATTACTATGAAATGGGTATAAAGGTTAAAGATGTACCTTTCTGGTGAATAAGTAGCAACTCGTCATTGTCCCTGTAGGTTCTTTTCAGGATGTCCCTCATCTTGGTCAGCAGGACATCGCAGATGGCCCCTAGTCAAATCAACATATTGTTAATTCAAACACGACATGTCACAAGAAACATTACAGGAATATTTGTAAAAGATATTGTCAATAATACCATTATTGACAATAAGGAAAAAGAAACAAAGAGAACGGGGGCAAAATAGTAACTAACTTTGTGCCTGCTTTTTGACATTAGACGAGTCAGAGGACTGGCAGGCTAGGGGATCTTTACACTCCTTCAGACCTAACCAATTTATGTGAGCCTGTTTCTCCTCAACATCACTGGACAAGTTGGAGTCGTTGTCCCATATTTCCTCTCTGGATTTGGACCCCAAGGCATCTGTGTAAACCTGGTTGAAGGGGGGGGGACACTATCCGGGATGGAGGAAAGGCTCATTAGGTCCATCAGCAGATGTTGGATGGCAGTTTGGCAGAACATCTGCAAGACTTCTAAGAATTAATTTGCCACTCCGTTGATGTCGTCGAGGTCTTCCTGGGGCTCTGGTGGGCCATTGGTATCATGCCTAGTTCAGCGCTGTCCAGAAACATCTTGTACACCAGCTGGATAAGTCCCTTCCCAAAGAAATGGATCCTCTCCCTGAGGATACTGTTGACCGATCTCTTTGAGGTCATGGTTGGTCCCAGGGGCTCCGCTACCCAGGTGGATTTACCCTCCATCATGGAGTCAGTCTGGGAATTATCCTCCTCCCTGCACAACTCCAGGGTAAATTCCCGCTCCGTCTTACGCTGGAGGCTCCTAAAGAAAACTTGGAAGATTTCACTTCTGATAAGTGTGGCGTACCCCGGGCCGTTGGCTGGAATTGTTGTCTGTCTGTATCTCCTGCTAGCTGGACCTCCTTAACTGTGTCAGTAGTGGGCTGGTGGGACTGCCCGTCCAAGATGGACGGCTGGAATAGAAACATTGCTGGGAGGACAACTTCAAGGCAGATAAAGGCTAGGAAATGAATGATGTCCATCAGCCTGCCTATGGTCACAACCTTCAAAACAGAAACATTGGAAGATAAAAAACATGTTCAAATAAAAACAGCATTTACTACTTGTTCTTATGTACTATGACCACAATGATCAACTTCAACAAAGTACTATAATTACTGTACCTTTTCTTTTAGGACCTGCCTGATAAGCTTTTTTTTCCTGGAAAACAAACATAAATCTTTGGTAAGAAATGTCAATCAATCAAGTTAATTGTCTAAGATCATGTTTACATCATTGTTGTCACACAGTGTTTATACAGACATGCAGATTCAAACACCAAGAGAAATAAGATGCAGAAACACCAAGGTTCGGAAAATCTCTGCAGAAAGACAAGAAGTTAGGAAGCAACCTGGAGAGGAGCCAGGCCTCAACAACACACAGACTTACGGGGACCTCAGGAGGTGCCCTAGAGAGAGATGTTCTATATTCTCAGGTGTCATGTCACAGGGCATCTTCTCAGGAATCTGCTCAATCTCCGAGATCAGAGACTCACTGGGAGATGGACAGTTATCAATTTCCCCCGGGCTCCAATATCTGGGAACTTCAGAGCACTGTGGATTTTTATTGTTTTTATTAGCAGAATGAATTTCATTTCTGTCTGTTTCAATAGACTTTATTCAGAGTAGGTAAAATATATACAATATTGTCAATTAAATTAGTGTGTAATCGCGTCTGGTGGGAAACAAAATATTTAGCCCCTACGCCTACCGCATAGCGCATACCGACCCATATGGAAAATAAATATTTTCAAATACATTTCAGAAATATATTTCTGAATACATTTGGTAAATATAGGTCAAAATGTTTGAAATTGGCCACTTAAATGTATTTGTAAAAGTATATTTAATATATTCTACAATGTATGTAATAATACATTTGTGAATGTATGATAAAATGAATTTTGTAAATGTATCCATAAAAAGTATTTCAACACCTAGATGGATTTGAAATTGGCCACAAATATATTTCATATACATTAATGTGTAGATACATTTTCAAAATAATGAATAATATGCATCAATAATATGAATAATATGCATCAATACAAGAACAAATTCCCAAGTACCTATACACTCACCTAAAGGATTATTAGGAACACCATACTAATACTGTGTATGACCCCTTTCGCCTTCAGAACTGCCTTAATTCTATGTGGCATTGATTCAACAAGGTGCTGAAAGCATTCTTTAGCATCTTGCAGTTGATGGAGATTTGTGGGATGCACATCCAGGGCACGAAGCTCCCGTTCCACCACATCCCAAAGATGCTCTATTGGGTTGAGATCTGGTGACTGTGGGGGCCATTTCAGTACAGTGAACTCATTGTCATGTTCAAGAAATCAATTTGAAATAATTCAAGCTTTGTGACATGGTGCATTATCCTGCTGGAAGTAGCCATCAGAGCATGGGTACATGGTGGTCATAAAGGGATGGACATGGTCAGAAACAATGCTCAGGTAGGCCGTGGCATTTAAACGATGCCCAATTGGCACTAAGGGGCCTAAAGTGTGCCAAGAAAACATCCCCCACACCATTACACCACCACCACCAGCCTGCACAGTGGTAACAAGGCATGATGGATCCATGTTCTCATTCTGTTTACGACAAATTCTGATTCTACCATCTGAATGTCTCAACATAAATCGAGACTCATCAGAACAGGCAACATTCTTCCAGTCTTCAACTGTCCAATTTTGGTGAGCTCGTGCAAATTGTAGCCTCTTTTTCCTATTTGTAGTGGAGATGAGTGGTACCCGGTGGGGTCTTCTGCTGTTGTAGCCCATCCGCCTCAAGGTTGTGCGTGTTGTGGCTTCACAAATGCTTTGCTGCATACCTCGGTTGTAACAAGTGGTTATTTCAGTCAAAGTTGCTCTTCTATCAGCTTGAATCAGTCGGCCCATTCTCCTCTGACCTCTAGCATCAACAAGGCATTTTCGCCCACAGGACTGCCGCATACTGGATGTTTTTAACTTTTCACACCATTGTTTGTAAACCCTAGAAATGGTTGTGCGTGAAAATCCCAGTAACTGAGCAGATTGTGAAATACTCAGACAGGCCCGTCTGGCACCAACAACCATGCCACGCTCAAAATTGCTTAAATCACCTTTCTTTCCCATTCTGACATTCAGTTTGGAGTTCAGGAGATTGTCTTGACCAGGACCACACCCCTAAATGCATTGAAGCAACTGCCATGTGATTGGTTGATTAGATAATTGCATTAATGAGAAATTGAACAGGTGTTCGTAATAATTCTTTAGGTGAGTGTATAATGTACCAATGATTTGGTAAAAATATTTGGATAGTAGACCCTTTTCCTGTATATTGTTTTTATTAAATTTTAAGAGCATCTTATCACTGGATTTAAAGATGGATACTGATATATCGGTCGGGCACTATAAACCACATATACAGTTGTGCTCATACGTTTGCATACCCTGGCATAAATTGTGAAATTTTTGCATTGATTTTGAAAATAAGCACAAAAAATATATATATTTAAGGATGGTGATGAAATGAAGCCATTTATTATCATAGTTGTTTGGCTCCTTTTTAAATCATAACGATAACAGAAATCACCCAAATGGCCCTGATCAAAGGTTTATATACCCTTGACTGTTTGGCCTTGTTACAGACACACAAGGTGACACACACAGGTTAAAATGGCAATTAAAGGTGAATTTCCCACACATGTGGCTTCATAAATTGCAATTAGTGTCTATGTATAAATAGTCAATGGTTTGTTAGCTCACATGTGGATGCACTGAGCAGGCTAGATACTGAGCCATGGGGAGCAGAAAAGAACTGTCAAAAGACCTGCGTAATAAGGTAATGGAACTTTGGAAAAGGATATATAAAGATATCCAAATGCCAGTCAGGACTGCTCAAATGCCAGTCAGTATTGCTTAATCACTTATTAAGAAGTGGGAAATTCGGGGATCTCTTGATACCAAGCCACGGTCAGGTATACCAAGAAATGATTTCAGCTAAAACTGGCAGAATAATTGTTCGGGATACAAAGAAAAACCCACAGGAAAACTCAGGTTAAATACAGGTTGCTCTGGAAAAAGACGGTATGGTTGTTTCAAGGACCACAATATGACAATACTTTATGGTTGAGCCTTTACTGCACCAATGCCACAAAAATGCCCGGTTACAATATGCCCAACAACACCTTGACATCCCTCAGTTTCTGGCACACTGTAATTTGGAGTGACGAGACCAAAATAGAGCTTTATGGTCACAACCATAAGCGCTATGTTTGGAGAGGGGTCAATGAGGCCTATAGTGAACAGAATACCATCCCCACTGTAAAGCATGGTGGTGGTTCACTGATGTTTTGGGGAAATTGATGGCAAGATGAAAGCAGCATGTTAGCAGAAAATACTGGCCGACAATTTACATTCTTCTGCACGAAAGCTGCGCATGGGACGATCTTGGACTTTCCAGCATGACAATGACCCTAAGCACAAGGCCAAGTTGAAGGTGAAGGTTCTGGAGTGGCCATCATAGTCTCCTGACCTTAATATCATCGAGCCACTCTGGGGAGATCTCAAACTTGCAGATCATGCGAGACAACCAAACATTTTGCATGACCTGGAGGCATTTTGCCAAAACGAATGGACAGCTATACCACCTGCAAGAATGTGGGCCTCATAGACAACCATTACAAAAGACTGCATGCTGTCATTGATGCTAAAGGGGGCAATACACAGTATAAACAACTAAGGGTATGCAGACTTTTGAACAGGGGTAATTTCATTTTTTTTTTACCAGCAGTGAAAATTGTGAGAAAAGCAGCTATTACTCACAAAGTAATTAAAACATTATTGCTTAAAGAATAGGGAGGGGGTTGAACAAACCTAGAATTGCAGACAGTTTCACAGGGTCCAGGGGTTCTCACTGTGGTGTCTCTCCTTTCTTAGGCTTCCCACCTGAATAACATGATGTAATGTCATTTTGAGGTCACATAGAAAGTTTGAGTTCACTTAGAAATATCCTTGTTTTTGAATGAAAAGCAAATTTTTTGCATTCAAATAACATCAAATTGATCAGAAATACAGTGTAGACATTGTTAATTTTGTAAATGACTATTGTAGCTGGAAACAGCACATTGTTATGGAATATCTACCACCCAGTTTCCAAAAAAGTTGGGATGTTGTGTAAAATGTAAAGATAAACAGAATGCAATGATGTGCAAATCATTTAAACCCTATATTCAATAGAAAATAGTACAAAGACAACATATTGAATGTTGGAACTGAGATATGTTATTGTTTCTTGAAAAATAGAAGAGAAAATGTTGGTCTTTTAAAAGCAGTAGGTATATCTTAAGCAAAAAAAACTGTTGTAGACCCATTTAAACTTCCACAGTAATGTATTTTGTTCACATAAGCATGACTGGGACTTGATTATACGTACAGAATGTGTCCCGTTACACCCTACATTCCACTGGCACATGTCTTTATGGCTCTATCAATATTAAAACTGACCTGTGATTGCACCATTCGCCATAGAGATAGCTAGCTAAACCTTCCGGCTAAATAGACATGACTTGATTAGCCACGCACCGGTCCTTTTTAAGTTATAACATGCGAAGGGCTGATTCAGGAGTAACGTTAAGCAAGTTGTTGCTCTTTTTACTAGCCTGGTCAGCTAACGTCCTGCCGTGGGTAGCCATGTCTTACAGCAAAATATAAACAAGACATGATCTGTGCCTGTTTATGATAATAACCATTGCTAATCTAGATCATGTTAAGCACACAACTACGTATAAACAGTAACGTCCATTTTACTGGGTTTGTGCATCCCAGTAGACGACATTACTGATTAGTTTTTAGCATCTGTGTTACCTGTGAGACCTGAATAGTACCTTCCCCAACCCTACGTAACATCGCTATGTGAACTGAGCAACCCATGCCTGTAAACAAATTAACTTATACTTAATATTTAATCATTTTAATAACCAACAGTAGCACCCTGCCTTGCTTTGTAGTGATACATTGGAAACAAGCTATTTTGACTGATGGTTCCAATACACTTTTAGCTAAAGATCACATCAACTGCACATAACATGTTATTTTTAGTCTAGCAGGGAAAGGTGAACTGTTGATATGAACAATCAAGATGAACTGTTGATATGAACGATCAAGATGAACATTTGAACGTTTAGCAAGCGTATTTGTTCTAGCAGTGGCACCACTCCTCAAACTGAGCAGTTTATCCACAGTCATGATACCTGAATGTTGTAAGGTGCCTAGTTTTTTCGCATTGAGCGAAAAGACTTCGCTCTCACACTGACTGTCTCGCTCCTCTTGACTGTCGGTAAAATAATTTATTGTTAACACTCAAAATAACATTCTGTCTGGTGTGGTTAATATATCTTAACAATGCTTAGCATCAGCTTGTAATGTTGTCACATCCTGTTGTTTTATCTAGCTAACAAGCTAACTTTAAAAGTAACGTTAACTAATGTTGATTTCAGAAAAAAAGCAGTGATCGTCCGTGCATTACCTTCCACGTCGTGCACACATCCCTCGATCCAGTTGCTGTATCCTTTCAGAAAAACAGCCCGGGGAATCATGCAGTCCTTATTGGCCCATTTTTTCAACATAGTCCACTGTTATTTCGGGAAGACATGAAGGATTTGATGTCCACACAGGTATCGCCATGATGACAGACGCCCACTGCTGCGCTCTGTCAATTAACTTCTGGTTTAGAGTGTACCCCCTAGACTCGTTTTGGATTTCAAGATGGAGGCGCGGTGAATAAGGCCAATGGAACACATTCCCTCTTGTGATGTTTTGTTATCCTAAACAAAATCAAGCCATTATCCACAGTCACTTTAAACAAGTGCAATGTAAATGTATCATGTAAGTTACTTTAAAATAAATGGTGAACTCCAATGTACCTCTTTCTCAATGCCTAAAAAGGGTACTAGGAGGATGCTGAAAACCCAGAGATTGAGTAAAAAGTAATTATTTTGTAACTTGGTCAACTGTATGGTACATTCAAATGGTTGATAGCAGACTTCTATAACATAATCACTGGTATCATATGCAGCCCTCCAGCTCTGCTCCCATTCAACAGCCGTTTACGTTTGTGTGAAGCACAGTACATATCTCTCTCATGGTAACAACCAGAGCATCAGTGAATAACAAACTTTCTTTACTAGTAAAAACAATGTAACTAAAACATTAATTACGCCAAGTACTTACACAGTGCTGAATCATGTTGAGAACTGTTGGGATTTCTGGAAAGAAGAGTAAAGAATATGTTGTATTCCAATGGCTTACCTGATGATTAAACAGTGTGAACAGTATTTTTCGACAATTGCAACACACCGTCTACCACCATCTGCTTACATTTTTCATTCTCTTTTTTTCAACATGGCCTTTTCCTCACGAAGAATATTAATTGTTCGTTGAAAATCTTATGTCTCCCATATCATCAGGTCCTGGGTGACTTATGGAACTCATGCCTTGAGAATGGAAAAAAAATGTCACTAAATGTCACTACTGGGCTTTTTTATCCCCTTTGGCTATGCCTAAAAATAGTTTTCTTTTCACATTATAATAACTATCCGATTTTTTTTCTGCAAACGTTATTCATTTACCTTTTTTTTGGAAGGTTCTTTTATATCTAAGACTGTGTATTTTGGATTTTGTTTTACGGGTCTCTTGCATGAAATGGTTGTTTCTTGTTCTTCTTCCTTTAACTTCTTCTCCAGCAAATATTCCTTCTCTGTAAAAAAAAGACGATACTTTGACTATTCGATCAGCTTCTTTCACATAAAATAACTGGTGTTCTGCTGGCCCATGCAAGACTTGTTGGGCTGGTTACTAATTGCTTATATCTAGTTAATAAATATGAATGGTTAGGTGCTAGCTAGCTGACAATAGCTAGTCACCTAACTAATTTACATTAGTGATACATTTTTAGCACGTTTTTTACCTAGAGGTTAGCTATAGCTACGGTGCCGTAGTCAAAAAATATTCTGCAAACAATATAGATATTATAGATAATATAGACCCTAGCTAACGTATTAGCTAGTTTACTTAAGGTTAACTTACCTGAAACTTTTAGCACCACTCCCTCGTCCCGGCCACCCGCCTTTGGGCTTTTGCCCCTTCTCCCGCCATTCAATAAAATATTTTTTTCCTCATCCATCCCATCACCCCATTCCTCAAAATTAATATCTTGTATTAAATTGCATGGCACGATGCTGCATGTACCCTGCTCATACCCTGCTATCCATTTGATTATCGCAAACATTTTGATTAAGGTTATCGATTACACCACGTCTTCTATAACTATACTTTCCTTAAGCTAACTAGCTGCTGTACAATAACGGTTAGATTTCAAAAATCTTGTGACGTCAGACCCATAGTTCAAAAAATATATACACTAACGTATATTTTGATTTTCTTATTTTAATGTGTTTAAATAAACTGCATTTGAAAGAAAACATGTTGAATATAACACCTTATTTATTTTAGACATTAACTGGAAGTCAATGACAGGAAGTAGTAACATTGGCCACACTTTAAAAACGACTGCTTTCTGCAGTAGGCTCGAGAGCAGGTCATGTAGCACCTGCATAGCCTGATAAATGAAACCTAATTTAAAAATGTGTAAATATAAGCGGTATCTTGTGGACCCAGATGAAAGTATACTGGAAAGGACGAGGCGCAGATGGACTAGGTAAGTTGTGGTTGAGCCAACTAACTAACGTTAGGCTAGCTTCATTATGCAGTAAGCAAGCTAGGGCGCGCTGCGTTGTTCAGTATTGAAAATGTGCTAGGTAACTGGCTAGCTCCACCACTGCAATAAGTTACAGTTTGGGGAGTTGCTTGCATGAAGACTTATTTTTTTAATATTGAAGTTTCAGGAGTCAAATGCGGGACCTGTTGTTCTGAAGCCCGCGTCTCTAACCACTACACTATTTAACAAGGGGTATTTAGTTAGTTAGTCAGGGACGGACGGACTCATTAAGAGACATTCACTCTTCTAGGCCGGCTCCGCTTACGCGGTCAGCTAAGTCAGCTTTGACATATAATGCCATGGAGGTTTTCATATGTTAAACTTTCTTTTAACAGGTCAGAAACATTAGCCAGCAATTTGGTAAGTTTTCCTTTTGTGATTTGATTACTTTCATAATTGTGTTATTTGCAATATCACCTTTGTGTACTGTATGTTCAGCCTAAGGAATCAATAATATTTTGATTACCATTCCTAAATTCAGTTGTCCGTAAATTGCAAGCGTGCCGAACAAGCCCTGAAAAGTGAAGCCAAAACGTCTTGCCCTGGTGAGTGGTCCCAGTATAGGTCATAAACCCCGCCTTCCCCATGTTATTCAATGGGACGCGAGACCAACTAAACAATTAAATTACCCTTCAAATATCTTTTTTCCGAAGCTGGTTTCTGTCATTTACCGTAGTTTGTATCACGCTAATGTAAATTCAAGAGTTTAAAATAAGTTGGTTTTTAGTTAGTTATTTAATGCTCTAAAAACGTGATTCACAGCTGTGATTGACAGCTATCTGAGCCAAGGAGCCACTGAAGCGCCATCAGGCTTTTTTCGCGATCTTCGGAGGACTGAGGAGATTGGAGCTTTACATTTAATCTCTAAATTTCTATAATTGATATAATTTCACACGGACATAATGGGTTGTTCTGCAGTACATTGTGCTAACCGATCTGGCATTTCCAATCGATCTTTGAATTTTTTTCGGTAAGTTAAATTTATAAGCTATTTAATTAGTAAATAAATGTAATGGGCTAGCTAACGTTAGCTAAAAGACAACAAGCCTCGTTAATAGCCATGTTAACAGCTAGCAGGTGATAGTTAGCTAGAAGTTACCAATTATTTTTGTATTAGCCCTATTCTAAATTAAGGTTAAACATGATGTAAGTTAGGCTATAACATGTCTAGGTTTAACAAGCAAAGGTTGTACTGTACTTGGACTTGCGATTGATTACGGTATGCGCATTCTGCGAGGGAGAGTGAGGGCGGGGCACAGGGGTGGGGCCGTTGATTTCGTCGGCTTTACTTCCTGCTCGCTACTGCGCATAACTACTGTGCAGAACTGGTCCCAAGATCGCTATCTGCGCAGACGCAAGTCCAACATGTCAGCACCGTATCGGGACACTGGCGGCTTCAGTTTTCACCAGTGGAAAAGAGCGAAAGGGCGTCGTCCATTTTTTTTACAGTCTATGGTAAATTGCATCAGGCTCTATCGTTGTGAAGATTCAAACTCTTGATCAATGTAGGTGCAGTGTGAACATCTTAACTGTGTTAAACCAAGTACCAATTATATGAAAAATTTATCATTTTGGGGTTTCTCTGCACAGACAAATGCTAACCAGTCTACATTATATGATCACCAATCAACTGATCACCCAGATCTTCAAACAGCGCATAACAGAAATGAGGTGGTGAAGTCAAGCTAATGAATGTTGAATGTTCCATTGAAGACTGTTCAGTCATTTTAACCTAATCTAAAACCACAAAAGCAAGTAAATGTGTGAAATATGTTGAAAAGTTAAAAACGTTTAAGTGTTTGAATAACTACAAATACTACTTGGTGTATTATGACACTTGCTTTGCCATTTGTCAATACATCAACAGGTTTTAGGTCTAATGCTTGAGAATTTTGATATTGAGCAATAAGTGTGTGATTGTTCCGACACTTTAATGGCAGTGCAAGTGTCAAAATGGACCTGACTACGACCAGTCAGACCCTCAAACAGTGCATGACAGGAATACTGTCTGTCATGAAGATGAAATGGAAGAGGTTGTAGAAAAGCAGACCAAAGATCAAAATGAACTCTTACTTTTAGCTTTAAAGATGAGGCACAGTTTAACTAATGATGCAATGGAAGATATTGTGAAAATTGTTAATGTGGTAGGTGGGGAAAATTCTGTCTGTAATTCCAAATGCAAGTCTTTTGATGAAACTAAGAGTGTCATGCAAGTAATGTACATTTGTGATAATTGCACCCTCATAATGTGTAGTCAAGATCAGTCTGATAATGTGATGTGTCAGGGCTGTGTGTGTCTTCACAATAAGGCAGAGAGGCTCAGAAATGGCAATTATTTTATATATTTGCCCTTAAAAGAGCAATTAAAGAACTTGCTCGCAACCAATAATTGACACCCAACTGAAACATAGATTTAATAGACAAAAAGAAAATCAATATTCCATCAATGACATATATGATGGTACCATATACAGAGAGCTGTCAACTGAAAACATTTCTATGTTGGGATAATGATGCTAGGGAAATGTGCTATGCCATAGGAAAATACTTTGTAAGAGCCAGACACAACTTTTGTTCATCAATTGCTAAACCAAGTTACTTTGAGCCTTGGTCATTTAACTGCAGTACCTGTGTCTATGATTAAAGGTAAATCTGTATTTATTCAAACCAGCAAGCTGACGGTTGACTACATTTTTAGGATAATTAATATATTTGAGATGCTGCCTTGAAGACAATAAATGCCAATAAGGTGAATGTCCTGTATATCAGTTTTACATATGAAGAAATATTCAGGAAGTGACCGTTATGTTTGTGGTGTGAGAAAAGGTAAAAAATACACGTTTTCATAGATCTTTGCAAGGAATATCTAACAATTGAATGCCAGTTTGTACTATACATAAGTTATGTTGTATTTCCTATACAAAATGCATATTGTAATGACAGCACGAGACATTGCCAGTGATATACATTTTAATTTTAATGTATTTATACATTTTGGAATAAAAGGTAAAATGCATTTCGATACTTGAAATGTATTTTGAATTTGGTTAAATGTATGTATATATTTTAAAATACATTTTGAAATAAAAGGTGAAATAAATGTTGATACCTGAAATTTATTTTGCATATATTCATCATACATTCTACATACATTTTGCATTGAAAAAATATATTTTCCGTTTGGGGAAGCAGACTCACGGCCGATTACAGCACCAATGTTCATTTTTGAAATACGTTACGCCACCGCAATTACCTTCACACATTTAATGAAGTCGGCATTTCCTAGCGTAGAACCCCCTATTATCAGCATAGCCAACGGCAGTTTTGAAATATATATTCTAGCCCTACTGAGTAATCATTTGATCAAGTTGTCAATGTTTAGTGATTATTAGTGACATAAAAATTTCAGGTCATTCATTTGTATTTCTGAAATGTCAGTGGAATTATAAAAATTTTCAGCGGTGGTTAAAAAATATGATCTGTCGCGCACGTCGAATTTCGCGATTTGCAACTCTAAAACAATTTCCATAAATAATATTTTTGTTTTATCAAATAAGTATTTAACCTCCATACATCTCTATAGAACAGTGGTGGGCTAGATGAATGGGTATAGCGAAATAATTTTTTAATTTCAATTTAGTTATCTAGAAACGACCGACATAGGGGTGGCCGGTAATAGGGACGTTAGCCTGTCTGTATGGAATCGAAATCTTATGAATTTGTGCAGCGTTTTCCCTACTTACCTATCATTGCTTCATTGTCTATTGTTCATTGTCTAAGTGTTTTTCAAATATGCTTCGCAAATAACATAGAATAATGAACGAATCTGAGACACATGCATTTAAATACGCTTGATAGCGCGCCTACATCATACGCATATATCATTATTCAGGTTGTATTCAAGTGCTGATCATGCCACAAAATGACCATCTTCTAGCCGTGGTAATATTGCCTTATATCACACTAATTCGTGCCTAATTGCGAACTTTTCAACGGGATTGTTTATTTGTCCTGTACCACATCTCCCACAACCAGTGGGGGCTCCAGGATTTGAATATTGCCCGGGTTGGACAAAATCTTTGATGGGCAAAAAAATACAAAACAAAACCTGAGGTCCCTGGACTCTACCACTGACACGCAAAAGCCTTTATATATTTTTTTAAGTGAATTTAGGGCTGCAAAATCAATCTAATATTTATCGCTATCAGAATATTGCTATACTGATAATTGGCCTGCTTTTCTGCATGCAACAAATTTAGGGCTCAAAGTACATTACTGAAGGAAATAGCCAGCATTGAACACACATGGTTTTAAAACACTACGCCATAGATAAACAATAAAATGAAAACGGAACTACAAGAGTTTTAATGTTTACTCACTTATAAAATTAATCATAATGCCACGTAGAAAATGAAATTACTTTTACATTTTGAAAATGTCACTTCCCCAATCTACACTCTTTAAAATTGGCAGATAAAGGTGAATCCAGGCTTATTTCGATATATTTGCTAATTTAACTGAGAGTGCTTTTCAATTACTGTGGCTTAGGAGTCCCTGCTCAGTAACCAAGTTAACTTTTACCGCTGTAAAGGTTACCACCTACGAGGGAGCAGCTAACTGTCAAGATTAATTTAGCTGTGTTTCAAAGAATTTCTAACAGGAGGAAAAAGAATCCCAAAAGATCGTTCTGTGTCTTTTTGCACTCACATCACTTTCATATTTGTGTTCGGAAAAATAAGTTCCACAGCCAATAGGTTAATTGACATAGGCCTAGACTATATAAACAGTGCATCTAAAGACCAGCCAGTTGGATTCAAATATGGCACGTCCATTCCTCAACAACCTTGTGGATGAAGGTGCTCAGATTCTACACAGTCTTTACACCACCAGCCCCAAGGGTCTTCAGAGACAGAAGTTCTCCACTGGGCTTCCCTGATGAGTGTCTGTAGGAGAGGTAAAAGTTCAGTAGGCCCAGCATCGTCACTCACTCACTCAGTAAGAGACATTCGCTCTTCTTAGCTTGCTCCGCTTACGCAGTCCGGCAAAAAAGTGACCCCTGTTCAAAAGTCTGCATACCCTTAGTTTTTAATACTGTGTATTGCCCTATTTAGAATCGATGACCGGGTGCAGTCTTTTGTAATAGTTGTCTATGAGGCCCAGAATTCTTTCAGGTGTTATAGCTGCCCATTCGACTTGGCAAAATGCCTCCAGGTAATGCAAAGTCGTTGGTCGTCTTGCATGAACCGCAAGTTTGAGATCTCCCCAGAGTGGCTCAATGATCTTAAGGTCAGGCATCCATCAGACTGTGATGGCTTCTCCTGAATTTTCACCTTTTTCTGCTGTAACCACTGGAGGGTCAACTTGGCCTTGTGCTTAGGGTCATTGTCATGCTGGAAAGTCCAAGTGTGTCCCATTTGCAGCCATTGTGCAGAAGAATGCAAATTGTCTGCCAGTATTTTCTAACATGCTGCATTCATCTTGCCATACATTTTCACCAGATTCCCCATGCCTTTAAAGCTCACACTCTCCCAAAACATCAGTGAGCCACCACCATGCTTCACAGTGGGGATGGTATTCTTTTCACAATAGGCCTTGTTGACACCTCTCCGAACATAGCGCTTATGGTTGTGAACATAAAGCTCAATTTTGGTCTCGTCACTCCAAATTACAGTGGGCAAGAAGCTGTAAGGCATATCAAGGTGTTGTCGGGCATATTGTAACCAGGCTTTTATGTGGCATTGGCGCTGTAAAGGCTTCTTTTTGGCAACTCAACCATGCAGCTAATTTTTGTTCAAGTATTGTCGTATTGGGCTCCTTCAAACAACCACACCGTCGTTTTCCAGAGCAGCCTGTATTTCTCCTGAGGTTGGTTTTTCTTTGTATCCTGAACAATTCTTCTGGCAGTTTTGGCTGAAATCTTTCTTGGTCTACCTGACCTTGGCTTGGTATCAAGAGATCCCTGAATTTTCCACTTCTTAATAAGTGATTGAACAGTACTGACTGGCATTTGCTAGGATTTGGATATCTTTTAATATCCTTTTCCATCTTAATATAGTTCCATTACCTTGTAACGCAGGTCTTTTGACAGTTCTTTTCTGCTCCCCATGGCTCAGTATCTAGCCTGCTCAGTGCATCCACATGTGAGCTAACAAACTCATTGACTATTCATAAACAGTCACTAATTGCAATTTATAAAGCCACAGGTGTGGAAAATGAACCTTTAATTGCCATTTTCACCTGTGAAAAGAGCCAGTTGAGGTGGTTTGGGCATCTGGTAAGGATGCCCCCAGGACATCTCCCTAGGGAGGTGTTCCAGGCACGTCCAGCTGGGAGGAGACTTCGGGGTAGGCCCAGGACCAGGTGGAGAGATTATATATATCGACACTGGCCTGGGAATGCCTCGGGATCCACCAGTCAGAGCTGGGAAATGTGGCTCGGGAAAGGGAAGTTTGGGATCCCCTGCTGGAGCTGCTGCCCCCGCGACCCGATACGGATAAGCGGATGAAGATGAGATGAGAGATGACCTGTATGTGTCACCTTGTGTGTCTGTAACATGGCCAAACATTCAAGAGAATGTAAACTTTTGATCAAGTCCTGGCCATTTGGGTGATTTCTGTTAACATTATGATTTAAAAAGGAGCCAAACAACTATGTGATAATACATGGCTTCATATGATCACTATCCTTAAATAAAAGATCAGTCATATTTTCAAAATCAATGCCATAATTTCACAATTTTGACCAGGGTATGCAAACGTATGAACTGTACTTGGATAGTTTATTCATTACGAAAATCCAAATTGTGCCTATAAGGATGTCATATTATGTTAATGACCACTACTGTATCACTTTCCCTGATGCTTGTGTCCATGTAATAGACGTGCCTATCTTGACACAGGCAACATGTGAAAGATTGTTCTGTAAGTCCTTTGTTTTATGTGTTATGGATGTATGAAACAATGCAACTTATTACAGTATATTGTTATATATTGTGTAATGTAGGTAGAGATGATGATGAAGAGGAAGGTTTTGATGCTTGCTTACTGGTGTATGCAGAGAAAGAGATCAATGACATCTCTGGTAAAATCCAGCTCATAGCAGATTAGGATGTTTAGAAATGGGACCATAAAGCTACTGGCTGATTTGTACTGTTATGCCTATATTAGGGAAAACAGTAGGTACGTATGTCTTGGGGGACTGCGTGGATGGTGTACTGGTGGGTAATGTCCGACCGATTGTGGTGGGCCGGTCTGGGCCAGTCCAGCTACAGACATGAAACCCACTTTGTTTTACACGTTTAGGATTCCCCAGTTCATATGATGAAACGTTTATTGATTTTACATATGCTAATTATCGTAAATAGTGTTAATGAACTATTAAGCTGTATCTTTTAAACCTTTCGTGACACAGAGATGAAACCAAATGTTTCACATGTTTAAGGTTTCCTCACTGCAAATTTTACATATGCTAAGTAACATAATTAGCGTTAATTAACTATTAGGGTGTATATTTTGAACTCTTTGAATTACAAACACGAGACCTGCCGTTGGTATCACTTATGAACTTTAACTATGTCGTGTATGCTCATTTATGCTAATTACCCTCACCAACAGTATCACTTGAACCTTAAAAAATACATACTTCGAAGCTTTTGATAGGTAAACACTATTTTGAACCATAAATACTTTTTTTAACAGCTATTAGATTAGATTCTACTTTATTGTCATTGAACAGAACAAGTACAGTACAACAAAATGCAGTTTGCATCTAACCAGAAGTGCAAATAGATGAGTGCAGAAAAACTATTAAGTATATGTATGTACAAGTGGAATGTATGGATGTACAATTACTGCATTGGTGAATATTGTGGAATAGTGGATTGTGCTGTATTATTCTTTGCTGAATTTCTTTGAGGCGGAGGGTGTTGTTTTGGAACACCATGTCAACAATGGCATGCTCTTGTTCAATTTAATATAGTCTTGTTCGTCCACCTGAATGTTCTCGACACGTCAAGACAATTCCACCTCAAGTCCTGGCCTTCAGGTCACTTTTTTCAGGAAAATGTGTTTACAGAAAATCTATGGTTGCAATACTGTCCAAGGTGCATGGCAGTTCTGTGGTTTTATTGATGAAGCGCATTCAGAGACAAGAAGATACAAATTACTAACAATTTCTGACCCTGTATACATGAGTTTAGGACTCAAGAATTGGATGAAGGCTTATTGTCATGTATAAAAATCACAAAAATAGCCAGAGCCATAAACATGCAGAGACCACATCCATACACGAAGCTCAACCAATCACAACCACATTATCTAATGCACAGAAGAATCTGTAAGAAGAGGCCAGAGAAAACCTTTTGAAGATACATGGTGGTTTACAATATTTGGCAATGCAGGGAAATGCGTTCAGAGGCCATGAGGAAGATACAGGGAACTTTAAAGAGCTACTGGAGTACAAGGCATGAAATGATCCCACACTGTTCTTATGGCTTGAAAAGGAAGCACAAAAGTCTTTGGCCCCCTCACTGTTTTTGGCTTCATATAGAACTTTGCTAGGCTGCTTGGTATGTCAACTGCATTATCAGATGACACCCGGGCCAATATCAATTTGATTAAATCTAATTAGACCTGGTGGGTGATTGTATGTTCCAATGGGTGGGTGGATAGGTAGACCGAAGGTTAGTTGGAGGTTGGGGAGGTAAGTAAATGTGTAGTTATTAGTTGTGTGAGTATTGGTTTGTGTTTGTAGGTATGTTGATAACAGTCTAGAGGAGTCAGTCAGGCTAAGGTTGGTAGGGAGATTTTCTGGATGTTAGTCTTTCGGTGGTCATCAAGCAAACTTGCGTCTCAGTTTACACTGCAGCCACTGAAGAAACCTGTAGTGAGAGTAAAAAAGACTGACATGAATCACTGCAAGGGTGTCATATAATCTTAGATTGTGAACAACAACATGTATGTCACTAGATATTTCCCTCCATCATTAATTTCTCACCTTTTCTTCAGACTCTTTTTGCCTTTCTTCTGAGCAACCAGAACCTCACTACCCTCACTCTCCTGCTGGCTGGAAATGCCTTGTTTCACTTCCTTGTTGCCTTTCTCTTCCTGAATTAAGTCACAAAGTGTAAAATGCAACATTTTAAAGACTACCCCTCTCTAAAACAGGTCACCTGGTGAAATAGAGACAAAGTGGTGGCTACTTTTCTTACACTATTGGTACTTTCACTTTCAACAGTATTGGCAGACTACTTTTCTTTTATCTCTCTATCGGTTAACTACTTTTCCTTTCAACACTATTGCCCAACTTCTTGTTCTAACGCTATTGGTTCATTACTCTTTTCTTATTTTTTATTGGTCAACTTATTTCCCAACCTCTAATGTAGCTTACCTGTGTGGTTGCCAAACCCCCAGTTATGACTTTCCGCACGTAAAATTTACTTCACGTTGCCATTCATTTGTTTACAAATCGTTTTTATACGTACAAACCTTTATCAGTTTTCTGGCATCTGCAAAGATAAGACCCGAACGTAGCTCTTTGAAACTGTAAAGCTAGCAACCATAGAAACAGAAACAGATGAGTTTAGATTGTCCATATAAAGTAAGATATGAGAGATGTCAAAAGTCGGGATGCCATTAATCTTAAATGATAACCAATTAATCATATCTGACCAAAATCCTTTGGACACAAGTGCTCTACTGTTTCGTCTGCCATGTTGCAGAAGGCAACGAGGTTCTACATCAAATTTAAACCTTTCTTTAAGAAATTGCGCAACTGGGTAAACCTTATGGATTATTTTGAAATGAGTTTCTTTGACCTTAAGGGAAATAGGCCACTTCATGAATTTAGACAAAGGTTGCTCAGCAATAACTTGAGTATAGAGCCCTCTATTGTAAACATGAAACACTCTTGACTTCAAAGCTGCACAAATGTGTTATTACCCTTAGGATCTGTTAAATTGAAACCATTATTTTCTAGATTTGGCAAAACAGATTCAACATTAGAGTACAATAAGGTATTTTGGATTAACTGAATCAACAAAAGAGGGATCGCTTTACATATCTTACTGAACTCTTTACGAGTGCAATTCAAACTAAATCTATCTATGAAGGCTTTACCGTCCAAAAGGTCACCATTGTAGTCCAACAGATCGCTAACAAACAAAACGTCTTTCTCATACCAATCCCTTTTAAAATGGGACTTTTTATTAATTGTAATCACTCTATGGTTCCACAAAGTTGATCCATGGGGAGAAGAATTATGGGTAAATATCATCTTCCAATCTCCTCCATGAACTGCCACCTTGGTGGAGGGTTTGAGTACCTGAGTGACCCTAGGAGCTATGTTGTCTGGGGCTATATGCCCCTGGTAGGATCTCCCAAGGCAAACAGGTCCTGGGCGACGGGTCAGACCAAGAGCGGTTCAAAAACCCTTGAGTGATGATAAACATTTTGAGGACCGGGACGT
This sequence comes from Esox lucius, assembly GCF_011004845.1. Classification (NCBI taxonomy): domain Eukaryota; kingdom Metazoa; phylum Chordata; class Actinopteri; order Esociformes; family Esocidae; genus Esox; species Esox lucius. Next base: position 6,664,937 of record NC_047593.1, read on the forward strand.
CTCTCGGTATGGCGCAGCCGGGGCCCCACCCTGGAGCTAGGCCCGGGGTTGGGCCTCGTATGCGAGCGCCTGGTGGCCGGGCCATTCCCCACTGGGTCCTGCCAGGCTCAGCCCGAAGGAGCGACGTGGGGCCGCCTTCCCGTGGGCTCACCACCTCCAGGAGGGACCAATAGGGGTCGGTGCGTAGAGGATCGGGCGGCAGTCGAAGGCGGGGGCCTCGACAACCCGATCCCTGGACATGGAAACTAGTCCTAGGAACGTCACCTCGCTGGCGGGGAAGGAGCCTGAGATCGTGCGTGAGGTTGAGAGGTTCCGACTAGAGATAGTCGGGATCACCTCTACGCACAGCTTGGGCTCTGGAACCACACTCCTTGAGAGAGGATGGACTCTTCACCACTCTGGAGTTGCCCATGGTGAGAGGCGGCGGGCTGGTGTGGGTTTGCTTATAGCCCCCCAGCTCTGCCACCATGTGTTGGAGTTTACCCCGGTGAACGAGAGGGTCGTTTCCCTGCGCCTACGGGTCGGGGATAGGTCTCTCACTGTCGTTTGTGCCTACGGGCCGAACGGCAGTGCAGAGTACCCGACCTTCTTGGAGTCTCTGGGAGGGGTACTGGAAAGTGCTCCGACTGGGGACTCTATTGTTCTACTGGGGGACTTCAACGCCCACGTGGGCAACGACAATGACACCTGGAGGGGCGTGATTGGGAGGAACGGCCCCCCTGATCTGAACCTGAGTGGTGTTCAGTTATTGGACTTCTGTGCTAGTCACAGTTTGTCCATAACGAACACCATGTTCAAGCATAAGGGTGTCCATCAGTGCACGTGGCACCAGGACACCCAAGGCCGTAGGTCGATGATTGACTTTGTTGTCGTTTCATCTGACCTGTGCCCATATGTCTTAGACACTCGGGTAAAGAGAGGGGCGAAGCTGTCAACTGATCACCACCTGGTGGTGAGTTGGATCCGATGGCGGGGGAGGAAGCTGGACAGATTCGACAGGCCCAAGCGTACTGTAAGGGTCTGCTGGGAACGTCTGGCCGAGTCTCCTGTCAGAGAGATCTTTAACTCCCACCTGGCAGAGCTTCGACTGGATCCCGAGGGAGGCTGGAGATATTGAGTCCGAGTGGACCATGTTCTCCACCTCCATTTTGGAAGCGGACGCTCGGAGCTGTGGCCGTAAGGTCTCCGGTGCCTGTCGAGGCGACAATCCCCGAACCCGGTGGTGGACACCGGAAGTAAGGGATGCCGTCAAGCTGAAGAAGGAGTCCTATCAGGCCTGGTTGGCTTGTGGGACTCCTGAGGCAGCTGATGGGTACTGGCAGGCCAAGCGGACTGCAGCCCGGGTGGATGTGGAGGCAAAACTCAGGCCTGGGAGGAGTTCGGTGAGGCCATGGAGGACTATCGGCTGGCCTCGAAGAGATTCTGGCAAACCCTCCGGCGCCTCAGGAGAGGGAAACAGTGCCCTACCAACGCTGTTTACAGTGGAGGTGGGCAGCTGTTGACCTCAACTGGGGATGTCATCGGGCGGTGGAAGGAGTACTTCAAGGATCTCCTCAGTCCCGCCGACACGTCTTCCATTGAGGAAGCAGTGGCTGAGGGCTCAGAGGTGGACTCGTCCATCACCCGGGCTGAAGTCACTGAGGTAGTCAAGAAACTCCTTGGTTGCAATGCACCGGGGGTGGATGAGATCTGCCCTGAGTACCTCAAGTCTCTGGATGTTCTGGGGCTGTCTTGGTTGACACGCCTGTGCAACATCGCGTGGCGGTCGGGGACAGTGCCTCTGGGATGGCAGACCGGGGTGGTGGTCCCTCTTTTTAAGAAGGGGGACTGGAGGGTGTGTTCCAACTACAAGGGGATCACACTTCTCAGCCTCCCCGGTAAAGTCTATGCCATGGTACTGGAGAGGAGAATACGGCCGCTAGTAGAACCTCGGATTCAGGAGGAACAGTGTGGTTTTCGTCCGGGCCGTGGAACACTGGACCAGCTCTATACCCTCTACAGGGTGATGGAGGGTTCATGGGAGTTTGCCCAACCAATCCACATGTGTTTTGTGGATTTGGAGAAGGCATTCGACTGTGTCCCTCGTGGCATCCTGTGGAGGGTGCTTCGGGAATATGGGGTCCTGGGTCCTTTGCTAAGGGCTGTCAGGTCCCTGTACGCCTGAAGCAGGAGCTTGGTTCGCATTGCCAGCAGTAAGTCAGACTTGTTCCCAGTGCATGTTGGACTCCAGCAGGGCTGCCCTTTGTCGCCGGTTCTGTTCGTAATTTCTGGACAGAATTTCTAGGCGCAGCCAGGGGCCGGAGGGTGTCAGGTTTGGGGACCACACGATCTCGTTGCGGATGATGTTGTCTTGTTGGCCCCTTCAAACCAGGACCTTCAGCATGCACTGGGACGGTTTGCAGCAGAGTGTGAAGCAGTCGGGATGGAAATCAGTACTTCCAAATCCGAGGCCATGGTCCTCAGTCGGAAAAGGGTGGCTTGCCCACATCAGGTTGGTGGAGAGTTCTTGCCTCAAGTGGAGGAGTTTAAGTATCTAGGGGTCTTGTTCATGAGTGAGGGAAGGATGGAATGAGAGATTGACAGACGGATTGGTGCAGCTTCTGCAGTAATGCAGTCAATGTATCTGTCTGTCGTGGTGAAGAAAGAGCTGAGCCGCAAGGCGAAGCTCTCGATTTACCAGTCAATCTACGTTCCTACTCTCACCTATGGTCATGAGCTTTGGGTCATGACCAAAAGGACAAGATCCTGGATACAGGTGGCCGAAATGAGCTTTCTCCGCAGGGTGGCTGGGCGATCCCTTAGAGAGGGTGAGAAGCTCGGTCACCCGGGAGGAGCTCAGAGTAGAGCCGCTGCTCCTCCACATTGAGAGGGGTCAGCTGAGGTGGCTTTGGCATCTGTTCCGGATGCCTCCTGAACGCCTTCCCGGGAAGGTGTTCCGGGCCCGTCCCACCGGGAGGAGACCCCGGGGAAGACCTAGGACACGCTGGAGGCACTATGTCTCCCGGCTGGCCTGGGAACGCCTCGGTGTCCCCCCGGAAGAGCTAGAGGAAGTGTCTGGGAGAGGGAAGTCTGGGCATCTCTTCTTAGATTGCTGCCCTCGCGACCCGGCCCTGGATAAGCGGAAGAAGATGAATGAATGAATCATCTTCCAATATTGAAGAAAATTTGACTGCTTTTGAAGAAAATTTGACTGCTTAATGGGGATCTTATGTGCCTCAAAGTCACATTTTAAAAGAAACTCAAGCCCACCTATTCTTTCAAACAAGGACCTCAGTATATGAAACCACAATTTGTTTGAGTCCCAAAGGCTTTTAACCACTTAATCTTGTACCAACCATTGATTCAAAGTCTAGTGCCTTGACACCACCTTTATCCTAATCTTTAACTAGCTGTGTTACATAGAAATTGGAAAATAATGGAGTTGTCTTTTTTAATATTATTGGAGGAAACATGCATAGAGTGGCATGGTTAAATGGCTTTTGAAATACCTTCAGCTTTTGATAGAATATTTCTACCAAAATTAGTAAGGTCTCTGGTTAACCAGTGACTGAGAGATTTTTTTCATTTCTACCTTCCGGTAAGCAATATTTATGTCCTCTCTTTTAATCACATTCTTAGCCATCAGTCCTGAGTCCTGATGCTTTAGGGAAAAAAAGAAATTGTATCTAGGGTTTTGTCTACCATCAATTTATCTTTAAAAAAAATGTATGTATCATCTGCAAACTGACAAATTTTAAATTCCTTATCAAAAATGCTGATGCCTTGAATCTCTGGATTATTGCAAATGAGCATTGCTAATAGTTGGGTGGCCAAAATAAATAATTTGGGAGATATTAGGCAACCTTGCTTTATGCCACGTAGCACCTTAAACTTAGGGGTCATTCCAGGGTTCAGAGATACCAGTAAAAAGGAATGTTCAACAGTATCACATGCCTTTTAAAAATCTAGAAATAACACAAAACCATCTGTATCAATTAAATCCCGATAATCAAGCATATCAAATATCAATCTGATATGATTATGAATATTCCTACCCTTTACAAATGCTGATTGGCATTCATCAACGATTTCTGTTAAACCCTCATTTAATCGGTTTGCATAAACATGTGCCAATAGTTTGGAATCATAGCATAATAATGTTATTGGTCTCCAATTGTCCAAAGACAGTTTATCCTTGTTGGGTTTTGGTATAAGTGTTATAAGGCCTTGTTTCATAGTGGGAGAGAGATTACCTTCTGAAATACATTATAAGAAAGCACTATAGAGAAGCTGTCTAATATTATTCCAGAAAAACGTTTAAAACTCAACGGTTAAAGAGTCTAGCATCTATCAGTTGTAAATATATTGGAAGGGTCACATTCATTTAAGTATGATATTCCGGGTCATCGTCTACTGTGAGCTTGCTTTTTCATTTATTCTGTTTCATCAATCCTTGTCTCACAGGGCGAGTGTCTATATTACAAATCTACTCCAATCAGAGTCCACCAATAGGCAGAATGACCTGTCCTGTTGAGTGTTCTGTGGAGAATGGGAAAGAGCTAACTCTTTCCTGGTACAACAGAGAGAACAAACTCAACCAGACCAGCAACCCGGATACCAGCATTACCTTGTATTTACCTCTAGTGGTTAAAGAAGAGGGTTATGTTATCTACAGGTGTGTGGCTGACAACCCAGTCAGTAACCAGACAATCAGAATTAACTCAACAGAGCTATGTCCACATTTGCCTGGTACAATTTATTTTAACTCTATATCCTCTGTTTTATTTCTGAACATTTGGAGCATATTTGGTCCGTGTCTGATAATGCAAAATGTATTATTGTTATTATAGGGCCTCCTCCTTCAACCAGCAGTATCATTATAATTGTAGGATTTATTGTAGGAACTTTAATGTTGGTTAGCTTTATTTCATTGTTATATCAAAAATGCAAAAGTGGGTATGTAAAATAAATTATATTTACAATTTACCCTATAAATTATATGGAATTCTTATACATGCATAATTTTTTTTTTTTAAATGTCTAGTTTTCTGTGACCCAGTGAACACTGTGAACTCGGTGACCCATCACTTACCATACCAACATCAGTGCCTGACCAAATGCTCTTCTGTCTGAATAGGCACAAATTCCCACCCAGACACTACAAAATCCCAGTAGAATGGCAGCTGTTATAGCTGCAAATGTTATATACAATATATATATTTATATACAATATGTGTTCGTATTTGTTCATATATGCAAAAATGGATGAATGCAACAAGCAGGTCCCTGTCAAGGGGTGAAACGTCTGCAATTTTTCTGAAATACAGGGTGCTCTGGGAATCATTAACATAAGATGTAGATTTTTTCTGAGGTTTCAGTTTGTATATCAGGGGTATTCAAATCTTACCCTACGAGGGTCGGAACCTGTTGTTTTTCTATTCTACCTCATCATAAATATCAACGACTAAAAAGCCTCTGAATAGGGGGCTTTTAAGGGGGCTTCAAACCTTTTTGTAACAGAACTTTCAGTATGTCAGCAGTAGATGGCAGTATTAATATGACAGTTCATTTACCACCTTTCCAACTGTCAAAATACATTAGGTACTTACCCAAATGTGCAGTTCAACAGTGCAAATTAAAGAATTTCTGCCAACAAAAATGGTTGAAGAAGCATTTATAATCTACCAGAACATGCATTTCCTTTCCATACTGGTCCACCATGGGAATCCAACCCAGAACTCTGGCTTAGCAAGCACCATTCTCTACCAACAGAGCAAGAGCTCTCTAAACATAATTTGTGAAAACATAAGATCAGAATTACATACTCCTTGTGTCTACTCTCCTTGTCTCCTTTTCAAAACCCCATTTGTAAAATTAAAGTATCCCCTCTTAAAATGTGCTTACTGAAGAAGATGTAAGGCAGTCTTCAAAGTGATTTGTGATGATTGCAGATATTACAGTTTTATTGCAGTGTAAGAATGCATAGAGCACATCGCAAACAATTTGTTGTAGTAGGTGTTAAGTCTTGCCGGTCCCAAGGGCTGCTGATATAGGCTTGGTGTTTGGATTCATTGGTTTCTACTGACTTGCAATCATCCCTGTGAAACAACAATTCATTATAGCGGATAAAGAATCATTCATTTTTCTACATCTAATTCTCTCAAATTCCACCCGTACTCCTCTTATTCACATGCCATCAACCAACCACCAGCTACTACAACAGCCACACACCTTTACAAACCAGGTGTCTCTTTCTTATTCAGCTCCTTAACCTCCAAAGGCAGATCTGGCAACTGTATGTGTAGCATGTTTGGGTATCATTGCACTTGCATGTAAGAATATCCAAGCTATATTTAGCTTCAACAAGGTAGCTAACAATCCTACACAACAGTGATCTATTATCCATCTACTGCAGCTAGCCGACTACAGTAGTTTGCAACCTCTGTTTAGTTACTGGAAGAGGTCAAGTGGAAATGTGTTAGCAGGGGAGGTGCATGCATACCCCGCCCTCCAACAAACAAAAAACAGTCCCTTATGAGCAACATCTTCTCAACCTATTAGCAGATTTACTTTAGCTAAATTCAAGTTTTCTTTTCTCTGTTACTACTGAATAATTCTTTGCAGGGTGCAACCAGGAGGAGAGGCCACTTTTAGGACGGTGAATTCGGCAACCTTAAGGCAGGTTTCACACAGGCCAATCACATCCAGATTGTGATCAGTGATTTGTTAATTGACTTTGTTAATTAAAGCTAGGGATCTAACTTTGAGTAGTCCCTTTTGGATGTGGGTGGTGATACTATGGTGAAGCCCAACCTTTTAGTTTTTTTGCTGGCTAACAGCCTGCTGCCTAAACTGTACCCTATCTTCCTGGATAAAAGAACAGTACCAATCCAGCTAGGATGAAGTAGCTCTTCAGCAGCTTTTTGTAGGTCAGGCCCTGAAAGAGAGAAAGTTATCTACAAACTCCATTGAGTTGTGTGAGTCTGCTATATATCTCATCACCAGCCTTAGCTGGGAGGGACCAGAGATGCAGCTTGCTAGCCAGTTACACATTGAAGTAACTTCTGACTCTTCATCATCATGCCAATGCAACGTGGATAACAATATCTACAAACTCTCTATACTTGGCATGATCGCTGGTGGATTCTTCAGCTCAATTTTAGGTATGATGGAGTTGCCGATGATTAGGGTTTTCAGTTTTTCAGGATTACTGGTAAGATGTTTCTGCGGCTGACACCCCATAAGAGACTCAGGCTCTGATTCACACTCATTAACTAATGCAGAGAATCGGTTGAAAGATACTGTCGGCTCTAAGAGCAACCCAACTTAAGCAGGCCGACAGCATTTCCAGTAACCATGAGAATGATGTCCAGCAGCAAGGAGTGTGGCGTCTTTAATACTACTAGCATTTCTGCCTGGTGGCAAAGACACTGTTTGGTCCTTTTCTACACTAAGTTGTCTCTGAAGCTGAGCTTCTAAAATCGCCAACAACTCCAATGAGAAGACACAGTGCTACTTAGCTGCAGCTGGTCAGGGGTGAGTAGTACCATTTATATCCAGATTGAGTTTTGTTCAGAATGACAGGGGAGTTGTTGGGTCACTCAACATCATTGTTGCCCTGGTTACGGAGACTCGCGCGGTTACATTTAGCTGTGGTTCACCCAGATTGACAGTTCTGTAAGCAGAATACCCGCCCCCTCCGCTGTGTGTGTGTATTTAACCAATATCCCACATGGTGATAAGTCAGTTCAAGGCACTTTTATTGTGTGTTTGAGAGCTGCTGTTCTGTTGGTAGAGCATGGTGCTTGCTAAGCCAGAGTTCTAGGTTGGATTCTCAATGGCGGACCAGTATAGAAAGGAAATAAAAATGCATTTTCTGGGATTATAAATTCTTCTACTACCATTTTTGTTGGCAGAAATTCTTTAATTTGCACTGTTAAACTGCACATTTGGATAAGTGCCCAACGTATTTTGACAGTTGGAAAAGGTGGTGAATGTCATATTAATACCGCCATCTACTGCTTACATTCTGTTACAAAAAATTTTGAAGTCTGAACGTATTGCCAGTTCCGGCCCTATTCAGAGGCTTTTATAGTGAGTGATATTAATAATGGGGCAGAACAGAAAAATCGGTAGGCTGTAAGTGCAGGCGCTAGGAAAAACGTGTTGGACGGGCTTTTGATTTCCACATTTATTCTAGTTATCAACATAGAATTGTATCTTCAGCACAAGGGACAGAAAGCAAAATCTTTGCATGCATGGCTTGTTGAAGCTATATACTAGCAAATTGCTCAGCTGTCAATCAAATCCGAAAGCTTCTATTAACTACAGTAGTTACACATTCTTTGTAGCTTAGTGATCACATCACTCATGTTAACTCATTTGTGACTGTTATTTCCTACACAGACACATGTGGATACACCTGGTGCTTTCTTTATTTGGAATAATGGTGAGCAGACGTCTTCCACTGCAAACTGGAACGATGCCATTTACTGAACTAATGGACTAAACATGTTCATAGTAGTTGGAACTTGGGCATGTGTATTGTCCACACAAGGACACTCCTGTCCTACTGAAATACTGCAAATGTCATTGTTCCTTTTGCCTGAATAGCTAACTGAAGAAAGCTTGGTAAGTAACATGCTAGGATTGTTTCCCCCTTAGGTGTTGCTTATTCTGTTTGTCAAATCTACCTTCGTATGTCTTGGTTTTATTTAGTGTACTGTAATTTTATGCTTATTGTATACATGTTTATTTGTGTTTATGTTTAACATTATTAATGTGGTTCTATGTGTCCTTTTGCAATTAGATGCCTTTCACCAGGTAATTATTAAAAATGACTATTGGTTCTCAACTGATACAAAATAATATTGATTGTGACGGGATATTAAAACCCAGGAGACCTACTGTACCCTGCAGATGACAACTCTTCAAGATCTGGGCAAGCTCCATCTTGACTCCTTGGTTAACGAGCCCAAGATGCTGGGTATGTCCATATGGTGAGAAAAAAGAAATTTATAAAAATAGAAAACTAAAAAAGGCGTACCTCAACTAAAGAGGAACTGACATAAAACCAACCAAAATGGTCAAAAGTGCTTCTGTTCTCCCTCCAGGACTGGCCATCAACATAATTACCTGATGTATTTTCCTAGTGGCGTGTGTTGGTCTTCACTAACATTCCAACTACACCACAGTCCACCACACTCCTAAAAGAAATATGAGTGTTAGATATAGAATATAAATAGATTTACAGTTGATGTAAACAATTACAGTATTAGTAGTTTGGCTAGATGCAGAGAGCAGCTATTTCGTTTTCGTTCAAAGGTGGGTTGATGAGGTGAGTGTATCTAATTATATCGCATGTCTTATTTGTCTCTATGTAACAGATGGAAAGAAACTGTTTAAAAAAATATTCATGAAAATATTAAAGATGTAACATCCTATCAAAGCATTTATTATGAATTCTAGGCCATTCAAAGTGCAAAAGAGGTCAGTAGGGGGCCTTGATATTCTGGCAATGATTTTATAATATGTACGGAATATGTATGTTAATCTACCCATTTGTCTTATGTCTTATTGATATGGATTAGTACAAATTTCATATTTTATGTAATATTTTAATATTATATTTTAGTCAACTGTTTATAGTATGTTTTTAAGGGACTTCACAGTTTTTTTTCATGTCAAAAAGGGCATTTGTTATACTGTCATTAACATTTGTATGGCCTTACTTCTACAAGGTCATAGGTAATATACTCACATACTTTAATCAAACCAATAATCTGCTGTAAGTTCCACCACTAATCTTCACCATCTTCTTTTCACTTTGGCTGATAAACATCCACATCCTCTTCAACTTCATCTGACTCCTTCCTCTAGAGTTTCATACTGTCTCATCAGATACCCACCCACCTTACTCCTTGATCTGTCTTTTTTTCTTTCTCTAACAGCTTTTTGTACACATCTGCTGGGTCCCCCTTTGTTTGTTCAATCTTTTCTTCCTGTGTTATTCATTCTTTGCTATCTTTTGGATTTATTCTGTTTTCAGTTTTTTTGTCCAAATTGAACGATCGCATCGATCAGGTGAGTTGAAAGCTTTGATTGTGTACAATAGTGATGTTAGATGATTCCCGCTCAATTTGACATTCTTTCTTACATTATGACTTTGTTGTTTCTTTTTTCACCTTTCCCCTTATCTCTGCTGTTCATCTCTATACTACCCATTCTATAACGCTTTCACCACCCTACACCCCATACAATTTTATCATACTTGATTTCTTCATACTTGATTCTGATTACCATTTCCTCTTCAGGCGCAATATAACATTTCTATTCATGTGTTGGTTTCCTGTTACCTTCTGTATTGAGAAATTAGCCATTCTTGTCTTTTTATATGGGGGGTGGTAGGGTTTGAGCACATTTAACAGAATCCTGTATGGGCATACTAAATCCAGTTTCATGTTGATTTGAGTGGTGCTTCTTGTAGGCTATGATGAATACAACACATTTAAAAAAACTGAAGCACTACCATATAGTTCGCTGAAACAATGATCTATTCCATAAAGTGACGCTTTATTAATGGATGCAAATGGGCCACGCATTGGTTGCTCAATGTGATCTGGTGCATTCCATTTCCAAGTTTTACTCTGCCACATTGCTGTGAATGTGGGTTAGACTGCGTACCCTCCACCCCAACCCCCCCTTCATTCTGCCAGCTGCGTTGGTTGCCAAATGGTTGCTTGGTCTGCAAAATGAGGGAGAATGCAGATTGTGGCTCTGCAGGCGTTGTAGTGTCTGACTTCCTGTTTGCACCGGTGTGTCACTGCAGGTTCTGGAGCCCATACCTACTTCCTGTGTTGTACGCGCTAGCATGTCTGCCTGTTTTCCTTACCGTGTAATAAATCTTAACATTAGAACATTATTAAGTCTCTTTGCTGTGTGCAGTGTACCAGTAGTGACTGATGGCTTTTAACCTACTTTTTTTATTCCTTGTTGTCATTCTCACCTACATGTGAGTCATTCTGGCTTGTTACATTTCCTACTAATAACCAGTGCGAGACTGACATTTTATCATCTTTTTCTCTTAGTAACAATGAAGGCCAATATCAGCCTGGCTCTGAGCATGCTCAGTCTGATCCTCCTGAACTTTTTCTGTGACGTCATGCCTTCCCCCACCGAATCTTCCACCAATGGCACACAATATACCCCCACCATGAGTGGTACACTTACAGATGGCACCAGCGAACCCACTGACCAATTCACAAGTCAGAATAGTGTCGGAGGAAAGCAAGGTAATTCTACTGTCATGTCAACGACCTTATCTGTCACGACAAATGAACCATCTCAGCCTTCAACAACCAGCAGCACGGAGCCTGAAACAACCAAAAAGCCCCCAGCCTCACGCACATCAACCACTTCCCCTCTACCCAAGGACACAACCATATTAACCAGTCCATCAAAACCTGTTGGGTTTAACGTTGGGTCCGCCTTTATAGTAGTCATAGGGGTCATCATTCTTCTCCTCCTGCTACTCGGGCTGATCTACAAGTGGGCCACCCGCCAATCAGACCGGGAGGGCTCCGCCACTCGGCTACTATTGGGCATCAGGGAGCGTTTGAGAGGCTGGGTGAGGACCCTGGAGGAACATCTAGAGCTATCCCTTTGGCCCTGGAAGAGAGCACGGGATGAGGAGGACGGAGAGGGAGAGGAGGGGGGAGACAGGGAGGAGGGGAAGATGGATGATGGCGGTGCTGGGGCCAGGGGAGCGAAAGGTGGGAAGAACTGCGAGGACGAAGACTACGGCGATTCTTCTGACGACTACTCCAGCTTGGAGGGGGTCGACCTCAGGGAGCGGGCCAAAAACCTGGAGGAGGAGGCGAAAAAGGAGGCGGCGGCAAAGAGGAACAGCGGGAGTGCAGCGGGCCGGGATGACACGAGCGGGGAAAGTGATGAAACGGATGAGGAGCAGGAGCGAACAGGAGTCACCTCCGGTGAAGAGAAAAGCAAGGGAGAGATGTGTGACATCACAATACTTTAAGAGGGAACAAGGAAGGCAGACAGGGGGTTGGGCTTTGAATTGAATTCACCTGTGTATTATTTGTGTGGGGGGGTCCCATAGCAGTTACATTTTATGTTGTTATACAATAAATGAACATGTGTACCCCATGCAGATTCCTGATCATGATGTGTGCAAACAAGAATGTGTTCATTTTAGGTTACAACATTGAATCAAAATTGATTTATTGAGGGTTTTTTTTGCCACTGATCAAGAAACAGCCACAATGTCAAAAGTGAAAAATGTAAGAAGATGTAATTTAAATACAAATCCCCCTTTGGTCAATAACTGGTAGAGCCAGTTATAGGCAGCAATTGCTGCCCGTTTGCAAAATGTTTCAAGCCGCATCAACCTAGACTGGGACCTATGGTGAACAGCAATTTTCAACTTTCCACATATTCTCAATTGAATTGAGGTCTAAGCTTTGACAGGGCCACTCCAAGACATTGACATTTTTGTTTTTAAGCCACTTCAGTGTGGCTTTGGCTGTGTTTTGGTTCATTGTCCTGCTGGCAGATCTCCCAGGTCTCTAAGATATCAGCAGGTTTTCTTCCAGGATTGCTCGTACCTTTGCGGCACCCATTTCACCCCTATTTTCACAAGCTGTCCAGCCCACCACACAGAGAAGTATCCCCATAGCTTTATGCTGCCACCACACTTCACAGTAGGGATGGTGTTCCCAGGCATAGTGCTTAGCGTTGAGGCCAGAAAGCTCTACTTTAGTCTCATCAGACCATAGAATCCGCATCTGGCAAACTCTAGCCAAGATTTGATAAGTCTTTAAGATTTGATAATAATTGTCTTTACTGCAAAAATATATTCAATGCCTTGGAAATGTGGTAATATTCAACCCGATTGGTGCTTTTTAAGAACCTTATTCAGGATTTACTTTGAATGCCCCTTTATATTCAATATGTCATTTTTGTTTGGCATTGTACTAACCATGTGTGGGAACTCCGAGAGACAGGTGTATTTAACCTGAAATCCTTAATTGCACAAAGTTTGTTAATTATGTGACTTCTGAAGACAACTGGCTGCACCACAGCTCATTAAGATGTGTTAAAGAATTAACTTATTTCTTCAGTTTGACATTACTTTTTTTGGAGTAGATCTGTGACAAAGGCTCCTAATTAAATAAATGCTGACTTCTTGTTGTAACACAAATGAGAAATACCATAAATGTGGAAACCTCTCAACGGGGTGTTAACATCTGAGAGCCACAGTAAATATTTACACATTTCTAATGATTCAGACCAATGGGATTTTGTGCCCTTCCCTTAACAGACAAATGGCCAGACATACAGACACAGACTTAAATCACAATTGTTAGCACATTAATACCGAGTCCGTGTGTCTTTAATGCTCAGGATTATGCAAACTTATCTTCCTGCACATTAGCTAGAGAAAATAAAAGAGGAAATTAGAGGGAAAAAAACCAAAACCATTCCAGTTTCATCCAGAACATGACACTATCCACTGAAAAATTTTGTTTAAATGAAATATACATAGATACATACATTCATTCATTCATTGAATGATTATTTCCCTTTCCCAAATATGACAGTCAATGATAAAGGTTTGGTATTTTCCAAAAGTAGTTCTGACATTAGGAAGACAGGATCGAGCCATGTTTGGTTCCAGCTGAATAACACGAATGGGTGCCATATGCAATCAGACCTGGGTTCAAACAGTGTCCGTCAGGATTGAGCTAAATTCTGAATTTGGGAATGGACTGCTATTCAAAACAAGTTGAAATCCTACTTTAATTAGCCACAAGATGGATATTCTAAATGTGACAAAATAAATGGCATATATCGCAGTTCAACTAAACACAGAAAAGGTGTTTTCTTTGTTATTACAGGTCACACTTCCAGAAACAATAGAATACATAATATTTTGCATATGCTCTTTTCACCTTAATACTTAAATAGCCATTGATCCTTAACCACCATTTCATGTAGTTGTCCAATGTTGGAAGGCATCAGGCCCAAATTGAGGGTTACACTAATGCATTTTGGGAAATGTATTATCACCCAAAAATAAGTTGTAAATAAAATGTTATAACTTTATATTCAAAGGTTTGGTTTTTCTTTATAATAAATAAACTGTTCATCCCAAATACAAAATGTTCAATTGGTTATTCACAAGATATCAAGTGTATTGTATAAATTACACTTAAAATAGAAGAGGCACTACAATTGAATTAAATTCAACTTTCAAATTACAATACTGTATCCTAATTCCTACTTCAATTCTAAATCAGTAATTCATTACGATTTAAGGGGTCATTCTGAATTGAGCAAAACCCTGTAATCCATTTCCTTTCAAATATTCCTAATTTCACTCAGCCTGTCTGGATTTCAGGAAGGCTAGAGCTAGCCCTTTTGGGACTATTCCATTTCTCCCACTGTGTTCGACAAGCTCATTCAGGGAAAACTGCTGAAAGAGAACAACGGTTGAACCAGGTCTGCTAAAACATATACAGTAGTTCTACAGAACTATGCAAATCAGTGATACTGTGATATGACGATGATATGATGCATATTCAAAATAAAAGGCTAATTTACATCTACAACTCTTCAAATACAGGTCAGTAATAGTTTGTGGCCGTAACACACTAGCATATGTATAAATGTCTTTTTGTAACCAAAAATACTGTTCTATATTTTACAAGATTTGTTGCCAAATGTCCGCTTTCTATAGGCCATCACAAGTGTGTGGCTTCAATACTGAAATTCCTGTGGGATGACATCATGGCTCTACGAAACTGAAATAAGTTGTTTAACATTACAAGGTCAAATGCTTTGGCAGAAAAAGGTATCCTCTTCGAGACCAATGTGAAGTGACAGTGGCTGGATCCCAAACAGACAACTCGCCCCGTAGCCTTACCACTCACTCAAATCCATTTGGGGACAAGTGAGGGCAGGATCGGAGTAGCGGGAGCAGCATTATGGAACGTTCAGGGAGAAACAGGCTCCGCGGAAACAAACGAAGTGTAGAACAAGAGATCACATCTCCCCGATTTGCGGTATTTCTATCTGAAACATCCAACAAAGGTTCGGAGCGGTCAAAAGAAAAAAGCGGACTCCACCCTGTTTGATAGCGATTCCCACCAGCCCAGCAATCACCCACCCGATTCTACTAAACCATGGGCAACAACCCGTAGGGAATGCAGCCTAGCTCAAATCAAACAAGGCCACTAAAACCCACTGCAAAAGCCCAGTTAATTCATCATTCACAATTTTTAAGTACTGAAATTAAAACAGTTAGCATATTATAACATATTCTCACAAGATTAGATTGTCCCTGTAACTTCACCAGACAGTCACTGTGTCCAGTTCGCTCCCTGTGGCTCTGAATGTCAAATATCGTAGTAGTTTGATCTGACCGCTGTCTGTGCTGGTGAAAAGATAAGTGTCGATATTTTGCTTTATAAGGGCTCCATCATAGCCGCGTACGAAACAAACCATTAACACTATGAGCTGAATCAGCCGAGTTAGTGAGAATATATATATATATATATATATTTATTCTGTCAAATCTGTTGCTTACAGGAGGCCAACGAAGTCCCGTCCTGACCTCAAAGGACGGACCGAAGCAGAGACGAAGAGGGAAACAAGAGCGCGTTCCAGACTACATTTCAGTCGCCTGCCAGATCCCACAATGCATGGATAGGGTTAACACACAGAGCAACTAACCACATAGCAGCCAACCAAATCATGAGGAGGTTAGCCATCTGTGCCCGACAGCTCAGCTGGTGTTTGAGCATGTGACGCGACCACAAATTAGCCCGCTTAGGAACAAGGACCCGCAAAAAGAAACGAGGACCCGATAAAAAAAAAAAACAACAACAAAAACATTCATCTCCGGCGAACCTTCTGCTTTTTGTTCCGTCCGGGTGTGCTGATTGGCTGCGTGGCACCGTTGTCGGTGGGCAGGGCCGGGGGAAATACTGCGGCCGCGAACGGTGCCTGTGAGAGCAGGTCCGACTCGCTGTCTCCTCCGGACTTGGCGAACGGCCCGGCGAGAGAAAACTTCAGAGGACTACGGAGAGAGAGAGGATAGAGAAACAGTGACAGAACAAGCATCATAGATTCAGAGAGGGGGGAAAACTAAACACAGTTTCGAAATACAGTACACCAATCATCGCAACCAGGTTAAAGTCTAACCTGATTGGTGTCCGCGGACTGCTGTTGTGTCGGCGCGCAGGACGTGTCCTCGGCTCAAAGGAGAAGCCCTCCTTCAGACTCTCCAACACTGAGGGGGCCACGTAGGTAAAACCCTGATGCGACAGTAGACAGCCAGAGGAAGCGACAGTTAACAGCAACAGGTTTCCGTAACAGGTCGACTAACCATCCTAGCAACGTTTTTCAGGAACAAGTGAAAGACGAGAACAGGGCTGTGTCCAAAAGGACGACGCGCAAATTAAAGTTTCAAAGTGGACTAAAGCAGGTATTCCCCTCCATGTTTCGGTTTGTTTTATGTACGGTACCAAATTAACATTGTCCTTGTGATGTAACATTCTGACAGAGGAAAACGAGGGAGAAAACGAACAAAAGGCAAACAGAGTGGTGCGAAAAGGAGGTTGGAGTGGCGTTGGTCTCACAGCGAAGGCGTGTTCATGCTGGTGGCTGATTGAGGAGTCATCGGGACTGTCCACTGGAGGCTGCTTGGTAAACCTGGTGTCAAACTGACTTACATCCTCTTCGGATTGCTACAGAGAGACACACACAGAGACAGAGAGAGACAGAGAGACACAGAGAGAGAGAGACAGGGAGAGGAGAGAGAGACAGAGAGAGAGAGAGAGAGAGACACACAGAGACAGAGAGACACACACAGAGACAGAGAGACAGGGAGAGGAGAGAGAGACAGAGAGAGAGAGAATGAGAGAGAAGAAAAAAAGAACAAAGAAAGAGAGAAAAGCAAGAAAATGGAAAAATTGAGACAAAGACAGAAGAAACAAAGAGAATAGAAAGAGAAAGCAAAAAGCAGGAGAAAGAGAAAGATGAGAAAGGACGGTTGCAAAGAGTTAGAAATGATAGAGGGATAGAACAAGGTTGAAAGGGAGAGAGACCAAGGGAGGCAGCGAGAGACCAAGGGAGAGAGGCAGAGAGAGACCAAGGGAGAGGGGCAGAGAGAGACCAAGGGAGAGGGGCAGAGAGAGACCAAGGGAGAGGGGCAGAGAGAGACCAAGGGAGAGGGGCAGAGAGAGACCAAGGGAGAGAGGCAGAGAGAGACCAAGGGAGAGAGGCAGAGAGAGACCAAGGGAGAGGGGCAGAGAGAGACCAAGGGAGAGGGGCAGAGAGAGACCAAGGGAGAGGGGCAGAGAGAGACCAAGGGAGAGAGGCAGAGAGAGACCAAGGGAGAGAGGCAGAGAGAGACCAAGGGAGAGAGGCAGAGGGAGACCAAAGGAGAGTGTTAGAGAGGGAGAGGCAAAAGAGAGAAGAGTCAAATTAACAAATTAACAAGTGATTACTCCTTGATTAGTGGAAAGAGCCAGCACAGAGGTGCCATTTTCCCTACTGAATGTAGGTTCAGGCTTGAGGGCATGACAACCGAACAGTGTTCTCACCAGACACGGCTTGTAGGGAGGCTCACATCTCCTATTCAGCAGATCGTCCCAGTTAATGTGTCTGAAGAAGGGATGTTTCTGTACAGACCAGCGGAGAAACATCAGACAACTAATCCGGCTTGGGGTCAATTCCACTTCTATTTAGAGGAGTTCAAGAGGTGGGGATTTCAGTTTTTAATTAAAATGGAACGGACCCCAAAAGCAGTAATTGCGCGCATGCATCACCTGTATGTCTTTATAGTCTGATGCACTGGAGCCAAGCCTCTGGGAAGGGTTCTTCTTCAGCAGCTAGACAACGAAAAAGAAAGAGAGAAACGGGGAGGGCGAAAAATAGAAAACTATTTAGTCTTCTTGAGCTCTAATGGGACATTTGTTCATTTGTACTTCTCAGTGTTTTCAGGCTCCAAACAAGCCTGCGGTGGTCAACTCAGTAACAGAAGAGTGCACTTGAGCGCTGCGTCATCAGGAAGCCCTGACTCAATGATTCATAAGGCAGGATATGGAGGTGTGGGCAGGCTTTACCTTTTTGATCATGTCTCGGGCATCCAACGTGAGGTAGGGTGGCAGGTTGATTTTACACTTCAAGATTTTATCGATGGTCTTCTTCCTGTTCTCAGCAGTGAACGGAGGCTGACGGGTAGCGACAGAAAAAAAAAAGAAGACGGGGGGAGGTTTAAGTCGGTCAAATGCTATCGGACTGGTTTGTAGCGGCAGCTTTCTGTACGCAAACGTACAGAACCCCCAGCCTCCCTCTCTACCCCAGCCTCCCTCTCTACCCCAGCCTCCCTCTCTACCCCAGCCTCCCTCTCTACCCCAGCACCCCCAGCCTCCCTCTCTACCCCAGTACCCCCAGCCTCCCTCTCTACCCCAGCCTCCCTCTCTACCCCAGCCTCCCTCTCTACCTCAGCACCCCCAGCACCCCCAGCCTCCCTCTCTACCCCAGCACCCCCAGCCTCCCTCTCTACCCCAGCACCCCCAGCCTCCCTCTCTACCCCAGTACCCCCAGCCTCCCTCTCTACCCCAGTACCCCCAGCCTCCCTCTCTACCCCAGCCTCCCTCTCTACCCCAGCCTCCCTCTCTACTCCAGCATCCCCAGCCTCCCTCTCTACTCCAGTACCCCCAGCCTCCCTCTCTACCCCAGCACCCCCAGCCTCCCTCTCTACCCCAGCACCCCCAGCCTCCCTCTCTACCCCAGCACCCCCAGCCTCCCTCTCTACCTCAGCACCCCCAGCCTCCCTCTCTACCTCAGCACCCCCAGCCTCCCTCTCTACCTCAGCACCCCCAGCCTCCCTCTCTACCTCAGCACCCCCAGCCTCCCTCTCTACCTCAGCACCCCCAGCCTCCCTCTCTACCTCAGCACCCCCAGCCTCCCTCTCTACCCCAGCACAACCAGCCTCCCTCTCTACCTCAGCACAACCAGCCTCCCTCTCTACCTCAGCACAACCAGCCTCCCTCTCTACCTCAGCACCCCCAGCCTCCCTCTCTACCTCAGCACCCCCAGCCTCCCTCTCTACCTCAGCACAACCAGCCTCCCTCTCTACCTCAGCACCCCCAGCCTCCCTCTCTACCTCAGCACCCCCAGCCTCCCTCTCTACCTCAGCACCCCCAGCCTCCCTCTCTACCTCAGCACCCCCAGCCTCCCTCTCTACCTCAGCACCCCCAGCCTCCCTCTCTACCTCAGCACCCCCAGCCTCCCTCTCTACCTCAGCACCCCCAGCCTCCCTCTCTACCCCAGCACAACCAGCCTCCCTCTCTACCTCAGCACAACCAGCCTCCCTCTCTACCTCAGCACAACCAGCCTCCCTCTCTACCTCAGCACACCCAGCCTCCCTCTCTACCTCAGCACACCCAGCCTCCCTCTCTACCTCAGCACAACCATCCTCCCACTCCCTCTCTCACCGAGCCGGTCATCATGTCATACATCAAGGCTCCCAGGCTCCACCAGTCCACTGCCCGGTTGTGCCCCGTACGGGTCAGAATCTCCGGAGCCCTGAGAACGAGAGGCAGAGAGAGGGCCAAAAAAGGAGAACAGGAAACAAGAGAAGAGTTAGGGGGATGAAGAGTGTCGGTAGAGACATTTCATTCAGCGGGAGAAGCACTGTACAAACACTGGTCCGGTTCACAATCCTTTTCCGAGAGTGTGTGCACCCCGACACACAACTTGAAAGAAAAGTGCCCTATCACAGTCAGAAATAAGTCACACTAAACCACACAGCCCATGAACTCAGGTCTATCTGAACTACAGCGACACCTAGTGTCACCCAGAGACAGTGCAGCACTGCAGAGTTGACTTAGTAGAGAACATTGAGCTAGATAGAGGACTCAAAACCGGTTGCAACCTTATACTGTAGCTTTCTCTATCTCTATGGGAAAACTCCAGAACACACACACACACACACACACAGGGGTACCATACTCACATGTACTCTATGGTCCCACAGAAAGTGTGTGTGACAGCCCCGTCGTGAATGGACTCTTTACATAGGCCAAAGTCAGTCAGCTTGATGTGACCTGGGAGACGGAAGGAAATAAAATCTGTTATTCAGATGCACTGCTCATTATAAAATAAAGGATGATTATTTCACTGGATGTCTGACGCGGAATTGTCTATCTATGTAACAGACAGGCAGACACCTTGGTGGTTCAGCATTATGTTCTCCGGTTTCAGGTCTCGGTAGATGATCCCATTTGAGTGAAGGTGCCCCAGAGCCAGCACGATCTCGCCCAGATAAAAGCTGTTCGTGGGAAAACGGGGAGAAGATAAAACGACCATCAGAACACACACTGTGAAGCTTTAAGTCTTGTCTGTACTTCTCTGGAAGAGTTTTGCACAAATCCATTCTCAGCTGTCTACAGTGTGTCTTCTACCAACATTAACTGAAGCTAAACAGGGATCTCTTAGCTACCATGCAGTGTCCTCCATGAAGATTCCTTCCTTCTCAAGCTGCATGAACAACTCGCCACCTGATAAGACAGAAAAACAACAGGATTAAAAAGGGTAAATAGTCAGTCACTATATCCTTTTTTTGGACTTAGACATTCAGTACAAGAACCTGTTGGTTCTTGAAGAATTCTAAACGCCACGTTGGGCATGGTTCTGCCATACCCACTCAGATGCCAAAACACATGCTTTCTTTTTAACTTGAGTGTTGGTAAATATTATAGATGTAAACAGCCACTGTTTCACCTCAAAATACGGTCAAAACTATTGTGTTTATGTTGTAGATTGACAGTCCCTTGCATCCAAAGATCAGTGTAGGAATTTAGGGGGGGGGGGGGGGGCATTACTCCAGATTCATGCCTCAGCTATTTATCGAAAAAGAGGCGGGCTGAGGCGTCGTCGTTGTTTGAAATGCAGAGCGGCACTCAAAAGAGAGGCGGACTGGCCCTTTAAAGAGAGAGAGCGATACGACTGTCTGTTCAGATTGGCCGGATTCTGACGCAGACAAGGTCATCCTAACACAAATCCCTCCCCTCCCTCCTGCCCTCTCCCGTACTTCCTGAAGCCCTTAGTAATTGTAAAAAAAAATGTGTCCTCCGCACACTTCATCTCTCCCCCCCCCCCCCCCTCACCACTGAGACACTCCAGGATGAGGTAGAGTTTCCCCCCGGTCTGGAAGGCATACAGCAGGTCGACGATGAACGGGTGACGCACTGTCTCCAGGATCTCACGCTCGGCACGCGTGTGGGCCGTGTCCTTCGCGTTACACACTATCTTGGCCTGGCAGGCGGAGGGGAGGGGGGGGGGGTAGGGCGGGTTATAGCAACAATTGAAATGTCTTGATCCTTAAGAGATGTTTGTGTTTGCCAGGTTAACTCTTCTTTTCCTTCACATGATATATTCATTATACATTTCTAATTTTCCAACAAATAATAAAACAGCTTTAAGTTGAAATAAAAACTGAGACGGAAAGTGGGGGTGGAACAGAGGTGAGGGATAAATAGAGTGAAAGGCAGGGGAAGGACCCTTGAGTACTGGGGGAAAACTCTTCCCTGGTGACTTCGCCACGTTTAAATGAAATAAGTATTTGGACTGAAGAACATGACTGATGAATCTCGTGTACCTTCTTCAAAACCTTCATGGCAAATATCTTCCCGGTCTGTGAACCCTGCACTTTTCGCACCTGGAAAACCTGCAAAGAGAAATAAAATGGGTAAATAGTTCGCAATGACAAAACCGGTTGGATTACTGATCAAGAGCTTGGTGTATATCAAAGAGGTTGTAAAACAGAAATTCTTATGATTGCGTGCACGCACACCCACAGACACCCACAGACAAACCTTGCCGTAGCCCCCCTTGCCCAGCACACTCAGCAGCTCAAAGCTGTCTGGTCCGATCCTCTCACTGTCTCTGTTGACAACGGCACTGGTAAGCTCTATCTCTTCTGTTTTGCCACTACGGGATAAAGGGATGAAATAAGAGCGATAGAGGGGGGGGGGGAAGAGGAGTTACAAATGGCGGTGACCAGACTGAGCGCCTGACTCAGGGTGAGTTCATATTATCCATTTTACTTTGACTGCATTGTTTGGAACCGTGGCATTAGATTCTCTCTGAACACTCACTGCCACTACATCTGAGACCCTGTTAACATGACAAAATAAATAAATAAAGGAAATAGAACTTGAACTTGATTCAGTGAAAGATAGCTAGTGAATGGCGGGTGAAGTAACAGTTCTCTTACGGATCTGTCTGCGCCACGGTGAAGTCACAGTCGTCATCCTGCAGAGCACGAGAGGGACAGGAAAGAGGTCCTTGAGTAAAGAGTATAGGACTTGTCCAGTGCAGTGATAATGGTGAATTGCTGATAGCATGCCAGAAATTAATGTTGCAGAAAATAATTTCAGTTTCGAGAATACACAACTATGTAGGCTCGAAACTGTGCTCTATATTTCCTGCAGCTGAAATTGTCTGGGCGTTTTTTCAGCACAGCCCTGATATGACTGATAACATGTTATTGACAAATCATCAAGCAAAAAAGACTAACCTCAACATCGCTAAGGTCCTCCGACTCCAGGTCAAATTCGAAAATCCCAGCCATTCTGCGGAAGTAGTGACAGTTATTGCAAAGATGATGAATCCATTCCATGTGTGAGAGATCTTTAAAAACGCAAATAACATCATAGCTACGTACTGTACATACACGTTTAGAAACGTAGCTAGCTACAGTACAGTATTGTAATGCATGACACCAGTGCAAATACTAGGCACCTGGCTGTCAAGCCTTGGCGAAAAGCTGCCTAGAATCCAGTGAGCCGAGTATCCTCAACAAGTCGGGATACTGGGAAAAATTTGCAGCAGGGAACATACCTAACTCAGGGCCACAGACAGGCAATGCTAATGCTTGCTAGCCTGCTCATGTGAAAGTTCAAACTCACATGTTGGAATGTCGCAAGAGAGAATTAAGTTTGAGTTAACGGTATTGTTTTGCCTGACTACATAAGTCTACTGACCATCTGAAACGTAAATATCGATTAACACGCCAGTCATAATGGGTCGTGACCACGTTGGTTTGACAGCTGATTTGACAGATATTTCCCGAACAGCTGTGCTGCTAGCAGTTACGACGACAACTCTTTCAGTAGATGCTAAGCTAACATTTGCTAGTCTATCGTTACATCTCGGCTCATACCTTCATTCGTTGTGACCCAAGGTGGCTGTTTAAGTTCCGCTTTCCTTGCTGTCTTTTCAGACCTTGTAGCCCTAAATAAGGGTACGATTATCAGTGCCTGCCACCTCGCTCTGGGGCTTGCTGGTTTGTTGATGTTCTGTTCTGTGTGATTGAACTTTGGCTTCTTTTGCTACGTCAGCAGTAATAACTGTTGCAATTGGCTGCTTTTTGTATCATACAAATACATTAATTCATGAGACTGCATTTTAATTGTATTATAACCAAGACAGAACAAATAATATGCAACGAAATATAAAAAATACAGGAGTAGAGATAGTATACATAAAATAATTTAAGATTAAAGTAAACCGAAAAGTGAACATGGGATGGGGCATATGACAAGCACAGGCCTTTCCAGCTCTAGAGAGCCTGTTAATGGGTCAGCAGCATTGTGGTCTCTTCACCCACTGGCTGGTGGTAACAATGGGAAGGGAAACTGGGGATGAGATTAGGGAGTATGGACATTATAAATATCTTTACCCGGCAATGTGAACCTATAGGTATTGCACCCGATTGGGCACCCGATTGAGTATACAATACAATATACTGTAGGGAATAAGGTGTCATTTATTATTTGTAATTATTTATTTTATTACATTTACATAGTCTGTGATGGGTCTTTATCATTATAATGATATGGTATATAATGTTATAATTATGACAGTTATTCTTACATCTATTGCAGTTCTACTCTTTTCAAACTGATAAAAAAAGAAACAAACCTAAGAAAGACACTCAAACAAGTACTAGACTATTTAAAGGTTGTAAAAACTTCTGTTTTTTGTCATTGAGTCTGACTCTGTCAGTTCCAAAGGCAGCATAATGTGAGTGGATAAATGTAATGTAACCTGTAGGTGTAGCTTTCAGCACCATGCGTGTGCTATAAAATATACTAGGAATCCTGTTAAAACCTGTTTGTATGAATCATGTTAAAACCTGTTTTGAGGCTAAAGAGTGATTTTATAGGATCAAGTCTGAGAACATCTAAGTAATCTATAAAGGTTCCCTCCTATTTTTTGAGTTATTAAGAATCTTATTTTTCACAAAATAGCTAGCTTCCTAACAATGTTTAACAGTTATGTTCCGTTAATTGTCCAGCTTCTGCAGTAATGCGGTTGATGTATCGGTCTGTCGTGGTGAAGAAAGAGCTGAGCCGCAAGGCGAAGCTCTCGATTTACCGGTCAATCTACGTTCCTACTCTCACCTATGGTCATGAGCTTTGGCGATCCCTTAGAGATAGGGTGAGAAGCTCGGTCACCCGGGAGGAGCTCAGAGTAGAGCCGCTGCTCCTCCACATCGAGAGGGGTCAGCTGAGGTGGCTTGGGCATCTGTTTCGGATGCCTCCGGAACGCCTTCCTGGGAAGGTGTTCCGGTCCCGTCCCACCGGGAGGAGACCCCGGGGAAGACCTAGGACACGCTGGAGGGACTATGTCTCCCGGCTGGCCTGGGAACGCCTCGGTGTCCCCCCGGAAGAGCTGGAGGAAGTGTCTGGGGAGAGGGAAGTCTGGGCATCCCTGCATAGACTGCTGCCCTCGCGACCCGGCCCCGGATAAGCGGAAGAAGATGGTATGGTATGGTAATGGTCCATTATATAGAACATATAGTTAGGTCCGGAAATATTTTTACACAATTTTCATAGTTTTGGCTCTGTATGCCAATTCTATGGATTTGAAATTAAACAACGAAGATGCAATTTGAGTGCAGACTTTCAGCCTTAATTCAAGGGTTTGAACAAAAAGAATTTGTGCAAGAATCCATTGCAGGCAATGACAGCTTGAAGTCTGGAACGCATGGACATCACCAAACATTGGGTTTCCTCCTTTGTGATGCTTTCGTCAGGCCTTTACTGCAGCTGTCTTGATTTTTTGTTTGTTCGTGGGTCTTTCTGCCTCAGGTTTTGTCTTCAGCAAGTGAAATGCATGCTCAAACGGGTTGAGATCAGGTGATTGACTTGGCCATTGCAAAATATTCCACTTCTTTGCCTTAAGAAACAGGATTGCTTTCACAGGATGTTTTGGATCATTGTCCATCTGTAAAGTGAAGTGCTGTCCAATCAACTTCACTGAATTTGGCTGAATCTGAGCAGATGTATCCCTACACACTTCAGAATTCATACAGTTGCTTCTATCTTCGGTCACATCATCAATGAACCCTAGTGACCCAGTGCCATTGGAAGACAAAGAGGCCCATGTGATCACACTGCCTTCACCGTGTTTTACAGATGATGTGATTTGCTAAGATCTCTTCCCATCATTCTGGTACAGGTTGATCTTAGTTTAATCTGTCCAAAGAATGCTGTTCCAGAACTGGGCTTGCTTTTGTAGATGTTTTTTTGGCAAAATCTGGCCTTTCTATTCTTGAGGCTTATGAATGATTTTCACCTTGTGGTGAACCTTCTATATTTGCTCTTGTGAAGTCTTGTCTGTACCATGGAAAGGACCATACAATCATCCACCACTGTTGTCTTCCATGGACGTCCAGGCCTTTTTGTGTTGCAGAGCTCACGAGTGCATTATTTTTTCTCAGAATGTACCAAACTGTTAATTTGGCCACTCCTAATGTTCCTGCTATCTTTCTGATGGCCTGTTTCACTTGCATTGAGAGCTCCTTTGACCTCATGTTGTGGGTTCACAGCAACAGCTTCCAAATGCAAATGACACACCTGTAATCAACTCCAGACCTTTCACATGCTTAATTGATGAAGAAATAATGAAGGAATAGCCCACACCTGTCCATGAAACAGCTTTTGAACAAACTGTCCTATTACCTTTGGTCCCTTGAAAAAGAGGGGGCTACATATTATATATATATTATATATTACACCAATTATTTACGGGGCCAACTGTGTATGGCGTCCTATTGAGATCGTATTTGATGCATTTGTATTATGATGTCATTGGGAGTGGCCTTTTTATATCAGGGTCTATACAATTAATAACACTGAACAGGAATAAATGTATAAAATTATTCATTACATTTTTAATAATAATATATATTTATTGTTATCCTCGAATGCCCCCTAACCATAGGTGAACCACTCTGGACAGTCAGTCAATTTCTGGGTTGTGAACACCTGGTGTGAATGAACGCTTCCATTACATCTTGTCTAACTTGAGTCTGACTCTTCATTATACAAAAGAGAAGTATCTTATAGCCAACAATATTTTGGTGTTTCACAATTAACCGTTTTAATTAAATACATGAGTCAGTGCATCAAAACAGTTTAGCTGCTCTGTAAATGCCCAGAAGTCCCACATCAAAGTTACAACAGAATGAGAGGAGCCTGGGTTCAGATAAGGTTTTGTGGGAGATGATTGCTTGGTAAACTAAACCAATTAAACCCTGCCTTTGGCAGGTAGAATTTCTAACAACTTTCCTACCTGTGAATTTAGGTGAATGTCTGGGAAGGAGATTACTCATCTGCTACAGTAATGTTTGAGGTAGGACTACTGCAAATGAAAGACAGATAACGCTCATTGATGTTGCAAATTAGAATAGAATAACTAGTCAGGATGGCGTTGCCAGCCACAAAAGTGAAATACTTCAGATAATCATGGGGAATGTCTTTTTCAAATGGTTCATGTTGCACTTGATCACCCAGCATGGATTTCATTTTGACAACGCATATATATTGACAGATTTCCGTTTTGTAATGAAGGTCCTGCTTCATAGCAGCCACTCCCAGCGGACTCGGGACAGGCAGGGTCAAGATAGAGTGTGTGTTCCCCGTAGAATGTCCAACGCTGTTCTTGTCCTTCTCATGCTCTTTTCTTTCCACACCGGATTCCAAGGCGATCATATTCGATTACTATCACCCCAAACGTTTCACATTATCACAACGTCTGACGTCTCGGTGCACAGAACCAGTAAGTCGATACTCTGTCCTAGGTGCTTGCACTGAAGCCCTTTCAAGTTCAAATAAAAACTATTCTTATGGCTTCTTTACCCATAAGATCTCAACTCCTCAAGAATTTGACAGCTCATAAAATGTCCTGATGTTTTGGAATTGTTGAAAACATTTCTTGATATTTATGAACCCATAAATAATTATTTTATCAATGACATGACCTTCCTTTACTGAATGAGGACGGAATAGTATTACCTAGTCCAGCGTGGTTATGTTTGGAGGGACTGTACCACTTAGGGCTTGGTGATATCAACAAAGATCTGTATCGCCATAAGTGAACCCAATTACCTCGATAGCAATATATATTGTTATGAAGGTGCTTCTTAATGTTAATTACACAAATACAGTTAGCAAAATGTCTAAATCGCATTGGAATATGGCACAGTTGTACTCAGCGTTTTTTAACACAAATTGATTGTGATATATATTGTTAGAGGTAAATGGGTCCACTTATCGCAGTACTGATTTTTTGTTGATGTCAACCCAGCCAGTGGCGTAGCTGTGGGCGGTGCAGGAGGTGTGGCTGCACTGGGGCCCGTGGTGGGTGGGGGGCCCGCGGTGGGTGGGGGGTTGGCTTGGCCTCTATGTTAAATATTTTTGTGTGTATTTATTTTATATTGTGTTGTTCTATCTACTGGGAATTTGGAGGCCAGGTCACTTTTTCAGCAATTTGAGCTACAGGTGCTTGTCTGTTGGATCGGACCACACAGGCCAGCCTTCACTCCCCACGTGCATCAATGAGGCTTGGTCGCCCATGACCCTGTTGCTAGTTCACCGCTTTTCCTTCCTTGGACCACTTTTGATAGGTACTGACCACTGCAGACCGGGAACACCCCACAAGGGCTGCAGTTTTAGAGATGCTCCGACCCAGTTGTCTAGCCATCATAATTTGTCCCTTGTCAAAGTCGCTCAGATCCTTACACTTGCCCATTTTTCCTGCTTCTAACACATCAACTTTGAGGACAGAATGCTCACTTGCTGCCTAATATATCCCACCCACTGACAGGTGCCATGATAACGAGATTATCAATGTTATACACTTCACCTGTCAGTGGTCATAATGGTATGGATGATCAGTGTAAATATAGCAGCACTCTGAAAACATTAGTTACAAATCTATCAATCACATAGCCACAATAACTTACGGTTAACAGTCCCAAATTACGATACTCTCAAGTCAGCTAGAAATAGTATCAGACAGGCCAAAAAACAAGCGCCTGTTTGTCTAGTACTTTAGCTCCCTCATTCCCCTCCAGTACCATGGGATATGAATATCCTTTGTATACTCATCCAACTTACTCAAACGGCCATTTATATTGACTTATAAAGTGGTTCTTGTCTGCTGTGTGATTTTAATGACTGATGACTAATCAACAGCGCCCAATTCAGAACAATTAATGGCTCTGTCCGTCTTAATTTCTTCCATAACTTTCCCTTCACAACTGATTGGGCAGACAAAAAGGAGCTGGCGGAATTAATGATCCTGCCCATCACTTAGACTTGTAGAAAGAGGGATGTATACGGGCGATGTTGCAGAGGCTTGTGTGAGTGCTCGCTCCGTATCCATTACCATTGCCATTGCTAGTGAACAACTGCAAAGACAGAATGATCAGAAAAACTGTGATGAAGGGGAAATGTCCTAGTGAGAAGATGGGTGACTGGTGAACTGTCACCTGCTGTTGGTGCTTTTTAATCAAGAAACTACTGGAATAAGGATTTAAAAACCTCTACAAACAGAACTGAGAATTGGCATGAAGAAGTAGCTACTGAAAATGTTTATTTGGAAACTGCAAAAAGCTAGTGGGAAGCCTTACCGTATGTGATGAGATTAAAACATGCTCATACTGAAAGCTTTAATAAAGGATATACACGTGTATGCTCACAAGTTGTTATCACTAACTGATGTTTTGATACCGGGTTGAACTGTTAGGATGGCGAGGGGTTAAGTGTATGAAAATGAAATGTATCCTTTCATATGCACCTGCTGTTTTCTTTGAAACTAATGTAAGCGTTCCGGGTGTGTTAATGAACATCTGATCGAACGCTCCCCTGACCCCTGTGGAACTGCTCCTCTTCCTTTTCTTCCTGAACTCCTAAACTCTTAGGTCTAGCTTCAGCAGCTGCCCCAGTAACACTGCTCTAATCCAATCATTACCAGTATCCACACACCCACCTGCTCACTGGTCTTCTGGAACTGATCCTACTCTGGCCTTCCAAACACCCACCGACCTCCTCCGCCCTCAAACACCTCCTCCTCCTTGCCCGGGCCTACTGTACATACTTTGGGGTAAATGTCACTCCTTAACGCCAACACCTCCCATACCTCCGATCCCAGTTCCTGCCATTCCTAGAAACCGAAGTAAGCGTCAATAACTGATTCACTTCCTGTGCTTACATCAACACTGGACCATCAACTATCATTTAGGCACGCCAGCTCGTTTGCATCAATGAGATTGTTCCCTTTCCTCTGTCACATCCCTCCAACCTCGCCAGTGACGCTCCCAGCACGCCACATTCCTATTTCAGTACCTTTACCTAGTGTTTTGAAAGAGGTCCTTGCTTCATAGAGATGACCCCTTCCACCACCAACCCCCTTTTCATTCGCCTACGCATATGAAACTGTTTTTTCTCACCTACTTCGCCCCCACTTCCTGTTCTCACAGCACTTTGATTGAATACAAACCTGATACTTTCCATGCTCATGCCCTCTCTCATATGGCGCACATTTTCTTGCCAGATTAAACATCTTAAAGGTTTCGGGGCATAGGGCCTCCTACCAATACTCAAATCCTATGCTTAATTTGTTTGTCAATGCCCTGTCCTCATACTAGAACAATATAGACTGGCCTGTATGGAGGAGTGGAGTAGGTCTGTATGGAGGAGTGGGCCAAAATCCCTGCTGCAGTGTGTGCAAACCTGGTCAAGAACGACAGGAAACGTATGATCTCTGTAATTGTAAACAAAGGTTTCTGTACCAAATATTAATTTCTGCTTTTCTGATGTATCAAATACTTATGTCATGCAATAAAATGCCAATAAATTACTTAAAAATCATACAATGTGATGTCTGGATTTTTGTTTTAGATTCTGTCACTCACAGTTGAAGAGTACCTATGATAAAAATTACAGACTTCTACATGCTTTGTAAGTGGGAAAACTTTGATTATGTAAGTGTTGACTTTGATTATGTTCGCTGAAAAATGATAGATCTTGCAAACATTTGTCAGTAGATTACTTGATGTCTATAAGCATGTAGCCAAGTGATGTAGTTGTCAAATGAGTGACAAGTGGTTTTGATCAATTATAATATAGTTTTTGGGCATGCCTAAATGCTGGACAGCTAGGGCATATGTGGACTTTGGTTGTGTTTGGTGAAAATAGAATAATTAGAATAATTTTGCCACATTCTCAGTGACTAGATGAACAACACAGGAATGACAAAATATCACACCATTTCATGCAACTACTTATTAAGTGAAAGCCAATTGTCATGTTTTAGAGGCTTTGGCGAGTGGTGAGTTTCAAAGGGTGATGATAACGGTCTCCAAAGGGAAAATCTGAGTTGAGCATTCAGCAGGTATATAAAGTCACCACCCCCGTTCACCTTTTGTTGCCTTTCCAACTGAATTGAAAACACAAAATCACACTTTTTATGGCTTTAAATCCACACAGTAACCCACAATGAAAAAGAAAATATATAAAAACTAAAAATTTAAACAGTAAAATACCCTGTTTGGATAAGTGAACACCGCCCTGAGTTAATACCTAGATTAACCACTTTTTGATTGAATTACAGCCATGAGTTTCTCTGAATACGCACTGTTAACTTTGCACACCTAGACTATTTTTCATTGCTGAATAGTTCAAACTTAGTCAAATTGCATGGTGACTGCTTATGGACTGCACTCTTCAAGTAATTCCGCAGATCCTTGATGGGATTTTGGTCAGCGCTCTGCCTAAGCCACTCAAGGACATTCACTTTATTGTCCTTCAGCCACTGCACTGTTGCTTTGGCGGTGTGCCAATGTTGAAACGTGAACCATCTTCCCATTTTCAAATTCCTGGCAGAGGGCTGCAAGAATCTGTCAATATTTGGAACTGTCCATTTTCCCTTCTATCCTGACAAGCGCACCAGTCCCTACTGAAGAGAAACACCATGCCATGCTTCACTGTAGGCATGGTGTTCTTAGCATCTTTGACTTCTTAAATATCATCCTGACTGTGCTCCAAGGGATAGAAAAAACCTTTGAAATGTTTTTATATCCATTCCCTCAGATGTGATTTTCCACAACTTAATCTCAAAAATCTTTCAGAAGTATATTTCGAATCGCACTACTAATCAGTGGAGTCCACTATGACCAACTGCTTTTATTCTGAACAAAATCACTGCAATTAGCTTGATTAATGATCTGGAAGGTGTTTGGTTATACCTCAGAAAGTTTGCAATTGTAAATCTAAGGGGAGTGGGGTGTTTACTAATCCAAAATGGGTATTTTTCTGTTTTAATTTGTAATTTTTTTTCTGATTTTTTTTTTTATTCACTTTGATATTGTGGGTTACTGCGTGTGTAAATAAAGCAAGAAGAAAAATGTCTTATTTGATGTGATTTCATATCGG
Organism: Esox lucius; assembly: GCF_011004845.1. Classification (NCBI taxonomy): domain Eukaryota; kingdom Metazoa; phylum Chordata; class Actinopteri; order Esociformes; family Esocidae; genus Esox; species Esox lucius. Next base: position 6,696,736 of record NC_047593.1, read on the forward strand.
GGTGGATTGCAACAAAAGGCTCTGGGGAACTACCAAAATGTTTGTAAGGGGGTGGTGACTTTCTATACAAAGTGTATAAAACCTTTTTTGAAAGGAAGTAGGGTTTCATGGAAATTGTGGTTGTGGGTTAGTTTAAAATGAAATATGAAGCTGTGCATTGTCAAACTTAACCAGTGATTATGGAGAGCACCTTTTGTTTCAGCATACATAGAATGGGATGTCTTTGGTTTATTTGGATGATTTGTGAGTAGATTTTATTTACATTTCAGTTATTGAATAACCAAATTGGTTTTAAAAACTCTAACTTAACCAAACAGTAATCTGTTGTCTCTTTCTACCCAAGTGTTCATTATCAAGACAAATCAATCAGTGAAATCTGAGTTTCAAGTGGTTCAGCTTGGAGATCATACCATTTTGCCCTGTGACATCTCTTACCATTACGACATAACGTGGTTGAAACACCAGCCTGACAAAACTCCTGTCATTGTGTTGATTACAAGTATAATCAATGGGAATATAATCAATCAGCAACAACACAATCATCGTTTCAAGGCAGAGATTTGGAACAGGTCACTGGCATTGAAAATCAGTACTCTCCAAGATGCAGACAGTGGATTTTATTTTTGCATGGGAAAGGTTGGGAAAACAATGACGGTTGGAAGAGGAACCTTACTTCATGGTAAGAGGACATTTTTGCTGATCAGAAATCTGATTGTGTTTAGATTTTCACAAATACCTCAAATATAATGTTCACTCTAAAATGTATATTGTCACCCAAAGTTAAATCTCACATGACAGCAAACAAATTTGACTTTAACATTGTAATTGTATATCCTTCAAAAGAGCATTGCTTCGTGTATCTTGTTTAATATTAATTCTCTTTTGAATCTTACAAGCCAATTTATCATTCAGAGTGTGTAAAATTTAAACATGACCTGTTTCAAAGGCAATTCATTATTATAATTATATTAATTATAATAACATAATTATATTTCAGTCTCTGGTCTTCAAACGCAAACTGATTCTTCTGCTACTCATGGACTAAGTAATTATGTATAGTACTACATACAAAACAAAATTACAATTGATAATACAATACTGTGTAAATCCTTACCTGTTCACCTTGCTAATCAATATAATCATATAGCAGCCTCAGGCCTTCATTTCACCCGGAATGAATCCTCTGCCACACATGGAGCAGGTTAAAACAAACATTTTATGTACAACAATATTATAGCTGTGTAATACTGTATGAAACAGTTCATAAAAATTACTAGCGTGGTATTAGCAGATAACTGCAAACATTAAGAACATCTCTCTGCTCATCTACCTTCCCTTTTTAGTGTCACATGTGATGTCTACTGGCACCTCGGGGCTCACCTTCATTCATCTGTATACAACCGCAGTTGGACTTGGTCTGATGGGAATGATACTAGCAGTTTTCATTGCTCATTACACGGCCAAAAAAAGAAACAGGACAATCTGACCAAAGAAGTGGCGCTGTGTGCTCTTATCTTACTCCGTGTTTTTCCGTGTCTGTTAACAGTAACCTACACTCACCTAAAGGATTATTAGGAACACCATACTAATACTGTGTTTGACCCCCTTTCGCTTTCAGAACTGCCTTAATTCTACGTGGCATTGATTCAACAAGGTGCTGAAAGCATTCTTTAGAAATGTTGGCCCATATTGATAGGATAGCATCTTGCAGTTGATGGAGATTTGTGGGATGCACATCCAGGGCACGAAGCTCCCGTTCCACCACATCCCAAAAATGCTCTATTGGGTTAAGATCTGGTGACTGTGGGGGTAATTTCAGTACAGTGAACTCATTGTCATGTTCAAGAAACCAATTTGAAATGATTCGAGCTTTGTGACACGGCCCATTCTCCTCTGACCTCTAGCATCAACAAGGCATTTTCGCCCACAGGACTGCCGCATACTGGATGTTTTTCCCTTTTCACACCATTCTTTGTAAACCCTAGAAATGGATGTGCGTGAAAATCTCAGTAACTGAGCAGATTGTGAAATACTCAGACCGGCCCGTCTGGCACCAACAACTATGCCACGCTCAAAATTGCTTAAATCACCTTTCTTTCCCATTCTGACATTCAGTTTGGAGTTCAGGAGATTGTCTTAACCAGGACTTCACCCCTAAATGCATTGAAGCAACTGCCATGTGATTGGTTCATTAGATAATTGCATTAATGAGAAATTGAACAGGTGTTCCTAATAAACCTTTATGTGAGTGTATAATCTCTGAAGAAACATGAAATCCATAGTACCTGTGTTTTGGATGATGTTTTCAGAATAAGAGTCTAAAACAGACAAGTGAACAGATCTACCTGTGCTCCAAATACAGATCTACCTGCGCATCTGGACTCCTAGTTGTCAAGTGCCCTTTGGTGCATTCATAATTATTATAATTTTGTACAGTTGTTGTTGTTGTTGTTCTAACTGGGTGTCTGCCTGTAAGTCACTGTGATGTCGTCCAGTTTCTTTACCCCCAACCTATCTGTTGGTTGCCTCTGCTGGTCTCTTAAGTGTGTCTGTTTGTCAGTCTGCCCTATACAGAGGCTAAACATTATTGGCTTCCAAACATGAATGGATTGAGAATTAGTGTAGTCATTAGTGTAGTGTGTGTATTTAGTTACTAAAAAATCTGACCACAGCAACTTTTAATTTTGCCTTTGCTAACACTTGGTTTATTCATCTACACATCATCTGTATTTGTTGTGCAAAGCAAAAAGAAGCATGAATATATCCAAATGCCAAAGTTACTAATTTGTTTTAGTGAAGAGTAATATTTTTTTTTATTATGTTAGGGTTAGGGTTAGGGTTATTATGTTTAATGCAACATTATGAATAAGCAACTTGATGCCTAGGAAAGTTTCAACTTGGCAACAACAAACCATCACACTGTTCATGCTGCCACTTAACATACCAACCTTGTTTGTTGTGGTTAGGGTGGTATATTAACAAAGTTATTCATTTTCAGAGAACATGCTGCTAGTTTCAGAGAACATGCTGTTATATCTAACAGGAAGTGAAAAGTTCCATAATGGTTTTGGTAAAAAAAAGTATAAATGGGGTCAGAATTGCACCATCAAGTCAGACTTCGAAGAGTTCCAGCCTGCAAATAATGTACTTTTTTCCGGAAAAAAACTAAAACATATTGAGTTAAACATTTGCATTTGTAGGTATGTTATTTTAGAGGACCTTTGTGTCTAAGGTCTTTATGTTAAGTCTCTCCAGGATATGCATTTTGCTCCCAGTAACCATGCCTTTAGCAACTCCCTGACAACCTCAGGGCTGTTCAGACTAGTGGTGCTTTTAAAGCAGGGCCTGACTCCTAACCGATATAACCGTTATATTTTAATATTATTCTTGTATTATGAAATGTACTTCCTTTGTAATGCAATACGTTATTGTACTTCATCAAATCTCAGAACGTTTATCCAACGGTCGCCTGCGTCAAGAAAACTGCGGTATTAATAACAACGGATTTTTCGTTCTGTTCGTCTGCTTCCCCCGGATTTTCCCTTGGATATGGCAGTTTATCAATCCGCATTTTTGTCCGTACTTGTGTTCTTGTGAACTCGTTTGACGTCATCTTTCATGGCCCAAATACGGTTCCAATCCAAAGAACGCAAGTTACCAAGAACCCCTAAAATGGACAAAGTGTCTCACCATAGACACAACTATCCCGGGTTTTTTAAATCTGAAAACGAGTAAGTTTGAATGAAAACGTATTCTCGAGGTTTTGTTACTATTATATATTCCTGATAGGAAACTTCTACTGTTGTTTTGAGAAGGCTAAGTTCAGCAATCCATTTTTGTTTATTGTTTATTAATTTTATTTATTAGTTTTTTCTTCTATGTTCATTTTAAAGAGTAACATTTCTCTAATTTCTGTTAATGCAAGGGTTTAAGAGACATGACAAAAAGAAAAAGTATTTTTTTTATTTTGTAAAGGGAAGAAGTCAAATATAATTTTTTTGCAGGAAACACATTCTAAGGTTGATGATGTTGTATTTTGGTCTAAACAATGGGGAGACGAAGCTTACTTTAGCCATGGCACTTCAAGGTCAGCAGGTGTCGCCATCCTCCTAAATAATTTCAAAGGTCATATTGTGTCCCGTATGGCAGATGAATTTGGTCATTGGCTGATTCTTATTATAAACATAGATGGTCTGAAATTCATCTTGGTCAACATTTATGGTTATAATATCAGTAGAGAAAACCGAAACCTACTTGAACAAATTGATTTACATTTAGACAATCTCAAATAAACACACTCAACTGATAACATCATCATTGGTGGAGACCTAAACCTAGTTCATGATGATTATTTTGATAAATACCCTTGCAGATACCTGCAAGTCATCCGAACACCATATTCACAAGCTTTTGCGAAAAAATTAGGTTTGGTTGATATTTGGAGACACTTAAATCCAGAAATATATAAATACTCCTAGTTTAGCTCAAGCCACAATTATAAATCCAGAATTGATCACTGGTTAATTCCGAATCATTTGCTTGTTTATAATATTAGCTCTGATATGTCTGCTGCACCACTAACAGATCATAGTGTTATTTTACTATAGATCAAACCCAATGACAACAATGTTCACTCACACATATACTGGAAGTTCAACTCCAGCCTGCTCAAAAATAATGACTACTGCCAAAAAATCAAATTATTAATTAAAGAATATGCCAATTCTGAGGTGCTAACAACTGCTTCCAAAAAGTGGGAATTCCTAAGATATAAAATACGCCAATTTACCATCTCATTCAGTAAAATAATTAAAAAGATAGTGGGAAAAAAAACTAGACATTATTAATCAGTTGAATATGTACTGCAATAGGCCAAACGCAACTGAGGATGATAGACAGATGATATTAAACCTCCAACCTAAACTAGATGACATTTATAGTTGTAAGGCCCATGGGGCCTTTGTGAGATCCAGAGCTAAATGGATAAAGGAGGGGAGGGGAAATTCAGCGTATTTCTGTGGTCTTGAAAAAAGAAGACAGGAAAAAAATAGCATCAGATCCCTGATGGTTGATGATAATGAAGTCACAGATGAAAAATTTATCTCTTCAGAAATCTGGAAATTCTATAGCCAGCTCTATAGCTCTAAATTTTCTAGCATGGACTGTCAGAATTTTTTTAAGGTCATAGCAAAACATATTCCAAAAATAGAGAATGGCCTTGAACAAACATGTGATAGTCAAATTACAATTACAGAACTTGATGCAGTAATTGGTCATCTTTCTCTTAACAAAGCCCCCGGGTCCGACGGTCTCACAGGTGATTTTTACAGACATTTTTGGGTAGATTTAAGAGACCTGCTGCTACAAGTCTTTACCGAAATATTTGAAACATGTGTGCTTCCACCAACAATGAGACATGAAGTTATCATCTCAATTCCAAAACCTGGGAAAGATCCCAGAATTATAGATAACAGAAGACTCATTACACTCAGAAATTCAGAAACTCCTAACTTACATCTTTGCTTCTCGTCTTCAAACAGGGATTTCAGATCTTATTGCAGATACACAATCAGGGTTCTTAAAAGGAAGATCAATCCATAACAATATAAGGTAGGTAATGGACATCATCGAGTATAGAAGCCAAATAGAGGATGATGGTTTCCTTCTTTTTCTATAAAGCATTCGACTCCGTGGAGCATCCATTTATTATTTCGGCGCTCAAACACTTGGATTTGGAATCAAATTTAGAGAATGGGTTGGTGGATTATACCGAGATATTAGTAGTTGTGTCCTATTACCTAGTGGTACCACCCCAAGCTCCCAGATTAATGTGGGTATTCCTCAAGGTTGCCCCATCTCACCATACCTGTTCATCTTAGCCACAGAAATGCTAGCAATCTATATTAAAAACTGCAATGATATTAAAAAACTTAATGTACTTGGCACAGACATAATAATTAGCCAACTAGCAGATGATACAACAATATTCTTAAAAGATAGATACCAAATTTCAACGACTATTGCCAAAATTAAAAAATTCTCAAAAGCCTCAGGTCTTAAAAAAGTGTGAATTGCTGGCTGTTCACGACACTTCACTGGAAAATATCTGTAATATCCCTATTAAATCAGAAATCAAATACCTGGGGATCTACCTCTCCAAAGACCAAAAACAGAGCCAGATTCTGAATGTAGAAAATAAAATTAAAGAATGCAAGTCAAGACTAAATATATGGCTACAGAGGGACATATGGTTAAAGACACAAAAGATGGAGGTCTAAAAGTTATTGATTTTGACTGCCTTAATGGAACCTTAAAAATAAATTGGTTAAAATCTTGGATCAAACACAGCAACTCCTTCTGGTATTGTATTCCAAATACCTTATTTAAGAACATTGGAGGATTAGAATTTCTTCTTAGAGTGGACTTTAGTGTTAACAATTTGCCTATATCGTTGTCAGAGTTTCACAAACAAAGACTCTTGTATTGGAAAATGTTATACGTGCATAATACTCTGGAACAAGATATATTTTGCACCGCCACAGGTCTCTGTTCTTTGAAGATTGGTATGGGAAAAACATATGGTCCATGGCCGACTTAATGGATACCACTGGACATTTATTTTAATTTTTAAAAATGTTGCATCAAACATAATTTCAAACCCTTAAAATCAGACTTTACTAAATTACATAGAGCACTACCCCAAGGTTTTGTTTCTCTAACAAGAAACATTTTGGAATATTATCCGATTCATCCACAATTAGCCCCACTATCAATTCAAGGAATCTCTGTTTTGGATAAAAAATGCACTAACCACTTTATTAGGAATTGTTTTATTGAATACCTTTACCCTAACAGCCAAAATAAAAATAACATCTTACAGAAATTTGATAAAGTTTCAATCACTAAACTAAGAACAATGTATCTAACACTCCCTAAAGTGAAAGAAACACATTTCAAAGTAATGAACAACATTTACCCCTCTAAAGAATTACTGAGACTTCGCTTTGTTATAGATGTTAATACATGTACATTCTGTGAAAATGATGTCGAAACTACGGACCATGTGTTTTTCTCATGTAATGTGATACAGACATTTTGGTGTGATATACATAAATGGATTAAGCAACAGATGTCTTCATTCCCAACCACAATTTCCTGTGACGACATAACATTCAGATTAGTGTTGCAAAATAAGGGTGATGAGCTCTGTTCTAATACAATTGTATGTCTAGCTAATTTTTTTATTCTCAAATGTAGAACTGTGAAATAATCTCCCAAATATATTCTCCCTAAACATAGACTGTAAAAAAAATGGACGATGCCTTTTCGCTCTTTTCCATTGGTGAAAACTGAAGCCGCCAGTGTCCCGATACGGCGCTGACATCTTGGACTTGCGCCTGCGCAGATAGCGATCTTGGGACCAGTTCTGCGCAGTAGTTATGCGCAGTAGCGAGCAGGAAGTAAAGCCGTAAAGCCGCGAAATCAACGGCCCCTCCCCTGTGCCCCGCCCTCACTCTCCCTCGCAGAATGCGCATACCGTAATCAATCGCAAGTCCAAGTACAGTACAACCTTTGCTTGTTAAACCTAGACGATATGTTATAGCCTAACTTACATCATGTTTAACCTTAATTTAGAATAGGCCTAATACAAAAATAATTGGTAACTTCTAGCTAACTATCACCTGCTAGCTATTAACATGGCTATTAACGAGGCTTGTTGTCTTTTAGCTAACGTTAGCTAGCCCATTAAATTTATTTACTAATTAAATAGCTTATAAATTTAACTTGTAAACCGAAAAAAATTCAAAGATCGATTGGGAATGCCAGATCGGTTAGCACAATGTACTGCAGAACAACCCATTATGTCCGTGTGAAATTATATCAATTATAGAAATTTAGAGATTAAATGTAAAGCTCCAATCTCCTCAGTCCTCCGAAGATCGCGAAAAAAGCCTGATGGCACTTCAGTGGCTCCTTGGCTCAGATAGCTGTTAATCACAGCTGTGAATCAGTCACACCACCGTTTTTAGAGCATTAAATAACTAACTAAAAACCAACTTATTTTAAAAACACACTCTTGAATTTACATTAGCGTGATACAAACTACAGTAAATGACAGAAACCAGCTTCGGAAAAAATATATTTGAAGGGTAATTTAATTGTTTAGTTGGTCTCGCGTCCCATTGAATAACATGGGGAGGGCGGGGTTTATGACCTATACTGGGACCACTCACCAGGGGGCGATTGAGCTTCACTTTTCAGGGCTTGTGCGGCACGCTTGGTCCTAAAGCACAAAAAAAATAAAATAATAATAAATAAAAGAACCCCTAAAATGCCCGGATGTGTACTTGTCCGCCTCTTTTATCGAGGATGAATGGGATGGTGACTTGTTCAGCGAGAACGCATCTGATATCCCAGAATTCATTTCAAGATGTCAGGAGAGCAGGAAAAATTAAACAACTGTAATAATTTGTAACTTTTCTTATTTCAGGTAAACTGTACCTGTAAATCAGCATCTGAAAAAATTTGACGAGAAATGGCCTTGGTAGTCACTGAATATTTGCTTATTTTATTTAAGAAACGGCTGTTTTAGAAATTTGCTCCGACTTTTCGATCAGCTAGGTAGCGTTATTCAGTGCAATGGAGAGGCTAGTTAATGTTAGCTAAGTTCAGTAATTACAGTACCGTTAGAAAGGGACAACTTTTTTAAGAATTACTGTAGATTCTCACATTTACAAATGTGGCAATAGTCTCCATACAATCTTCTGCCGTTCATCTTCACATTCATATTTTATTCAGGGACTCCTGAGGAGGTTACAGCCCTCATAGAGTGGAGGGGTTATTGCAATAGCCAAGTACACATGCATCTCAATCCAGATCATAGACTGTAAAAAAAAAAGATAGGCGCGTTCTCTGTCCTCGCGATCTTGCAAGAGCATTCTCGCAAGGACGCTTGGCAAGAACGTTCTTCTCAAGGGCACAAGTACGTTCTTAGCGTACTTGGAATTGATAAACAGCCAATGTTATGTTAAAAGTAATGTAGCGTAGGCTATTTAATTCCATCAGTTGCCCCTGAGCAATTTGCTATCAACCAACATCCCTAAGCAATGAACAAGCAGAACCGTATGTGAGATTCTGTGTTCAGTCTTTGTACAGCTCCCTGGTGGTCTAGTGGTTAGGATTCGGCGCTCTCACCGCCGCGGCCCGGGTTCGATTCCCGGTCAGGGAACTTCGTTTTTAAATTGCGTTGCTGATGTCTTTCCACAGTTTACGTATTTCGTAGCAACACAAGATTATAATAGTTCGGTCAGTGGTTTACTTTATTTCACGTTATCACAACTGAAAGTTATTTTATATCTATGGTCTATGATACTAAGTACAATTTCTAGGCCATCAAACACATTTATCAAACGTCACTCCTTTAAAGACATCTGTTCCTTTAAAGAGTTCTGATACATCAAAACATAGTTTACTTCAAATATTTCTTTCAATTTAGTTATGTACTGCCCAAAACCTTAGAGCCTTGAAGCAAGCCCAAGTGACTTGTAAAGCTTGAATCTATTTTCTTTCCCTAGACCTTGGCTGTCAGTTACTTTAAAAATAATAACTGTTAATCAAATTAAATATACATATAAATACTTATACTATGGAAATTGAATTGTTATTGCTTTTTTACTGGATAATTAAGATGTGCTTTGGCGGGTGTGTATCCCTCCCTGGTGGTCTAGTGGTTAGGATTCGGCGCTCTCACCGCCGCGGCCCGGGTTCGATTCCCGGTCAGGGAATGGTCTTTTTGAGTTGTGTTTGTGATGTTTTCTCAAGGGAGTCGTATTTCCTAGGAACATAAGATCATGGAGTTAGCCCATGGCCTGACTTTGTTTCACATGATATCGCAACTGAAAGTTCTTAACTATCTATGGTAGTATTTCTGGGCCATCAAACGCACATAAAACGTTGCTCCTTCAAAGACGTCTGTTTTTTTTAAAAGTTCAGATACATCAAAACATAGTTGGCTTCAAACGCTTCAAATATATTTTTTAATGTAGTAATGTACTCCCCAAAACTCTAGAGCCTTGAAGCAAGCCCCAGTAACTAGGAAAGTTTTAATCTATTTTTGTATTGGTTTTGATGCAGCTATAAAAACCATTTCCTTTTCACACAGTTACTTCGAAGAAAAGCAATATCACCCTTGGTCAAAACCATAGGTATTTCCTCCTTCATACATTCCTGGTTTTGATCATTGATCTGGTCTCTGATTGATTGTTAAAATCTTGGTTCCGGGTGGAGTGCACACATTTAATTGAAACCACTTAGTCAGATATTGTTTAGTTTGATACTGAAACATTTACATAAAGCTTTATTTACTACATTCTAAATTCTTTCTGCCCTTGCAGTTGAGACGCCAATTCTTTTTTTGTTACAGACACAATGTTAAAAAAAGTTGAAGATAAAATAACAACTGTTGACTACATGCATTTTAAAAATAGTTAAACATGAAATTAACATTAAATATTATTGATATACTATAATTCATATTACTGTATATACAATTTCATAAGTAATTATGTCATTTGATGTTGTGTGCTATACTCACAGTGTCCAATAGATGGCAATATCAGCTTTTTTTTATAGATATCAGTTCACTAAATTCCTTATCTGTAAATGACATACTCTAATGTCAAGCTCTAAGCCAGTGTTCACATTGGTAGAGGCTCTCGTCGCCACTGGGATGCCCTCCCTCCAATGCCTTTCGGGGGAAGAGTCACTGGCTTGTTGTTGACTCTCTGTTGCGCACTTGTGCAATTGGGCTGTACGCCGCTAGTAATACTCGGCCCTCATTCAGGGGGGTTGCGGTTGGTGGGTGTCACTTTGGTTGATGCCTGGCAATGTGGTTGGATTGATTTCCTGCCTGTTGGGCCCTGTCCAGGGCCTCCCCCGGGTAGGGCCACAGTGTCACCGGACCCCCCCGTCTCAGTTACAAGGTGTTACGCTGCTATATTATTGTGCTGGGGGATATGAGGGATGTACTACTTACTTTTCTCAGTTTCCTCCAGTTTTAAATTTTAGAAGGAGATGAGGTCCTGGTCCACACCTGCGGATTACCTGGTTTGGGGGGCCCATTGCTGTCCCTGTCCTTGTCCACCTGGTCATACTACTGACCTAGTCTAAAATCTAATAGACTCTGGATTTAGCCCAGATACATTTATTTATTATTCCAATTGGACTCTTAATATCTCACCCGGCACAGCCAGAAGAGGACTGGTCACCACTCTGAGCCTGGGTCCTCTCTAGGTTTCTTCCTAAAATTCGACCTTCTTAGGGAGTTTTTCCTAGCCACTGAAATTCAACACTACTGTTGTTTGCTCCTTGGGGTTTAAGGCCGGGTGTCTCTGTAAAGCACTTTGTGACAACTGCTGTTGTAAAAAGGGCTTTATAAATACATTTGATTGATTGATTGATTGATAGAGAAATATACAACATCACATTTTAATCACAAGTGTTAGCATCCATAACAGCAAATAAAGTAGATAAACAACAACACATCAAATTAATTTCAAGTGACATATACCAAGACTTTTGAAGTGGTGGGGGGGGGCTATTACAATATATAAAATGCATGTATTTTAGTTCATACAGTACTTTGTTAAATTATCTTATATTTTATTCTGTTACATACCTTTTTACAGATTTTGGTAGTTGTATTTTGTCAGTGTAGGCAACCATCTCTGCTTTCTACCATACTCCAAACAATAAAGATGATGTGTATCTACTTCCAAGTAATCCCCAATGAATCATGCCCCCTCCAACCTAGATGACTCCAGCCGTGCTCTTAACACAGCACAAGTGACCTTTTTAAAGATTAGGACACAGTCTGCACTAAAGAAATGTTTAATTTAGATCAACTAAAACCTTGTAATATATAGTAAATTATAGTACAACACATCAAACATTTCTAAAACCCTTTTTTCCTGGGTTTTATCTTTTTTATAAGATCCACTACCATATATATTTAATGTATTTATTTAATATATCTTTTCAACCTTCCTACCATACCCTGGCCTAAGTGCAGGTGGAACTACATCACACAGCCATCCATGTTAATTGCAATGCTAGGTGTCCGTCACTTAAAACATCCAAGTCGACAGATCAGATCCATTTATTTTACCTTTTTCCTGTGTTTTATTATTTCTTTCTTCTGATCATTGAACCAAGGTGTCTTATGAGGATCTTGATCGGGGCCGGACTAGTCCCAAAAATCAGCCTTGGCATTTTGGCCTAGACCGGCCCACCACAATCTATCACTCAACCCTGTCATGCTCACACAATCCCTCATTGGCTTGCCTGTCACATGCCTGCTCCTCTGCCTGGCATTGGCAATAGCTAGCCACTTCTCCTTTCAAGTTCCACAGTCACCTGTTGCTGCACAATCTCCGGTACTGTAGATAATGAAGCTACTGCAGCAAAAATATCAGTAATATTTGCACATGTGGCAGCATCTTCCTCTAGATTTTTACTGTATTTGGCCTGCAATTTCAACCCACCCCACTTTTGTTTGCCCATTTTCACTCCCTCATTCCATATGTTTTTAGCTCTGAGCCATGGCATCTGACACGAGAAACAGAGCAGAATGGGGGGCAAGGGTGGGGCCTATTAAGAGATGTGACTGGGCCAGCCCAGTGTCAGTAAAGAAAATTAACCAATGTGCCTCTGTCTTCATGGCTTGTTGTTGGCCAATTAATTAATTAACCCCCCCCCCCTTTTTTTTTTAATATTTATTATACCTGCCCTAAAAGTTTCGGCCCACCAGATTACCAGTCCAGGCCGGGTATTGATCCTTCCTATTTGTATCATTTATTTAGTTTTGTTCCTTATATAAAAATTAACATAGCACTTAAACAATTGTTATTATTAGTTAGGCTATACATCTCTGAAGCCATACACCAAATTTACGTTGAAATCGCCAAAGCCTTTCGGATATTCTGTCTCGGTGTCATTTAAATATTTTTTAAATCTGCACTTTTTTGTTTCTAGAAATGATTCCCCGTATTTGAATACAATTTCCCTAGACCGTCAGTTATTTCAAAAATATTTACTGTTTATAATTAGATTAACATATATAAGCTATTTTAAGGCATGTCATTGGTGCTTTCTATTGAATAATTTCGATGTGCTTTGAGAACATGATACAGGTCCCTGGTGGTCTAGTGGTTAGGATTCGGCGCTCTCACCGCCGCGGCCCGGGTTCGATTCCCGGTCAGGGAACTACGTTTTTTCTCAAAAAGTAACATCAGTTAATATTATATAACGAGTAGTACAATGTTGTCCATGATAACAGGCAAGTGATCTTCATTTGTTATCTCATTATAAAAACACCTTGTTAATATGTATATGTATATTTGTTAGTATTAAATTTTTTAGGCATTTTTGTTTTTTTAGACACTTTTCTAGACACGTACATCTCAATAGTTTGTATCCTAGCGAATGTCAAATGAATAAATAAATGGATTAGTGTGAAGCGTGGCATTATTCGCTTACTGATGCACTGTAGCTCAGGTGGCGACTCTGGTCCTTGAGATCTCCTGAGTTTAAATTTGTAAATTTTATTCCAGCCCAGCACCCTTGATTTAGCTAGACTTAACTGCGTGGACTACAGTGTAATGATCATTGAAAATAGATATGTCTCTGATGGACTGAAACGAAACGTTCTCTTTCCATAATTGGTGTTGATGAACCTTGTTTTGACAACATGGAGGTTCTATATTATCGCTATGTGAGTTATTTTTAGCCCACCACACTGGGCATGGAGCTTGCCAGAGTTGCCCTGAAGGTTAGCAGGCCGATGCTTAGTACTATATTTTTCAGTACTATGTCCCCATTACACATTTTTATGATATTGTTGTTGCGCTTACGTGAGGGACCCGTCAAACAAGCATTTTGTTGAATGGTCAATATCTTGTGTATTTGTTACTTAAAATCGGTTTGATGTAACCCCTAGGCTACATTGAAACAACCTAGATTCAGTGCACTAACGCTACCTTGACTTATGATTTTAAATAATGTGTTATTTCCCTGGCTAATGGATTTAACCTTTAAACTGTAGTTTGTAGTTATGAAACTTCCCAACTCAGGTTTTGTAATCGAGATGCTCTGGCCAATCAATGCCCCGCACTGCTGTTCATGTGACCGCCTTTTTACGTAACGAACGGGTGTAGCTGTGTGTACGTAGCCAAGTCTCTATTGGCAAGCATCGCACATTGTAGGCTAAAGCAATGGCTAAACTCATTTGTAAGATACATTTACAATAGCCGACATGCAGCCCACGATGTCGGTTCAACACCCCGAAGAAGAAGGCGCCCTTGAAGAAAGGAACGGATTCTTTATTGAACCAGAATACACATGGGATGAGGGGCAGGACAATGTAGACCATCACAGACTTATTTTACAAAAAGCAGATGCACTTGCTTCAGAAAACAATCTCAAAGAAGCTCTCGATATGTTCTCAATGGCTTTGAGATACGGTTCTGTTCGCCCAGAGCAGTTGAGTACTTTAGTGGATTGTGTACTGCGCAACTTCAAGAAAAAACTGGCAAAAGACGAGGCGCCTTCGGAACGAGCGCTCGATGTTAAAGACAACGCCAGCGAGGAAGATATTTTTGACTGTCCGAATTGTCATAGATTTTTTGGAGAGCCAGTTACTATCCGCTGTGGACATACGTATTGTAAAAGATGTTTACAACATAATTTATTCTTAAAATGCAAGCGGTGTAGCGAACCGATAGCACTTGGAGGTAGGCCAATGGTGCTGAAAACGAATGTGATTCTATTTGGACTTTTGGAAAAGTGGTTTCCGAACGAAACGAAAAGGTCTAGAACTATTTGTGAAATTGAAAACTTGTCAACAAGCAGCGATTTCGAGGGGGCCATATCGCTAGCGACAGATTTGATTGAATCAGGTGAGTTTGGGGAGGAACATCTTGTGGATATACTACTTGTAAAAGCGTGAAACCAACGAGTAATTTTAATAATTCCCTGTTACTTTTTTGGCGTTAGTTTATTTTCGTGAAACAGGTGAGTTCCACTGACCAACGCTTAGGTGGCCGATTGTCATGTTTTGGACTGTAACAATAAGTTAAGTCCCTCCTCCGTGATGTAACCCCTCAAAAACCTTATCCTCAAACCCCCCTGTTACGAAATTTTGTAAGTTGGGCATGCGCACAAGCATTGGGTTTTATAAGGCAGGTCGTGACGCGGTGGAACGTTTTGTAATTACCGGTAGTAGCGGGGGTGTGAACTAAACCATAATATAACGTGTACAATTCCCACTTAAATATTCCCCAAAGTTCAAACATATTAATATACTGGTACATGCACTGTTTATAGGCCGGCTTTGATTGCTCAGCTTTAAGGTACTAATATATTTTACCTGGAAAATAAGTCTGAAAAAGGAATAGTTAAAATTAACAGATAATGGTGGCAATGCCCTCCAGCCGTTAAGGCCTACTCAAGCATTGTAATGCAATCTAGACAGTGTACTTGCTATTACATCAAGTTTTTGACTTTGCAAGTAAAGGCATACATATTTTCAGAATTGCTCTTTGAATTTATGTGCTTCTTTACTGTTAATTTCATTAGTTTTCACATTAGGTATTACACTATTCAAATTCCCTGAACATCAAATGTCAATAATTTTATGCCTACATTTGATCAATAAATGATGAAAAATAAAAGTTAATTTAGGATATCACAAATGATAAGTGTACACAATGCAGTAAACATCCTCATTGTTCTTACACCTGTGGAAACCTATCTTTGTGCAAGGAGGAACAGGAGGAGCACTGCCAGAGCCCTACAAAATTACCTAATTACTCCATGAGGGTCTGGCATCCTCTAGGTGGACCTGTCCTCACTGCCCAGTACCGTGCATCTTAATTGGCATTCGCCAGAGAACACCAGAATTCACCATTGGTGCCCCTTTCTCTTCACAGATGAGAGTAGGTTCACACTGAGCACGTGACAGACGTGAAAGAGTCTGTAGAGACGCCGTGGTGAATATTATGCTGCCTGCAACATCATCCGGCATGAACAGTTTGGCGGTGCGTCAGTGATGGTCTGGGGAGGCATGCCATTGGAGGGTTGCTTAGGCCTCCACGTGCTAGCCAGCAATACCCTGACTGCTGTTAAGTACTGGGATGAAATCCTCATCATTGTCATACCTTACGCTGGTGCAGTGGGCCCTAGGTTCCTCCTGGTGCAGGACAATGCCCGGCCTCATGTGGTCAGACTGTGTAGGCAATTCTTGGATGACAAAGGCATTGATACCATTGACTGGCCCTCACGTTCCCCAGACCTGAATCCAATTGAGAACCTCTGGGAAATTAATGCAAATTGGAACATCCTGTGATTTCAATTGTTCACTTTGATTATCGGTGGGATTTTTAATCCAGCCCTCAGTCAGTTGGTGATTTTGGTTTCCATCGAGCGTTACGTCATTTTGTTCTCAACCAATTGCATAATGTATAGTGAAGATTTCTTTGGATGTGCAGTGTTCAAGGTTAGATTCCAAATAGGGTCATACAGGACAATGTGTTAACTCACTGTTGTTAAAATGAACATTTTGTTCTGTGGAACATTTTATCTGTGTACATTCTTGTACCGTGGCTTTCAACCAGGATGTAGTATTCAGGATTGAATTTAAAACATACTTTATATGACTTATCTGGTTACACAATGGTTAAATATAAATGTTGATGTTAATACTTCAGACATTCTTTACATTGTTACATAATGTAGTTTTCAAAATACGTACTAGACAAACCTGCTTAAAATCCCTAGGTATGCTAAACAGTTTAGTGAGTTTCTAAAAAGAACTGTTCGATAATGAGTGTAATAGTTGAATATAGTGATGGCCAAACAAGGTTTCATTAGCATTATTTTACCATTGGGATATTATGCTGGCAGCACTCAGATTTTCTTTATCACAATAAAAGCCATCATTGAAATTTATAAAAAATCAGTCAATCAAATATGGCAACTTTGCATACAGGACCAAACCTGTCCTGACGTCACAGAGATGCTTAACATCGGAAATCAAGTGGATCTTAGGTTGTTTTTTTTTTTACACCCAAGCATATCAAAATATTTTAGTAAAACGTAATAAACCCTAACCTACATTCAATCCACATTTTTCAGATTACTTCCAGTAGCCTAGAATTGCAGATTCTTTAAAGTTCAGATGATTACTGGTGAAAAGACAATCAGATTAGCGCATGAACTGTCTCCAAAAACATTATTCAAAATACAGTATAAAAAATATAAGCATCTATGAGGATTGGTTACACTGGCTGCCCAGTTGAGATTTCTCCACTAATATTTTTTTCTGCCAAACACACCAGATCAAAGAATAAGCATTTTTGAAATTGGTGTTGTTGGAAAATGTAAATTTTTATTAACAAGTGTCTATTCGTCCTTTCCTCGTTCCGTCTAGATCCTGTGGATGAGGCGGTGCGGTGGTTGCGGGTGGAAGCCTACAACAGGCTCCGGCAGTACCAGCTGGCCCTGGAAGATGCCGAACTCTGTCTTAGCTTGAACCACTCTGCAGAGGTAGGTCACTTTTTTTTTTAAACAAGTGTTTTTTTTTACTTAACTGTACATTAAATGGAAAAAAAATGTTTGTGTCAGATTTCTTGAAAATGTATTTTTGTTGGAAAAGCACTTTCAGTTTAAAAGCCAGACCTATATATTTGTTAGTAATATAATTATTAAACATAATCATTAAAACAGAGACAATAAAAAATTTATGAATTGGGCATGATTGGTTTGTTTTTAAGTTTAAGTATAAGAACTACACATTGGCAAAATGGAAAAGATTCCCCAAAATATGCTTTAAATCAAAATGTTCTCTCAGCTCCATGGTGAAATGTTGAGTCGCAGGAAAGAGAACTCTCTAAAGTGTTATCCCCTGTCCTTACTGGGCCGCCCTGTGGTGTTTTGACATAGTAAACTAGAAACCACTAGCTCAGGTTAAATCATCAGCGATTTACTACGCCATGCGATGCGTCACGGAGAGTGGAGTGGAGGCTGACTCTGATTAGAGGCTCAGCCAGGAGTTCATACATTTAAATGGGTTAGCCAGTCTAAGTGGGTAAGACTGAATGGGTTACCTGGCACTCTACAAAAAGAACCGGTAGACCTTATTTTAGAACATCTTGGTGCTATAAACAGTTTTTAACAAGGTGCCGTCACTGCTGACCGATCGCATCCGAAATAGTAGCCTGCCTGATGATACGTCACTGCGTGATCCACAACAGCGGGGGATGTCAGCGCTTCTCCACTGGCTGTCTGAAAAGCCTTTAAGAGCAGCAGCACTCTTAAGGCACAATTTGGGTCAGATGTGGCTTTGAGGATGAGAATCGAAGAGTTGGAGGAATCAAAATGATTGGGGTTCGAATAAATATGAAGACACTAGCTTGTAGCCACAAGGCATATATTACATGAATTGTTTTCCATAAACTGCTGATTCAGTTGGGGACGTGTATATAAAAAAATCAAGGCCAATCTGTCAGTCCTGTCCTAGGCTGCGCTTGCAAAGGTGGTTGAATTCTAATCTTTGTCCACTGTCCTGTCTTTCAACCAGATGGATCAGATGTTTCTTTTTCTTTCCCTTCCTCTTTTGCGGCCTCTGTCATTCAGATGCCATGTAGTTTTCTAACCAAAACGCAAATCTTATCTTATCTCCTCCGCAGAACAAACACAGTATTTGTCCAGCTGAAATTCAGTAATGTACCCAAGTTTTTCTCTGACAGTTAGTCCACTGTTTGTAACGTCTACCCCCTTGTCCATCACCCTCCCAGGGTCTCTACTGGAAAGCCAAGGTGCTCCAGGAAATGGGCGAGACGGACGACTCACTGCAGGTGTTCCTTCACTGTCTGGCCGTGAACGAGGACTTCATCCTGGCCAAACGGGAGGTGGAAATGGTGAGACAATGACGAAGACGAAGACATGGAGGGAGTTGGGAGCAAAAGCAATTGTTTTATTTTTTTACACCTACGCTTTATACCCAAAAGTATGTTGACAACCCTACTTATTGAGTTCTGGTGTTTCAGGTCCACACCCATTGCTAACGGGTGTATATAGTCCAGCACATAGCAATGTAATCTCAGTAGACAAACATTGGCAGTACAATGGGTCGTGCTAAAGAGCTCCGTCAAAACAGCCCATCCATGAAGTGATAGATCACGCAAACTCACAGAGCGGGGCCGCCGTGTGCCGAAACATGTAGCGCGCAAAAATCGCCTATCATCTGCTGCATCACTCGCCTCAAAGTTCCAAACCGCCTCTGGAAGCGACATCAGCACACGAACTGTGCATCGGGAACTTCATGAAATGGGTTTACATGGCCGAGCTGCTGTATGCAAGCATCAATATGTGCAATGACAAGCATCGGCTGGAGTGGTGTAAATTATGCCAACACTGGACTCAGGAGCAGTGGAAACATGCTCTCTGGAGTCATGAATCATCTGGCAGTCGGATGGTTGAATCTAGATGTGGCGGATGCCAGGAGAACGCTACTTATCCGGAATGCATAGTGCCTGCTGTAAAGTTTGGTGGAGGAGGGATAATGGTCTGGGGGCTGTGTTTCAACATCTAGTCCAACATCAGTGCTTGACCTCACAAATAGCTGAATGGGTGACCATTTCCCACAGACACTCCAAAGTCTTGTGGAAATCCTTTGCAGAAGAGTAGCGGCTGTTCTAGCTGCAAAGGGAGAGCCAACTCCATTTTAATGCCCACTGTCTTGGAATGGGATGTCCAACAAGTTCATAGGTGTGATGTTGGGCGTCCACATACCTTCGGCCATGTAGTGTATTTTACCAGTTAACTTAGTACATTTACAGCAACAACCTATGAATTAGGGTAAACTGTCTTGCTATGGGACAGAACCACAGATTTTCACCCTTGAACTAATATGCTTCTGCCCCCCAAAGCCCTTTAGCTCCGTAGTCTATTTCTTTTAATGAGAAGCCAGGTATTATCTTATTTCAAGCTTGCATTTACTGGCACTGATTTGTTTAGCATCCATGAAAGGGAACACTGTGCGCCTAGTGATGGCTAGCTAGCCACGTAATTATCCTTAGCACCGACTTAATGGAATCAAGCCCTTGGGTTGTGGTGTGAGAAAAGCAACACATTAGCATGACAGCAGACTTGTTGACGGAGTCACATAAATAATAGAGAAGAGAGGCTGAGAGGAATCCGCTTATTGGAAGTCGATCTGGATAAGAGCATCTGCTAAATGACTCAAATGTAAAAAATAAAGAAGATCCAAGGCCTGTGTGCATGAGACATTGTGTGTTCTGCTTCCATGACAAATCATGTATCAGATTGTGTAGAGAAAGGTCAGAGAGCAGAATGCCCTTTTCTTGTTTTTGGCCGACGCTGTTGAATAATTGGTGGAATTGGTGGCAAGGCCTCCATTTTGCTACTCCTTTTAGTAATAATTTGTTTCCGTTTCCTACCACTAATCAACCCCGTAATCAATTTGGTCAAAGTATTTGGTAACTTTCCGGTTTTTGTTACAATGAATGCCTATGATGTAGGATTTCGGTAATAATGAGGTGATTGTGCTCTAGTCACTAAACACCATATCGTGTCTCAGTAAATTCCACATTATTAGCGGGCAGAAAAATGAAGCATTGAAATCATGTTTTCATCTCTCGTCATAACACTAAATGCTATGTTACGTTCTCAGTTACAGTCTATAATAAAATTACCAAAGTCGGCTCACCAGCGGGTCAACCCTTGTGACTCTCCCATTCCGTAATGACATTAGACCCGCTGACTCAGATGCATCCTCAGCGGTGCCCTACTCTTTATTGGCCCTGGTAAAAAGTATTGCACTAAATAGGGAATATGGTGGTATTTGGGACACTACCAAATTACTGTGATGAAACGGTTGCATAAGTTAGCAAACTTGTCTCGAGGCTATTGCGCATGTAAGCCTGGCACAACAACTATTCCAAGTTGGCCTTTGTGGGAGTGAAGGTATCATTCTATGAGTGACCTTAATAAGGGAATAATTTAGTTAAAAAAAATATACATTTGCTAATCAAAATTCAGCGAAGGGTGGCCTGAAATTGATCAGTAACAAACATCCAATTTAGCCATTAAGTTATATAAAGCAACCGAAGCTTGCACCCCCTGCAGCCTACAACACCAATGTTAGCTAGTGTAATACCATTTTATTTTTCACAACAAACTCGTTTTTATTGAAAGTCTGGGGAGTAAGACTGCTCAACAGTCCACGTGGCTGAAGTTGTTGTGCGATATGATTGGTTGATTAGGCGTTTATGCTGATGCTTGTTTTGTGCCAGGGATTTTTCAGTGAGGTCAAGTTTGACAGATTGTTTTCCATGAACGATGTGGAATGTGGTCTGAACGTAATCATAGACAGGGTTCCCAAGTGTGTGTCAAATGTTGTTCTCATAGAGTGACAAAATAGGCCTATGAAATTCAATATACAGCTTAATTTTTTCCATAGCTGTATGTGCAGTCTTGACATTTAGGAAAAGCGATGTTTGGTTTGGCGCGTGCCAGCCTTTACACCTCAGGAAGGTTATTGTCTGAAACTTTCATGGTTAGATTGAATAGATCGAGGTGTGTAAGATTGGCTCTGTGTGATGTTTGTGTGGACAGTATTTAAAGGGTTGTGTGTCACCTAAGTGGGTAGATCAGTTTGATAGTACTGGTTCAGACCTAGTTGAAATCCCCTTTCTTTTGATGCTGGATGGACCCCAGGTCTGCAATTAGAAAAACACCCATATTGTGTAAAGTGGAGTGGATGAGGGTTATCTTTATATTAATTGTAACATGACCTGCTTGGTCGTTGGTATAATAAAGGATGTAATGGACACAGAGAGACAAGATGAAATCCTAACCCAGAACACCGAAAGCCCCACGAGAAAGTGGTGAATAACATTGATTTATAAGATGAATCCCAGGAGAAAGAAGTAACACAGAAAGGGCAACAAACACGTGAACTGAATGTATTGTTTGTCATGTATGTACCGTTGACCATTTCCGGGGATTTTTCTTCTGATTGCAAATTGTCCAATTGCTAATTGAATTGCGTTCCACAGATACTGCACGACCTGCTGTCTCCATCCGGTGAGAACCTGAAAGTGGGCCTGAGGGAAACGGCGCACATCACCTCACCACACCTACGCAGTAAAATGCCAGCAACAGACTCCCAGGCCAAAGCCCGGCATCCCGCCCTGAACCAGGCCCATGCACGCATCGCCTCGCCCCATCCTGCCAAGGACACCCAGCACGCGGTACGAACTGGACTGATGTGGTTCGGGGGAGGGAAATGTCGCTCACGATTCTTGTCTCACTCCCAGCTCACGCGCCTAGTCACAAAATTTGGACAACGCCTAGCTCTAATGAATTGTCTCTTATTTTTCCCTGTCTATTTCAACATCCTTTCACCTCTTTCTCCATTTCCCTTCCTTTTCTTGTTCCTTGCCTCTCTGTCTTAACTCTCTCTTTGACCCCAAAAAAAGAATAAAAACTCTTTATATCCCCAGAATTCGGGTGGTTCTGAGAATCTGGAGCATTCGGGACTCAGCCGCACCCGCTCGCTGCGAGGGAACGGAGTGGACCGAGGTCTGGCTGTTGTGTCGGAGGGTCTGAAACGTGTGTGTTCCGCGCCCCAACTGGGGGACCAGGAGAAAGGCACGCTGCTGAAGAGAAAGCTGTCGACATCCGAGGGCGGACCGCACGTCGTCTACAGCCATGGGAGCAAGCACAAGAAACAAGGAGGTGAGTCCGAACCCGAACTGCCGCTAGCACACTAGCCCTGGTCCAAGGCGTTATGTCAGCCACTAATGCTTGTAAAGCAAGTAGCGCTATGCGATTTGGCAAATTTTTCGCTAAGTGCTAAGCGATTTGGCTAATAATTATTATGTAACGCTTTTTTGTGACCTCAATGAGACTGATTTCTAAGAAGAATTTAAATACGGCATGGGAATGGGCAAACCGAAACGAATGCCCTGAAACTAAAAACACAGGAAATCGTAAAACCTTTTTTTATAATCCAGTGGATTGCGCGTTTGCCTGAGCTGTGCGCGCCTATCCGCATACACTGGAGTAAAACGCCTGGCGTTCTCTTGCCGCCCCGCTCCGTAGCAGCAGGTGGTTGGGTGAGACGCGGGCCCTCGGCCCGGGGCCACAGAGAGGTTCCCAGGGATCTGCTGGACCCCAACGACCTGGAATGTTCCCTCTGCATGAGGTTGTTCTACGAGCCGGTGACGACGCCGTGCGGCCACGCCTTCTGTAAGAGCTGCTTGGAGCGCTGTCTCGACCACACGCCCCAGTGCCCTCTCTGCAAGGAGAGCCTCAAAGAGGTAGACACCACCGCCAAGTGCTTTTCTTGGTCCTAAAATGTGTGCACTAATTTGGGAATATAGAGAACGATTTGCAGTGCAGACTGAAACACTTAGCTTGGGCAACACCTTAAATGTTCTAAAAAATAAGGCCTAATCTTTCTTTTTCTTCCCCCTTTCTTTTCCCTCCTTCATTCCTCCTAGTATCTAGCAACCCGGAAGTACATGGTGACCTCTGTGCTGGACAGAGTGATAAAGCAGTACCTGTCTAAAGAGCATTTGGAGCGACAACTGGAGGAGACCCAAGAGCTCTCAGAGTGAGTTCTCCGCCTAACATGGAATGAACCTAGAATGTCTCTTCAAATCAATGGAGCAAATATCATAGAAGACTCATCGGAGGATGTTTTTTGCGCCGACTGTTAGGTTGGAATTGAATGAAATCTAAATCAAACCTGAGTGACTGCGTGTTGGCTAACCCTTTCCTCCCGTCCTCCCCCAGTCTGATGAAGAACGTGCCCATCTTCGTGTGTACCATGGCCTACCCGACCGTGCCTTGCCCCCTGCACGTCTTCGAGCCGCGCTACCGCCTCATGATCCGCCGCTGCATGGAGACGGGCATGCGCCAGTTCGGGATGTGTATCAACGACGCCCAGAAAGGGTAGGCAGACTACACGGTTCTGCCATTTCACTCACACAGAATATAAGGTACCTGTAGGGCAGTCACCATTGCGACGTTTTAGTTGACGATTAATTGTCACACAGATAATTGCGGTTAACAGTTTTAAGAATCTGAGAATTCGGCCCCTCCAAATAATTGCTTCAGATGGCTTAAAACCAAAATGCACCCAGAGCGTAGCAGTTGTGTTCGGCTTTGGAACCACCGCTAAATCCAAGCTGTTAACGATTTCTTTACACAAAATGTAACTGCAAAGCTACGACAATAGAATGTTCCTGTGCATAGGAACAACTCACCTCCTCGCTCTGCTGCACATATTATTATAGGGTAGTCATTTGAAATAGCTCATTCTAAAGATTTTATGTACAGTAGGCCTTCCTAACAGAGCAAAAAAAATATTGAATTAATCAATTGATTAATTCAGTTAAACATGTACAAGGATGATTCATTTTATTTTCCAACGTAGGCCTAAATACGCAATTGGACAACATTTCTATATATGCATTTTAATGCACATTATCTAATAAAACATATGGATGGAAATGACAGAATTCTACGTACAATATTAATAGAAATATTTCACACGCTGGTGTATTGTTTTCTTTTGTCGGTCAGAGGTGATAAGACAAAGAGGTGACTGAAACCCTGTTGGCCTGTAAACTAATAATGCAGTGAAATTACGTAACATTGCATTGCAAAATAATTCTAAACTGGGTTTAAACATACTGAAATTGAGAAGCAAATAAATTTCAGTGAATTATCCGCGCCTATAACTTTCCGCAGAGCAGTCAAACACCCTGCTGCACCCCTGGGCCAGACATCCTAACCGATTGAAACTGACCATTCGCGTTGTATTTGAGACATTTCTAACATTGGTGTAAAACTCGCTTTTACTCCAAAACATATGATTTTGGAATCTAAATGTAGTGCAAAAAGATTGTTTTCATAAAAATAATTGTGATCTGGCTCAAATATTCGCTCTCAGGCAATTCCATAACAATTGCGACAGCCCTAGTTACCCTGGTATGAGCACACGCTCCCTCAAATCTGTGAGAATGAAGAAACGATAGCGACGGGAGACCGGGGCCACACGCGCGACGTGACCTCGGCGGCGTCGCCACAGAACGAACAACGTTAGCGTTGTGAACTAAAACGTGAGCATTCCCGTCCAGGTTTGTGGACTACGGCTGCATGCTGATCATCCGGAGCGTCCACTTCCTCCCAGACGGGCGTTCCGTGGTGGACACCATCGGGGGGAAGAGGTTCCGGGTGCTAACCCGCGGAATGAGGGACGGCTACTCCATCGCCGACATCGAGTATCTGGAGGATACCAGGGTAGGAAGACATTATCTCTCTGGATGATCACATATCTGCACATACATGACAGGATACGGTTTCGATGGACCCATTTTGGCTCAACAGTGCCACTTTTACAACTAGTGGTCCAAAGTAACATATCGGCTGTTTTTGCAGGTGAGAGACGGCCAGGAGCTGACCCAGCTGGAGCAGCTTCACGACGCCGTGTACGAGCAGGCGCGCACCTGGTTCCAGAACCTCAAGAACCGCTTCCGCAATCAGATCCTGCAGCATTTTGGCCCCATGCCCGAGAGAGAGCCTGACATCCAGGTAAGCGCTTAAACACGAGCCACATCCCCACAGCACAGCATTCCTTTAGTTTAATAGTGCAGCCCTCAGCGAAACGTTACAGCGAGTGTTCGGGTAGGCCTTGTCTCAGGCAGCTTTTTTCCGTTTGGTTGCTAATTGGAAAAGACCCACAGGAAGTATCTCGGCTAATGCTGTGTTAGAGATCTGTGTGGCATGTTGCCCTACTGATCAAAAAGAGAGCATTCTGGGTGACTAAGTGTTAGCTAATCCTGTGGAGATAACCGCTACATCACAGGGGTGTCCTTAATACAACCCTGCCTTCCAACCTTTCAACCTTTCCTCTAAATAAAATGAATACGCTCATGCCTACTCACAGCCTGACAACAGGAAAATCCCTGTCTATTGGACCCCTTGCATTGTTCATGGGGTATTTGGAACAGCGCAGTTGCATACTTAGGATAACGTGCTTAGGTCGCTATATATGGAGATCTGGGGATGCACTGATAAATGACGGAGTGTTGGTGCCTGGGGGATGAACCGTAATCAAAACTAGCTTTAATTTCCGTCGTTTTTTTTCTCTACGCATTCTGTTTGCAAACATTCTTAATTTCCCATTCTTCTAAAAAGCACGCGCCGAATCCTTAGGCGTGTATGAGCGTCTGTTAATATATCCGGGATGAAACGAGGATTACTAAACAACAGGCACCTCCGACACGCCGTCTCCCAATGAGCGGCTGATTAGTTTCTAGAGGCTTTGGATTATAGCTAATTCACCGCGTCAGCCGTTTCCAGAGTTCTTTGGGTCAGTTATGTAATGAGGTTGTTAAGCGTCAGTTTGCAGATTAGAAGCGTCGTAAGTAATACATGTCAATCGTTGGGACCGTTGCTGTCTCCAGGTTTACGTCTAGCCAGTGAAACGGAAAGGTACAGTTTAAACCTGTCCAATCAGGAGAAAGAATAAACAGCGGTCACAGCTAACCGACGTTTAAAGACACAACCTTTTTGATTGGACTGTGGTTTCAGGACGTTCATGGTGTCTGGATCTTCCCACTAACCCCCCCCCTCTCTTTCCAGGCGACTGCCGACGGGCCGGCATGCTGCTGGTGGCTCTTGGCCGTGCTGCCCATCGACCCCCGCTACCAGCTGTCAGTGCTCTCCATGACCTCGCTCCGGGAGCGCCTGGTCAAGATCCAGCACATCCTCTCCTACCTGCAGAGCATCCCCAGCGAGTAGAAGTCAAGCTTCCAACCCAGAGATGGCTCAAGGACCTAACCGAGGGGGAAAACTTTGTTCGAAGCCTGGACATCGCATTTTTTTTTCTTTTTTCTTTTTATGTAATCAAGGAAAACACTGATGGATGATCCAGACCAGTAACCCGGTTACAGGATGGATTCGCGGATTAACCGCGTTGAAACTGAACACTGAGAACGCTTCAACGGCGCCCGCTCCAGAACGCGCACCACACTGGCGCTGACACAGGGCTGAGATCTCCTACCGCCTTCGGTGTCCACCCGGCGATACCGACTACCTCCTCCCCGTGATCCAGAACCTTCCCGCCCTGGCCTCCTGCGACCCGGTAGACCTGACCAGGCTCCCCACTGTTGCCGAGAGACCAATGATCCGTTTGTTATTTATCCACGTGAGATGTCTCTGCGTGACACCTGGATTGGGGAAACCTCAACTAGACCTCTGGCCGAGAAGCGCACAACACCCCCACACACACAAGCGATAATGCCAAGCCGCAAGGTCACTGCTGCACACTCCAGTTAGGCTACATCTGCGAGAAGCTAGCGAGAGAGATTCTGAGATTGTGTTTTTTTTTTTTCTTGATGTGTCTCTCTTTGTCCGCCTCTCTCTTACTCTACCCGGACGTTGTTGTAGCAACTGTGGCCATCTTGTCTCTTTTGATTTTGCGAAGGGCTGAAATACATGGCTTATCTCTCTCTCTTTGTGTGCGCATGGTAAAAACAGGAAAGGCAGAACTCAACCTCACAATGAGCCTGGAGCCACCCTGTAAGTAGAGAGAGGAAAATGGATTGATGACGATTGTCCCATCCAGCCACCTTAAAATGAATTTACTAACTGTAATTCTCTCTGGAAAAGGGAGCCTGTGCAATGACTCAAATGCTAACGTGGAATAAATCAGATTTCTGCCGAGGCCGGATGACGGCGGGGTGGGTGGTGCGGATGAGGGTACGGGCAGGCTGCTCCTGTGAAAAACAGGGGCTGACACTGTTTCAGATGAATTGCACATTGGTTAGTGGTAACCAGTGAAGGGATTGGCTTCTACAGTTGTTTGTGTACACCACAAGCCCAAGAAGTAGGAACGTGTCGTTCTAACAACACTGAAAACAAGAGGTGTGAATCTTACTTCTCTCTGGTAATTTTCCATGTCTAGCAAATGGACAACTTCCTTCATCCCTGCCACCTGGTGGCAGTGCAGGACCCTTGTGAAAGAGAGAGGTTTCCTTTTCTTCCATTTGCTTTCTTCTTTCTTCCAAACCATCAGAAAGAAAACCCTCGCGGTGGCCGTTTGGCCCTGTCTGTAGTGTCGATACAGTTGTGGAATGGTGGCGTAAAGAAGCCCACAGCAGCTGTGCTCTAACTTTTTTCCTCAGCTGAAAGAAAGGCACTTAAAATAATCTAAACTTCCAAAATAAGTTACTTAGTGGTTTTGGTGTCGTTTCTCTGGTCTGTAACATTTTGAACCCCTGAGGCATAGGAAGTGTGTTGATATTGTAGTGGGGATGTTTCCCATTCCAGGTTATTGACTCCCGAGAGAAACAAGCCAAAAGTTCCAACTTCCTGTTTATATCTGTTGTCAACGGAATTTTGAAGGACCGATGTAACTATATAATTTGACTGCCGGGGAACATGCAATATTTTGACATTTTTTCATTAAAAAGGACAAATATTAGGTGGATGTTTCCAGTGGGGCTAGTTTTTGCGGACTAACTTTTGCCTTATGCCATTTAAGCATTTTACTATGAACTGTGCATTGGATTGATTAGCATTCCTTTTGTCATAGTCATTTGTGTAAATTCTTCCATTTCCTTGGGTCACCTAATGGCTCGAATCATTCACAGTGTGTACAAAGTATGTAAATCCACACCTCTGTTTTGTGTAAATGATTTGTAAAAAAATATATATACATACAACCTTTTTTATTGTTTTTGAAGCAGCTTTTGCTTTTTGCTTTAATGTTTAAGTTATACATTTTCAACAATAAATGCACATTTTTTCAGCCTCTGGCCTCAATAAGTCTTATTTGCTGAACTGTATTCCATTGTTATTCTTCAGGATTTAGGCCATTAATTCTTGGAACTTTCAGTACTATGTATTCTATTGGTTGTTCAGAAGGCTTCCACAAGGTGGTGACCAAGACCCACCAACCTCATATTATATTTGCCAAACACTAGTTTCATGAGTCACCTTTTGCCCTCTGATGCATTTATTAAATAGGATGTATTGTGAGAAAAATGGGTTGAATCTACATTTTACAATCGTACTTATTGGGAATCAATTGCAACACCCAAATCTAAGTCTACACCACAAAAAGCATTTAGATCTGGATGAAATAAACAGTTAATATAGAAAATAGAAACAACGCAAACCCTGTAATGACAAAGAAGGATGGATGATGTTCCTTTTTGGTTTGGTTATCTGGATCCCATCCACACCTTGTTTGTGATTTTTGGCTTGACAGCTGAGGCGGGCTACCTTGATGACAGCATCATGACAAACTCTGTAGGGGGGGGAGGACAGAGACAGAGCAGATGCACTAGTGATTAGAACCACAGGGGCCCCAGATATCACAGGGAACGAGATAAGCCCCAACCCAATGCTATATCCGCCCTCATTAAAATGCATCAGAGACCAATAGCATTCACCCTGGTGAGATAATAGTGACATGTCATTCCCATTCTGAACTGCAGTTAATAAAAATTAAAAAAAAGAGCTAGGAGGTGATTGGTTTGCTGGTGCTTAGAACAGTGCCTTCACGGGGGTGTAGGCGTGAGGATGGGACCATTTTAGTTTTGAGGGTGACCCTCTATTTCACAGTCCTATTGTAGTACCTAGAAACACGGTACGGAGTAGCCCACCTTCCATTAAAAAAAAAAGAAAAAGCCATTTGTTAGTGAAAACCTGGTACATAGTGTGGCGGTTTAAGAAAGAAAAGGTTAGCTCTATTTCAAATTCAGCATCAACCCAATGACTGTTCGCCAGCTCGCCTATTTTCACAAAAATTCTCAGAATCAAGCAGCTAACGGAGTGTCACCG
Organism: Esox lucius; assembly: GCF_011004845.1. NCBI lineage: Eukaryota > Metazoa > Chordata > Actinopteri > Esociformes > Esocidae > Esox > Esox lucius. The sequence continues at coordinate 6,726,679 of NC_047593.1, forward strand.
ATTTCGCGGAAGCCACCGGAAACCCTCGGCGGTTGTCGCGCATGTCAATCAAACACCTGTCGATTCACCTGTAAATCACCATGTGGTTTCAGCCACTAGTTATGCAGCTATTGGTGCTCCAATTCATCATTCTGGTCCTACGAGTATTTGAATTTTTTTTATCTACGTATATATGTGTTTTAACACGTTGTTCTCCCCTTCCAATATTCAATCACGATTAGGGTATGGCCTTGCCTCGTAGAAACAACTGCACAGCAGGTGCGAGATAATTGAAGATCAGAAAGAAGCACACCTCTTATCAAACTGCTTGCTCAACCAGAAAGATGTCGCTGGCACACTTGCTTGGGGTGAACGCTTCCCATGCCAACAAACACGACTGACATCACTGGGGCCTGATTTAAGAACACAACCAGACAACTCTCTGCTAGAAAATCAATCACTGTCGGTACGCCGCGAACAGTTTTCGAACACATGGCGGCAATGACATGGAGTAGCCCACAGCAACACTCGGATCCAGCCTGGGTTAGTTCTGGAATGATACATTTAAAAAAAAAAAAAACAACGATTGACTGCAATGGACTAAATGGCACGCTATTCACTACAGTTGGCGCTCAAGGCCAATGACTTATTGGGGGATGGCTGGAGGGCTCAGTATTATTTGTTAGAGGTAGGCCAGTTGTGTCGTCCCAGGAAGCGTTTACAGCGAGTAGGCCAACAGCTTATTGATCCCCAGCTAACACGGACATGTTTAAAAATGATAATTGATTCAGCGGGCATGTACCCTACTGAGTGACTTGACACGAAAAAGACGTCCATTGTAACCTACGGTTATTGCTATGTGCCCATGCCAGTGCGTGTGTGCTCTGTCAAAAGTCCACAAGCTGCCCGAAAGTGTACGTTCCATGTGTGGCTGAGCGCCCCGCGCAGTGGTTACAGGTTGGGTATCGGTTGCATTAATCCACTACCCATTGCATTGGGTTATATCCACATTCATTTCCCTCTCCTCCCGTACTCCGTTTCCTAGGTCCTACCTCCTGTGTGTTCTCATATCCCCCACTCCTACCACATCCCATAATTTCCTCCTCTACCTCTTTCTTTCAACCATTGTCTTCTTGGCCATCTCACTCCCCAAGTTATGGTTTTCAGTGGAAACGGGAAGCGGGAGCATGTGACTTCATTAGCTTTTGAACTTGCTGGTGAACATTTTAATTAAAGGAATAAATGAGTAAAGGAGTGGAGGAAAATAACTGTCGGTTCTTCCATACAGGTGTACAGCAAGACCGGATTAACCAGTTAACATCCTGTCATGCTCTGATCCATGTATAAAAATACTGAACAGGCCCAGTTACAATTGATTTATGGATGATGATGGCCAGAGGGAAGATCTAAGTGTTACAGCACTCTCCACCACCATCACCAAAAAAACAAATGAGGGAATATCTTTTGGAAGAATGGTAGTAGAAGAATCGATGCCAATCTCACTGAGACACTGTTGGTTTTTCCTTTGGGTTAAGGGACCCTTGATATTTCCTCTTCCCGCCTCCTCCATTCCTAACCCAAAGAATATCCCCCGCCCCTACCCTCATCCCCTTCCTGTCCTTCAACTAATCCCCCCCATCTCACCGTCAAAGTCAATGTTCCCGTCCTTGTTGAGGTCAATGTCCTGGAGGATCTCCTCGAGCTCGCCCTTCTTCAGCTTCTCGCCCAGCAGGGCCTTCATGCTCTCCTTCAGCTCCTCCAGGGTAATGCGGCCATCTCCGTTGCTGTCAAACTGGGCGAAGGGGGAGGAGGTGAGGGTGTGGAGACGGTGATGAACAGACAGGTGGACAGACAGACAAATTAGAACTTGGTGAAACTCCTAATGGATTTTGATACGCTTGATTTCCCTGTGCAGCCGAAACCATGGAATAATGAAAAATCTATTTTAAAAATAAACATGTACTCGACACAAATTTAAACCCGACTCGAAGGCTCACAGACCACGAAGGGAGTCCTAACTAGCTCCATAGCATTAAACTTCTTGACCTTGCGGTGGGGACTGTTCATGCACTTTGTCATTTTGTCATGTGGTACAGATGCAACATTTATCAAGTCAGGATTCCTCCCTGAGCAAGACGACAATGACAGAAGGGACTGGTGGTACGGCAGTCGAAGAGACTGGTAAAAGAGGCGGGAGAGGGTATAAAGAACCTGCTGGTAGTCAACAGGCCGAATGGCTGGCGGAGGACTGGGCTGTGAGTGAACAATCACAGTGGATTTAATTGGTTGGTTTTGCCACTGATCAATACCAAAAAAGGCCATATTGTCATAGGGAAAACCAATTTTCAAAATGAAATACAAGTATAAAACAAAATAATTGATTGCATGAGTATGACACACCTGAATGAGCTGTGGTGCAACCGATTCTCTTTAGAAGTCCGGCTGCTAATTGAATGGATGTGACCTGTTTGCAATCAAGGTGGTTCACATGACTTCAGGTTAATTAAATACACCTGTCACACATTTGATTTGAACAGTCCTAACAAAAACAACATAATGAAGATGAAGGAACATTCAGAGAAAATGAAAAATCTGGCTCTTCTACTCATTTGGGTAAGACATAAGAACATTTCCAAGGCACTGAATATCAGAAGCAGCACAGTGAAGTCCATTATTATGAAATGGGGAGAATATGGCAAAACTCAATCTGCCTAGAACATTTTGTCAATTTTTGAGGCCAGAGGGGCGCTATTCAGGGAGCCCATCAACAGGCCAATGGAAACTCTATAGGAGTAACAGTCTTCCATGGGTGATCTGCTAGACACTGTGCATACTGCAAGCAAGGTGGCCTTTATGGGAGATTGCCAAAATCACATCAAATCTAGAGTTCTCCAGAAAGCATGTGGAAAAGTATGAGTTCAAGTGGATATTCTAGGATCTGATGGTCCTAAAATTGAGGATTTTGGCCTCAGTGCTAATCACAATGTTTGATGCCATCCTAACGCTGCATTCTATCCTGCAAGCACCATTCCTTCCATGAAGCATGGTGGTGGCAGCGTCATGCTATGTGAATGCTCTGTTCATCAGGGCCTAGAAAATGGTTTGAAGATTGAGTGTAAAATGGACGCAGCAAAGTACATCAGGACAATGAACCCAGACATGCATCCAAAGCTACATTGGAGTGACTTCAAAACTAAAAGATCAATGCCCTGGAAGATGCCCAGTCAAAGCCTGGACTTCAATCCAATTCAGAATATGTGGACAGAATTGAAAATTGGCGTTCACCAAAGGTCCCTGTCCAACCTGAGAGACATTGAGCTATTGTACAAAGGATGGGCAAGAATTGTAGAGACATATTCAAATAGACTCATGGTTGTAATTGCTGCCAAATGTGCCTTCACCAAATATTGACTGAATGGGGTAATGAATACTTATGCAATCAATAATTTTTTAGAACTATTTTGCACTGTTGACATTTTTGAAGTATTTGTGTTGAGCAGTGGCAAAAACTTTATAACTAAATCCATTTGGATTTCATGATGTAAGTCCAAGGAGGGTGAATACTTTGGAGAGCCACTATATATTTCAGGCTACTGGTTTTACATGATGCTGTCTGAGCATGTTTCAAACGGAAACTGTCACTTGGGACAGTTCCATGTTCAAATCTGTGAATTAAGGAACATTATGTGGAATTTTAATAATGATATCAATATATTTTTTGACGCTTGGATGGTATATTTCAATAATACATTCTATCATTGTTGTTTATTCATTTATTCTCCTTTAGAACAGTGTAGGCCAACACACATCTATGTATGCAGTGATCTTTCTTACCAGCTGCCTGCAGAAATTTTTAAGAGCTCTGTCCCTTCAAAATATTCTGCACAAGTTAATCTCAAGTAGACTATTCATCTGGCAGATGGCGACCCTAATAACTTATTAGGATAATTCTGACAGTTTTTAGAATTTAAGGGATTACAGCTACTAATATTAGTTAACTCATCCTCCAAGCTAATTGGTGCATGTGTGATAAAAATTTCAAATTTTGTAACTAACTCAAAGGTAGGTGAAATGAACAGGACTACAAATATTAGTTTTTCTATGTTTTATTGTATTTATGAACTGTCACTCTGTTTCACCATGGGCAGACTAGAGAACAAAGTGTCGGAAAACAGGCAAAGAAGTGTGATACAGGCCAACAAAGTCCCTCTACACACAGTAGGCCCATTTTCCATGTAATAATTTATCAACAGAGATCACCACTTGCCACTTCTTTCTCCAATGTACGCTTTGTAGTGTCCAAGGTTGTCAGGTAGCCTAGCAGTTAATAGCATTTGATCAGTAAACCAAAGGACGCTGTTTCAATTCCCGGAGCCAGCAGGTTGAAAATTCTGCTCTTGAGCGACACACACCATGTAAAATATAAGCAACCACCTCATTATTACTCAAGTGTCCTACTCTCACCTGCCTGAAAGCACTTCGTAGTTCCTTCATCCCCATCATGTGAGCCGTCTCGGCCAGCATTCTAGGGCCCATCAGCTCACCACAGAAGTCATCAAAGTCCACGTGACCGCCCCCTGCCGAGAAAGGAACATCAGACTCTTGCATGCACACACATACACACACACACGCACAGACAGGCCCCCACACACATATACACACACACGCACACATACACACGCGCACACACACACACACATACACACACACACACACACACACACGCACACATACACACAAGCACACACAAGAGCCCTTGCACCTGCCTAAGCGGGGAGATCAATCAAATGTTCCCAACCTCAAAAACAGACATTAGTCTCTCGCGCCCGTGTCACCCACGCAGACGCACGCCCCCCCCCTTCACTTCCAACGGACACATCAGTCACGCACACGCATTCACAGATTACGGAGAGAAACATGAGTCGATGGCACAAACACACCCACGCAAACACCCACATTTCATCTTGATCTGCTGTATGATCTCGATGAGCTCCATCTCAGTGGGCATGTAACCCATGGTCCTCATGCAATCGGCCACGTCTTTGTAATGCAGGTAGCCGTCCCCGTCGTAGTCAAACTCCTTAAAGGCCACCTGAAGCTCTGAGACACACACAGAAACACACACGCGCACACGCACACACAGCCATTTGAGACGCACAAACATTTGCAAGCAGGATCTGAAGGGTACCTTGTGAACAATGTGGATGCATTTTTATGGCATGTAAAGACTGTTGATCGAAAACAAATAACCCATAATGGCCGGAGCAAAAACACATTTTTAGAAATGTGTTTTCCAATTCATTGAAAATGGAGACCATAACAATCTCCAGAGGAAGACCTAAAATATCTGCCGCCCGGGACCTTGGACTGGTACAAAGGTTCATCTTTTAACATGACAATGACCTGAAGCTTAAGCCAGGACCCGGACCCCATTGAACATTTCTGGTGAGACCTGAAGATTGCAGTCCAGTGATCACCACTGTCCAATCTGAAAGTGCTTAAGAGGATCTGCAAGGAGGAATGGGAGAAACTGCCCAAATCCAGGTGTTCAAAGATGGTACAGTACAGTCCAGTCATACCTAAGAGCCAAAGCTGATATTGCTGCCAAAGGTCTTTGGCATTCAGGCCTAATGGTTTGATTTTGGTCTCATAAGACCACAGAATGCCATGCTCAGTCATTCAGGCAGCATGTCATATGTGTTCTGTATAGGAGTGACTTTAATTTAACCATTCTTCCATAAAGGCCTGATTTATGGAGGACTGCATCAATGATTTTCCTTCTGGCAGATTATCCAATCTCTGCAGAGACATCCTGAAGCTCTGTGGCCACTGGTTTCATCTTTATGAACAAGGCCCTTCCTGCCTGGTTACTTAGTTTGGCCGGACAGAGTTTTAGAAAGTCTCATAATGATTAAGCCCGCCGTTTTTCTAGAAACTTTAGAAGTGTCTCAAGATCTATTCCTCGACAATTCTGAGGACTCTCTGAGGTCTAGGGTGAGTTTCTCGGACTTCATGGCATGGTTTTTGTTTTAACATAGACTGTGAAGTGTAGGATCCCATTATGGGCAATTTTTTGTCGATTGAAAAAATGTAATCAATTATGAATTTAGTTTATAACACAACAAACGTGTGCCTTGAAGCATGGCCGTGTTAGAAAGGCCAGTAGCCTCTTCAATCTCGGATGATCACTACGTTGATGTTTGATTTACGTAAGCTAGCTGTCGCCCGGCTGCTAATGAAGACGTGCTAACGTTGACGTCCTTTAAGTGAACCAGTAGGTTGAACTGTCGCCTGGTGCGTGGTAAATGTGTCATCAATATTAGTCTTACCTTCCAACTCCTCAGGCATCAGCTCCCTGTCCTGCAGTAAACAGATTGAGAAGGAAGATTAAAAGAGTGCATTTGAGGGTGCTCTGTAAATCTCCGCTCCATTAAAACGAAGTAGTCCCTTGAGAAATTTACCCCACGTTAATCTGCCTTTTTTATTATTATTTTCTTAACCGCCGTATTAGACTAACATGCATATCATCTCGATACCCCTGCTCGCCTGACAGAGACCCTAATGGGATTACTCCACGACATGCCTTTCTAATCTGCGGAGTGACACACAAAGTTTACGAGTGAGCGCCTGCACACACGCAAAGTGACAAAGTGCGACTACCGTGCTCCCAATAACTCACTCACAGTAACTCATTTCTCTCTTTCTCGCACGCACACACCAACACTTCTTAATGCATGCAATCACTTTCATCTTATTCACACACACACACATGAATAAATACCAGCCTTTATTCAAGATATGTCAACAACAAAGCCACACGCGGGCAAACACGCTGACCGGGCAATATTTCCACCTTACACTAATGCCCATTCAGGTGTGTTTTTCAAGGTGACTTTGGAGAGATCTGTATGTTTTTGGAGCCACAGACGGATGGGTCGTATGACTCATCTGGTGGGGAAGCAAGACGAAGCTTAGAGCCCAAGAAACATTTCATAACGTAGAGAGTAGCTGAAACAGGAGCATGCTGAAGTGAATGAGTCTCACTGGAGTCAGAGATAGGCCTGGAGGCTGGATAGAAAGCAACAACATGATAGTGACAGTGAGTGCAATGCGCCAGAATTCAGATGAAAGTGTTGAGTGGATTGTGTCAGAAGCTGGGAATGGAAACAAATGCTGACAATTCTGAACTACACTGATACAGCACAGAAACTGGTTGACAATATTAAAGGGGCCTTAGGTATGACTTTTACTGTGCTACTAGCATTAATACAAAGCGTGAACTACAAGTAGACAGCTGCAGTTAATGTTAGTGTTTCAAAAAAAACATTTGAATGCGATATTCCCTGTTCAAACTATCTCACCGGTCTTGTTATCAGTTTGCATTGACATGTAGGCTCCTCATACTCGCTTCTGACACAGCGCTACCCCACCTGACCCTGGACTAAATACGGTCGTAAGCAATAAGAGAAGCGGAGGAAGAGACAAGTAGTGTTATTTAAATTCAGCCTTGTAAACATTTGAGGCAGGATTCTACACAGTGCCCCTTTAAATACTGCTAGCGCAAAGAGTAGCAATAAATATACTGAGATCCAGTAAACACTGCGACACAAACACTGGTGCCACAGGCTAAAAACAGCCACATGTTAATGACATAGAATCCCACCGGCAGCCTATACAGATGACAGCATAAATCAAATCAACTAATATTGGCCACTTGTCGAAAGAAAACAGAGGTGGACTTGACTGAAAAGCATTCTTAATAGCCGTATCCGCACAATGGAAAACGTTTAGAATACAAGCAATGATGATAACGTGAAAGCAAATGGCAGAGTCAGACTAGGCATTTACATTGCCATATAATGGTCTTATGGCTTCAGGGTTGAAGCTGTTTATGGTCCAGACACCTGCAATTCGAGGGCAGAGAGAACAGACCAAGGCTTGGTTGGTTGGAGTCTTTGGCCATCTCCAAGGCCTTCCTCTGAAACAGCTATATAGACATTTCCCTGATGTCACGGAGCTTGACCTTGGTGATGTACGGGGCGGTCCAAAGCACCGGAGCTGCCATACCGAGCAGTTACGTGGCAGGTTCGGGATGCGTGGCTCTCAGATCTGTAGAACGTTCTGAGGATTTGATGAACGGGGAATTGCAAAATGTGAAGAACATTGTATCCCGCTAGAACAGATAGCCCGCCCCGGGCTTGTTGGAGGAACCGGATGAAATATTGCTGATAAACAACACAGAATTTTGGTTGCACAAAGATAATCCCTACAGACAAGCCAGCATTAGAGCTGAATACAGATAGACTACAGGTATTCCAGGAGAGATACTAACAGTTCACTCAGCACCTCTCTAGAATATTAAAATGTCAGCCACAATGAAGTATGCCATCATACAAATTAAAAGACCTACACTATATGACCAAAAGTATGTGGTGTTGGAATATATCGTTATAGTGGTTACTTTAGTGAGAACATATTCGGTCGAAACTCAAGGGAGAAAGACAAGCTTTATTAAAAGCACTGCAGCAGAGTTGTCTGGTGTTATATATTCAGTCGATCTCACTGTAAAGATTGATCGAAGTGTACAGTCAGTTTGTGACATTTCTGCCCTGCTAGATCTGCCCTGGTCAACTGGAAGTGCTACGATCGTGAAGTGGAAGCGTCAAAGAGCAACAACAGCCCAGCCACAAAGTGGTAGACCACGCAAACTCACAGAGCGGTGCTGGCAAGTGCTGAAGCGCAAAGCATGTAAAAATCGCATGTCTGTTGCTTCACTCACCAGAGAGTTCCAAATTGCCTCTGGAAGCAACATCAGAAGTCTGCATTGGGAGCTCCATATAACAGGCTTCTATTGCCGAGCAGCTGTATGCAAGCCTCACGTCAACATGCGCAATGCCAAGTGTCGGCTGGAGTGGTGTTAAGCACGCCGCCACTTGACTCTGGAGCAGTGGAAAACATGTAGTCTGGAGTGATGAATCACGCTTCACTATCTGGCAGTCTGATGGACGAATGTGGGTGTGGCAGATGCCAGGAGAACGCTGCTTACCGGAATGCACAATGCCGTGTTTCAGTGTTTGGGCCAGGCCCCTTAGTTTCCGTGAAGGGTCGTCTTAATGCTACAGGATACAAAGACGTTTTAGGCAATTAGGTGCTTCCAACTTAGTCACAATAGTTTGGGGAAGGCCCTTTTCCTTTCCAGCAGGACTGTGCCCCTGTGCACAAAGCGGGGTCCATAATGACACGGTTTGACGAGGTTGGTGTGGAGGAAGTGAGTGGCCTGCACAGAGCCCTGACCTCAACCCCACTGAACAACTTTGGGATGAATTGAAATGGCATTTGCGAGCCAGGCCTTCTCTTCCAACATCAGTGCCTGGCATCACACATGCTCTTTTGGCTGAATGGGCACAAATTCCCACAGAGACACTCCAAAATCTTGTGGAAATCCGTCCCAAAAGAGTGATGGCTGCAGTAGCTGCAAAGGGGGGGCCCAACTCCATATTAATGCCCATGGTTTTGGAATGGGATGTCCAACAAGCTCGTGTAGGTACGATGGTCCACTGTCCACATACTTTTGGTCTGTATGAAGAGCACATTTCAGCAAGGATGTTTGGGACGCTGCAAACTGGCAATCTACTTCCCACTCAATAAATATTCTAGCTACAAAGCTAAGCCAAATACACAGGCTCAACGACTCATTACATTGAGGACAATGCCGTGAACTGGGATTTGAGTGTTACAAAACATATTAACACAGGACGCTAACAGAGTAGAAATATGCTAAGTGCACTTCTGATCTGCATTCACACAGACATATCAGGGTCAAGCTTAATATAAACTGGTCATGCCCAAGGTTAACAGCAAACAGAACCACCGCACGTTTTGGTCTCTCTCTTCTGACCTTTTTGGGACTTTCTAGTTAAAAAAAAAAAGGTTAATCTAAAACAGGCCAACGGCGTGTTTTTCTATGTAGGGTAACTTCAAAAAGGTCAGGTTACAAATGTGAAGGACATACATTGTATGAAACCCTCCAAATTCTACTTTGACGTGGCCCAGGGCGGTTCAGCGTCCTAAACTGCTTTCTCCAGCGCACACGCGTAGACGCAGCATCGTTTCAAATCGGGCCCGCTGCTCTTTCAGCTGAAACATTTTCTTTTATCTTTTAACAAATTCCTGTCCACTAGCGGAAAATGCCTGGGGGAAAAAATACATCTTTAAATTCATACCGTAACATATTTATGGAGAAGCCTAATCTTGAAATAGCCCCGTTACTCGGCGTAATGGAATGTATACTTTGGATGCAATATGTTTTTATTCCAAAATATGATTGATGATGATACGGGTAGTCCGTGTTAAATCAATAACGCCTTATCAAAATGTTCAGGCGTCGTCTGACTAACACGTACGTGCAATGGTGTGCAGACATCTTCTGTTCTCCACTGCTAACGGCGAAGGAGATTCCCCAAATATACACGTACACAAGGGCATTTAAATGGCAAGGTCAAAACATATTAATTTGATTTATTCATCCAGGGAAAATTAGACAGTATGCCAAAGCCAAGTATCCAATCATCAGTCAATACACAGGCCCATTAACAGTTCATTCCCATGTCTCTTCTCTCACATGCGCGACTGAGCAAAGTAGTTCATAACCATTAGACGAACGAGCGCACGGAGAAGACACGCGGATACTCGGCGCGAGCACACGAGGGATGGGCTAGGCGGAATGCACGTCGCAATCGGGCCGAGCATGCTGGGCTTTCCTCTTCGCACATTCACCTCTCTCTCCAACCGGCCTCTGCGTCTATCCGTTTGTCCATCTCTATTCTCTCATTACAGCTAATGAAGGGTGGCAGTGAGCCTTGCCTGTAGGGTTATTAATACTCGCTTGGAGGCAAGGATTAGAATGCTACGGGGCGGAGTAACCTCCCCTCTGTGTGTACCCGAGCACAAACAGAACGTATACACAGAGGCGGTGTTACCACAGGGACAGACTAGCCCAAGGAAAGCAGCACAGCAGATTCGTTTGGCAGCTAATTGTGGAAATTGGGTTATGGGAGCCTGGATGTCAGTCTGCTTTTGTAGTGCTCTTCCCACTTTGTGATTGTTGTGTTTTGTTTGCTGGTGCCAGTTTCAAACAAAATGAATGATTGTACAGTGTGACGTTACTGGGTAGATGGGAGGCTGTGAGAAATATGGTGGCTGTTCATTTTAAGGTGGCTTGTGGATTGCTGTCCGGGGTTTGTTGCATTAAAAGTGTAAATCTCTGCAGGTTTCCTATCGGACGCTGAAACGTTTGATCGTTTTTAATAACTCACTGTGCAACTTATTAGGAATTTGAAGACAGCAGGTGACAACTCTTGAACTCACTGACAGAATGACTGGGGGATATCAAGGCAGTATGAAGTAAACAAGGTCACAGTGTTGCTGACCTGTCCAAAGAATGTGGAAAAACAAGGTCACAGTGTTACTGTCCTGTCCAAAGAATGCGGAAAAACAAGGTCCCAGTGTTGCTGACCTGTCCAAAGAATGCGGAAAAACAAGGTCACAGTGTTGCTGACCTGTCCAAAGAATGCGGAAAAACAAGGTCACAGTGTTGCTGACCTGTCCAAAGAATGCGGAAAAACAAGGTCACAGTGTTGCTGACCTGTCCAAAGAATGCGGAAAAACAAGGTCACAGTGTTGCTGACCTGTCCAAAGAATGCGGAAAAACAAGGTCACAATGTTGATGACCTGTCCAAAGAATGCGGAAAAACAAGGTCCCAGTGTTGCTGACCTGTCCAAAGAATGCGGAAAAACAAGGTCCCAGTGTTGCTGACCTGTCCAAAGAATGCGGAAAAACAAGGTCACAGTGTTGCTGACCTGTCCAAAGAATGCGGAAAAGCAAGGTCACAGTGTTGCTGACCTGTCCAAAGAATGTGGAAAAACAAGGTCACAGTTTTTGCTGACCTGTCCAAATAATGTGAAAAAACAAGGTCACAGTGTTGCTAACTTGTACAAAGGTAACACAAGGATAATGACAATGTATACTGTATATACTGACTGAAGTGGGATGTAAAACAAGGTTAGTGACCTGTCCAAAGAGCATATTGAGCTAAAACAAGGTCACTGTCTTACTGACCTGTCCAATTAGTGAGTTGAGGTAAAACAAAGTCACAGATCAACTAATAGATAGAAATCTAAACGAAAACGTTGATAATCAAAATTCTTGTCAACGAATGTCATTATGGATTAGTTGGGTCTACACAAGACTCAGCACAAAAATACATTTTGAAAGATGATGAAGGCAATACCAGAGGGAAGTCGCATAAGACCAAAAACTTCAAAAGTAGGCTAGCATATGGGACCACTTTACATTTAAGATTTTAATGAAAACAGTTTGTTGCAAAATTTGCAAACCAGAACTCTCACAGCGCAGGAACACGACTGTATTACATGAGTATTTAAACAGAAAACACGTCATTAGTGCTCTGCACGGAAAGTTAATTCAAATTTCTATTCATGGAGTTAGGTTTTTAATGTTAGCATCATGAAACCATGAATTCACCCATTAGTGCCATATTTGGGGAGTTCTGCATTACAATTTCCATGAACATTAACAATAACAGTCAAGTCTTTCAACCAGCTTCACGATACTCTGGAATGTTTTCCAACAGTCTTGAAAATTATATTATGATACATTTTTGCACATTTTTATTTGTTTTATACTACTGCCTACAGTTGTTTTTATGAAGACATTGTAAAAGGATGAGGAAAAACACTAAAAACTATTTATTTTATATAAAACACTTGCATATAATTTGGGAATTGGTTGATTAATCAATTAATCCAAGTAGTAATCGACAGTTTAATCGATTATAAAAATTGTTAGTTGCAGCCCTACTCCAAAGAGTGTGTTGAGATATAAAATTTCACGGACAGTTTAACTGACCTGTCCGAAGAGTGTGTTGAGGTAGGACAGATAGACTGCTGCCGCATTCTGGCTCAGACTCTTGCGACGCCTGGAGCTACTGCCGCTTTCTTCTGACTTGGTATGGCGGTGGGCGGAGCGCCCTGGGGTCCCGTGTGCGGAACCGTGTGCGGAACCGTGTGCGGAACCGTGTGCGGAACCGTGTGCGGAACCGTGTGCGGAACCGTGTGCGGAACCGTGTGCGGAACCGTGTGCGGAACCGTGTGCGGAACCGTGTGCGGAACCGTGTGCGGAAGGGGTGTTTGACGATGTGCTGTTAAGTGAAAGAGAGGTGGAGATGGGGTAAGGGGTCTGAACTCCATGTCATCCTGGTCATCTTTGCCACTATTATCGATGTTGGGACATTGCTTTTAGTCACTTGGTGTTATCACTGTGGTTCATTATTTTCTGTGTTGTCAGCACTGTTAATCACAATACGTCTTGGGCCATCACTATTATTAATTATTAGAGCTGTCATCACTGTTACTTTTACTATTAGTGTTGTGACATCTTTAACAATCCTTGCTAATAGTGCTGTCATCACTTCTCCCTTAATCTCAGTGTGGCGTCATCACCGTTATACAATTGTATCCGTGTTGTGATCACGTATCTGTAAGGTTGTGACTTGCTTACCTTGCTCTGGGTGAGACTATCTTTTTGGTCCCTTTCTGAGACATGCTGCAAGACCAAGAGAGACAGAATTGTAACAGCACTGTGACAACCGCTGATGTAATTCTATTGATTTTAGAGAGAGGAGGAGAGTGAACTAGAGAGAGAAATAACAAATAGGTATCCAAAGGACCAAGGAAAAGAGAGAGATACAGAAGAGAGGGAGGTAAAGATGGAAAACACAAGGAAGATAGATGGAGAGAGACTTATGGCTGCACTTTGGAGCGTCAGATTCAAGCCTCGTCGTTGCACTGGCTTGTCAGAGGCAGGACCAGGGATGAATGACTGTCAGGCAGTTCACTCACCATAAACACAATGCCCCTCCACACAATCAGCTCAGACGCCTATAAAAAAATAAGCGTCCTGCACCCAACCCATTTGTAGGAACACTGTTGATAAATGAATGCGAGGTACTCAGACACGCGCCGATTTTGCGCTGTTCGCCTGGACGCTCCCTAGTAATGATAATGAGAAGAGACAAGTAGACCAGATCTGCGACATCATTTACAATAAAGAACCTCACGCACCGCTCCACGCCAAACACGTGCGGCCCTGTTCACTCCTGTATCGATCAAACACTCCATTAAGGGAAACCGAGATGGTCTCACGCCAGCGGCACGTATGTGGTGTCTGCTGATAGCAACGCCCCGGGCGTGCTGTCTCCCTCCTAGCTTATAAGCTCTGGGTTTACATAATAACCGTAATCAAGCTGATGCTTAAGATTTGTCATATTTAATATACAAGGTTTGTTATACTCATGTTTTTGTTATTGTTACTTTCGCTCTGAACCGCTAAGCTACGTGGCATCCTTTACACCCACTGGTCTCACAGTGGGAGCGATGGAATTGAATGACTGTGTTGTACGGAAACATGCAAGTAGTTATTGTAAGCTGGTATTTGGCAGTTGAACAACACTACATATTGTTGTTCAAAACGTATGGATGTACTTGCGCGCACACAACCAAGTTGCCGGAAAAAGACTAGGCCTATTGTTTGCCTCAAAAACAGCTTTCCTTTTTGCCCACCCACACACACACACACACACCCTTCAGCATTAGTCATTAGACGACAGCGTGGACGTCTCCAGCGCAGCTCCCTAAGTGGCCAATAGCTGTCAATCACAGAGCAGACATGAGCGCTTTCAGGTCTTAATTACGCAAATTGAAATAATGATAGGCTACAGAAAGACCAGAGGACAACGACACTAGAGTAAACTGAGACCGTGTGGATGATGGCACAGGAATGCCTGTGATTCAGGAGTTCGAATCCAAGCGGTTTGTACACAAAGGTCCCCACTGAGTAAACGCAAATTGTTTCTCCAAATACCTCCTGCTTGAGTGAACACAGTGAAATGTGTCACAAAGGACACGTATTGATTTTTTGACACTCTCGTAACTGCCGTGGAGTTGTTAAGATGAGACGAGGCCATCGTCACGAATTAGGGTAAAAAGGCGTTTCCTTCATTGTTAATCATGGCAAGCAGGAGGCTCGCTGAGGGCCTTTTTCGTTCTTTCTTAACATTGACATCCCCCCCTGTTCACCTGCAGTCAAAAGCAGATCAATGCCCAAATGGCTGCTTCCTCCTTAGCCCCAGGGATCACAGGGTATGAACCAACACTGGTAATTTATGTTACTTAGGGTATCATTACAGAATATTTCATGGTTTCGTAACAGAATACTGTATATCATGCTTATTTTGACCTATTGTACCTGACCAATGCCTTAAAACAACCCAACATATAAAAGGCTTGTCCACCTCTTTACTCTGTCGACACCCCCACCCTCCCTCCCTCCGATTTCCTGTCACAACTTAGAAAACCGAGCGTGCCCTTCAATGTCATCCCTGAGCCGGGAGAGCTGGGGGCCGCAGATGTAAAGATGGGAGATTTTCTTGTCCGCCGGCCACCCTGTCATCCTCATAACAACGGTTACATCTCGGCGCCTACAGCACCCCCCCCCACCTCCGTCTCACGTCCCCGCGTAGTCTACCTCCTCTCCGACTGTAATTTCATGGCCTTGGTCTCTTGGTATGTCTCGCCCCCGCTTCAGTCTGTCCGCCGATCCTCAACCGCTACATCCAGTAACTGTTGGTGGACCGTGATTTGTCCATTCCCAAACCCCCTGGAGAAATTACAAATCGTACTGCGCACCACAAGTCCAGTGGACAACCCCACCAGTCCCCTCCTGCTTACCTTGAAGTCAATGTGCAGTTAAAAGACAAAAGGGAAAAGAAATAGAGTAAGAGCGTCTGTCTTCTTTGGCCAGTTCTGTAGATATTATTCGGCGCTTATGTGCATGCACATATGGCCCCCCCACACCTAACTGGATTATACAATAAGAAGGGTGATTAGCTTGCTAAATATGTCTGGGTAAGGTGCATGACACTGTCTTCAGGGCAGGGGTGTGAGGTTTGTGTGCAAACCATGAAAAGCACAAGTGTGTCTTTCAATGCGGGGAACACTACCCATTATTGTCCTCTCCACGAGCCTCCGTTTTTTGATGTATGCTTTTTTTATGCTCTTCAAAATTGTTGTCTGCTTTTTCGTTTTCTTAACCTTCATGAGAGGCGTGAGTTTGCAGTATCCTGGGTATGTTTTAAATGACCCTATCACTAATCCAAATTCATCTTCCAAGTTTCACGCTATAGAATTCACCAACATGCTACCGCACCAACATTCTATACTTTGCTTTCCTGTTCCTAATGTACACTGCTCAGAAAAATTAAGGGAACACTTAAATCACACATCAGGTCTCTGAACTAAATACAGCTCCGGAAAAAATGCATTTCTTTCCTTTCCAAAAAACTAGAAAAGGAAGGTTTTGAGTGAGGAACAGAAGGGTTAAAATTAAAAGACCACTGCAAAACGAACACTTCTGTTCCTCTCTAAAAACTTTCCTTTTCTACTTTTTTGGAAAGGAAAGAAAAAGGTGCAGTATATTAAAGATCAGGAGCTGTTTTATTAAAGATCAACATCTTAACTGTACAGTACGTTGTGTAATTTCTTGAGAACAAAATGATGTAACAACGGTCAATATAAACCAAAATCAGGGCTGTATTCAAACACTGAAAATCAAAGCAAACAATTGAAATCACAGGCTGTTCCAACTTGCATGAATCATGGCAACTCATAATGTGACTCAGTAGTGTGTAGGGCCCCCATGTGCCTGTTTGCACTCCCCACAATGTCTGGGCATGCTCCTGATGAGACGGCAAATGGTATCCTGGGAATCTCATCCCAGACCTGGATCAGGGCCTAAGTGAGCTCCTGGACAGTCTGGGATGCTATTTGGCGGCGTCGGATGCACCGATACATAACGTCCCAGAGGTTCTCAACTGGATATGGGGAACGTGATGGCCAGTCAATGGTATCAATGCCTTCATCATCCCGGAACTGCCTTCACACTCTAGCCCAGTTAGGTCAGGCATTGTCCTACACCAAGAGGAACCCAAGGCCCACTGCACCAGCTTAAGGTCTGACGATGGGTCTGAAGAGTTCATCCCAGTACCTAACAGCAGTCAGGGTACCGTGGGGTAGCACGTGGAGGGCTGAGCGGCCCTCCAAGGATATGCCTCCCCAGACCATCACTGACCCACCAAATAACTGGTCATGCTGGATGATCTTGCAGGCAGCATAATGTTCACCACGACGTCTCCATGCTCTTTTCCCGGAGAAGCTGGACTACCTGTGCAACCTGAATGGGCTGCAGGTATCTCCTCATACTACCAGTAGTGACAAGGACACTACCAAAATGCGAAACTAGAGAAGAATCAGTCCGGAAGGATAAGGCCACCACCTGCAAAACCATTCAATTTTTAGGGGTTGTCTTGCCTCTCCAGTGCACCTGTTGTCACTTTAATTTGCACCAAAATCGGTGACACTGATTCACAATCACTTATGCTTCCTAAGTGGACAGATTGATATCCCTGAAGTTTAGCTGATATTGTGTTTTTCTGTGATGATAATGCGTTCACTTTTCTTTGAGCAATTATCTCTGCTTCATTCCTCTGACGTGTCACTGCTACGACTTGTTTGATGGTACAACAGGGCTTAAAATAGCTTCCCCAAATGGTGGTCTGTTGACATTTGCTAGCAACAAAAAAATTTAATCTTTAAATAATCATAAAGAAACTGAACTGTACAGAAACATATGATGTCAGTGTAAGTCTCGGTTCGTATACAGCAGGTCCTTTGTTCAAATGACCTTCATTAAAGTAATGTAGTGCAAGATGGTTAAGCATGAGGGACGTCAGACTGATGCTATAAAACGGTTCTATATCCATGTGTCAGACGTCTTAGCTTCTGGACGATTGCATTAGCCTTCTGGTGGTCTGCCAACTATTTCATTTGTCTTTCTAGGCCGTCGGCGAGGGAAACCTTTTGGTCCTTTTATATCCTACCGTTCTGAACTCACTGCCATTCGATACCATATTCTCTTGCCAAGCACTTCATTTTGTCAGTACGGAAGTTCTATTCAAGTGGACCAAATCCCGACACTGTTAGGATCTGACCACGCTCAAACATGCTTAGTCCGACCAACCGAAGCCCTTATTTAGCATCCTGGCTTCTGAAGAGCCAGACAACGACTTTCCACCTTAAAAAGAAGTGAGGTGGCAATAATGTTGTCGCATTACAAGCACCAGTCAGCTCCCGGTGGACTGTGCACTGAAACGATCGCCAAAGTGGAAATTAGCTGTTGTAGCTCAATGCCTTTGCTCTTGCCTCAAGGCTGTACTGCAAACCAAGTCCCCCGCACTATTCTTTGTTTGTTTTTCATTGCGCTTATCTTATCGTACCTCCTAGGGCTGGAGTGCTTTTCAAGTGGAGTTAAGGACTCTTCAGTAATGTCGGCCCTAAATGTCATAGCAACTAGGATGATACAAATGCTTGTCATTGATGTGGATGTCACACCAGTGTTAATAACGACATGCCGGAGATGTTGATGTCGATAATGAGGTATTGGCTAATGAAATCTCCGCTGTGCTGTTGACCATGGAATGCCAATTCAGATTTTGAACACATGGACGTAAACATACCATGCAGTGGATTTTGTAGATGTTTGTGTAGGGTTGTTTGCTGTGTGTTTTTTCTGTGGTGTTGTGTCCGTGATGATTCAGTTAAGTTCTGGGACATGTCTGTTTATACGTGTTTACTTTTTCCCCCTAACTTGGATCCAGGGGAACTAACGTTACATGGACATATATGAGAAGTGTTTTGAGAGTAATGAAGCGTCCCGTTATCTGTGAATAATAATGTCACATCCAGGGCTAATTACATGCAACACTGCCTCATTGACCACACCAACTCAGCACTGCCAAGGGGTGAACGTCACCTTGTCATCCGTTCCCCTCCCTTCTTCAATCTGCCATCGTCACTGCATAAATTATTAGATGGCCTGGCCTTGAATTACTTTTCCTCTGCCTCCCCTTCCTGTTTTTGGTTGATCTGCTCCTGAATGATAAACCATTTGAAAGGTTGAACCGTTTCTCAATCTCTGTAGCTTATTATCCATCTCTCGCTTCATCTATTTTGGTCTCCGCATAAATCTGTCTTGCTCGCCGGTTGGTCCGTCGTTCCGTTTAAAATCTCCCTCTCTATACACTGTTCGTCGGTCACCTTTCACGCTCCGCTCTGGAGAAGTCGGCTTCCCTCCGTTCGTCCCGCACTCCTCTTCATCCCTCCATCCTGCACATGTCCCCTGCCCCTGGGCCATGCTTTCCGCCTGTGCTCCACTCGTTTATTTATGGGAATATGCTGATGGGGCTCACCCAGGTATAAAAAGAACCCCTGAGAACGAGGTTGAGAGACAGGGAGAGGATGAAAGAGGGAGCATGTGGAAGTAAAACTATGAGAGGTGGGAGCACTGAAGGGTTCACCCTATTAATCATTGATCTGTCCTAAAAAGAAAGCAACCATTTATCATGGACTGTGAAAAAAAGAAAAACAACGGGTGAGGTAGAGAGAGAATGTGGGAGAGTAGGGAGAGAGAATGAGAGAGTGAGGAAAAGTGTGAAAGTGTATCACAAAGTTGGCAGAACATAACTGGGTCAGTTGAAAATAAAAGTGGTTGAGTTAGTACTGAGTTTGACTTCAAGGTCGAAAAACGCATGCAGCTTGAGATCATCCACAACTTGAGACTAATTTAATCTATGGATAAATGAAAAGAGATCAAGGGATTCAGGGGTAAAACTCAATCCCCAAGCTGCCACGCTCAGCACTTCAAATGGATCCCTCGCTGTGTAGGCCTCACTCAAAATGTAAAGCTAATCTTCTCCGTTAATTAACACAACACGGGACTGTAATGATAATGGCACGGTGTGCCACAGGGATCTTTATCAACGCTAAAGTTTCTGCGAAAGAGAACCGTCATGAAAAGAGAAAAAAAAATACACAATGAAATTCTCCTTAAGGGAATGCGTCTGTCAATCTGTCATGTGGCATTTTATTCCACCGTTTCTTTTCTACACCGCTGGCTTTGCTGTCAGAGAATGTAACTGAATGGAGGACTCGCACGATGACAGAAAAACAGAGAGGAAAAAGTAATATGTCTGGTTGTCTCTTTGCTTGTTCCTCCTCTAGTCAGAGTTAAGGATAAGTCACTAGAAGGGTTAATGGAATCTGTCTCCTGTCAATGGAGGAGCAGCAGGGGAGAGATGGTGAAGGGGAAAGCGACAGAGGGTAAGGAAGGAGAAAAAACAACGAAAAAAGGCTTGAGGGACTCAGGAAGGGGACACCAAGACCGGTGCGCAAAGTAGACGATCCATCGACAGAACAACACCACTCGCGAGGCAGCAAGCGATCCGTCCCCCAGGCAAAGCAGCAAAGTGGAACACAACACAGCAACAGAGAATCACTCAGATGCTAAGGCCAACATACCAGAAGAACTGCCAAGAGACTGTCGAAAACACGAACACCAAAGCGATATATAAAACGTCTGGAAAATAACATGCTGGCTTTATAATCAGACATCATTGCAGTTGGCCTGACCTATTTTTGTCCCTCTGTAATTTCCAAAATTGCTTTAGTGTTGCATACTTTAGCCAAAATCATGTTTTACTGTTCCTTCACAATCTAAATAACAGAAGGAAGTGCAGAGGCTGTTCAACCAAAAACAGTTCTACAAAGCTCTATTAACCTCGATCAGCCTGCAGAGTTACATGGGTACGAGATAAAACACAGCCTACAGTTGAACTCGGAATTCAAACAAACATCACTTCGATGGTTCCAGAAAACCCATGGAACACAAAACCACGTTGACAGTGCTCGAAATAATTAAACCAAAGAAATTGACGAAATCTGCGACTGAAAATCTGACACCTGTCTTCCCTTTTATTTCTCACAGGAGCGGGAAATGGTTTGCATTCTGACAAGACAAGTCAAACTACACTCGCAAAGGACAAGCCGAAGGACATGCAGTGTAACGTCCTCTACCCCAGTGGAGCCAAACTTGAAAATACTCGCTTTCGATGCCATAAAAAATGTAAATAGAGGTGAACTTTATCTATTGTCGCTATGGTAATGTAGTGCTGAGAGGCTGAGAAACGTATGTGCTGTATTTTCTAATCGAAGGGCCACTGCCTCTTTGTACTGAGGTAATGGGAGTAGATTATCTCACCATGCAGTGGGAGAATTTGCTTCTTCGGATTGCTCTCTCTCTCTCCCTCTCACGTTCCAACTTTCAGTGTTGGAACTCGGTTTTTCCTTCTTTCACTACTCTCTTCTTTCTGTTAGTCACAAGGTAACCGAGACAAACCCCCACTACAATGGCTAGTCGTACAATAAGGGAGTTAATAATATGTATGCTTATGTAGGTATTTGTTCATACTTTTCTGCAACACTAACAAGTAATTGTTCAATTAAATCTTACATGCAAAAAAAAAGAAATTAGTGCTTGGTAAACGGAGTCACAGACAATTAACATCTATTGTTTGGAGGTATATGAAAAATGACAACTAGCTATTCTTTAATGATGATCTGTTAATGTATTATAGCATCTGATAAACTACTTCATGGTTTACTACGAATTATTTGATGCATCATGACATATTTCAGTACAATAAGGTCTAGATCAGGATTCCAACATTTTCTAATTCAACAGTGTTTCATTAAAACCTTGCTTTTCTTAATTGCGTGATTAGAACCCTGCGTTTTCCAAGAGGTGTAAATAAACCCCAACCTTTTTGTTTGCAGTCGTTACGGTATCTTGAATAGTGTGTTTTTTCCAAATAAATCATGCACGGATGCCCTTAGCAGAGCAGAACACTGCTGACCTGTTCCTCCTCCCAAGCTATTCCTGCTCTTCCCCAAATGGAGGGGGATGTGGGATAAAAAGACACCTTCAGTCGCCAATCAGTATTAAAAAAATATTGTTTCAAGGAATGAATGAAAATCCATGGTAAAGCACCATGAGGACAGCGTGAAGTCTAATCGCCACAGTCATAATCAGTGGCAAGTACGGTGACTGACCAGCCAATCATGACCAAATAGCACTAATTTAACTCACTGGAAAGGGGCGCCAACCATATGGGCAACCCAGAAAACCCCATCATCAGCCTGTAATTAGGCTGAGTCAGAAAACAGTTGGTATAAACAGGACATTAGTCAGGAATAAATGATAGGCTACATATTGTGGGTCTGAATGCAGGTGTAAAGCACTTGACCGACTTGAATTGCTCGGTCGTGAAAAGAAAATGTGTATTCCACCATGATTCCCATTGGGGTTATACAGAAGGCTGTTTTGTTAGCAGTGGCTAACTGCTCCAGCAACGAAGCAGCAAGCCCTTTCTTGTATATCTCTCCCTTGCTGAGGGACGAGAAAAACCTCTGCTGGCCATCGGACACTATAAACAGTCTGGTGGAAAAGATGGGGTCCGACGCCATACAATCTGTTCATAACCTGACACAAAACTCTAAATTCTCTCCGGCTATCTGAGGAGAAAGATCAGCTGAACCCAATCTCACAGATCATCCTGGAAAAAGAGTCCCCCAGTTCCCCTGTGTTTCTGGTAGAGTAATTTAAATGTCATGTGTGTTTGTCTTCTAGTGTTTCCCAACCCTAGTTCTTGTTTATTTTGTTTCACTCTCGTCCAGTTCTTGTAGTCTTTGCTTTTAATCCTAGTAAAGTCTGCTATGGGCCTGCATCTCCCTCCCTACACCATGATGATAGGGCAATGTATATTAGCTTTCTTGGGCCCCTGGGAATTTACCTTGTCTCTCTCTAGATCAACACACATTTTCTCCAATGCATTAACTCAAGTGGTAACGTATTCAGTTATCCTTTCAATTTGGGTTGGGTATTGGAATTGATCCACCGATTCAATTCGGTTTCGATTCACAAGGTCCCGATTTTATTCCATTCCAATTAGATTTTGATTTAATTTGGATAAAGTGATAATTACAATACAATATAAAAAGGCAATGAACTGCACAGGGTAGATTACTAAAGTTGAATGTTAAACATTGATGATCAAGCCCAAAAAATGACATTGAACTCAATTAATATAATTAATAAAAAAGCACAGAGTACCTAATTCATAAACTACCATGAAATAACTACTATGAATTGTCTTTCAAAATAGCGCAACTCGTTCCAGAAAAGTGCATTAATAGCAATAAATAAAAATAATTCTTATTGCATATGAACACAGTCAGTGATTTTGTAGAACTTTGTTGCCAGCCGTTCAATATAACCTAACATTCTCTAAAATGAACAATAAAAGTGAACTGAGTCAGTTGCTCAAGTCAAGGCTTTTTAACAAAACACAGAGTTTTTCATATGTATATATATATATATATGTGGAAAAAAATAACAGACCACTGCAAAATTATCAGTTTCTCAGATTTTACTATTCATATGTATGTGTTGGAGTAAAATGAACAGTTTTGTTTTATTCTATAAACTACTGACAACATTACTCCCAAATTCCAAATAGAAATACTGTCATTTAGAGAATTTATTTGTAGAAAATACTGGTCAAAATAACCAAAATATTTTTCAGACCTCAAATAATGCAAAGAAAACAAATTCATATTCATTTTTCAACAACAAAATACTAATGTTTTATCTTAGGAAGAGTTCAGAAATCAATATTTGTTGGATAACCCTGATTTCTAATCACAGCTATCATGCGTGTTGGCATACTCTCCACCAGTCTGTCACATTGCTGTTGGGTGACTTTATGCCACCAGAGGTTTTCAAAGGGGTTCAAGTCTGGAGATTGGGCTGGCCATGACTGGGTCTTGATCTGGGTGTTCCTCCATCCACACCTTGATTGACCTGGCTGTGTGGCATGGAGCATTGTCAATGAGTTGAACACACTTGAACTAAACAATGAGTTCGAGGGTGCGTCATTACAATCAATAATCAATTAACTGCATGCATTATTGACCTGCAATTATCAGTTATTAACATGTATTAATAATTTTCTCAGCGAACTAAAACACCCGTTGGTCAGAACACTAAGCTGAAGGACCGCATATTCAACCAAGAGTGTTGTAAAACCTCTGCTGCAAACCGTTTAACTGGGCAATGCAGTTGAACGAGTCATTAAAAAGCACTGTGAGTTAGTAAAAAGTTAAAAACAACGAACCGTTCAGGAACAGCGCATCATTTGCGTCATCACTGGTGCCCGGGGAGCTGCCGAGATTGCCGGCTGTTGGAACCTTTCAAGGATCTCCAGCGCACTATTCCACCGGTTGACCACATCAATCAGGTCCAGCGACATCTACTCTGTAAGCGCGTGGCTGGTCGTGGTGCAACAGTGACACGAGGTTGCAGTGGTCCTCCTGTTGAAGCAGCAGTCTGCGTGAGGCAGCTCGGTCAGTGCCACAACACGTCATGGTGGAACAGGATTTGGACCCGTTTTAGATTCATTCCAAATAGTCATAGAATGAATGTAACAAATGAATTCAATATGTAAAGAGAGTATTACAATTACAGTACGAGTATCAAGGATAAAGTTATATCTGGTTATATCGTAAAACTCAAGTCGTGGGATGGTTAACTGAGCTAATGAAAACAAAACCAGTCCTGTAGAATAGCCCAAATGTCCCATTGTCTTATCAATCCCTGGGCTCTTCCTATGACACTGGGGTGTTATCTCAAGGATCACGCAAGCTAGAAACTACGTACATAGGTATACATGTCTATAATTAATAATGAAGAATCAATGAATATGTAAATAAACAAAGACTTTACATTTTTCGGTTCTTTCAGTCACAATGGCTGGTTCTTTCTCTTTAACTTCCCCGCTCATTTAACACCCCCAAAGATAAAATGAATAGCTTTATAAAATAGATTTCTGGATTTTAAGAATCTATTTCGGATTATCCAAACAAGAATCCCGATTAATTACATGTTTTGTTTTTTTATCCAGCACTACTTTCAACTCCAACGACTCGGTGTCTGTACATAACAAATGTGTTAGTGATGGCTTCCGTTTTAGCGTTTACCCAGCCAGAGCTGTATTGAAATTCTCAGCAAGTGCAGCTTTCTTGGCCCTGTTTGTCTTATCACTGGAAATCTTAACAGAAAAGATGCCTTATGAATTCTGAATAAATATTTTCTGCAAAATATGTGGAGTGCCTGGATATAGACCTTAATGGCCATATACAGCATCACAAACCCTAGAAGTGCCTTAGTGCTTTTATAGACTTGTTACATATTACAATGAAAAGTACTTTTTATGTCAAACCAGTGATATACAGGGTTATATCCCATGGCTGTTAGTCCATCAGCATTCAGGGTTCTGTCAGTATAATGTATCATTTACTGTATTCTGCGGTACGGAAGACTACTGTACAGTACTGAACGCTCCATTATTGTTGCAGACTACATTGTTCTTCAAGTCCCCAATTGTCCCGAAACAATTGCAAGAAATGGTCAGGCTTTTTGGGTAATTTCCAGGCTTCACCCCTGAGAGTACAGCAAAAATAGTAAATAAAAAAAAATAGTAAGGTATGAGATTATTAACCACAATGCAGTTTATTGTAGCTTACAGTCTACCTCTGACTGACTGATGCGGCCTGGTCCATTTCTATTTGTATATATATATTATTTTTTTAACTTTATGACCCTGTTGTTTTCAGTTTCTCAGCAGGCACCGTATGTGTCGTATTTGACTCAGGTATAGCAGACATTTAGCATCACAGATAGCGCTGCGGTCGATTATTAACCCCCCCCCCCCCCCCCCGCCATCCGAGTAACTCTGAGAAAGCCTGTGCCATCCGCGCATCAAAACATCCATTGTCACATCCTTCGTCCCCATCTGGTCTGGCTCTGCAGGGCTAACTGTGATGCAATATACAGCACGCACAAAAAGAGTCACTGGCTGCCACCTGCCCTCCGTCGAGGTCCTGCATGACCACGGGACAAGGATGCGTGCCAGCAAGACTGTCGTTGACCTCTCCCACTGCAGTCACCCGCTGTTTCAAAAAAAGTGCGCCCGGCGGTCGTTATGTGTCCGTTATGACCCCAAAACAAATCTAGCCACCTGAACAGTTTCTTCCATCTGACCCGTGGAGACTAATAAGAATATTTTCACCTCATCAAGCCTCCAATCTGCAGACTAAATGGCTGCCCTGTACACACACGGCTATGTTCTGCTGACTGCATCTAGAAATACTTTGCTGAAACAGTAACACTACGTACTTCATATTGATGTCCCATTGTCTTAAATGCTCGCCAGCTGTTGTACAGTAGATTATTATTCTCAATTTTATGTCTTTTGTATATTATGTCTGTATTGCTGCTTCATTGTTGCAGGAAATGCAGACAAAGTAATGTTTATGTTGAAACAGTATGAACAGGAGGAATGGTTTTTCATTAGCCACCACCAAGGTCTGATGTTAGTAAGTTGTTGTGGTGCACGCGGGCAAGCTAATAAACCGAACACAGAGAGAACTCACGCGTGGCCGTCTTCTTAGTATTACCATATGTCCCTAAAGAATACGTATAGACCTTACCATGTCCCTATACATTGTCTACCG